>NC_134862.1:65336937-66019437 GCF_049852395.1 Peromyscus maniculatus bairdii
GGAAAGGGCTGCTCTGTTAATTTTTAGGATGCACTTTCTGGCATTTATTTACATGCTTTTCTGAACTCAACCTTGAATTATTGCTTTCTTTGTAACATTCATGATTAAAAGGACTCTGAAGCTGAAGTAAAATTGTTTACAGCATTAGACTGTTCTTTACCCCCTTCTTTAAGGTCCTCAAATCCCAGGCCTCAGACAGATCTGCATAGGTTGATCGAAGTTGACAACCAGCAAAACCTTGCTTTTGAGGCCTCGCTCAAATATCAGCAATGAAGCTTTCCCAGACAGAACTGCTGCTTCCCATTCTCCCCCACTTACCCTCGATTGTCTGCCCAGCTTTAGTGTGCTCACACAGGTAAGGACCATGTCTTACATATGTATCCTGTAGTCCAGGGCCTCGGGAACCAGACACTGAACAGTTACAGTGTAACAGGGGCGGCCAGGCTGGGGAGATAGCTGGGTTGGTAAACTGCTTGCCTGTACAAGCACAAAGGCCCAAGTTTTACATCCAGAACCCAAATGCTAGCTGGGTGGTGGAGACACACGTGTTTAATCCCAGCACTCAGGAGGCAGAGGCAGGCAGATCTCTGTGAGTTCGAGGCCAGCCGGGTCTACAGCGTGAGCCAAAGCTACACAGAGAAACCTTGTCTCAAAAAAACAGGGGAAAAAATGCTAGCTGGGCAGTGGTGGCCGCACCTTTAATTCCAGCAGCGGGAGGCAGAGGCAGGCAGAACTCTTGAGTTTGAGGACAGCCTGGTCTACACAGAGCTCCAGGACAGATGCAATGTGGAGGCCGGACAGATAGCCTCAGGTCTCACTGTCAGGAATGCTGTCCACCTCCTTTGAGACAAGGTCTCTGACTGACCTAGAGCTCACTTGACTAGCTGGCCAGTGAGCCCCAGCGACCCTTCTGTCCCTGCTTCCTCATACAAGGATTACAGGTGTTTGCCAACATGCCTGGTATTTTCACGTGTGTTCTGGAGACAAAACTCAGGTCTCTGTGTTCACAAAGCAAGCACTTTACTAAGCTATCATTCAAGCCATGATAGTATTTCTAAGAGATTATTATGCGACTTATGTCAGGTAACTTGGGGAGTCATATAAATACATAATATGGAAATATAAAAACATGGAATGCTTTTGTAAATACAAAATAAACTACTATTTATGTTAAACAACATATTTGGATGTTCTTGTTCATGAATTTATAGTGACTGAATTTATTCACATCTTATATAGTTTTCATTAACAAAGACCAGAGTTTACAGTAGACAAAAACCAAAGAACAGGTCACAAACAAAACCCTGGGTCCCTGGTATCTAGAAACTCCACACAATCAAGCTGTTTTCATGATATGACTAAAATCTTGCCCTTTTGACATTTTCACTGGTGCTATAAAAACAACAGGGGAAATACCGGGTGCTTTAGCTGAATCAAGGCAGTGTCAAAACCACTGCCACTTGTGACCGACAGTGTCCTACATTTCATAAAAAGAAACAAACAACAACAACAACAAATTCAGTATCACTAAAGAATGTCCTTGAAGCCAAAACCAAATATGGTGGCACACGCCTTTAATCCCAGCACTCAGAAGGCAGAGGCAGGGAGATCTCTGAGTTTGAGGACAGCCTGGTCTACAAGAGAATTCTAGGCCAGCCAGGGCTACACACAGAGAAACTGTCTTTTTTTTTTTTTTTTTTTCAAATGTACTTGACAAGGCAGTGCAACTAAATTAAATGTGACAAAAAAAAAATTGAAGCACACATATAGTATTTTAAACTAACCTACAGTGGTTAGGAGTGTGTACTGCTCTTGCGGAGGACCCAAGTTCTGTGCCCAGCACACACATCAGGCAGCTCACAACCACTTGTACCTACAGCTCCAGGGTGTTTGCAGCTTCCAATCTCCACTGTCCCCTATATCCACAAGCACACACTCCCACACAGACACATAATAAAATAACCTTTAAAAATGATGACCAAGCAAGGTAGCACACACCTTAAATCCTAGCACCAGGAGGTGGGGGGCGGGGAGGTAAAATAAAAAATAGTAATAAGTCAATTGTTAATGTAATACCATTTGCACTTAGAGAACCATTAATATGATGGTTAATGTTATGTTTTAAAGTTTAATATTACTGTGCTGAAGAGAACATAAAAGAAAAATGCCTCTAACTTGTAAGCTCTGCTTGCCCAAGGTCAGATAACTTCCTGGAATGCTGGGACTGTTCTTGTAATTGTCTGATCTTGTTCAAGCAAGGTGACAAACCACGTGTTTCACTTCTGTAAACAAGCTTGCTGGCCTGACTGCACATAGGAAGAATGTGTGCCCGACTGCACATAGGTGGACTGTGTGTCTGACTACAGGTACTCAGGAAGCACATCAGTTATGTGTTCTTTTCCTTGATTGCATGAAGACAGAAGTCCATAGCCCTGTGAGTTTTGCCTTTATAAACTCCTGACTAATGGAACTGGGAGATGCATCTTGACCGTGCTCTGGGGCGCAGTCCTGGAGTGATGAGTATCCAGCACCAGTATCTGAATAAAGCCTCTTTGCTAAAATGTATTCGTGGTCAGAGTGGCGGATCTCTTAGTGACCCCAGACCCCTAACACTAACACTGCAGTTCAGAGGTGAGCATTTGAAACACATCTCCCAAACTTCACTTTAAGGAGAACAACTAAGACTGTATATTGTCAATGATAGAATTCAAGCCTTCAAGCAGGAGTTAGGACTTGGAAGTGCTCCATTCACCACCACAAGCAACCAACTCTGAAAGTCAATGCTGTTCTGACCGTATCGGTGGTAATGCAGAGACAGTCTGCTTCACGGAGACTGAATTCACTTAACCCCTACAACTCCCTTACTGGTCGGCAGATCTCAGTTTCTTACCGTTTTATACAATAAGTGTTTTTTTTTCTTTTCAGTATCATGGAATGAAACACATCTACATTTGGACAAGCTGCATCATTTGGTAAAGCCGCATTTCACAAAGGGCCCAAACATGACATTATAAAATTAGGTACAAGTCACTCAGGGCTGCTTTCATGTTTAGAGGAGCCCCAAGCTTGCTTAAATGCTCCACAACTATTATGTTGAAATTCTTATTTCTAAACAAAGGGCCTTGTATTTTAATTTGGTACTGGGGCCTGTAATTAAATAGTTCATTCTGAATCTTTTCAAAGAGCTCAAGTAGACCAATCAATTTTAAATTAAGAGCATATGAAAAGTTCAAATTCTAAATTGCAACTAATTTTATGAAGAATTTGTAAAGTTTTGACATTATCAAAAGACAATTTTCCGCCGGGCGGTGGTGGCGCACGCCTTTAATCCCAGCACTCGGGAGGCAGAGCCAGGCGGATCTCTGTGAGTTCGAGGCCAGCCTGGGCTACCAAGTGAGCTCCAGGAAAGGCGCAAAGCTACACAGAGAAACCCTGTCTCAAAAAAACAAAAGACAATTTTCCAAAAAGACTATTAAAACATTCATTTATTAGTTATGTATTTATAAGGCCAGAGGACTTAAGTTCCTCCATTATCCATAGTTTTCACTTGCCACGGTTTCAGTTACCTCTGATCAACCACAGCACAAAACTATTAAACGAAAAGTTCAAGAAATAAGTAATTCATAAACTCAAAAGTGCACACTGTACTGAGTGGCATGATGAAATATTCCTCTTCCTCTCTCCAGCCCAGGGCACAAATCACTCCTTTTGAGCTACATGAATTACCTACTACATCAGTTATCGGCCCAGCTTCTACCACAGAATATGGCTATCATTGCTCTATTTTACTGTTAGTTTTGTGACTCTCTTACTGTATCTAATTTACAAGTTAATTTTAGCAAAGGTAAGTGTGTATGTGAAAAAACAGTATAGACATACATATAGAGAGCTTGGTATAACCCATAGTTTCAGCATCCACAGAGGGATTTGGAATATACACTGTGTATGTGTATGAAGGGCTATTGTACATGCTTGGATTAGAAAAAGTTTTTTTTTTCATAAAATGTTATTTACAGTACCACACATGGGTCTTTTTTAACTAATGTTTTAATTTTCTCAGTTTAAGTTTCTATATGATAAGAGCATCAGCAAGCAAAAGCATCTCATTGCTTTAGGAGTCCTGAGAACAAAATGTCTGACAATTACTAGCAAAGACAAATGGAACGCAAAGCATGAGGCTCCTACCGCATTTCGATCATCATATCTTCAAGTAACTCTGACGAGTCTCTGCTGTAGATCCGGATGTAGAACTGGCTGGGAGAGATTATATATTCCACAAAGACCCCCACAAGGGTACTAGTGTCCAGCGGTGGAAGTCTGCACAATTTCTTTGCACGGACAGCATCTGGTGGGATATCATGGTTTGCCACCGACAAGCTGAGCTGGGGCTTGTTTGTTTCTACTTGCTACAGGGGGGCAGGGAGAGAGAGAAATCAGAAAAACCTGTAAGGAACATTTCAAATCTGGTGACAGTATCTTCCAAACTCTATTTCATGTATCATTCTTACCACAATCATCTGGGAAATTATAAAAATCCAGATTCTTGGTCTCAAGCCAGGACTGTGATTCAGAACACTTTAGAACAGAGCTCACAGCCACACATTTTACAACATTCTTCAAGTACTACATTATAAAAATACTGAGCAAAAAGTTAGAGTGTTAAGCAACCGTCCTCAACAAAATGGGCAACATGACATCTCAAATATTCAGGCTGGAGTAAGGTGGGTTCCCATCCTACCTAAGCCCACCAGTAGGCAAAGGTTATCTTTAAGGAATGGATCAAAAGCGTTTGCAAGCACACGCATTCTAAAATATGCTCTTTCTCTAGGTCTTCCTATCGTCCTGAAGGAAATACAGCAGGCCCTCGACTGCTCACTCCACTGAAGAGCCAGCTACACTGGGGACAAAGAATTAATTCCTTAGTAACAACAAAGTCAGAAGCAGGAGATGAAAATACAAAAGAGGTGTGTGAGGATGTCAGTGAGGAGAAAAATTAAACGAACCAGGTGAGAATCGGTACAAAGGCATCTATCTGTGGCCACTGCTGAGGTGGGGACCAGAACAGGCTCCTGGACTCCTAAAGCCCCGAGGATTACAAGCCTCCACCCTAAGGCTCAGGAATAGAGAAATCAACAGTGCCACAGGGAAAGAATTTAAATCTCAACCATCTGAAAAACTTTACAATTAGGTGTGTGGGAAATGAAAAACTGAAAACGAGAGGAAATGCTCCATAAAGTGGTGCTGGACCAAAGAACTGGCCTCTTCCAAGGAACAATGTTCCTAGAAATATGTTTCCCTAAAGAGCATTTTGGTTTACAGAAACATCCATTCAGTTATCTGGTCTACTATATGAAGTCCTACATCCTCACTCACCAGCTGTAAAGGCTTTACCACAAGGTTAGGCTTCTTGTAGATTCTCTGTTCTGGTTCCTTGTGGTTCTTCAAAGGGCAATCCCACGTAGTCTTCTTAACTACTACAGCAGACAGTGGGTTCCTGGAGGGACTGGAGACCCAGGCACTGGCTTCCGTTTTCTTGTCTGGTTGAACTAAACACGAATTTCTGACTGATGAAAGGGCTCCACCTGAAACAGCCAGAGTGCCCGCTGTGTGCCACGGCGGACCACTGCCACTAAGCAGCCCCACAAGCCGGGCATTGGGGAGTCACTGAGCAATGTTAGCTTGTCCTTGCAGACCGTTCAGAAGGAGGGACACAAGGGACGTTGTTCTAGGACAGAAACAAGCCCTAACATTCTCACACTGGGAAAACAGGAGCTGTTAAACCCTGGTGAGCGACTTTCTCAACATCCTGATTTCCAATTTCTCCTTCCAACTAAGCAGTGAGCAGCTGGCAGTGTACATACTTTATTTATTTATTTGTTTGTTTGTTTATTGACAGGGTTTCTCTGTGTAGTCCTAGCTGTCCTGGAACTTACTTCCTCTGTAGACCAGGCTGGCCTCGAACTCAAGAGATCTCCCTGTCTCTACCTTCTGAGTGCTGGGACTAAGGGTATGTGCCACCACTGACTGACTATATGTATTTTTTTAGTATTATGCCTGAACTCTTAGAGACTTCCTCAACCACCACCTATTCTGTTGAAATTTATGCATCGATGAGTACCTGAGGCTGGCACACTCCAGGACTCCTCCGATCTGTGCCTACAGTGGCTCCAACAGAAACCAACTCACAAGACACAAAAATATTTACCACAGGGCCGACGATGTTGTTCAGTGGCTAGACGCTTGCCTGGGATGAATGAGGGCCTGAGTTGCAGCCCCTGGACAGCCAAGTCAATAATAAAAAGCTAAAACTACTAGTCACAATGCTTTTATAATGGTAAAAATGGAAACAGTCTAAATGTCCACCAACAGGACACAGGTTAAATTAAATAAATATATAAAAATGGTACAAAGGTAAAAACATACTAATATGGAAAACAATATATTACACATAAAAGGCAAAGACACAGTATTTATATAATACTGCATTGTATAAGGAAACTGTCATAATTAAGTATATAGTATAGAAATACACTCACTGAAGCTATAAGCATTAACTATCTCTGTGTTATTTGGTTTAAAGAGCTTTTGTGGTTAAAAAAAAGTCTATGACTTCAGATCAGCTCTGGCTCAAATCTTCCAAGTCCTGTCTTCAGAGTACGTGTTATCTTCAGCAACAAGGACTTGTCTTCCGGCTCTGGGAGGCAACCAAAGGCAACAGCCTGTACTGTTTCCGGTCGTTCCTCTGGCTACCCTGACCCAGCACTGGGGTTTTAAGCTGCCAAAGGAGGCAAACAATCATGGGTACTCCTATCCAGCTGTGACACCCATGAACCATAACAATAACCTGAACAAGATGTCCTTAAGGTGCAAGCTGGGTGCTCTTATCTTGGCAATAAATCAATGACAGAATATGGAAAGGCAGTTGTCCATCATAACCTCTTTCAAAAACTTATAAAATAGACTGGGAAGGGGAAAAGCTGTTGGTAAAATCTTGTCTTGCAGACACAAGGATCTCAGTTGACAACCTCCCACCCCCGAGAATCCACATTAAAAAAAAAAAAAAAAAGCCAGGCATGGGGTGTGCATGCTTGTAATCCCAGTGCTGGAGAAGCAGGGTCAGGGGGATTCCTGGGTCTTCCTGGCCAACTAGTAATTTCAAAAATAAATAAATAAATCAATAAAGAGGTGGGCAGTATCTGAGGGACACACCTGGTGTGTACTCCAGCTTCCAAGTGCACCCCCACACAAGTGCACCTCCCCACGCACATCTTACAAAAGTACCCTATTGTTGACACCATGGCAGTATGTCACCACTGAGGGAACTGTGTAAGGACACACAGGCTCTATCTACACGATCATAGAAAGCTATCTCAATAAAAATTCTACAAGAAAAACAAACAGAGCTAAAAACAGAAAAACAAAACACAATGCCCTAGATCCAATGGGGTTTCCTAAAGTAAATACAGAAATAGAAAAATAGGACATGTTTAGAAAAACTGGAGTTTACTGTAAAGACACAAATGCAGTGTTTCTCATACATACTGACTGTCCATGTCTAAGAAGCTTCTGCTGCACAGCCTGATTGATAAGCATTACTTACCAACCAACCATTTCAGACTTATTCCCTCAGAATTACTAATAACTGGACAATAAAGAAAATAATAGGTGGAAGAGATGCTCAGTGGTTGAGGGCACTGACTGATCTTCAGGAGGACCGTGGTTCGATTCCCAGCACCTACAAGGCAGCTCATCACTGTCTGTACTTCCAGTCCTGGGGTTCTGATCCTCTTCTGGCCTCTCCAGGCACTGCTCATACATGCTGCACACAGACACACATGCAGACAAAACACCCATGCACATAAAATAAAAATAATTTTTAAAAAAGAAAAGAAATTGCTGGACGAGGTGGCCCATGCCTGTAATCTCAGCACCAGGAGGCTGAGGCAAGAGGATTTTCATGTGTTTAAGACCAGCTGGGGTTACACGGTGAGTTCCAGGCCAGCCTGGGCTACATAGAAAAAACCCGTTTCAAACACTCAAAAAATAAATGAGTTAAATTGTGAAAATACCATTTTTTAAAGGTAATAATACAGGTTAACTTTACTACAACATCACTAAGGAGGAGGTCACTATTCAAACATTTCCTGGCTAACATGAGGCATTTGGGTCATGTGATTCCAAGGATGACGGTTAATGCTTTCTTCTTCCTGTCCTCAAAGGCACAATTAGGAAGGAGGTTTGTAGCATCAAACGTAACTCACCAGGTGGTACTGGCTTCAGATCAGCATCAAACACTAGCAAGTCCTGCTTCTCTTCACTGAACTCAACCCGGAGAATGTCACTGAGAGCTCCAACAAGTTCCGTCACATTTAAGAACCCTAACTGTTTTGGTGAAAGTTGCTCTTTAAAAATTAGCTGTCATAAAAAAAAAAAAAACAGAAAAGCATAAAGACTCTGGATATATGTTAGGCAAGGCTTCAGTTGGAATTTTGTCAACCTAGACACTTTAGGTTCAGTGAACTCATGGATACAAGCCTGTTTCACAGGCGGCCAATCTAACCTAACCACTGAACCCCAGGTCCCAGAGAGAGATCCGTTCTCAAGACACAGGTGGAGAGACAGCTCCTGAGGAATGACACTCAAGGTTGACCTCTAGGTGCCACCTACATAGGCATACAGGTGAGAACATATACAAACATGCACACACATATGCACATACATCTGTGCTGTTCTTAATACCAAGTTTCCATCTCTTGAACCGACATAAAGCAACTGAGCTAATTACAGTTACTCTCTCCTGCCTAGGCCTTAAGGAAGTGAAGGCTTGCTTCTAGCTACATGCCTTCAGGTGCCAACACTCTAGAGACTGGCCCCTCCCAGGGTAGCACAGCTGTGGAACAGACCTTGTCCCATGATGCTCTGATGTGACACTCAATTCTTTATGACTTCTCCCACAGAACACTTGGGGAATTAGGGGTCTCAAATCAGTCAGATCATTTAGAAGGTCACTTTTATGGCCATCAGCAAACCAAAGGAAAAATGGGCGGGGCGGGGCAGGGATGGTGGCAAATTAGAATTAGTATTTCTATTTCTTCACGTTACATATTAAAACTTCTTTTCCTGTTATGTTTATCAGTTTCTCAAATAATTGTGTTTTACTGTGAAATCATAACTGAATATAAAGCTAGGGTGGGGAGTATTAAAAATATAAATAAGTAACTACTTTTTTTTTAGATTTAATTTTTAAAAATTGTATCTGCATGTGGGTACAAGTGCCAGTGCCCTGAGAAGCCAGAGGTGTTGGATCTTCTGGAGCTGCAGTTATAGGCCGTTAGGAGCCACCTGACATGGGGGCTGGGAAGGAACTCAGGTCCTCTGAGCTTAGTAATTTTTCATAGTATATTCAAAAGGTCCAAGCAAATATTCTGCAAAAACAAGTCTCAGGAAGGAGAAGGATAAAACTGATGATGTGGCTGATCAAAGTTATATATAGGGAGTGGTCAAAGAATAAACAATTTTAAAGAAGAAATGTATGATGAAAATTCTCACAAATAAAAAATTCACTCATAAAAAACAAGTCTCTGCTCATCCCCAAATGTTTCAGTCACCTGTGGGAGCCCATTTTCAGGTTCCTCGTGTCTTTACCCAGCAGGTCCACATAGAGGATGATTAGGACCACGGGCCTGAGTGCAGGTGTCTGAGATGGTCTGCACTTGGCTGTGCTGGGGGGAGGTCTTTTGCGCTACCTCTTGGCATCTCTATAAATACCCTGGGGCAGAGACAGTCAGGGCCCATTGGAATAGGTTCCAGGCCCTCTCGAGGCTATCCTTTATTTTCTGTTTATCTCCACAATCTAAATCCTTCTATCTAATATTTCCTGCTGCTCTCACTCAAGAAAACTCTGGGGAACTGTGGGGTTGGTGGGTAGCCGCCCCGCAGTCACCTAGCAATCATTTTCCTAGAAATAACTATTATTGCCATTTTCTGTATAACTTTCCAGAATTGTCAAAACTTAAGTGCTTTGATATAAGATTATATAAGTTAATGTACCTTGCTTTTTCAGTTACTATAAAGGTAATTCCATGCTGTTATTATATGAAACACAGCTTAGGTGTATTTTACAAGTAGCTGAGTCAATTCACTGCTATGTCAGATGTATTTTATTCTACTTCTTAGGTATGCTTTCTGCTTTCCTGGCTCCCAACAAGGAGCAATAAATAAATTGGTAGAGTTCTACTCCCACACCCCTTCTTTTCCAGAACCTCAGTCCACTGATTTATGCTAAGGTTTTCCTATGTGTTACATCATCTCATGTTTTAAACCCAGCTAGAGGTCATCATTTTGCTTTAAACAGTACTGGTTTAATCGGTACACGAGAGCAGTCTTTTAGACCCACTTACATGTTCACTTTAACCCTTTGTTCTTCAAACCCCTGAAGATTCAAGTTCTAATCTGGCATCATTTCATTTACCCTAAAGTATATTATTTGTCTTTTTTTACAATACAGGTCTATTTACACTTCTCTATTATTTTATTATCTGAGACATCTTTATAGTGCCTTCATTCTTGATATTATTACTGGATATAAAATCAGGACTGTATATGGGGTGTTCTGTTTTTATCCATCTCTTCTTGGTACTGTCACACTTCAAAAATATGTTAATCATTGTTTCAATGATGTTATAACAGTAAGTATTCTTCCTATCCATAACCAAATATTTGTTACTGGCCATATCCTTAACTATCACCATTTTTTAAAAGCCACTAAAACACAAAACAGGTGGTTTAAGTGTTAAAGGCACAGACTCAGAGGATCCAGCAGTACCTGCAGAATCTGTCTATCAGAAGAAAATGAAGCAACACAAAGAGCAGGCTGGTGAGAAGAAAACTCTTACCTCAAACTCTCCAAGCAGTTTAGAAATAAACAACCCTTGTGGAAACTTAGATACAACCTAATCAACAGAAAAAACACAGATAAAACTGAATATTAAGAGATAAAATATTAAGATTGGTTTTCATTTCAAAAAAACATTACCATCATAAATATTTAATTTTTCACATTTACATAATTTTTAGGACAAGTCCCCAGAAGTGGACTTGCTTTAATTTCAACACAGTATAAAAAACTTTGTACCTTCCTAAATCTTCTAGATACAGTATATATAAAATTCTAATTCACACATCAAAGGAAAATATAAAGTAAATATCCCTTTAAAATCTTGTGACCAAGAGACAATCACTGCATTTCAGAACCATCTTTCAGAAAGACATACATCCATGCTCCATTACTCATCCTTTTCCCTGAAAGGACAATGCCAACCATGGCACTCTAAAGCCTGTCTGAAGTACAGTAGCGTGTGCTGGACACATTGCCTTGGATACCAACAACAACATGAATAAACTTTCTTAGGAGCCACATGATAATCCTTAGTTGAATGAATCCTTTATCGATAAAAACTTTTCTTTTTTTTTTTTTTGGTGCTGTATTAATTGTGAACATCTTTGAACAAACAATTGTTAGACATTTGTTGAAATTTCAAAAACAATGAGAAGATGCCTGAGTGTGTCGGTTTTACCCATCTCCCACCAAAGTTGCAGTAAGTGCAGTGAGATAATGGAAGACATGGGAGCTATAATGGCATTTTGCTTACACAGGTCAGGACCAAAATCCTCAAGGCAGACGAAACCCCCTGGCCCAATTCCTAACAACCAATGGGTTTCCATATATTAATAATGCAAAACAATGAAACAGCCAATCATATGAAAGTATAAATCAATACTAAGGACAGAAAAGGGTAGCTAATGTAAAACTTATCATTTAAAATGTGGCTGAAAGTAAAGCTGTCTGCAGAACTGTCCTTTTCTTCAAATCTTTTAGAGAGTAATGTAGTAATTTTTATCTTCAACAAATCCAATGTCGGTGCCTCTGATGGCAACCTATGCTACGTAAATGTTCATGGACTTCAACTGCTGCCCCGCCTGCAGGGCTTCAACGGGTTCTCGACCACCCTAAGGAGGGAATGTAGGGACAGGAGATACAAAGGAAAAGACACCAAGTCTGGATTCTGATCAAGGTGCCACTTTATTTCTCTTCCACAAAGGTTTATAGAGTTCCGCAGGGTGGGGGGAGCAAGAAGCTGTCATCTGCATAAGGAGGGGCAAGCTAACAGGATGTTTGTATAAGATGTTTACAGGGTGAGAGGGTCAAGAGCTCTGACTCAATGTCCTGTTGCTAGGCAACCTGACTGTAAGATGATCTAGTTGCCCGTCTTATTGGGGGTCTGTATTTTCCCACTAACTAGAGATTCTGTCCTTGTCCCTGACAAACTGCAAAATTTTTCTAAATAGCCAAGGTCCAAAGCAACTCAGATTTAATCCCTCCCAGGTCCTCCTAAGTAGAACACGGAACACAGACACACTGGGCTGGACAGACTGTAATAACGTCACACAGTCAGGAGAGGACACTGGGATGGACAGACTGTTTGTAATAACGTCACACAGTCAGGAGAGAACACTGGGATGGACAGACTGTAATGACGTCACAGTCAGGAGAGGACACTGGAATAGACAGACTGTAATGACGTCACAGTCAGGAGAGGACACTGGAATAGACAGACTGTAATGACGTCACAGTCAGGAGAGAACACTGGAATAGACAGACTGTAATGACGTCACAGTCAGGAGAGGACACTGGAATAGACAGACTGTAATGACGTCACAGTCAGGAGAGAACACTGGAATAGACAGACTGTAATGACGTCACAGTCAGGAGAGGACACTGGAATAGACAGACTGTAATGACGTCACAGTCAGGAGAGGACACTGGAATGGACAGACTGTAATGACGTCACACAGTCAGGAGAGGACACTGGAATGGACAGACTGTAATGACGTCACACAGTCAGGAGAGGACACTGGAATAGACAGACTGTAATGACGTCACAGTCAGGAGAGGACACTGGAATGGACAGACTGTAATGACGTCACACAGTCAGGAGAGGACACTGGGTTAGGAAGGCCCTGAACGTTTGTCAACAACGATGTGTTGGAGAACGGACGGGAAGGAGCAAGAACACTCACGGAAGAACCATTTTCTAAACAATTTCAAAAGAAAATTTCCAGTACAATTTTATTGATTGCTTTTTCTTATTTAAAAATTAGTATATATATGAGTATATATATCAAAATTTTAGAAAAGATGAGGTGTAAATACAAAAATAATAACCATTGTAGACAATTAAATTCAACCACACATGAAAACCAGTTATTTTTGTTTCCCAGAAATGGAAAATACTTACAAATTTTATCTTATGTTTTAGGTCTGGATCAATAGTCCCACCAGGTCCAATCTGGGCAATAACTGATTTGAATGTGTTCTCCAACTATGAACAAAAGAAAAAGTCAAATCACTAAAAAGTCAAAGACAAATGTAAGCAATCTGTAAAAGGAAATGTATTTCAACAAATGGGTCAAATCCTGTTCCTAAAAAGTGGCACTGAAGGCCACAGAGATGGCTCAGTGGTTAAGAGCACTTGGTGTTCTCGTGGAGGACCCGAGTTCAGTTCCCAGACTTTGACCTCTGTGGCATCTGCATTCACATGAATATACTCACACATAGACACATATGCATACACATAGTTAATAATAAACATTCTAAGTATCATTGAGACATTTTATATTATATAAAATATGCAAACAGAACTTGTGTGAAACTAGACATTGAGGAATATTCCAAGATAGACAGCATTATCTATTACAGAGTCAACAGTCTTTAGTTAACCGGATACTCTTGTCCAGAGAGGATGCTTGCCATTCATTTTCAAAGGTACTTAGTATTTATTAAATACTGAGTGACTGCCTAATACCTGGAAGGCAGGGCTGTTAGAAGTTCTGAAAGGTAGGAAGGAGTGTTGAGTCAGGGGATAAGGAGCATGATGGCCCTCTAAAGCGCAGTGGAGGAAAGCCCTTTACGTAATACAAGCGAAGGAGGAAGGAAACAACAGGAAGGGCTGTGCCTGTACGGCAGTGGCCGAGATACCAGCTAATGTTTCTGGGCATTTGGAAGCACAGGTCTCTCCTAAGAGCACAGGTGGAAAGGAAGACGGGTGAATATTGAGAAGCAGACAGTGACTGAGGAAGATGCCCATCATCAACCTCAGATCTCCACACACCCCCACATGAACACATACTTCACACACACACACACACACACACACACACACACACACACACACACACAAACACGCAATTCGCACTCCCACCATTTCTCTTCACAGTAGGGAGCCTAGTCCCAGTGTGGGGGGAGAGAAGGCAGACACACTGAAAAGAACAAAACTGGGGCGAGAGATGGCTCAGTGGTTAGGAGCACGGGCAGCGGTGGTGCATGACCTCAATCCCAGCACTGGGGGGCAGAGGCGGATGGATCTCTGAGTTCAAGGCCAGCCTGGTCTGTACAGCAAGTTCCAGGACAGCCAGGGCTACACAGAGAAACTCCGTCTCAAAAAACCAAAGAGCGAGAGCGAGAGCGAGAGAGCGAGAGAGCGAGAGAGCGAGAGAGCGAGAGAGCGAGAGCGAGAGCGAGAGCGAGAGCGAGAGCGAGAGAGAGAGAGAGAGAGAGAGAGAGAGAGAGAGAGAGAGCGAGAGCGCAAGCGAGCACACTAGCTTGCTGGCTTCTTTCGTCTTTCCCAGGGTTCAATTCCCAGTATCCACTTGGCACATTGCAGGTCACAACTGTCTGTACCCCCAGTTCCAGGAGATCAGACACCTTCTGGCCTCTGAAGGCAACAGGTGTACACATGATGCACGGACACATGTGCAGGCAGAACACCAATACACATAAAAATAAAAATAAGGTAGAACTGTCTTTTCAACCAGATGGCATTGTGAACTTTGAGAAAAACCTCACCCCTATAAAACAGCCAGCAGAATTATGGGAATAGTCAAACCAAGCTTATTAAGTACCTCAACTCAAGGTTCTAAGACACAGCTTATGTATGAGCAATGATTAATCTGAAAATATCATTTTAATACAAAAAAATGAGAGGTATAAAGAGTAAGTTTAATAAAATGCATACAAGCCAAATACATTAAAAACTAGTATACATTGCTGAGAGAATTTAAAGATAAAAATAATGAAGAGGTGTGCTGTTTTCTTGAATTCTGGGATTTAATATTAGAAGACTATTATATTTCCTCAAGCTCATCTGTAGTATCAATGAAATTCTCATCAAAATCATGAGACTTATTTTTGATAAAAATGTAATCATAGCCGGGCGGTGGTGGCGCACGCCTTTAATCCCAGCACTCGGGAGGCAGAGGCAGGCGGATCTCTGTGAGTTCGAGGCCAGCCTGGGCTACCAAGTGAGTCCCAGGAAAGGCGCAAAGCTACACAGAGAAACCCTGTCTCGAAAAACCAAAAAAAAAAAAAAAAAAAAAAAAAAGTAATCATATTTATATACAATTAAATACATACAATGTAAAAGTGTAGAATAGCCAAAACAATTGTAAACAAGAACAAAACTGTAGGACGCAATTTTATAATTTCAAGGTACTATAAAGTGACAGCGACCAAGGAGCACCAGGTAACGAGGGACTTCCATGTGGAAAGACGCCGTTCTAACAAACAGCACCACCATAACTGTCTGTCCTTACCCAGGACATTCATAGCTGGCACATTATTCAAAGATTAATTTGAAACTGGTAATAGTCCCAAATATATATATATAATGTAAATCTCAAAAATTCTAGAAAAAATGTAGAAGAATTTCTTGTTATTTTTCCCTCAGCAGAGATCTATTAGGTGAACAAGAACCATATGAGAAAACTCTGGAAACAATCACATCACCAGACTTCAATTTACCAAAGACAAGGTTAGGAAAAGGAAGAGTGGGGCTGGAGAGAAGGTTCAGTGGTTAAGATACCGGCTCTTACAGAAGACCCAGGTTCGATTCCCAGCACCCACCTTCTGGCTCACAACCATTTGTAACTCCAGTTCCATGGAATCTGACGCCCTCTTCCGTCCTCCATGGCCACCAGGCACGCACATTGTACACATACAGGCAAAACACTCATACACACAGAATAAATAAATATAAAAAAGAATTTAAAGAAGCAAACCACAAACCAGAAGAAAATGTTTGCATTACATGTTCATGTTAAAAGACTTATACTTGCCGGGCGGTGGTGGCGCACACCTTTAATCCCAGCACTCGGGAGGCAGAGGCAGGCGGATCTCTGTGAGTTCGAGGCCAGCCTGGGCTACCAAGTGAGTTCCAGGAAAGGCGCAAAGCTACACAGAGAAACCCTGTCTGGAAAAACCAAAAAAAAAAAAAAAAAAAAAAAAATACTTATACTTGCCGGGCAGTGGTGGTGCATGCCTTTAATTCCAGCACTCAGAAGGCAGAGGCAGGAGGATCTCTGTGAGTTCGAGGCTAGCCTGGTCTACAGACCAAGTTCCAGGACAAGCTCCAAAACTACACAGAGAAACCCTGTCTCAAAAAACCAAACAACAACAAAAAGACTTATCCTCGGAATATACAAATTCTTCTATTTCAATAAAATGACAACCCAATCTTGTAAAATGAGCAAATGACTCTGACATTTCAAAGACAATATACAAATAACAACTATGTACATAAAAAGATACCTAACATGAGTATTAGATATAGTCTCCAGCATGAAGTCAAATGACTGACTATACTAAACAGAAACTGGAAATGGAGGTGCAGCCATGGAGGTGCCTGCCAACACCTCCCAGAAACAATGTAGCTGATAAAACGCCTCTCACCTTCTCCTAATCACTGTAACCACTGGAGAGCTTATCAATGAATGGCTGGCTTCAACCTTTCCTTTTTATTATTGTATGTGTATAGGTGAATGCTTGCACGCATGTCTGTGGTCTGCTGCCTGCAGAGGCCAGAAGGGGACATCAGATTCCCTGTACTGGAGTTAGAGGGTTGTGAGCCACCATGTGCTGGGAATTGAACCTGGGTCCTTTGTAAGAGCAGCCGGTGCTTTCAATGACTACACCACTTTTCCAGCTCCAGGTTTTAACTTTTAGAAGGTCAACTTTCCCATCAGGTCTAAGTGATGACCCACTGAGTTCAAAAGCCTATTTTTGGCATCTCTCTCTTTCCCTGAGTTCCGGTACCTTACCTGGTTTAATTTTTCAGTGTGGTTCAGCCTTGAAATCTCCATTGTATTAAATGTGGGCATCTTCTCCATGTTCAGTACTTGCTTGGGTGGTTCCATATTTGAAGCGGGTTGTGAAAAGCATGTCTTCGTTACTGGGAATCCAGTAGAATAGGAGCCCTGTTGTTTCATTCTAAATGGCTGGGTAAAAATTTTACCTTTTGTGAAAAAAGAAGAAAAACCAAAAATTGATTAGCAATTTCCCAGAGATTTTATAGAAAAAGACTACTGTGCGCTAACAGCCCTCAACTTAGAAGAAAAAATTAAGGAAGAGTGTATATATTCAATAAAACTTACATACTATATAAGTGATTAGTCACTTATTTAAAAAAAAATACTAAGAAACTATGTTCCTGAAAAGATTGTTGCTCTCTAAAACTCCATATAAGGTCACCTGAATATAATTGAGAAGTAGCATTTTATAGGTAAAACCTTGACAACTTAACGGTTATTGTGGTGGTGTTTACTGGACAGGCATGCTTTCCACATGGAAGTATCTCATTACCTGGTGCTCCATGGTCACTATCACTTTATAGTATCTTGAAATTATAAAACTGAGTCCTACAGTTTTGTTCTTGTTTACAATTGTTTTGGCTATTCTATATCTTTTGTTTTTACATTTCCATCTACATTTAATTGTATATAAATCTGATTAATTTTTTATGAAAAATAAGTCTCATGATTTTGATTAGAATTTCACTGGTTACTATAGACGAGTTTGAGGAAATATAATACTCTTCTAATATTAAGTCCCAGAATTCAAGAAAATAGCACATCTCTTCATTATTTTTATTTTTAAATTCTCCCAACAATGTTGAGAGCAAACAGTGTCCAACTAAAAAGTTTGCATAGAACTATGCTTCTCACGGTGGGTGACCACCTTCTAAGGAAAGGGAGGAGGAAATGCTACAAGATAAGACATGGTCCTAAAATAAAAGTTCTCATCAATATCGGGAAATGTACTCTGTACTACAAGATGTATCTCTGAAAATCGGCACAGCCTAGTGCTTTCTTTACCCCAAGATCAAGTTTACCAAATATACCAATTACGCCTGAGATATCTGAAGATATGGGAGATGAGCCATGGATGGGAAATGTGAACAAGTCAATCACTGGGAAGGAATATCTACTTCTACTGTTCAGGAAACATATGCAAACTGCTTTACATAATATGGTTTTTTGTCTGTTTTCCTCTTCCAGTGCTGAAGAACAAACCCAGGGTCCTGTACATGCTAGGCAAGTGCTCTACCACGGAGTTACACCCCCAACTCTTGTAAGCTTAACCACACAACTGAGTCTTCCTAAGTCTGAGCCCCTGAAGTATACTGGTAAGGTTGAGGCACATACCGCACCGCCCCCCTACCCAGTTCCAGGATGGGCAGAGTGAGCTACATCACCCACCAGTTTAAACACTGCTTTGTAAACTCATGACACAATCACTCTGATCTAAATGCAGACTCTGGAGAAAAAGGGTCAGTGAAACAGACATAAAATTCTCTGAGATAGGCCCCTGCCCTGGGCAGTGTACCTTCTGTCTAGGGTCTAAGTGATGATTACATTACTCTGAGCCTCATCTGCCACACAGAATAAACTTACAAAATGCCAGGCTCTCTACAGACCTTGTCTCATGTGAGGTCCTCAGTACAAGTCCAAATTCCATGTGTTATATACTTTGGAGATCTGGAGACCAAGGCTAATACAGATTAATTAATTTGCCTAAGGTTATTTAACTTAGTGGAAGACAGGGTTTTAACTTTAATAAACTCATGGAGTTTAACCCTTCAATTACCTTTCCCTATGTGCCAGAATTGCTTTAACATGGGTTCGTCCACAGAACAATCTTTTTTAAAAAATATTTTCTGTGTGTGGGTGTTTTGCCTGCATGTATGTCTGTGTAACACATGCATGATTAGTGCCCACACAGGCCAGAAAAGGGGATGAGATCCTCTGTAACTAGAGTAACAGACAATTGTAAGCTGCCATGTGAGTGCGGGGTACTGAATACTGGCTCTCTGGAAGAGCAGTCAGTACGCTTATCTGCTGAGCCGTCTCTCAAGCGCCACAATTATTATATCATTTCTCCTTCTCCCTCTCCCTGTAACTCTTCCCATATCCCCATCTCCCTCTCAAGTTTGTGGCCTCTTCAATTACTGTTACATACAACACACACGTATATAAATACAGCCTGCTGAGTTCATTTGGTGCTGCTCACATGTAAATATATATATATATATATATATATATATATATATATATATATATATATATATATGTATATATGTATATGGCTGACTGCTTGGGATTAGAAAACCCACCACAAGCTTGGCAGTGGTGGAGCACATCTTTAATCCCAGCCCTCGGGAGGCAGGGCAGGCAGATCTCTGTGAGTTCAAGGCCAGCCTAGGATACGGAGCAAGTTTGGAGACAGCCAGAGCTGTTACACAGAGAAACCCTGTCTCCAAAAAGCAAAAAGAACCCATCATAGGGCTTGTCTCTGGAGAAGATGAATTCTCTCTCAGCAGCCATTAACTGCCTGTAGCTCTTCATCTTGGGTTGGAGTCTTCTGAAAAGTCCCCCATCATACTGATGTATCAACTGCCGTCGTACTTGTGGGTGACCATATTTTTGAGTGTGTGGGCATGGCCCAATTGTTAATGCCGCCGGGCTTACCTGCTGGCCATCCTCTCTGCTTTTCCTCTGAGACACTCTTTTTCAGTGTCAACAAAGAACCCGCTCTGGTCTGCTCTACAGAAATGACATCCGACGCTGCATTGAGCACTTCAAACATGGAGAGGAATCCGTACTGCATGTACTGGAACGATCGTCCAAACCGCTTGGCAAACGCCTTTTCAAAGTCAGAGAGGAGAACAGGGGACAAGGCCAGAAGGTCTTTCAACTCGCTCTTCACAACAGCTGGAAGTATAGGGGGCACCCTTCCACGGTAAGGCACGCGGCCGGTGCAAACACTGCTTCTCCCCTTCTGCATGGAGTTTCGGACCTTATGGCTCCTCCTCTGCTTTGCAACTAAACTTGCTATTCCTTTGGTGGATTCATCTGGAATGGCTAAGGAGATATGGGGGGAAAAATCACTTTCAGGTAAAAGACATACTCCATGTATCCTCTGTAACTGCCATTGTCTCTCCAAGGAGCATAGCGTAAAGCTCTTGGTTCCACCATTTTACATTCTGACTAACAGTTTCCTAACTCCTCTACCAGAAGATGCAAAGAGCCTACTGTGTTATTACTGTTAACTGGCGCCTGGAAGTTGTGAGACTCTCGAAATGAAGACCAAACATGCCTACAATGACATATTTGTGCTTCGTGACATTTAAAATGAGTTTTAGGCAATTAAAAAATCAGTAATCTGAAATTGTACAAATATAGTTTTGTGAATATCCATTTTTCTGGAGAATGGGGATTTGGCGGGTTTTTTTTTTTTTTCCTTTACTCTCTCTTTGCCCATAACCTCAAAGGCACCAATGACCACAACCCGATGACATCCACCCTCCTGGGATACAGGATAACTGTACAGCTAGAACAATTCTGCACTGAGTGATATGTTTTAATTATAAAGCTTATAGACCTTCCGAAGTCTTAAACGTACCTTTCAGTATGATGGTACCATCCCCACAGGGGCAGACACTAACCACATCAGGCATATCCAACACCAGTTCCATAGTGGACCGATATCCAAGGATTCGGAGCGGGAGATGGTTACCAACCATCAAAAGGTACTCCTTCTCCAACTGTTGTGGGGTCAAACCATCTTTAGTGGAAATAAGAAGTGACCTTATCTCTTTCCTCAGGCAGTCCTGTATACGCTCTTGTTCAGACATTCTGCTACAGGATTTAAGACAACAAAAATTGCTTTTGAGAGAAAGGAGTCAAACCCATGGCAGGACAAAAACAAGCAAACAAACAAACACCCTTTAACAACCAGCCATGAAATATAAAAACTCAGATGTGAAATGTATAGCTCATAAACCTGAAGCAACACCGTGGGAGTTTTCACAAGCCCTCAACCTGCTACACTCCCTACAGTAACCCCAAAGCTCAGCTTGTAGGGAAGAGCCTTCCCAATCATTGCCAGTGGCTGCTGTGAAGTCGCAGCTGGGCCGGGCTGATTGGTATGCTTACTCAAGGACCAGCTCAAGCTCCCTAAGGGGTGTCCGTCCCCACTGCAACTCAGTATCAGCTGGAATCTCTCAGCCCCTCTTTGGGAACCAAAAGGTCTTAGGCCGCCCGCCATGCAGGAGCGACCCGGAGAAGCGGGGACCGACCGACGGCAGGCCGTCCCCTCTCCTCGCTCCTCGGGCAGGGGTCCCTCACCGCCCCCGCTGGTCCTCCCGACTGCCCCCACGGCCTTCCGGTGACCTGAGACGGGGAGGCGTGCTGAGGACGGCGGTAACGCATCCCATCCCTCTGCGGCCCGCCACTACCTGTCTGCGGCTCGCCCGCCTCGCCCTCGCTCGCCCGCCCGCCTCGCACCCGCGCTGCCGTTGCGCGCCGCCCAAATCCGGGATGCTCCGGGAGGCCCGCGGTGAAGCCGAGCCGGCCAGGCTGTCGCGCGCCTGCGCACCACGGGCCGTCGGGTCCCGAGCGCCGTGTTCCACGCGGGAGGGCGCGGCCGGTGTGACGGTTAGCGGAGGTGGGCGCCGTGCGGGTGTGGCCGAGGCCCGTCTCCCCCTCCGGGGCGGCGCTGCGGGCTGCCGCGCCCACCTCCTGGCAAGCGGTGGGAAGACGCAGGGGTGGCCGCGCAGGGGTCGTCCCGCCACCCGGGGCACCCGCGGAAGGACGGAACCACGGAGGCGGAGGCTCCTGCCGATCTGGCTAAGCCAGGACAGGTGGCCCCGTCGTCACACCTGAAGATGTGCTCGGTCCGTAGGTCTGCGGTCATTTGAAGGAAAATTAAGAGCGAGTCTGGTTCTGGCTCGAGAATCACTGATGAGCTGGATGAGACTTTTTGACTCCCAAGACGAGAGGAATGGATGGGTGGGAAAGCTTTTGGAATGAGTGAAGAACATTCCCGGTGCAATGGAAATAAGAGAACTGGGAGACCAAGGAAGATCATTTTATTTGGACAGATTTGTTGGAGTTGTGGAATAAACCAAATTGACTGACTCCTCAAAAACTAGCAAGTAGAAACTCAGGATGTGCATAGCTTTCCCAGTTGGAGATCAGATGGGTTGCATAAAGGGGGTGTGAAAGGGAAGCGCGCGCGCACACACACACACACACCTTCTGACCAAAGCCCATAAATGAATATTCCAAGAGGACAAAATGTTCCATCAATGAACAAAGAATATTAAAGAAGTTCTTAAAAACAAACTAGAAAACATTTATATATTCGGCTTACAGTAGAGGAGTGAGTGGCTGGTAAGTAAATTAACAGAAAATTGTAAGATGAAATATGGACCCAAATATTGCAACATTTCGATGACGAGTCTTGGAACATACCTTATTATAAGAAGTCCTCAGAATAACAAAACAAAAATCCCTTTTTAGACCAAACCTAGGTGAAATGGAATCCAAGATCTTAGGTAGAAACAGCTATAAGTCAATGGGAATTAGACTGTCATTCAAGCCTAAGATCAATGTTTGCTATTGTGTAACAAAATTTATCCTGAGGAGATGCAACACACACGGCACGCCTACTCATCCTACATAGGAAGCCCACGGCAGACCAAAGTACAACCGCCACCAAAGCCCAGCTTGGTGAACCAGTGAGTTTTATTGGAGTTTCCTACAGGAAGATGGGTCAAGAGTCACAGGAGCAGAAATGACTCAAAGACACCTGCATCACCAAAGCCCATGCCAGCACAGGTGACGGCTCACAAAAGCTGGGACCCTGGAGCACACTGCAGTCCGCAGGCAGCTCAAGTTAGACAGTGTCCTTTCCAAGTGACTCTAAACCTCTCGTAGGCAATGGTGGTTTCTGCTCCTTCCAGGGAAGCTGGGCTGATGACAGTCTTTGCAGCTTGGCTTAGCAAGATCAGATGGACTCTCAGCTTTTATGGACTCTGGTGGAGAAGGGGGTGGGGCCCGATGTATCTGGTCAGTTTCAGGGACTTCTGGAAGCTGTTTACCTTCCTGTTTACCCGTAGGCTGGAATGTTTCAAGCTTGGAGGGATTTATTTTAAAGGCTGTGGATTTGGAGTTAGTGCTCAGAACAGAGTTGTAAGTCTTGTCTTTGTAGGATGTAAACAGACTACTCTCAAAACATAAAGCCTGTTTTGCTAGTTTTTGTTGGCGCACGGACACACACACACACACACACACACACACACACACACACACACACACACACACAGTTCATTCCTTGGGCCCTACATTTAACTAGCACCAGAAAACTGTGTAGGCCAGACCACCATTTGTTTTTCCTCTGTGTTATGAAGACCTGTAGCCTATTTGTTAATTAACTGCTTCCACCTGGTCTACTCCCAGCACTGCTTCCAATCTGGGAGTTAATTTTAATTACAGCTGCCCCTACAAGGATTCTTGCCTTAGGAAAATCAGAAAAGGCTATGGGAGCTTTTTGACAGTGCTGAGGATTGAACCCAGGGCCTTTGTGCATGCTGGGCAAGCATGGTACTCTGAGCTACAATCTCAGCATTAGAGAAACTTTCTAAGAGCATTTCTAAGGAATTTTTAGAAGATCAGGATAGAATATTAATATCCCCCAGTAGTGTGTAACTCTGCTGATGCAGTAAGTCAGATCAGGCCAAATTAAACCGAATTCAAGTATTCCCGGGTGGTCCAGGGAGAGAGGGGAAACCATGGACCTTAGTAGGCTGTCCTGAGCAGCTCCGGGAAGAACCAGGACTTGGAGGCGTTTCTTTGGGCGGGGTCTGGAGAGGGCAGTTCCAGGGGAGGAGCCTCCGCTTGGTGTGCTTAGGTGGGGTTTGGAATGCCCCCCCCCTCGGGGATCCCCAACAATTATTCCTACCTCCCAAGCTTTTGAACATTAAAGCCCAGTTTGGGCCATTTGATAGCGAGTTCACGTTTGTTGCCATAGAAATTCCTCTGAGTCCATCTTAGACATCTTAATCTACTGTTACCCTACCACTGGAAAACAACTGTGCTCTAGCCCCATTAAAAATGTACGTTTTCATACATAAACCTCCTCAGCTCCAGCCCAGGCCTCTGCATTAGCTTCCTTCAGGTGTGTGTTCCCTTCCCCTTCATTCTATTCCCGTAGCACTGGCTGGACTACGACTTTGCTCTTTGGCTATCATTATACAGTTCCGTTTCCATAGCCTTATAGACTCCTATAACAAAAGTATGTTCTGATTCTTTTTATCTTACATAGAGCAAGCCAAGGAAAGGAAAAATCTTCCCTTGACCTACATCCCTCTCTTCTCCTTCACAGCCAAATCCTTGAATAAACAGTCCACATTAGATTTTTTTTTTCTACTGTTTCTTTCACCGTTCACCACTTGGTATAAAGCATTCTGCCCTTTCCTCACCGAGGAAAGTGTTAAAAATGCAGAGTCTCGGGCTCTAACCCAGCTGCACTGAAACAAAGAGAGGAAGCTGGCTTTGGGAGTGATTTAACAAACCCTCTCCTAGGAGGTGGGTCCACCAGAGAAGTTGCAATTATGACCAACTGCGCTGAGCAGTGGTGGCGCTAGCCTTTAAATCCCAGCACCCAGGGAGCAGAGGCAGACAGATCTCTGAGTTCGAGGCCAGCTTGGTCTACAAAGTGAGTTCCAGGACAGCCAGAACTATACAGAGAAACCCTGTCTCAAAAAACAAACAAACAAAAAACCCAACTGCTCAGCTTCTAAGTCTCACCTCAAGTCTCTTGTCAAGTCCCATAATCTCAAGGGTTGCCAGGTACTTATATCGCTTTACATACAACAGATTCAGAGAATCATCTGGTTATCTTTCCTTGGAAGTTATTTCCTAAGGCTACACATCCCCATCCGCATCCTTGGATCAGGCTTTCATCTGCATCACTTCCCTGGACACTGCCATTCTCCCATAGTTGGTCAATCTGGCATCTGAAATTTGAGAACGTCAAATTTAGCACATCTTTGTAGCTGCCAGATTCCAAACAGTAGTAACATTTGAACTTCTAATGCCAATAAATTCTTTTTATGTTTCATGAAATAATCTGTAGAGATATATGTCCACCCCTTCTTTTCTTTGGATATCAAATTTGAAGGTACTAAATGGGAATAAGTATAATGTCTTACAACCTTTCCAGCTCTTTCATCTTGCACTCAAGTCAACCATGAGCTCCTCCTCCTCCTCCTCCTTCTCGCCGCCCTATTCCTATGGACGTCAGCCTCAACAAAGGAGTAAAGTATTAAAAGCTTATGAGTACGTAGAATAGTTTCAAGAAAGGTAGGAGCAGCATTTTCAATTAAAAAGGAATCTGAAGGAAAACATCAGCCCCGTTATATTCATGGAGGAGGCCAGCCAGCAGTACTCACGGCTGACTCCGCACTGCCCTCCCCAACTCCTCCACCTTCCAGAGTGCTAAGTTGGCCGTTTTATCAGGGACCATCATGCATTTTTCTTCAGATACTTTCATCATTGGTAACCCCAACCAACGAGTAAACAGGTGCTTATATTGCTTTAGATACGGACAAGGAGATCATAATGCTTTTCTCTCTGTGAATCAAAGGCAGCTTCAGAAATTTTCTCTGTGTGCTGTTCTAGACAGAAAGTGCTAATTGAGCCAGACTTTTGAAATATTTGCCTTCTCATATAATTTATGCAAGAATCGTTGTCAAGGACTGGATAGATGTCTCAGCAGTTAAGAGCATGGCTGCTCTTCCAGAGGACCCGGGTTCAATTCTCAGCATCCATATGGCAGTGCACAGTTTTTTATAACTTCTGCTCCAGGGATCCAATGCCCTTTTCTGGCCTCTACAGGCACCAGGCATGCCCAAGGTACACAGACATATATGCAGGCAAAACACCCATACATAAAATAATTTTTAAAATATTTTAAAAATCAGCATCAGGGGTTCATTTAATTTCAGGTTACTTGGTTACTAAATATTTATTGTATTCCCATGGATATCTGAAACACATGAAAGAAAACAATAGTTCTCAAGGTCAATTTATTTCAGGTTCTCATTACTGCAGTTTTTTCTTTATAATTTTGGTTTTTCAAGACAGGGTTTCTCTGTGTAACCCTGGCTGTCATGGAACTCATTGTCAAGTAGACCAGGCTGGCCTCGAACTTGGAGATTCTCCCCCCCCCTTCCCTCCCAAATGCTGGGATCAAAAGCTTACACCACCACTGCCCAGCTACTAAAGTTTTCTTAAAAAGTTTTTGAGGGGGAAAAAAAAAGATATGTGTGAAATCAATATTGAAAACTAAATAAATGAACATTTCTATCAACATGGGCTAATTCGATTGGAGTAGAATTGTAAGAACGTTGCTTTAAAAGTTATAGAGACAGCCGGGCGGTGGTGGCGCACGCCTTTAATCCCAGCACTCGGGAGGCAGAGCCAGGCGGATCACTGTGAGTTCGAGGCCAGCCTGGGCTACCAAGTGAGTTCCAGGAAAGGCGCAAAGCTACACAGAGAAACCCTGTCTCGAAAAACCAAAAAAAAAAAAAAAAGTTATAGAGACGTTTCTGATTCAGACAGAAACAGAGGAATACAAAGAAATCTACAGCCGTGTCAAGCTCCCCAAAAAAGGATGAGACAGCTCCTAGGTTTGCTACTGGAAGCAGTTTGGCCACTGAACTTTGAAAACCCCTAACTCCAGCCTTCAAGAAAGCATGGGAACGGGACCTTTCCAACCACAGAAATTAAAGCAGATCCCCTAGTAACCACGTGTCCTATTTCACGCCGCTGTTAACCAGCAAAGCAGAACTACCAGCAAAGCAGAACTACCTTCCTTTTCTAGTTCGCGGACCTGGTCCTCGAAGCTACCGGGTGCGGTGGCACCGAGACTCTCTCACCCAGGTCCTCTGAGAGCATCCCACCCTGTCTTGGAGATCCGCGGGCTCTGCCCAGACCCTCAAAGGAACAGCAGTTGGGTTTTGTGGGGGGGGGGGGAGGATGGAAGGGGGTGGTCACCCAGGCCCCGCCCCTCGCCCCTCCCTCTCGGCAGCTCGGTCCTACTTAGGGTCCCGGGGTCGCTCCCCAGCGGCTCAGACAGCTCGAGCTGCCACTCAGCCAGGGCCGGGCTGCGCCGCCGTGCTGAGAATGGACAGCAGGGCGCGGAGCTCTTCCAGAGAGGCCCACGGGCGAGGTGGCAGGTCCTCTTCCAGGGAGGACAAGAGGGCGAAGGCCGGGAGGGGCAGCGGAAGCCGCACGCGCCCGGAGGCTGGGTCAGAGCGGCGGAACTCCGGGCGAACCCGGACGCGGGGAGAGCCCCGAGCCCCCGCCGCCACCGTGGTGGACGTGGACGAGGTTCGGGGCTCCGGTGAGGAGGGCACCGAAGTGGTGGCGCTGCTGGAGAGCGAGCGACCCGAGGAAGGTACGGAGGGGCAGACCCGGCCAGAGGAGGGTATGGAGGGGCAGGTGAGAGATGTCAGACAAGTGGAGTCCGAGATTCCAGTTTCCGGGAAAAGAAAAGCGTGAGTTAAGGTAGTTACTGAGTGGTGGAGACCAAAGTGCATCAGACGAAATACAAACAGCAACAACATCAGCTAAATAGTTTGTCCCTTTATGCCCAATGGATGGGAGGTGGAAGAGAGAGCGGTTCAGGACGGGACCAGTCAACGTGCAAAGGAACCACAGCGTTGGCTTCTGTGGTCATGGAAGGACCTGTCGACACAGTTTGATGGCTCTGAGCAACTACCGTGTGGCTCTTCTCTCAAACTCGCCCATCAGTCGAGTATAATACCCAAGAGTTTAAGTTTCAGCCTAGCCACTCGCCCGCAGTGTGACCACAGAAAGAGCCTTCGCTACCGGCCATGTGACCACAGTGAATGCTCATAGGGTAGATGTGAGAGTGAAATAAGCCTTCCAATGCATCTTGCACAAAGTCAGCTAAATCCTTGCAAGCTAAAGGAGAACGCCACCATGTCACAGGGGAGGATGCCAACAAAAGTGCCCCTTTCACCTCCGTGGGTGCCACAACTCTTAGGAGAAATGTATCTACTTCCAGTCCTTTTCGTGGCAAATGTAAGAAAAACATCATTGTGCTCGAATTAAAGGATAGCAGATGCTTGATGGAAGTAAGAAACGGCGTGTTCCATTGCTGTCTGCTGGCCACGTGGAGATTTAGCATTTCTAACTACCAGCAATGCAATGCATGCTGGATCATAGAGAGCTGCTATTTGTGGAAGCCTCGTGCTAGGCTATAGTGTAAATGGACCATGCTCCGACTTTTTGCCTAAGTGATAGCCCTCTGATCCTTAGGAGGGTGGTTGGGTTCAAGGCTATAGAAATGCAAGTTAGTTTGTGCCAGATCACCTCAAGGAAGTAGGTAAGGGAGGGGACCCCATTTGTGGAGTCCCTTCTATGTGGCAGGCACACACTGAGTGTTTTGTTCTTGAATTATTTAGTTACATACCGTCACAGATGAGGAAAAATGCTTTGGGAAATTAAATGCCTTGCTTGTATTGGGCGGAACTTTCTAGAGGAACAGAATCAACAGAGTTGGGTTGTAGGGGGTTAGCCTACATGATGGTCTGGGTAGAAAGGCAGAAAATCAGGTTCCCATTCCAGACAGTGGAACACTTAACTGTCACAATCCAGCCCTCAAAGCCCAGGCATTCTCTGAAGAGTCGTTGATGTTGGGTCAAAGCATCGTGGATGTGGGAGCGCCCCAGTTCCATATCACCTTTTTATAGACGCAAACCAAATTATGCCAAATAGGTGATTGCCAAGGACCGAGGAACACCTCACTCCCATAGATGGACTCTAGTGGAAGAATCTCAGACACGAAGGCAGGCAGGAGCAGGGACTTGTAGACACGCCACACAGTAAAACCTGGGACACCTTTACATGTGTATGCCATTTCACCCTTGTACCGGATCTATCCGCTTTAGCTCATGGGCTGGCTATTATGGGATAGTAACTAGTCAACATCCCATTATATAGGTGAGGAAATTAGGCTTTAAAGAGGTCCTGTGCCCTGCTTAAAAGTCATCAATGAACATGATTGGAACCAGAACTGGAACCAACTGGCCCCCCTGGCCTCCTGGTTCCCCAAGTCTCCCTGCCTGTCCAGAAGTTTATTCCACCTTCCATTGGCCCACACGTCCGTCACACAGACAATGCCCCAGACCTGGGAACTCTGATCATTCTGTTACCTGGCTCATCCCAGTTTTTCCAGACATGTCTCCAAACTGTTCTGACTCCAGTGCCAAGCACTAGACTGACAGATACTGCTCAGTAAATATGGTGATGTTTCAATCTAATTGTTTTCCTAGGTATCAAGTCCTCTGGGTTAGGGGCCTGTGAGTGGCTGCTTGTCCTCTCCTCCTTGCTCTTCATCATCATAACTTTCCCTTTCTCCATCTGGTTCTGCATAAAGGTGAGTGTCTACAGGAACACAAGAGGTGATTTCTGTTGTCGCTCATAGAACATACTAGGCCCACCTGCCTTCCAGAACAGTGCTGCTTCCTTCAAGACTTGGCTCTGCTGTGGCCTGTGCAGCTGGAGCACGAAATCTGGCGAGGGAGGGACGCCGAGGTTAAACAGCACTCTAGACACCCAGTTTCAGTTTGTCAGGGAAGCAGCTCTCTTTATTCGTACCAACATGGGCTTATATACCCCTCTAACAGCAGGGGTCAAGGAATGGTTACTCTGTATCCGGAGGCAAGCCGACACTGTTTTCCAAACAGGAAAAACCACAGGGGAACTGATCCCCAGCACCTTCTGGAACCCCGCCGCACATTTTTCACACAAACAACTTAACTGGGACAGGACAAAAAAGGGCATTTAAAATTAAGGCAGCAAACTTACTGCTGCCGACAGGCTCAATGTAACCATGAAGCTTCCTTTATTCTCCCAACCTATAGGTCTTCTGTCATGGCTAGAACAATATGTTAGCAAGTCGTGTGTGTGTGTGTGTGTGTGTGTGTGTGTGTGTGTGTGTGTGTGTAAGGATGACATGGATAGATGGATGGATGGATGCATGGATGGATAGATAATTGATTATGGATATATATATATATATATATATATATAGAGAGAGAGAGAGAGAGAAATGATAGATTATGGGTAGATATAGATAGATAGATAGATAGATAGATAGATAGATAGATAGATAGATAGACAGACAGATAGATTATGGATAGATATATGCCCCTGTTAGCCTGAGAGACCCTTAAGAAGCCACATCCAGTCCATCCATGCTCAGTGACACAAAGAGCATCCCAGAATGGATCATCCACTTGGACACTTCAAGCAAAACATCTCGGGCAACTTCCACAGACCAGGAGAGACAATTATCTTTGGTCCCCAAGAGTTTTAATTATACTAATCCAGAAGTAAATGAAGACCTGAGTCGCTCAGGAACCACATGCTGAGATGAAATTAGAAGCTTGAGGCATTTAGAGGAGAGAGAACAAGAACAGGCAGAGGCAGGCAGATCTCTGTGGGTTTGAGGCCAGCCTGGTCTACAGAGTAAGTTTCAGGACAGCCAGAGCTGTTTACACAGAGAAACCCTGTCTCAAAAAAAAAAAAAAAAAAAAGAAAAGAAAAGAAGAAGAAGGAAGGAAGGAAGAGGCAGGGGACATCTTTGATGACATAGTTTGACACTTGGGACAGATGAAGCGGGAGAATTGGACAGAACGAACGCTAGACTGTGTGTGGCGCCGCTCTCAAATAGCCACAGCCCACTTGAAAGGGAAACCCAGAGCAAAGTTGGCTTCGTGGTGGGTAGAAATGGTCAGGCCCCGGCACTCCTGCCGTTCATGTTCTCTGTTGGCTGGAGCTGTCGGGGAGGAGGGATGCGGTGGCTGGACGCTGCAGACGGATTAGTGCTGGTGCTGGTCCTTTCCTCCCAGAATACGGCGGCTTCCCAGCCCCTTCCCCTGCTCTTCCCACTAGACTGACTGCACTGACTGCAGTGGATTTTACCCCAGGATTTTTTTTTGCATCTGTTTAAATTTTCACATGGTATCTCATCTTTATTCTATGTTGATAGGATATATATTGTTAAATCCCACTTGGGGGCTACGACAATAGTTCAGTTGGTGAGGTGCAGAAAGGGCTTCACCCACTGGGCAGCCTCTCTAGCTCCTACCTGCCCACCCCACCCCACCCCCGTTTGAGACAAAGTCTTTGTAACATCAGCTGTCCTGGAGCATGCTATGTAGACCACACAGGTGATCCTCCTGCCTCTGCCTCCCCCAACTGATGAGATATTGGGTATGAACCACCATGCCTGGCATTGTTCTTAGTTCTCAAAACAAAAGGTTTAGGGGTTGTTGTTTGTTGTTGTTGTTTTTTTTGTTTTGTTTTGTTTTGTTTTTTGACACAAGGTTTTATTATGTAACCCAGACTGTTTTGGAACTCACTATGTAGATCAGGCTGGCTTCAAACTCACAGAGATCCACCTGCCTCTGCCTCCCATGTGCGACACCACACCTGGATAACAAAAAAATGTCTGTAACCTAAAATCATTCCTATGCAAAGGTCTTTTGATTCCTTTGTTTTTCTTTGAAATCATTTCAAAGTACTGCTTTTCCCTTCAGGTTGTACAAGAGTATGAAAGAGTAATTATATTCCGACTGGGACATCTGCTCCCTGGAAGAGCCAAAGGCCCTGGTAAGAATTACCCTCCATGATTTTTAAATTCTTATCCCACCCCATGATTTGTTGATGATTTCTTTAATCCAAACATAGTGATAATCCATATCTTAGATTACATGAAGTTATTTGAGTCACTGTGTCTGTATTTCCAATCTGTTCATTATAGGGCAGATTGTCCTGAAATTCTTCAGGAAGCATTACTAACAGGTCACAGGTGACCAAGAGAGGACAAGTCCAGAGAGCCCAACACCAGGGCTAGGCCAGTTGGAACAGCAAGGCATCTACAGACCCATAGCTAATGATTGGTCTGTGTACAGTGTGTGTATAGTCAGAATCCTGAGACTTCTCAGAGAAAATCTGAGCTAGTTCAGAATTGGGGACGGAGGCAGATTAGATCATGGAAGTAAGGCAAAATTCAGCACCTAGTAACAAATATGTCTTTAGTTGGTAGAGGAGGCACATACTGAAGCCTTCCATTGTTTTAGACTGTACACTGACTGCTAAGGACTAGAGGAATAAGGTATGGTCTCTGATCTCTAGGACCTGAAAATCCAGAGGAGGTCCAACCTAATGGGAGGGCATATAGATCGAAGTATGGTTAGTCTGAAAAACCTAGTAGTTTGGATTTGGAGATCCGAGACAGCCAAGAAGGCCTAAGAGCGAGTGAGTCCCACTACACATATACTGAGAGGCTCTGAGTTCTCAGCCATGCCTGCAAGAACAAGTTCAAAATGGAGAGCAGTCTAGGGGACACAAATCAGAGTTTCGGGGTTCTAAACCCAATATATAAGTCCACACAAGACAGAACCAGACTCCAGAGCTCCAGGGTACATACCATCTTTCTATGGCCCTGGTTTTCAGGAACCTTCTCTGTTAGGGCTGAGAAAGGTCCTAGCTGGCTGCTCTCCCATACATCCTGGGCACTTGAGCTGCTACTAGTTTCCACAGAGTTGTGGCTCTTGAAGGGTTCCTGTCATAGCCACTGTTCTATTGCTGTGAAAAGACACCATGAGCAAGGCAACCCTTCTAAAAGAAAGCATTTAGTCAGGGGCTTGCCTACAGTTTCAGAGGTTTGTTTATTATCATCTTACTGGGGAGCCTGGCAGCATGCAGGCAGATGCTGGAACAGTAGCTGAGAGCTACATCCAGATCTATAGGCAGAGAGAGCAAAAGCCTAGGCCTGACATGAAATTTTGAAAACTCAAAGTCCACCCCCCAGTGACACATTTCCTCCAACAAGACCACACCTCCTAATCCTTCTAATCCTTTTAAATAGTGCCTCTCCCTGGTGACTAAGCATTCAAATATATAGCCTATGAGGGCCTTTCTTATCCAAACCACCACAGTCCCAAATCATCCAGGGAGCTTTAAGAAACTTTCAACTAACCAGTCTACAGATACTGCATATTGAATCTGTGTACTGTCTGGGGTAATGAGAACTAACTGATCAACACAAAGCTGATGTCATGATATTGCTACTCTGATGATCTTGGGGCTCACATTTTCAGAAATAACACCCAGAAGTTGTCAGATCTAAATTGTTGCACCAGTACACTCACATAGTAAAACAATTTTGCACAGTACCTAAAAGGCTCCAAGACACATTAAGGTTAATGTTCATGCATATGGCGCTGTACTCACAGAGCTTGAGTCTAGTAGAGGGACAGGTATGTAAGAGATATAGAAGGGTCAATATGATGCCTCAGGTGACCAAGTGGTCTAGTTTTCTGAAATACTCTGTTTATACCTGATATGCTGAACTTAGTTTTAATAATGTAAACCCCCCCCCTTTTACCTTCACAAGTGTCCACACTTGAATAATGAGTTATATGACAATACTTTAGTTACAGTGAAGCTGCCCAGTGGTCTCTGGGTAATGGAGGCTAAGAAGAGCAAAGCAGCCTGGCCCTGAGAAGACAGTTCTCAGCAGTCTTCACACTTGCTGTTCACCTGTTATTTTCCTCATGCCTTCTTGTAGGCCTGTTCTTTTTTTTGCCGTGCCTGGACACCTACCACAAGGTTGACCTCCGTCTCCAGACCTTGGAGATACCTTTCCATGAGGTGAGATGCCCAGTATGTTTGCTTCCTCTTGACATTTCTATGGTCTATTGTCCTACTCAATCCCGAGCGAGGCAAAGTAACTATGCTCAAAAGTAGGAAAGAGAAGCAAAGATGCGGACTACATCAGAATCAAAAGTATCATTATCAAAGTATACAATCAACAAAGTGAAAGGAAGCCTATCTAATGGGAAAATGTATTTTCAAATCATTTATAAGAGTTTAATATATAGGATATAGAAAGAGTTCACTCAGGTCAACAAAAAACAACAAAAGCCACAACCTAATTTAAAAATGGACAAAGGAAGCCGGGCGTTGGTGGCGCACGCCTTTAATCCCAGCACTCGGGAGGCAGAGCCAGGAGGATCTCTGTGAGTTCAAGGCTTGCCTGGGCTACCAAGTGAGTTCCAGGAAAGGCGCAAAGCTACACAGAGAAACCCTGTCTCGAAAAACCAAAAAAAAAAAAGAAAAAAAAAAGAAAAAAAAATGGACAAAGGAATTTATAATAGTTATTTTTATGTATCAATTAGACTAAGCCTCAGTTATTTGGGCTATATTTAGTTAAACAAATCTGGATGTTATTGTGCATGTATTTGATAGATTGGATTAGTATTTAAATCAGCAGACTTTTAATAAAGCAGTTTACCCTTGATCGTGTGGGTAAGCTACATTCAGTCAGTTGAAAGTTTGAAAGAACTGACTTTGGCTTAAAGAGGAGGAAGTTTTCTTCCAGTAGGCAATATATAGAAACCTCCAGGCCCACCCACACATACCGACTCCAACAAGGCCACACCTCCTAATAGTGCCCCTCCCTATGGGCCAAGCATTCAAACACATGAGTCTACAGGGGCCATTCCTATTCAAACCTCCACAGGTACCAAGTGCCAAGTATTGAAGAGAATGTGGAGAAGCTAGAATTCATCCATTATTGGTGGGACATAAGATGATCCAACAGTGTAGGGTGCAGCGCTATCCAACAGGGCGACATCTCCAAAACTTAAAAACAGTATTACTGTAAGCTAGAAGTTTCAAAGAATTGAAATCAGGATCTTGGAGAAATATTTTCCCCTCAGTGTTCATAAGAAAATGTAGAATCAGGGACAGGAGAGATGGCTTAATAGTAACCTGCTAATCTAGCAGAGGACCCGAGTTCTGTTCCCAGCACCTGAACTGCCCCTAACTCCAGCTCTAAGTGATCCAGTACACTCTTCTGGCCTCTGTGGGCACCCACATGCATGTGACATACACTCACACAGACACAGACAGATAGACAGACACACACACACACAAATAAATAAAAATAATCTTTTAAAAAGTAGAAGCAGGGGTTGGAGAGGTGGCTCAGCAGTTAAGAGCACTTACTGCTCTTCCAGAAAACCCAGGTTCAATTCCCAGCCTTACATGGTGGCTCACAACTGTCTGTAACTCTAGTTACAGGGGATCTAACACCCACTTCTGACCTCCAAAGATACTACATATAAATGGTATATATGCAGGAAAAATACCCACATATATCCAGTAATAAGTTTTAAAGAGTAAAAGAAATCTCAAAAACAAAAACAAAAACAAAAACAAAAACCTTTAATTGGAAGAGCTCAGATGTCCAATGATTGCTGATTAGATAATCAAAATGTGGTATGCCTCTATGATTAAATACTGTTCATCCTTAAGAGGAAAGATATTCTGACATGTTCTACATATAACATGGATGAACCTTGAGGACATTATGCTAAGTGGGAATGTCAAATCAAAAATTCAAATAGTTTTATAATCTACATCAGGTAACTAGGTAACTCAATTTTCCTAGAGTATCCCGATTCACAGGGACAGAAAGGATGCTGGGACTCCAGGGAAGTGGGTGGGCAATAATGATTTCAGTTTTGTAAAATGAAAGGCATCCCAGAAGTTGGTTGATCTGCTAAACTCTATGCTGTGGATGGTATATAGCATGACAAAATTGTTCACTAGAGGTGGCATATTTTATGTTATATATTTCACCACAATTAAAAAATTTAGAAAATGCAAAGTAAAGACAGCATCCATATTTCTCTAGCAGAGATTTGGGTTAATAAGTCCTTCCCAAATAGTCTCCCACCTTTTCAAAGTTCTGTCCCATTCTTTCTTTTGGCAAATATAAATGGTTTCCTTTCAAAGACGCTTACTTTTGATAATAACATTTACCAAAAGGAAAAGAAGGAAACAAGTCTTGAGGAGGTGTTTGGATGCTGGTGTGTTATCCGTGAAGCTCAAGCACAGAAGCAGCCCATGTGACTGCCAGCAGAAAGTTCATAAGCAAAACGTCAGCGCTACACACAGTGAGACTTAAACAGACTCAGGGGACATCCTGACTATGTGTGCTACGACATAGATGAGTCTGGAGGTCATTGTGCTAAGTGCAATAAGTATAAATAACAAAGGACAAATTCTGTGTGATTTCACATTTGTGAAGTGCTTAGAATCATCAGAATCACAAAGACAGTATAGTGGTGGTCTTTAAGAGCAAGGGGATGGGGTGGGGAGTTAAATAGGTACAGAATTTCCATATTACAAGACAGATTCACAGAGGTGAATGGTTATACAACATGATCAATGCACTCAATAAAAGATTTGCATATGTGCATTTTAACACAATAAAGCACTGGTAAATATACTTCTCCCTAATACTACTACCAATAGGCACTTACTGGTATTTTGGAGTATAATCTTCTAGACTTTTCTATGTACATGACTACCTTTACAAATTACCTATATATTATATACTATTTATATAAATATAAAAAGTTTACTTTTTATCCAACAATATACTGTAATCACCTTTTCATATATTAGCTTGTTGCTGCTGCTGTACATGGACACACCACATTTTATTGTGTGAATGTACCATGGTTTATTCAACCAGTTACATATTGGCAATTATTTCCAATGTTTGATTCCAGTAAGCAGTACTGTGAATAGCAATTCTTATAGCTAACACCTTAAATACACCCCTTTGATAGATGTCTATGGATAGAGTCTTAATTATGGTTTTTATTACTGTGATAAACACCATAACCAAAAGCACCTTGGAAGGGAAAGGGCTATAGCTGAGGAAAGCCATGATTGGAAGTCAGGGCAGGAAACTTGGAGGACCACTGCTTACTGGCTTGTTCCTCCCAGCTTGTTCTGTTTTCTTATACAGGACTACCTTCCCAGGGGTGGCACCACCCACAGTGGGCTGAGCCCTCCCACATCAATCATCCCTCAAGAAAATGAATCACAGGCTTGCCTACAGGCCAGTCCTATGGAGGCATTTTCTCCATTAAGATTCCTTCTTCCCAGATGGTCTTAGCTTGTGTCAAGTTGACATAAAAACTACCAGAACAGATGGGGCTTTTGATGGAAAGCCCCAGCTTGCCCTCTGACGTCACTCCAGTAAGTGGATGTGAGAGGACTTGTGTCCTAGAACACGGCTCTCTTCCAGGAGACCCACTGGGCGTCTGTTTTGGAAGGCCTTGACATAAAATCAATTGAATATTTTCATACGAGAAAATTAGTCTTGGTTTCTTTCTTTTAAAAAGGATCTGTAACAAAATTTCTTAAATTATGAGTTCTCAGCCAGGTGGTTGTGGCGCACTCCTTTAATCCCAGCACCAGGAGGCAGAGGCAGGCGAATCTCTGTGAGTTTGAGGCCAGCCTGGTCTACAAAGTGAGTTCCAGGACAGCCAAAGCTATACAGAAAAACCCTATCTTAGGAAAAAAAAATTATGAGTTCTCTGTATTTGTTCTGAGCCTGGGTTGTGTTCATGCTCTCCCCATGCCCCTCCCCCCTTCCTTCCTTCCAGGGGCAAGCATCACCAGGCCTGAGTCCTTAGTGTGCTTGATAAAATCTTCATGCATTAAAAAATACATGTCTATTTTGAATAAAGAATCAATTCTCCCATTATGCTTTTCCTTTCCCCTTCTATAGTCTTAATCCTGGAAAATGCACTTAAAAGCATTTAGTGCCCCTCGCCCACACAGGAAGGAGTCCAGGAATCTAGCCTGCATTCAAACTCTCTTCCGCTTAGGTGGTGACCAAAGATATGTTTATAATGGAGATAGACGCCATCTGCTACTACCGCATGGAAAATGCCTCTCTTCTCCTGAGCAGTCTTGCTCATGTATCCAAAGCCATCCAGTTCCTGGTGCAAACCACCATGAAGCGCCTCTTGGCACATCGATCCCTCACTGAAATTCTCCTGGAAAGGAAGAGCATTGCCCAAGATGTGAAGGTACCAAGAGGAGTTGAATGATGAATTGGTCGTGTGTTAAATTTGCCGTGTGCAAGGCATTTGGCCATTCAAGATGCCATTCATTGGGGAGCAGACAGTCAATGACATCATTAATCTGGGGTACAGATTTGCTTCCCTCCCTTCCCCAAGGTCACTCCCCAGTGTGTAGCTAGAGTTTTCCTGCCTTGCCCACAGTCAGAACAAATCTTTGTCACCTGCCAGTCCCACAGCCACTCAGACCCAACCAAGTAAACACAGAGACTTATATTGCTTACAAACTGTATGGCCGTGGTAGGCTTCTTGCTAACTGTTCTTATAGCTTAAATTAATCCATTTCCACAAATCTATACCTTGCCACAAGGCTCGTGGCTTACCAGCGTCTTCACATGCTGCTTGTCATGGTGGCGGCTGGCAGTGACTCCTTCCACTTTCCTGTTCTTTCTTTTCTCCTCTCTCTTAGTCCCGCCTATACTTCTGGCCTAGCCATGGGCCAATCAGTGTTTTATTTATTGACCAATCAGAGTGATTTGACATATAGACCATCCCACAGCACCAGTGACCTTAAGCACACTGTGAAATACCAGCGTAGTACAGAGTGTTGGAAGCAGCTGTAGGCAGGAAGGGTAGGACTGGGGGGGGGGGGGGATGATTGAGGCCGATCTATTAAGGTGAGGAGGCAAGGTTCCCAGACGCCGAGTCTAGCTGGGGGGATGAGCATAGTGTGCCCAAAGGTAAGTAATAGTAAATTCAAGTAAGACTTTCAGAGTCCAGATATCACACACCCTTTCACGGTTAACTGCCATACTTAATTGGTTTGGAATTAGAGGGGGGAGTAAAAGTAAAAACTGCCACTGGAGAATGCCTCAGTGGGTAAAACGCTTGCTGTGGAAGCATGAGGTCCTCAGTCTAGACCCCCAGAAACCACGTGAACAGCTGTGTTTGGCAATGCGCGAGAAATGTGGCCCGACATAAGAAGGCAGAGCTGGGCTGGGGAGTGGAGTTCTCTAGCCAAGTAGTCTAGCCAGTTAATGGGTTTCCAGTTCAGTGAGAGACCCAATCTCAGGAAACATGGTAGAGAACAATAGAGGAAGACACTCAGTGTCAGGCTTTCTTATTCACAAACATGGGCACATGCGCGTGTGCGCACAACACACACACACACACACACACACACACACACACACAGCAAAACAAAACAGAAAAGTCCCTTCTAAGCAGTCTTACTGAGTCCACAGGCAGCCAGCTCTGCAGTCTCATCCACAGCCAGGGTAGCTGCCTCTATTACCAGGACAGGGTGACAGGAGATATTAAGACCGAGAACAAAGCAAGGCTGCAGGCAGCTGGCCAGTCAGGTGGCAGTTACCACCAGGGACCCAGGCCAGGACTGAAGTCATAGGCACACCAAAACTGGGTTTGGGGGTCTGTTAGGAAGAAAGACATGAAACAGGAACCACACGAACCAAAGGCTTTATAGAACCTGAAAAAACACGCAGTGTCCAGTGTTTGTGACTTGTCCAGAGTGTTGCTAATCATTAGTGTTCATGTCTGGAGGGCAAGTGAGGAGCTGGAAAATACAGCGAAGCAGGAAAGAGGTAAAGATGAGCGGCGCACAGGAAGACGCTCCTTCACTGACATCTGACCCCCTCAGCATGCTCCCACTGTTCCCTTCAGCCTTATCCTTGTTCATCCCTCTCCTCTGAGGGATAAAGGCCGAGATGCTGATATCCAAGCTCAGTTTTGTTGCAATGAGTTATAATTTAGGCATTTGTACACCTGTTTCCCCAGATTATGAATTCCATGGACTTGGCACAGTGCCGAACATTTGGATGAGTTGAGAAATGGCCCAGCTGTTGTGGCCTCACTCCCTACCACCCTGGCTCCACAGTCCAGCACCCCCACATGCTTAAGCATTCACCCACCATGCAGCTTCCACTCCTCAGGCTTCCTCTTGAGCTATTTCCTCTGCCTGGAATTCCTGCCTTCTTTCTAGGACAAACCTTGTCTGTTCCTTACGATGCCAGCTCATCTCTGATGTCTTTCTCCACATGTCTTACCCACATCTGCCCCCTCTAAGTAGGTGCTCCTCCCAGGGTTTGCAATGCACTGGGATAGTATTTAGCCACTAGGAAGGGATCAGAAGATGAGTTTGAAATGAACATGATCCACATGAAAGGGCTCTAAGCCCTATCCCTCACCCATTTCCAGAACCCAGTTCATTTGTTCTTAGCTCCATTTCCAACTTCAGTCATGGAGGGCAGAGGGGACTAAGAAGCATGGGGAATACCAGCACTGGGGAAGTGGAAGTACCCTAAAAATGTTAGTCATTTGGCAGGGTCTCAGCCCAGAGACACTGGTTATTTAAGGAGTGAATTTTAAAACAAACTGGAAAAAAAATGTGCCATCTGTACTAGTTCCCCAGTTGCTCATGTAACAAATGTTCCCAAACCCAGTGGCTCAGAACAGCACAGCTCCCTGAACTCTTGTGGTCCTGAAGATCGGAGTGCAGAATCAGCTTCACCGGGCTTAAGTCCAGGCATCAGCATGGCAGATTCCTTCTGGAGGCTTCGAAAGAATCCAAGACTTTGCCTCTCTGGGCATCTGGCTCCACCTGCATTCCTCTGCTGCCCCCACACCTACACCCCCAAACCCTCTATGCCCCTCTACTCCCCACTGCCCCCACCCCCAGCTTCACAGCGCACCAGCCCCGTCCCTGCCCCCGTCATTACGACACCTTCTCTTCTGGAGTCAGATCCCCTCTCAGATGAAGACACTTGCGATTATATCCTTCAGGAACCTTTGGTTTAATGACATCCTAACAGCTCTCTTGGGTACCAGTCACAGGTCTAGGGACATGAGCATCTTTGAGAACCATTATTCAGGTCCCTACATCCTTTTTAGATCCAGTGATTATTCAGTGGCACTGTTGCAAGTTCAACAACTCTGTCCCAGACACTGTGACATTAAACAAAGCAGTGCCCTATGAAAGGACCTGTTCTGAGGACAGAACAGTGACCTTTGGTGCTTGCCGGGGCGGGGGGAGGGGGAGCGGAGGGGGGGACGGACGTGTCTTATTTCCACTGGGGCGGCAGGTCTCACTGGCATCTCACCTCTTCCCTCCACAGGTTGCCTTGGACTCAGTGACCTGTATTTGGGGCATCAAAGTGGAGAGAACTGAAATGTAGGTGGGGAAATAACCAGAAAAAACAGTGTTTGGAAAATCATTTCAAATACTGCAGCCACACTGATACTAGAGAAAAGGGACCTGACATCTCATAGCCAAGATTCAGTTGCTACATCATCTCAGCAAACTGTCCTTGTGGTTTTCAATTTTGCACTAAGAGGTCTTTTTACATAAAACTTAGCATTTTGGTCATGTTTTGGTATGAGCTCAGTGGTCCTGACTTCACATTGCCATCACCCCCGAATCCTACGAGCAAGAACTCTCTAATCCCCTCCCCTTAGCCCCGCCCTCTAACCCCCTCCCCTTCGCCCCAAGTTCTCCTTCAACAGATATGCCTGTCATTCTGAGGAGTTCACAGAAGTGGAGTCACAGCATAAAGACTTCTGGCATAATTTTTCAAGGTTCTCCCCTGGTGTGGCACGCATCCATACTTCATTCCACTTTATGCTCAAATAATATTCCGTTGTATAACCATACAAAATCTTGTTTTTACGTTTTTCAGTTAACCACTTTGGGACTGTGGAAAGTGCTATAGTGACATTTTACTTTTGTGTCTTCTTTCATGCAGTATACTAGAATTGTTCTTATTTGTTCGTTCCTTCGCCTCAAAATCATTCTTCTTTTATAAACTCAGATGAATTCCTCTGGTTTTTGTTTTTAGCTGTATGGCTCTTCAGAGTTGTTTTTCATTATTCAAATTTAATAGCTTGGATTTACACAAAATCTTGAGAAAGATGACCACAGATTGTGAACACAAAATATGTCCTGTGTAATTAGGGGACTGACCCCGAACGTGCTCTTCTCTGCCGATCTTCCATGTCAGAACTCTAGGAACAGCTCTATCTGCTTGTTTAGAATCTACTGTTTGGGGCTGGAGAGAGAGCTCAGTGGTTTAGAGAATTGGCTGCTCTTCCAGAGGACCTGGGTTCAATTCCCAGCAACCACCAATCAGCTCACAATGGTCTATAACTCCAATTGCCCTCTTCTGACCTTCATGGGTAATAGGCATGTATGTGGTGCACAGACCTACATGTAGGCAAACATACCCATACACATAAACTATAAATCTTTAAGTAAAAAAAGAATTTGCTATTCATAGAGCAACAGTCGGTAGGGACAAGTCTGTGAGAACGCCCCGGCTGCTATCATCAGGATGCACACCCATGCTGTCTGTCTTCTTCTGCAGTAAGGACGTGAGGCTGCCGGCCGGGCTTCAGCACTCTCTGGCCGTGGAGGCTGAGGCACAGAGACAGGCCAAAGTGCGGGTGAGCCCTTCCTGAGCACTCCACCCCCCCACCTCTGCCCCGGAAGAGCATCCGAGAACCCAGGGGAAGGCCTGCTGGTGGAGACCATTTCCCTGCGCTCTTCCACACGTCCGGGAACTGAGCGGAACCCGGCTGTGTCCTCACCGCTGTTGACAGAGTGTCCACAGGACTAGCCGTCCAGTACCTCAGCCTCTCCCCAGATTTCCTGCTAACGTCCCCCACCCCTTCTGCTTTCACCCTCTCTCCTTAAAGTCTTCCTTTGCCGTCCTCCCTCTCGCTGGGATTGTCCCTGGAGAACCGAGGCCCCATCGTCCCTAGGATAATGAAGGGCTGAAAAGATGCAGATTCCTCTCAAGTAACGGAGTGGATGAAGAAAAGGACTCTAGTCACATAGAAGAATCAATAACAAAAGACTCCAAGAGGAGGAGGGAGGGAAGAAGGAAGGTGGCCTTCTGGGGTACAGTTGCATCTAAGTCTCCAGACTGGTTACCTGTGCCCAGCGTTCGGTAGCATCTGTGAAACAGGCCCGAGAGCTTTCTCTTCTGAAATGCTTTCCCATTCTTTTTTTTTTTTTTTTACCAAGTTATAATACATGTCTGTCCCCAGAACTCAGATCAATTTGTTCTCCATACAGCAAGCAAAATCCTGAGTTTTCAAGCCTACCACACATTAACAGTATCCCTACACTTCATGTATACTTGTCATGACCTTTAACAGAATCCACCTTCAGTTTTGATTGCTAGTTTAATCTGTTCCCTCTACCTCACAATTTATCCAATAGAGTCTGCGTCTAATGCCCCAAGTTTAACAAAGCCTGCCACAGAGCAGATGTGTAGTACTTACTGGCTTTCTGGGTCACACTCAATGGTTAGCACTTAAAACCCTCATGACTCCAGGTGGTGGTGGGCCCATGTCCTTAATCCCAGCACTCAGGAGGCAGAGGCAGGCAGATCTTGTGAGTTTGAGGCCAGCCTGGTCTACAGAGTGAGTTCCAGGACAGCCAAGGCCACACAGAGAAACCCTGTCTCGAAGAAAAAAATAAAATAAAAAGATAAAAACAAAAACAAAAACACCTCATGAAATGAAGCGGCATGATCATGTTGTTGGTTTTCTTCACGTGTGTTCTGTAGATGATCGCGGCGGAAGGGGAAAAGGCGGCTTCTGAGTCCCTGAGGATGGCCGCTGAGATCCTGTCGGGCACCCCGGCTGCTGTTCAGCTTCGATACCTGCACACTCTGCAGTCCTTGTCCACAGAGAAGCCATCCACTGTGGTTTTACCTTTGCCATTTGACATGCTAAACCTTCTGTCTTCTCCCAGCACCAGAACGCAGGGAAGTATCAGCTACCCACATTCCTCCAAACCTGCTGAACCACTAAATCCCAAAAAGAAGGACTCTCCCATGTTATAGGGGTGAGTGGGCAGAAAGCGAAGTGCGTCTGCCCTGTCAAACTCTATCCCCGAGTGAGGCAATCAGTCCTGCTCTTGTTGGGTTGCCACATAGAAGGCCTTTTGGATGTGTGATGTCGCAAGATGGCCACATGCGTGAGAACACAGTGAAATGCCAGTGGCAGAGAAGGCATCTAACTACATCATAGTAATTACAGGAAGGAGATTTAAAATTTTCAATCTGTATGTGGCTCGATCTTGACTTCTGAAGACTTAGTTAAGATATCTTCCACTGTGTGTTACCTGGCTCCCTTAACAAGGTCTTTGCAGGTCCCACAGCGTTTTCTATGAGCACCTTATCAGTGTGCTTATCACACCGAGTGGTGAGCCTGCGCTTAAGTTCTACCTGGGCTGGAGAGATAGCTCAGAGGTTAGAAGCACTGCTGTTCTTCCAGAGGTCCTGAGTGCAAATCCCAGCAGCCATTTGTAATGAGATCTTGTATCCTCTTCTGGCATACAGGGATACATGCAGGCAGAACACTGTATACATAATAAATAAATCTTAAAAAAAAAAGATAGAGTTCTACCCCCTTTCAGCATTCTTCAAAACTCCCACTGAAACAGCCCAATAAGCTCTGCTGCTGGCTTTTAACAACCTTTCAAGCCTAAAATCCCAAACTCTCCCACAAAATAGTACAAAGGCATAAAAGCCTCATGGTCAGGCTTGTCACGGGAACAACCCCATTTCCTCAGTACCAGTTCTGCTTTCGTTTAATTTCTGTTTTTATGATAAAATATTCTATCAACAAGAAGCTGAAAGAAGAAATGGTTTATTTTAGCTCACAAATCCAGGTTATAGTCCGTCACTGTAGGGAAGTTAAGGCAGGAACTTGAGGCAACTCTTGGGCACATCATATATGGAAATGCCCAAGGCAGAAACCTGGAGCAGCTGGTCACATCACAGTCAAGTGCAGAAAGAAATGAATTCGTGCTGCTTAGTAACTTGAGTTCAGCTCAGTTTATTCACTCATCCAGTTCTGGGCTCCCCTCCTGGGGGATGGTGTTACCTACCATGGGCTGGATCTTCCCACGCTGATTAACTTAAAGCAGTCCCTTACAGACATGCCCGCAGGACAGCCTAATATAGATAGTCCCTCATCAGCCTTTTCTGGAGTGAGTCTAGGTTATTTCAAGTTGGCAGGCAAAGCTAACTGTCATATCTACTTAGTAACACCGTATCTCAAAGCCTACAACAAAAACGAGTCACTTGTGCCAACATTTCAAAAAGTAACTAAGGCCTAGAGCAGCAGCTCTCAACCACTTTAAAACAGTTCCCCATGTTTGGTGACCCCACCACCATAAAACTTTTTTTGACTACTTTGTAACTGTAATTTTGCTACTGTTATGAATTGTAATGTCAATATCTGTGTTTTCTGATGATCTTAGGTGACCCCTGTGAAAAGGATCATTAGACCTCAGAGGGGTCATGACCCACATGTTGAGAACCATTGGCCTAGAGGTTATAGAGAAATGGTTCTTGTGGATGGTTACCTAACCCCAATGCCTTCCAACTTTGGCTCCTACTTGTATTCTGTTTGTGACATTTGTTTCAGACACAGGCACACTTCAGACATTCAATGTATACAACTATGTGTTGGAGAATTCCCTTACTGGTAAGAAGTTATGCTGATAATCAACCAGGGGCATGTGTCAGGATGCTATCCTGCGTGTGATACAGACCTCAGGGATATGAGAGTTACTACTTACAGTAGGGAATGATAGGGCACCAAAAGGGCATTTTCATGCTCTGTATTATAAAGACACACTTGTACTCAGTATTGGAGAAAAGAATCTGCACATGCGTATATTGATAGCTTAGCATATCTATACTGCTATGGTTTGTTCCAAGTTAACCACCCTCCACAGCCAGGTGCTCCTGGAGAACACTGTTAATAGCAACAGAAACTAACTTGACTTAGGGTTTCCGGAAGTGTATAAGCCCAAACATCTACAGAATGAGGGAAAAAAATACAAGGAATGATAGCAAGAGAAGCACAAATGTCCATCACGAGTCTCAAAAATGTCGCTGACCTCCTGACCAGGGGGACAAGACGGAGTCTGATTGGCTGACTGCCTCTGTCCCTCGCCCCCACCATCCCCACGGCTCCCTATGTAATCTCGTGGGGATCAGACTGAAGATGGGAGTGAGATAGTGATCTGCTGTCTTCTCAGATGGCTTGCTCTCTGAATAAAGTACACTTTTATAGCTTACATCCTGTTTTTCATTGACTTCTCTGACAGGCAACACAAACCAACTTTCATTTCCACTAGGAAGTGGTGAATTATGGAAGGTTAAGCCTAGCTGGAGGAAGTGGACAGATGAGGTTATGCCTTTGAAGGGTATATTTTGTTCCTGGCCCCTTCCAGTTACTCCCAGCTACCTATTCACCTTGATATGAATAGTTTCTACCATATACTCCCACCACCATGATACTCTGCCTCACCTCCAGCCCAGTATATTAACCAGTCCTGGACTGGAACCATGAGCCAAGAAACCTTCCTTCCTGTTAAGACATTTTTCTCAATCATTTGTCATAGCCACAGACAGTCAATCAGTTTCTTCTCTACTAGAGATGAGGCAGCCTGACTGTGTCTGCCCATCTGACTGTCTGCCTTGACAGACACAAATAGCTTCAACGGCCTGATGCCAGGGATGGACAACAAAGAGTTTGTCCCTCTACATCTCTTGAGAGACCCAAGAAAGTACAGCAAGGTCTGAAAGGCTGCAAAACTTCCCACAAACATCTGTCCTGTTAACCTCGGCTGTCAACTTTACACATCCTAGAGTTCACCCAAGAAGGAAGTCTGAACTAAGAGATTACCCATACCATATTGGCCTGTGCGTATGTCTGCAGGGGAATGACTTCATTGCCCAGTCTACTGTGGGCAGCACTATTCCCTGGGCAAGTGGCCCTTCACTATATAAGAAAGATAGTTAAGCATAAGCCAATGAGCAAGCCAGCAAGCAGCATTATTCCTCCATGGTTTCTGCTTCAAGTTCTTGCTAGGCTTCCTGCCCTGATTTCCCTCAACGATGGACTCTGAAATGGGAGTGAAAGCTGAAATATGCCCTACTCCCCCCCCCAACCCGAGTTGCTATTGGTAAGTGTTGTTTTCAACAGAAAGGAAATCAGAATTGCATCTTTGATATATCTATGGTATGGTCTTTGACCAGGAGATAGACTTTCTCTCTCGGGCACCTGAGACTTTGGCAGAATAAGATAAAGATGGAAGAAATGATTGGAATTTGTTTCATAGTAATCTGGGGTGAGATGGTGAAGCAATTATTACACCAGAGATCTTACAAAGGTGCTTGTGATCACTAGTCTCATCATAGTTTTTAAAGATTTCAATTACTTGAGCTCCCCCAAATCCTTCCAATAAATTACCCTGCAAAAGTAGGTTTCTGTGGCTTACAATCAACTAATAAAGTTCTAGATACAAAACACCCCACTGCAATCAGGGTAGCAGAAGACACGGCACTTGGTGCCTTCTCCCTGATGGAGCTGATGTGATTTGACACATGCTAAGGGACATGGCTCTTGTGTTCACAGATGGGGTCTACTAATTTGTATGGGAATGCCCATTCATTCCTATGGAGTAGAAAGTTAATAAAAACAGAACCATGCAGAACTAAAAAGCCCCCAGATCTACCAGTGTCATCAAGGGATGTCTTTTGGAAGGAGGAAGGCAGGGCTGTAGCCTCGTGGGTGGAAACTGGAAGCAAGAGCTATGGCTTTGGCCATCAGTTGGGCCATGAGCACACCCAACTGTCTGAAGAATTTCATGTGTTCTTGCCTATTAGCACAAAGTGTAGTTGACCCTGTCCAGTAGGCATAGGTAACTCCTAAGCAATGTTGAACCCATCCCTCATACTCTGTTGGTGGCCAGGGGCAGACCTGTCCAAGGCCGAGGACTCTGGAGCCAGTGGGTTTCTGAGGATGAAAGCTCAGACAAAGGTCTAAAAATCTAGGAGAGAAAGCCAAAGAAACAGCAATTGTATGGAATAAAACAGATGCAGCAACCTTCCTGACAGCAACTGAGTCCCAAAGGTATGCAAACCCAAGCAGGCCAGACACAGCGTAGGAAGGAGCCCTGCAGAATGACATCCACATCCATTTGTCATTCACAGCTTACTTTTACAGGACAGACCTTCTTCTGTGCTGTGAAGGTGAATGAGGTCGTCAAAGAGAAAACAGTGTTGAACCTCGAGCAACACAGAGCTGTGCTAAAGAAGCCATGGAACCATGGCTGGGCACAGTCTAGCCAGATCCAGCCAGGTGCAGATTCTGACACCAATCAGATCTGTGGAATCAGGAAGACTGCTAACCATTCTGGGGCTGTCTCATTTTCTGAGAAACAGGATTAACAGCATCTCCCCTACCTAGCCAAAGGATTATTAAGATCAGAAAGATCAGAAAGGTGCCTGAAATCAGGAAACTCGAATCTCTGGCTGAAATCTAGGCAAATGAGCAGGATCCTCTCTGCTGAATCAAAACCTGAAGCTTCCTAGTTCCTTCCCACCTGATCTGAGTCTACAGCAGTATTTTCTTCTTAGAAATGAACACTTTTGACATAACTCTCAGAAAATCAACTGAAGAGGCCAGCATACTTTTGCATGAACTGTTTTTAATCTGGCAAGTAAACTCATGTACTGACTCCCTGTGGCCTCTCCATACCTCTAAAGGAAAGTGTTGGTGACTTGGATGGTGTGGCTTTTCTAATGGCTGTTGTTAAGGGAGTCCATCCATGCGAGCTGTATCACCAGCTCCACAGCTCACATATCTGTGCATGTTCAGGGGCATGGCCACTGTGAACCCCGGTCTCTTAGGAAGCTATTTGGGTTTGGCCTTAGATTTAGTCCGGGTTCCAGACTTAGAAGAACCATCCTTGGGCTGTGATTCTAAAAAAGACAAAAACAATTAGACTATTATTAGTGACTGGTGTCTTAGATGTACTAAAGGCCTTTAACTTTAAAAAACTGTTTTTAAATTCCATTTGGCCTGAGTAAGTCCAATCCAATTAATAACCCTAAATTGGTTATTGAGATTCAGAATGTTTCCCAGCATTTATGTGTGGCCAGTTAATTACTTGATTTCCTGGTCCTAGGATAAAGGATAATGCAGGCAATGTAGCAAAGAAGAGAATATTCAGACAGAGTGAGTCTTCAGCATCCTCACTTGTTCATTCCTGCGTCCCTCTGCCGCCCCCCCGCGTCCCTCTGCCGCCCCCCGCATTCCTCTGCCGTCCCCCGCATCCCTCTGCCGTCCCCCGCGTCCCTCTGCCTTCCCCCGCGTCCCTCTGCCGTCCCCCGCGTCCCTCTGCCGTCCCCCGCATCCCTCTGCCGTCCCCCGCATCCCTCTGCCGTCCTCTGCATCCCTCTGCCGGCCCCCATGTCCCTCTGCCGCACCCCGTGTCCCTCTGCCGTCCTCTGCATCCCTCTGCCGCCCCCCATGTCCCTCTGCCGTCCCCCATGTCCCTCTGCCGTCCCCCGCATCCCTCTGCCTTCCTTCTGCCGCCCCCCGCGTCCCTCTGCCGCCCCCCGCGTCCCTCTGCCGTCCCCCGCGTCCCTCTGCCGCCCCCGCGTCCCTCTGCCGCCCCCCGCATCCCTCTGCCGCCCCCCCCCCCGCGTCCCTCTGCCGCCCCCCCCCGCGTCCCTCTGCCGCCCCCCCCCGCGTCCCTCTGCCGCCCCCGCGTCCCTCAGCCGCCCCCCACATCCCTCTGCTGTCCTCTGCGTCCCTCTGCCACCCCCACGTCCCTCAGCCGTCCCCCCCGTCCCTCCGCCGTCCTCTGCGTCCCTCTGCCGCCCCCCGCGTCCCTCTGCCGTCCCCTGCATCCCTCTGCCGTCCCCCGCGTCCCTCCGCCGCCCCCCGCGTCCCTCCGCCGCCCCCCCGCGTCCCTCCGCCGCCCCCCGCGTCCCTCCGCCGCCCCCCGCGTCCCTCCGCCGTCCCCCGCGTCCCTCCGCCGCCCCCCGCGTCCCTCCGCCGCCCCCCGCGTCCCTCTGCCGCCCCCCCCCCCGCGTCCCTCTGCCATCCTCGGTGTCCCTCTGCCGCCCCCCCCCGCGTCCCTCTGTCGCCCCCCACGTCCCTCTGCCGTCCCCCACGTCCCTCTGCCTTCCCCGCGTCCCTCTACCGTCCCCCGCGTCCCTCTGCCGTCCTCGGTGTCCCTCTGCCGCCCCCCACATCCCTCTGCCGCCCCCCATGTCACTCTGCCGTCCCCCACGTCCCTCTGCCGTCCCCCACGTCCCTCTGCCGTCCCCCGCGTCCCTCTACCGTCCCCCGCGTCCCTCTGCCGCCCCCCGCATTCCTCTGCCGTCCCCCGCGTCCCTCTACCGTCCCCCGCGTCCCTCTGCCGTCCCCCGCGTCCCTCTGCCGTCCCCCGCGTCCCTCTGCCGTCCTCGGTGTCCCTCTGCCGTCCCCCCACGTCCCTCTGCCGTCCTCCGCGTCCCTCTGCCGTCCCCCGCGTCCCTCTGCCGTCCTCGGTGTCCCTCTGCCGTCCCCCACGTCCCTCTGCCGTCCCCCGCCCTTTCTCTCCAGCTTCCTGAACACACATACCCCATGAGATGCACCCTTGGGATCTGCACAAGAGGCCTCTGCTCTATCTAGCAAGGGCTTTAAAAGGTGACTAAATGTGAAGGAAAGGTGACAGAATCAGAAGGATTCAGCTGGGGAGACCGGGTGTCATCCCCACCTCACATTAGCCACCTTTGTTTGCAGGCTGTAGTGTGTGTGGGTGCGTGGGGGGGGGGTTGGTGGCGGTTTGGGGGGTGTGGTGGGGGGTTTGGGGTGTGTGTGTGTGTGTGTGTGTGTGTGTGTGTGTGTGTGTGTGTGTGGTGTGTATTGGGGGGTCGTATGTGCTATGGAGTGTATGTAGAAGTGAGAAGACAGTATTGTAGAGTCTGTTCTCTCTCTCTACCTTAGGTTCTAGGGACTGAAACTGGGTCATCAGTCTTGTGCCTAAGTGTCTGTAGACACTGAGCCATCTTGCCAGCCATAGTTATTTATTTTTAAGATGGTGTCTTGCTTTTGCCCAGATTGGTGTCAAATTCATGCTATCAAAGCAATGCTCTAGGCTCAGCCTCCTGAGTATCTGGGGCACAGGCACACACCACAGTGAAATCATTAGATAGAAGTAAAGGCGAGCTTTAAAGGAATGGCTATGTGTACTACCAAAGTTTACAGATTTCCCCACAAGTATATTTATAAAACTCTATTGCTACTTCTTTGTGTGTGTGTGTGTGTGTGTGTGTGTGTGGTGTATGCACGTATGTGCAGTGTATGTGTATGTGTGGGGCGCATGCATGTGTGAGTGGCATATACATGTTTGTGTGGCACATGCACGGGGGAGGAGTCACCCATGCTTGTGGAGGCCAGAGGTTGATATCAGGTGTCATCCTCTGTCACTCTCCATTTATTTTTTAAACTTTATTATTTTGTGTGTATGTTGTGTGCACATGGTGAGATGCACACACATGTGTGTGTGTGTGTTGTGTGCACATGGTGAGATGCACACACACGTGTGTGTGTTGTGTGCACATGCACACATGGTGGGGTGCACACATGTATTGTGTCTGTGTGTGTGCATGTGCACACAAGGTCGGGTGCAAACACGTGTATTGTGTGTATGTGCAGCTTCCCCACAGTAAATGAATAAATGTAAACTACTCATGCTCTTTGAAAATTTTTGTGGTGCAATCACGTTTTCTTGATAAAAATATGAAAGTAGGTCTCACCTTTCTTTGAGTGTTTTGGGGATTTTTTCCCATGTTTGTGTTCCTCTCCTTCTTGGCTCCCTTCCTTTTGTTCAGATTCTTCTTCCTCTTCCTCCTCTTCCTCCTCCTTGGGGCTTTCTATTCTTACTCGTGAATCCTTCCTGATTTTCTTGGACATTTCTTCTAATTCCTTCTCCAGATCTCTGTTTCTTATGAGGGTGTGATGAAGTTTCTCGTTTGCATCATCAAACTTCTCCTCCGCCTCTCTGGCTCTGAGGTCAATCTGTCTGATGTGGACGAAGTCCAGGGAAACACAACAGAATGGAGAGGAGTGAGAATGTATCCTTCCTTCATACAGAAACTCCTGTGAAAAGCGCCGTGGGAGAAGACGAGCCTGGCTAACGGGTGCCAACATAGGAACGGGGCTTTGGTGACGGACGGAGCCTCGAGGGCCAGAGAGCTACGGCACAGGACAGACAGCTAAAGTTACGCTGTCACTTAAGAATACAATGTAGATCTCATTTCTTAATGAGACCTGACTTGGTATATGTGAATTCCCCATCAATAGCCAGAGAATCCTCATCAGTAGTTCATTTTAGATTCACATAACCAATAGAGCTCAACAAGACCCATAATGTCCCTTCTTTTCTAACACTCTAAAGGCAGAATTTACAATCCAGAAAGCCAGTTTGAATATGATTTTATATTATGAGAGGTCACGTCAGGACTGGTGAGAGGACTGGGTGAGTAAAAGTACTGCCGAGCCTGACGACCTGAGTTCAATCCCCTGAACCCACCTGACAGAAGGAAAGAACGGACTTCTAGAAGCTGTTCTTTGACCTCCACATGCAACACAGTCACACAGACACAAACCCACACACACACACACAAACATACACATACACACACACACACACATACACACACACACACATACATACATGCACACAAAGTAAATATATGTAACAAAACATTAAATGTCGGATATATATATATAACATATATGTATGACATGTATTATATATGTATGACAGATTCCTCTCAGTGTCATCAGACATCTTAACTGTGTTATCTTTTCAACTCTGGGCTGGGTAACATTCTTTCTTAAGCACAGCACTTTCTCCCAGTTCCATTCTTTTCCTTAAGTCATCTCCCAAAAATACACTCACTGACTTGGATCATCCTCATCCCTTTCCTGACAAATGTACACACTGCAAATATCCGCACCAGCTCCCATCTCCACTGTGGGTTGAGGAAGGACTTTCTTACCACAGCAGTGTAGCTCACTGCCTCTAGCCCAAGATTTTTCAGTTGATCATCCCGCTAGTGAGACCAAAACCAGCCGGACAAGGGTAAGCTAAGAAGTGTGGATTGCTCAGCCAAGCTTCTGGCCCACAGTCTTTTTCCTCTTACCATCACGATACTTCATACTTACACAAGCTTCTCCTGCATGTGTTCAATGACAGCCATTACTTCAAGATACTTTGGCTCCAATACACCTTTGTAAGCTGGTTCCCTCTGACAAAGAAAATATGTGAGGTGACTGAACCAAGAGTCCCAGCAGTTACCGGTCTGTCTTCAGGAACTGTCTAGAATATTCTTTTCTATTGCTCATGTTTATCTAGTAGATGATTACTCACAAGCCTAACACCAGAAAGGCCAGAGACACTGTCTGTGGCCAAATAGCACAGCAGATTCCAAATTATTCACACGACATGTAGGTGTGGAAGACATCAGCATAGACAAGAAAGGGAGGAGAGACAGTAACAAAAGGAAATGTGGAAATGCTTTAAAAGTAACAAGGGTAAACGTGTTTCTCTAATGAACCAAAGAAAGAAAATAATTCAGTTAGTTATCAATAATTTACTGCTAATAATTTCACTTCATATATATCATTGCAAAACGTAAGGATTTTTATATTCCTTAGGTAATGTCATAATTGCTTAAAGGTGTAAATCTTGCCAGGCAGAGATGATGTCAGGGGTAGGGCCAGAGCGCCTTGTTTGTGTGCATGGCCTCCTTCCGGCATTTACGCTCTGAAAGGCGCATTTGGACTCTCGATGCCTGTGCCCCCCATACAGGGTCCCTTTAGGCCAGGCTCTGTCCGAGATCTACTTTCAGCTTTGGGCTCACTCTTCCCAGCTCTCCTGAGGGCTTTGGCCTGGACTAACCTCCCTGGCCTGGAAGTGCCTCCGAAAAGGTGTGGATCCAGGCCAGCCTCCTACAGATTCAGTTTTCAGCACCAAACTCTCTGCCCAATATTGTGTGAGCACTGTCTGCTTCGGACATACTTTTCTGGAGTGGTGTGCTTTGAAGGCCCTTTCCTATCATTGCTACAAAATCGACAAGTTGGTCGCTGCTCTTTGTGTTTTGGTTTGGTTTTTTGTCTGTTTGTTTTTGTTTGTTTTTCCGAGACAGGGTTTCTCTGTGTAGCCTTGGCTGTCCTGGAACTCCTCTGTAGACCAGGCTGATCTTGAACTCACAGAGATCTGCCTACCTCTATGTCCCAAGTGCAGGGATTAAAGGCGTGCGCCACTACCACCCAGCAAGTCACTGCTCTTACTGTCTATTCCTGGGGTATATAGTATTGTGGTAGGAAAATCGAGACCAGTCCTTTAGCCCAAATGACAGGCAAGGGGAGAATTTCTAATCTTGAGTTGAAAACACTGCTGAGCCCAAGTCTGCCTCCTGTTTGTCTTTCCAAGGATAGTCACATATGATCCAGCAAAACCAAGACATGCCTATGACTCTATGGGCAGTCAGGACCCAAGAATTTAAGAAGACTCTTGTGTAGCCTGTTTCTAGCGTCTTGCTTGCTGGCTAGAGCAGCTAGGCTCCAGGCAGCCCTATTCATACAGCTGAGCACCTGAATTAAGCCACAGTGTGGCTGTCTGGTAGTGCCTGCTGAACTTAAACATTCCACATCTCCACCAGTTAGATGGTCTGAAATCTCCGAGAGTTTGAGCTGTGGGCTCTGTAATAAGATCTTGAATCAGAATCAGAATCAGAATCCATCCCTGGTGCATGAGGGGGCTTTTTTGGAGCCCACTACCTATGATGGGACAGCTCACACAGCCTTGAAGCAGGGGGAAGGGCTTGGACTTGCCTCTACTGGATGCGCCTTTCCATGGGAGGCTTTGCCTTCTTGTGGGGGGAGTAGGGGGTGGGTTGGGGAGGAGGCTTGCGGGGGGGGGGGGGGGGGGGGGGGGGGGGGAGAGGGGGATCTTTGATTGGTGTGTAAAATCAATGAAAATTTTTTCTTAATAAAACATATTGTCTCGAAAAACCAAAAAAAAAAAAAAATAAAACATATTGTCAAAGATTATTCATAAATGAATAAATATATGTCAATTTTTTTAAAGATCTTGGAATGATTGTGACCCAGTGAAGGCCCCCAAACGCTGCTATGCTAAAAGCTCTCAGGATTAATGAAATTGAGCCTTCCCTGGAGGTAAGAGTAACCTTTCCCAGGGAGGAGAGGCAAGGCTGGATCTGAAATGTCCCCAAAGGCCACACACTAAAGGCCTGGTTCCCAGCTGGTGGCAGTATAGGACGTAATGGAGACTTTAGAGGCTGTGGTCACTGGTACCCTACCTTGAAGGGTGTAGTTAGCACCTTTTTTCCCTTTTCTCTCCTTCGTCCTCCTTTTCTTTCCTCTCTCTCCCCCTTCTCTCTTCCTTCTCTTCTCTTCCTATCCCCTTCCTACCCTTCTCTCCCTCTCCATCTCCTTCCACCGGGGACGGCAGCGCTGCTCCAGGCATGCGCCCTGACGCACTGTACACTGGACCAAGTGACAGCGGGCTGAGACCAGGAGCGAGACAATCCTTTGCGCTGGCCTTCTCGGGCATTGTGTCACGGGCTACAAAGCTGACTAACACGGGCTGCATCCCAGAGCAGTAAGTCCCGTCCCATCAATGGTCCTCAGTTTTGTCCCCAAACTACAGGCTTCTAGCTCCCCTCTGCTTTCTGCCTGTCTCCAAAGCTGGATCCCAACACCTCCTCTGGACGGAACAGCAGGGTTTTGACTTCAGGGAAACAAGTTCAAGGCAGAACAGCTTTGCCTGGGACTAGCGGTTTTGTATTTTCTTTTTAAAGAACTTGTCTTAAGACTCTGTGTCCCATTGGTACTGTCTCTCCCTAATCTGCCTCAGAGTGGTGATGACAGATACGGAGCATTATTTCAAAAACGTCTTACAGGACTGCACTTTGGGAAAATGTACGCTCCTCACCCCAGCTGTGCCCTACATGACTTCTCTGAGTTCTTTCTGCTGTTGGTGGGTTTTATTATCTACAATGTCCTCATATAAACTCACTGCCAATCCCCTCTCCTCTAGGCCTGACCTCCACCTACATGCTGTCTGCCACCCTCCACTGTGGGGCTCCTCGGCCCTGTGCTCAGCCACCTCGGCTAATGACTCACACCTCCTGACAACTGGAAGACTCCTGATTCTTTTGGTTGACCAATTTGGTGACATATATTGATCCCCTCCCCCAACCCAGAAAATACACACATGAACATACACATAAAGTGTAGCACCAACTTTCAGGAGACTGGTGGAATGAAGCCCACCAGAGACTCCTACAGAGAGACAGAAGCCCAGGAGAGCTGACCTAAGTCTGCCACAGTCCCAGAATGAGCTTTCTATGGAGACATAGAGAATGCATTGGTTTTTTGTTTTTGTAAAGTCAAGATGGAAAAACAAATAAGAGTCTTCTAAAGTTAGTGCTATAAGAAGAAAAAAACTGCAAAATGCATTAACCAGGAGTCACCTGGGTGGAACTAAAAGTTAGACCCATATTGTTTTCAAAGAACTTAAGGGTAGCTTTTGGACTTCCTCGTTGGGTTTTAGTTACATACCCAGGATGAAAATATATCTTCTTCAAACAGAGGTTTGGAGTGAATGTTTTCATCTTTCCCAATGTATCGAATGGTTTGTTTGTTGTCTGTAGATGTTGAAGGTTCCTAGAGCCCAGAAAAAACAAGGACTTGTTAGCCCGCTGACATGTGCCACACCACAGGGCAAGTCACCCAGAGCCCGGTCTACAGCCTTGGCTTTCCACTGGTCTCCATTCAGCAGACGATGTTGGGAGGCCTGCTCTGACCATGGCAAGGTGGGGACGAGGGTGTGGGGACAGGAGGAGCTGGTTATGATCAAAACAAAGAGGTTCATGCCAGCCCTCAAGAATGGTCATGGCTAGTCTTGGTGGTCAACCATCTGGAATCAACTAATACCCAAACAGCTGGGGACATCTGTGATGGGTTTTTCTTGATTAAATCATTTGAAGCAGGAAGACCTAGGGTTTTTTTATTTTATTTTATTAACTTTTTAACATTTATTCTTTGTGTTTTTCACATCATGCATCCCCATCCCATTCATTTCCCCGTCCCTGTGTATCTGCCCTCTGCCCTTGAACCCCCACCCCCGAAAGAGAATTAAATTTAAGAGGAAAAAAGAAAAAAGGAAAAATTTCATCATGGAAGCTGTACTGTGACACAGTGAGTCACACAGTGTACCCTTTTATCCATGTATCTTTCATTGCAAAGAGTCCTTAGTCTGGTTCGAGGCCTCTGGTTTCCACTACACTATCGATGCTGGGCCCTCACTGGGACTCCTCTTGAGCATCTTGTTGCTGCTCTGTGTGGAGATCCTGCAGCTTTGGATCCTGCAGCTTTAGATCTGCAGCCCCTTTACGTGCTGCTGCAGATCATGGATGTGTGGATGTTTGGAGTGGGCCAGCTCATCACCCTGGATCTGGGCCTGGGTAGTTGCAGGGTTGGTCAGCCCACCAGCTCTCCCTTGTCTTCAGCACCAGGGTTCACTCTCCTGCATTGCCCTGGCTGGTTCACCCCTTGCAGTGAGGAGCAATTGGCAGGGCCAGTTCTCCTGCTTTCCTGCCCTCAGGGTCGGCTCTCCCACACCTGCGCCATCAGGGCCAGCTCTGCTGTGCTGCCCAGGCAAGGTGCAGGGGCCACTCTACCGAGTGTTACAGCTGGTGAGGGGTAGAGACAGCTCTTCTGCTCCTATGACCTCGGGGCCATCTGTCTCTCCCACCTGACACAGGAGGCGAGGGTTTTTTTTGGGGGGGGTGCTCTTCCCCACCTACCCCACCATATGGCAGATGAGGGGTGGGGCCAGATCTCCTGCATTCACGTTCTCGGGGTGGTTCACCTGTACCCCTGCCAATAGGGTCAGCTCTGCTGCTCTGCCCAGGGGAGGTGCAGGGCCCGCTTTCCCAAGTGCTGCAGCTGGTGAGGGGGATGGGTGACTTCCCTGTCTGTCAGAAGCAGCGGGGAACAAGGGTTAAGGAGAGACATCTCTCCCCTGCCCATGCTGCACCATGACAGATGAGTAGTGAGGACAGCTCCCCCACACTCACGACTTTGGGGCTGGCTCACCCACACCTCTACCAACAGGGCTGGCTCTACTGTGCGGCCCAGGCCAGGCACGGGGCCTGTTCTCCTGAGTGCTGCAACTGGTGAGGGGTCAGGTCAGGTCCCCCACCTGCTGCAGCTGGTGAGGGGCGGGGGGGGGGGGGGGGGGAGGAGGGCATCTTTCCCTCACCCACACCACTATATGGCATACCAGAGAGACTAAGACCTGCTCTCCTATTCTCATGCCCTCAGGGCCAGCTCACCCATGCCCCTGCAAACAGGAAGACCCAGTTTTTATTCAGACCTTTTGAGTGGAAAGAGCCACACCTCTAATCTGTCCACATCTTCTTCTGGCAGCCTATGTAAGGATATGGAAGAAGGAAGCTTCTCTCTTTGCTTGCTCTTGCTGGCAAGTCCATTCCTTCACCAGCATTAGAGCCTCCTTCTTCAGTGAATACTGAAGACCAGCTGAGGCATGACTGAACAACTACTGGACTCCTGGATCTTCCACGGGTAGACAGCCATTGCTGGACTACAGCCTATAAGCCATTCTAGTCAGTACACACACACACACACACACACACACACACACATATACATATATATGAACATACACATAAAGTGTAGCACCAAACTTCAGGAGGCTGATGGAATGAAGCCCACCAGGACTCCTAAAGTAATGGTGTTCTGCAGAGAGATAGAAACCAATCAAGAGCTGACTTAAGTCTATCATGGTCCCAGAATGAACTTTCTGTGAAGACATAGAAAAGGGAACGAGAAAGATTTTCTATAAAGTCAAGATGGAAAAATAATCCTAACCCCTAACCATATAGAGAGAATGAATATATATATATTCATTATATATAGAGAGAATGAATATTTTATATATATTCATTTTATAAGTTCTGTCCCTCTAGAAAACCCTGACTGATACAAACACTCAGCACAGGAGGAAAGGCAGATAAGAAGGTGAACAGTCATGGCATATGATGGCTGTTAGCATAAAGGTGTATTCTAAGGGCTGTATGTACACACAAGGGGGCCCTGCTCACAGAGAAAAATTATATTTGAAGACTGAACAGGTACTAGGAATCGGTAAGGGTTCTTCTGCCACAACTGTCTGGGTTTCAGTACTGATTCTGCCATTTGAAACTATGGTTTTAGGTAAATTTGTCAACCTTTCAGAGCTTAAGGTTCCTGTCTATAAAATGAAGCAATATATACCTAAGTTGTTATCCTGGACAACATGCACAGCATAGAACTCATGATCTACACTCAGTTCCTGGTAGCTGTCGTTGTATTATCACCACTATAAACGTTCAAATGGGTTTTTACCGCTGCAGCTTCTCCGGCAGTAGAGAGAGTCGGAGTAATGAGGAAGTTAGAGACAGGAGGCAGGAAAGGGCGGCAGAGGAGCTGAAGCAGAGGCCAAGGGAAGACTCGACTTCTTTGGGGAGATCTAGCGATGAAGGGAGAATGGAGCAGCAGCAGGGAGTGAGGTGGACCGTGTTGTGGTGGGGGGGGTGAGTGAGGAGGACCGTGTTGTGTTGGGGAGGTGAGTGAGGAGGACCGTGTTGTGGTGGGGGAGTGAGTGAGGCGGACCGTGTTGTGGTGGGGGGGGAGGTGAGTGAGGAGGACCGTGTTGTGGTGGGGGGGGAGGTGAGTGAGGAGGACCGTGTTGTGTTGGGGAGGTGAGTGAGGAGGACCGTGTTGTGTTGTGGTGGGGGGGTGAGTGAGGAGGACCGTGTTGTGGTGGGGAGGTGAGTGAGGAGGACCGTGTTGTGTTGGGGGAGGTGAGTGAGGAGGACCGTGTTGTGGTGGGGGGGGGCAGTGAGGAGGACCGTGTTGTGGTGGGGGGGGGGTGAGTGAGGAGGACCGTGTTGTGGTGGGGGGGTGAGTGAGGAGGACCGTGTTGTGTTGGGGGGGAGGTGAGTGAGGAGGACCGTGTTGTGGTGGGGGAGGTGAGTGAGGAGGACCGTGTTGTGGGGGGGAGGTGAGTGAGGAGGACCGTGTTGTGGTGGGGGGGGTGAGTGAGGAGGACAGTGTTGTGGTGGGGGGGTGAGTGAGGAGGACCGTGTTGTGGTGGTGGGGGTGAGTGAGGAGGACCTTGTTGTGGTGGGGGGAGGTGAGTGAGGAGGACCGTGTTGTGGTGGGGGAGGTGAGTGAGGAGGACCGTGTTGTGTTGGGGGAGGTGAGTGAGGAGGACCGTGTTGTGGTGGGGGGGTGAGTGAGGAGGACCGTGTTGTGGTGGGGGAGTGAGTGAGGAGGACCGTGTTGTGGTGGGGGGGTGAGTGAGGAGGACCTTGTTGTGGTCGGGGGGCGAGTGAGGAGGACTGTGTTGTGGTGGGGGAGGTGAGTGAGGAGGACCGTGTTGTGGTGGGGGAGTGAGTGAGGAGGACCGTGTTGTGGGGGGGGGTGAGTGAGGAGGACCGTGTTGTGGTGGGGGGGTGAGTGAGGAGGACCTTGTTGTGGTCGGGGGGCGAGTGAGGAGGACTGTGTTGTGGTGGGGGAGGTGAGTGAGGAGGACCTTGTTGTGGTGGGGGTGAGTGAGGAGGACCGTGTTGTGGGGGGGAGGTGAGTGAGGAGGACCGTGTTGTGGTGGGGGGGGTGAGTGAGGAGGACCGTGTTGTGGTGGGGGGGGTGAGTGAGGAGGACCGTGTTGTGGGGGGGGGGTGAGTGAGGAGGACCGTGTTGGGGGGGGTGAGTGAGGAGGACCGTGTTGTGTTGGGGGGGGGTGAGTGAGGAGGACCGTGTTGTGTTGGGGGGGGGGGTGAGTGAGGAGGACCGTGTTGTGGGGGGGAGGTGAGTGAGGAGGACCGTGTTGTGGTGGGGAGGTGAGTGAGGAGGACCGTGTTGTGGGGGGGAGGTGAGTGAGGAGGACAGTGTTGTGGTGGGGGGGTGAGTGAGGAGGACCTTGTTGTGGTCGGGGGGCGAGTGAGGAGGACTGTGTTGTGGTGGGGGATGGTGGTGAATGAACGAAGCTAATGGGAACACGTGGATTTAGGAAAAAAGAAAGTCACAGGATGAGTATCCCGAAGGTGTGGCTACATCTGGATGGGGAAGAGGGAAGCTGAAGCGGTCACTCCATGACACCTGCTTCCACCTTCTCTGGCTCTTATCATCTTAGCCTTTGAAAAGACAGAGGGGAGAAGCCAATGCTAAATAACCACACATCATTTTTGCTTGTCTTCTTGGTTTTTTGTTTGTTTTGAGACAGGGTCTCACTGTGCTGCCAGGCCTTGAATTCCTGAACTCAAGCCATCTCCTGTGTCAGACTCCCAGGTAGCTGTCTCCCATCACTACGCCCAGCAAATACTCTTTCTTACCTCTTCCTTCACTTCTTCTACCTCCTCCTTCACTTCTTCTACCTCTTCCTTCACTTCTTCCTCTTCCTTCACTTCTTCCTCTTCCTTCACTTCTTCCTCTTCCTTCACTTCTACCTCTTCCTTCACTTTTACTTCTTCCTTTTCTTGAATTTCATCCTCCTTCGTCTCAATTTCGTCTTCATCATCACCAATAAAAGGTTTTTCTGGGTCAAAGTAAATTTTCGTAGCTTCCTGTACAATGTAACAGTATTATAGCTGTGATTCATGTGTATAAATATTAGCAGTTCCATAGAAAGTGAGCACTAATTCCACAACCAAGTGTTCTAGTATCGATAAGAACACAAATGGGTAGAGGAGGTAAAGGGACGGCTCAGTGGTTAGCGACACGCACTACTCCCGGCACCATACCAGGCAGCTCATCACCACCAGGAACGACAGCTCCAGGGAGATCTGATGGCCTCTTCAGGTACCTGCACTCATGTGCACAAACCTACACATACTTAAAATAAAATCTTTTAAAATTAAACAACAACAACAACAAAAAGAGCACACACGGCGGTAACAGGGCTTCCTGTGCCCGCAGGGTGTGCTATTTTTCAGACAGTACAACTGTATGGATGGGGTGTGAAGCAGGGACGTCCAACCTACAGCGTGTCGATGACGACGATGAGGAGGGGAGGCAGAAGGCCGGTCAAGGGGAGGCAGTGATGGTGGGGTGCTTCCTCTTGTAGTATGAAAAGGGGAAGGAGGAAGGCAGAGGACGCTGGCAGAAGCAGTGTGCACATTAGCTCCAAAGAGAAGTGGTTCCCATAAGACAGAACCTTGGAGGCAAACGGACCAACGAGGCACAACTGTAACCCAGGACGGAGCTGGCATGTCAGGAGACTGGATTGTATCAGAAAGGCGACGAAACATCCAAAGGCTCGAAAAAGGTGATTGAACTGATTTTCATTTTAAAACAATCATTCTCACAATAAGAAAACAGATCAGAAAAAAGGGAAGAAAGAAAACTCCAAGGGGAGAGTGGATACGGTATTTGTAGCAGTAAAGAGGACAGTGATCCGGGAGATACTGAAGAAGTGGTTCTTACCGGCCAACAGTTAGGAAAGAATGACTAGGGGGAAGGTGTATCTTAATTGACACATGGTTGATGATTATGCCACTCATAGATGGTGATGCCATTCACAGAAATAATGAACAAGGCTGAGGAGGCAGGTTTGGAGAGCGAAATGGGTTCTGGTTAGGCTGTGTGCATTCAAGTCACTAGTGGGCTAGCTAAGTATAAATGTTTGGATCTGGAGTCTGAAGAGTCCAATTTGAGCTAAATATTGAATAGTTATATGCATTTAGTTAAAGCAAAGAAAACCATATTTCCACATAAACTTGTGGACTGGTGCAAGGACTTAAGACAGAAACTAGTTATATAAAACTGTAGAAAGGAAAAAGGATCCCAAAAGTAGCCTGAGAAGTCTAAGAGGGCCACCATGAGAGCCCCAAGAGAAAAGGGGTTAACAGTGTCCAGCGCCTTAAAGGGGCCTATTCAACTACTGACAAAAACATAGGTGTGTGAAGGACATGTCAGAGTGAGGGTACGGGATGTCCAAGACAAAAAGGAGATCTTAAAGTAGCCAAAGTCAAAGATGGGTTATCTTCTAAGGAACTGACGGCTGAATTTTCCATCATTAGCTTTGTGACAATCATATTGAGGAAAAAGAATACCATTGCTAATTGCATGCACAGAAACAAAAATTGAAGAATGAATAAAGATATTTCAGACAAGCAAAAACTTGGTTTGCTACCAGTAGATAGACCCTCAGTTTAAAAAAAAAAAAAAAGAATTCTAAAGGGTAAAGCAGAAGAAAAAATGTCTCCATACAGAAGGGCTGAAATTCCTGAAGGAGCAATAAAAACATTCAATAGTAGGTCAATCTATTGTTTTTAATTTTTCCTGGTGTTATTTCCTTTTTCATATACTATATTCTATCTTTCTTTCTTCTTCTTTTTTTTTTTTTTTTTTTTTAGTTTAGTTTTTGAGACTGTGTCTCACTAGGCAGTTCTGACTGGCTTAGAACTCACTGTGTAGAACTGAGAACTATCTGCCTGCCTCCTGAGTGCTGGGATTAAAAGCAGGCAGCACCAGACCAGGCCTCCAGCAGAGTTCTTAAGGGCAGATCATTAAAAGCACTCCTGCTGGACAGAAAGCTCAGGGGTTCAGAACTCTTGTTGTCCCAGAGCCCCCAAATTCAGTTCCCAGCACCCAGTTCAGGCAGCTCACAATGCCTGTAACTCCAGCTCCAGAGGCTCCATCACCCTCTTCCAGCCTTCAAAGCTACATGCATGAATACACACACACACACACACACACACACACACACACACACACGTACATACACACACAAAACACAGCTTCAATAAAGAAAAAAAGGCTGCTTGCTATCTCCATTATTTAACACTGAATAAGAAAAATTCAACACAATTTAACAATTAAGAAGCCTTTAGAAGTTATCAAAATTGATAGGTGAGCATAAAACATTTTGTAGATGACATTATTAAATATCTAGATAACTCAAAAGAATCAATTGAAAAAGTGATATAATAATTGAGTAGATTCACACAGTATATAAAACTAAAATGTAAATATTTATAATATATAAAATAGCAAAACAAAACATTCATATTCACATAAACTTAATAAGAAATAAGCAAGATGAGAAAATTATCTAACATTTACAAGCATAAAAGTACACATTATATCCAATGTTCCTGGAAAGCACAATTCAACATTATAAAGTTGTCTTTATGAGTTAATATATAAATTTAACATTATCCTAGTTTTTTAAAAAATCATTTTTTCTAGAGCTAGATTATAGAGTTATATAAATAATAAATAAGAAAAGCTGAACAAATTTTTAAAAAAATCAGTGAGGAAGGCTTGGTCCTATTTGATACTAAACATAAGTAATAAAACATTGTGGTGTAGGGTTGGAGAGATGGCTCAGAAGTTAAGAGCAAACACCATTGCTCTTTCAGAGGACCAGGATCAGTTTGAAGCACCCATGCTGGGCAGCTCACAACTGCCTGTAACTCCAGCTCTAGGGGATCCAATGCCCTCTTCTGGTCTCTGCTGGCACTGCACTCATACTCACAGCACACACACACACACACACACACACACACACACACACACACACACACAATTTTAAAGATTTATTTATTTATTATGTATACAGAAGAGGGTGCCAGATCTCATAGATGGTTGTGAGCCACCATGTGGGTCCTGGTATTGAATTCAGGACCTCTGGAAGAGCAGTCAGTGCTCCCAACCTCTGAGCCATCTCTTCAGCCCACACACAATTTTAGAAATGAAATAAATCTTAAAAAGAAAATAGAATGTTGCGGTATAATTTATGAATAGACAGATCAAAAAATAATAGAAAATCCAAAAATAGACTTTGATTTAATGGGGCCAAGAATTGGAAATACTATACTGTCAGATATTAACTCAAACATTGAATTAAGGGGTTAAAAAAAGACAATTATCAGCAGTTAGTTAAAAAAAGATACAAGGAGAAACAGCACATATATCTCAGTAGAAAGACTAATCTTCAGTGCTCTACTGCTCATCAAAACCACATGGACCATTTCAGAGAGCACCTGTCAGCATATACGCAAACCTGGGCACAATGATTGAGTTCAAATGCCCCCTTTAGAATTCATGAGTCAGATTCATGGAAAGCTGAGAGACATTACCTTTTAGGTCCCTTCTGTGCTCATGTCTCTATGATTATGTGCACTTTTTAAAAACTCCATGTGTTTACTATTTATCTGATATAGGTCTTTTGTAGTCCAAGCTTGGCCTAGAACTTGCCGTGTAACCAAAGGTGACCTTGAACTTCTGATCATACTTCCTCTTCTTCCCGAGGCTGGGATTACAGGTGTTTGTCACAATACCCAGCTGACTCTGTGTGCTTAAATGTTTCCCCTGATTCAGTTGGTAACCACAGCCATGACTGTGCTACTTCAGCAATTTTCTAAAATTATACTGCAATTTAAGATTTATGATGTCAATGAAATCTTTCAGTGGTTACTTCAGAAATAATTTTGACCAAGATCTGGGCAACACAAAGAAAGTTTTGTTGAAGATGCATTTTTAAGGTGATGCTTCAAATCCTATAAATGTTTACATAGAAATGCCTCCTTCCTTCTCAGAACTGGGGACATTAATATGCATGCTATCAGATCATACCTGTGAGGTATGGCTGTCATAGCAACCAAAGCTTCTTCAGAATTTCCTGGAGGTACATGCCCTTCAGTCAGAGACTGGAGGACTATGTGGCTGCCGTTAAACAATCACTATGCACTGAGCTGAAATCATGGGTAAAACTACAGGATTAGCCAGGCAGATGGCTCACACCTATAATCCCAGCATTTAAGAAGCTGATGAAGGAAGACTGTCACAAGTTCAAGGACAAGGCCAGCCTATCTCAAACAGTTCAAGCCAATCTGTGCTACAAGAGACCGCATGTCAAATACACACAAGAAACTGGATGAATACAATACCATGTAGGGATGTAGAAAGGGTGGTGAGTACATCCTAAGGACAGAGTCTCAACAGGTCCCACACAGGCAGAGGTAGACGAGTAAGACGAGGCTGAAGAGACATGAAGAGGATAAAATCCAGGAACTTTTGTCTTGTAAGGAAAGTTTACCGACGGAATGAACAGTTAAGAGCCAGATGCTAAAGGGGAGGCCGGTTAAAGGAGGACTGAAGATTCCAGAGCAGGCAATAAAACCACCAGCGACTCACAGCAGATTTAGAATTTTAACAGAACCCACTGTGGGCCAGGTTGGGTCTCAGGGGTTGCTCAGCATTCCTTAGGCCCTGGGTAAGATCAGTACCACTGGAGAAAAATTATGGTGGAAGGAGAAAGAGAAATGAGGCAGAAATCGAAGGACGGATTTTTTAGAATGGAAGAAATGGCCATGTTTCTGAAGTACTTTCATGTCGGTAGATGGAGCTACTGGGAAGATGTTAAAGATGAGAAGGAGAGAGGCTAGCCCACAGATGAACGACCCACTCAGAAGTCACACCCTGGTGACTAAAGGAGGGGGGCACAGAAGCAGCCGTCTGAGGAAGACTCAGGAAAGTCCATCTGAAGACGTAGATTCAAGATGGGTGTGGCAGTGCACAAGGCAGGCAGATCTGTGAGCTCCAGGCCAGCCTGGTCTACAAAATGAGTTCTAGGACAGCCAGAGCTACATAGTGAGACCCTGTCATGTAAAAACAAAAACAAAATTTAAAAAAAAAAAAAAAAAGGCTCAACAGCTGAGAGGGCTTGCTGCTCATGCAGAGAACCCAGGTTCAGTTCCCAGCATCCACACCAGGCAGTGCACATCTGTGTGTAACCCCAGCTCCGGGGGATCCAAAGCCCTCTTCCACACACACACAGCTGGAGGGAGACATAAAAACAAATCTTAATTTATTTTAAAGCAAATGTTCTTCCTTAGGAGGAAGAAGAGCTAGGTCAATAAGCAAATCCTCTTCTGGTGGAGTCTACCATGAAGATGCAGAACAGCGATTGCAGAAAGATGCTGCAACTTACCCCTGAGATTGAGGAAGAACCCGAATGTGACCTTACTAATGACCGCTCCACTCATCTCCTTACCAGCATGTGGTAAATACCTCTTCCCCAAGCAGCTGCTCTGCTTCCTCGTAGTTCAGTAATCGCATTTTCCTGCCTTTGATATTAGAAAGGAGGTGCGAACATGTGCTGATCCAATCATAACATTCTCTCTGGGAAGAGACACAGCATAATCACTATGCAGGGGATAAAACAAACTATCCCAGCGCACTCATTGACTCCCATCGACCTGCTAAGCACAACTCCTCTAATTAGAGCACCTTTCTGTTCAGTTAATTCAAAGACTTGCCCAGAAGTGTCTTACTACAAACGTAGACCTAAATCACATTATCTCTTTCTGACAGGGTTTGTGATCTAGGTTGTAATAAAATAAAGTGTGGTGAGGTACCATAAAACCAGCTGCAGAAGGATTCATGGGTTTACTAACACTTAAATGATCTGTCCTAATTAATTTTATGCAATTGACCATGTTAACATGATTGTTTGCTAATAACAGTAGTGTTGGGTGAGGGTTACTTCTGAGATTGAAACAATCCATCTTGCAGGGAAGCCCCTTAACATAGGAAATAAGCAACTCAAAATAGATTCAGGAAGTCCCTAAAACTGACCAGATTCCCTAGACCCCTCCCTCCCCAAGAGTACATAAGTAGTAAAGACTGTTGACAGTTATTAGCCCAGCAGCAGAGAAAATGAGCTGCCTGAAAAAGGCTCAGACCAACTGAACCACCTGGAAAGGACAATCCCCAGCCTGTTGGCCTGTCTGCAGGCTTTGCACTGTGCCCCTGGCTCCCAGCTTTTGTGAGCTTTTATGCTGAAGTGGGCTTTGGTGATACAGCTGTCTTTGAGTGATTTTTGTTCCTGTAAGTAACCTCTTGTTTGTATTCCTATAAGTAATCCCAATAAAACTCACTGATTCACCAAATTAGACATTGGTACAATCATTACTTTGCCGTGGGCCCCCTATCTGGAGTTAGTATACTTGTTTGTATTGTGTCTACTTAGGAAAAATCTGTCACACCACAAATAGAAATAGCAAACACATTCATGGTTTTTAGTTCCACACCAAACTCTTCTAAGTATTGTGTATATATCTGTATCAATCAAATATTTATTCAACCAGTGAGGTCTAGGTTCAACAAGAGAATCTGCCTTAATATGTAAGTGGAAGAGTGACCAAGAAAGACACCATATGTCCACCCTGGACTCCACACACACACATATGCACATAAACCCACACAAACACCTGTGTCCACACACATAAGAACACATGTACAGACATGCATATCACACACCATCTATAACTGTAGTCCCATGGGTCCAATACCCTCTTCGGGTGTGCAGACATATATGCAAATAGAACACTCATATACATAAAATGCATAAATAAACTATGGGCTATATCAGCTGTTGGTGAGGATGTGAAACAAATGATAGGAGTGTAAAAATGGTTCAATCACTTTAGAAACATACATAGCCTATTCCAAGAGAAGAAAGTAAATGTCTGTTCAAAGATTAGTACACTAAAGTGCATTGATGCTTTGCCTATGATAATCAAAGCTGGAAACAATTCAGGTGTCCATCAAGAGATAATGGATATATTTTATATTCATTATATATATATATATATATATATATATATATATATATATGTGTGTGTGTGTGTGTGTGTGTGTGTGTGTGTGTGTATATATTCATACAGTAAAATACTTATGTTGCTGTTTGAGTAGGACGTGTCCTCTTAAGACTCCTGAGTTGACTGTTTGGTCCACACCTGGTAGTGCTATTGAGAAGTATACATGAGGGCGCCAACCTCATGGATGGGTTAGTCCATTGATAACTTTGTAAGGAATGGGCTAAGAGAAGGTGGGACCTGGTTGGAGAAGTTGGGGTTCTGTCTTTGAAGGTCACATCCTATCTCTAGCCCTTTCTTCTTTGTCTCTTTCTGCTTCCCAGTTGCCACGAGGTGAGCATTGTTGTAGAATATTATGTTAGGATGTGTTACATTTGTTTACACTGTGGAACATTTGTTTAATGATGCAAAGATGTGTTGCATTTCTTTATGTTACATTTGCTTAACTCTGTGAAGCTGTGCTACTTTGCCTGCCTAAAACATCTGATTGGCCTAATAAAGAGCTGAACGGCCAATAACAAGGATAGGTGGGGCTGGCAGGCAGAGAGAATAAATGGAGAAAGAGAAAAGAGAAATTGAGGAGTGAGAAAAGAAGGGGCCAGCCACAGAGCTACACAGCCAGTCATAGAGTAAGAAGTAAAGAAAGGTATATAGGATAAAGGTAAAAGCTCGGAGGCAAAAAAAAAATAGAAGGGATAATGTGCAATATGTTTTGAATTAATTAGACCTGGAAAATCTGCTCAAAGCAAAACTAAGAGAGAGAAAAAAATCTTACCCTCATCTTCTCCAGCTCCTGCAGCTCCTTAGCAGGATTCTTCTGTAAGTGAGCAGCTCGGGTCAGGGCCATTGCTCTTACCATGCCTATGCAGCAGCTGGAGCAGGACAGAGACAGAGGTAGGGTCGGTACTATGATCTGGACAAGTGTAACCCCCAAAGGGCCACCTGCTACAGGCTTGGTCCCCTCCTCCTGAGACAGCACTACTGAGAGGTAGTGGAGGCTGCAGGAGGTGAGCCCACTGGAGGTGTGCCCATGGGGTGGACTGTGTCATCCCTGTGTCTTCCCCTTTTGCTGCCTTGCCTTGAAATGAGGAGGCTGCTCTCTCACAGACTCCTGCCTGGCCTCAGGCCCAAAGCACTGGGGCCAAGAGGTCATGGACTGGGACATTTCAAACTGTAAGCCAAGACAAAACTTTCCTCTTTATAAATTAATTATCGCAGGTATTTCACTATAGTAATGAGACACTGGCTAACATTCCTAGCATGATCTACTCATTCCTGATCCTTTAAGTGCTTAAAATCCAGACACCACTAACCATGATAGTTTTCTATAATAATTACAGTACTGCTTTTCCGGGACAATAATTTGTCCTCACTAAATTTCTCACCCTTGTTGCCTTCCTGCCCTCCATTCTTCTCATCTCTGAACATTTGTAAACTTGAATTGAAATAAAGGACAGATTCAGTCTGTCAGTGCGCCAATTGTATGAGCTACTTCCAAAACTAAAAGTAACCACAGGCAGCTCTCAATTTAATTCAGGTTATGATTTTCATGTCTCATCTTTACTTGATTTGAATCTTCAAACTTTGTGAATCTTCTTTCTAATATTTTTCTTTTTGAAACGGTATCTCAGGTAGCCCAAACCAATCTCAGACTTAACTATGTAGCTAAGGCTGGCCTTGAACTCCTGATCCTCCTGCTTCTGTCTCCTAAATGCTGGGATAAAAGCACGTGCCACCAAATTCATATTTTTTTGTTGTCTTTGGTTTTGTTGTTGGTGGTGGTGGTTGGTTTGTTTTGTTGTTGTTGTTGTTTGTTTTGCTTTGTTTTGTTTTTGAGAAAAGGTCTCTCCATGTAGCCCTAGCTGTCCTAGAACTCACTATTAGACAAGAGATCTGCCTGGCTCTGCCTCCTGATTACTGGGATTAAAGGTGTGAGCCACCACACCCAGCTCAGGTATTTTGCTTTTTTTTGTTGTTGTTTTTAATTTTCAGTTTTATAAAAGATAATTGGTTAGTATTTAGAGAAACACAAAAGTTATATATTCAATTTTCATGGAATTGGAATAATCTTGTTTTATTTTGTTTTCTCTCCCTCCCCCTTCATTCACTCCCTCCCTCCTCCTCTCTCTCTCTCTTTCTCTGTGGTGTGTGTGTGTGTGTGTGTGTGTGTGTGTGTGTGTGTGTGTGTACACGAGAGAGAGAGAGAGAGAGAGAGAGAGAGAGAGAGAGAGAGAGAGAGAGAGAGAGGGAGGGAGAGAGGGAGAGAGGGAGAGAGGGAGAGGGAGAGGGAGAGGGAGACGGAGAGGGAGAGGGAGACGGAGAGGGAGAGGGAGAGGGAGAGGGAGAGGGAGGGAGGCTTGCTAAGCCTGAAGCTTACTGTTTTGACTAGACTGACTGGCCAGCAGATTCCAGGGATCTGTTTATCTCTGCCTTTCCCATGCCCAGCACTAGGGACAGACACAATGCTTGTCTTTTATGAGGGTGCTGGTGATAGACCCCAGGTGCTCATGCTTACATGGCAAACACTTGACCCATGGAGCCATCTTCCAAGCCCCAAGACTACAAACATCTTAAATGCTTCCCAGTACATATAAAGGTGAAAGATATTTATGCAAGTAAGCCAGTCCTTTTTAAAAAATGAACGCTCAGGTGTACGGAACACACTTCCTAGCCTCCCTTTGCCAATACGGTTCCCAAAAGGAACCTACAGTGCCACCGGGCACAGTGTTGAAGCAAGCTGGAAACCTGAACTAAGATTTCTTTCTTTTTCTGAGACAGGACTTCATTACAGAGCCAGCCTAGCCTTGAACTCACAACCCTCCTGCCTCAGTCTAGTATTCCTTTCAAGGCCTTAAACTAAGGCCAACTGTTACTTCGCCGTGTGTTCTACCTGCCATGCATTAACCTTCAAGTGGACAGCGGCGCAGGGAACGGCAGGCGTCACCTGTGCAGGTAGCTGGAGTATTGTGCCAACTTCTTGGCCAGTGAAATGGCATTCAACTCTAATTCTGCGATTCCCACTTCTCGTTGCTCCTGGGCCTCTAGTTCTTCCTCCTCCAGCTTTGGGAGAGTCTCTTGGTTAGTATAGTCAGGAAGCATTATGGTCAGCAAGTTGACCATCCACTTGATCATGGCTATATGCAATTCATCCATCTGTTAAAATGTCACAATCCAAACAACCATTTTAAAACAACCAAAGCCACATCCCATTTAAATAATAGAAGCAAGGAGGGGGGCTGGGGAAGATAACTCAGTCTTTACAGCTTGTAAGCGAGAGAGTTCAAATAAATGCCGGATGGGCATGCCTGCATACCTGTAATCCCAGACCTGGAAGGCGGAGAAGGGATCCCCAGAGCAAGCTGGCTAGCAAGACTAGTCATATAGGTCTGTTCTGAATTTGGGTGAGAGACCTTGTCTCAATGAATAAGGTAGAAGAGCCATTGAGGCCTTCACACACATGCTCACATGCACCTGCACACACATATGCATGAAACACACACACACAGCCACACACACCACTCATGTACACACGGAAAGAAAACAAAACAAACAAACAAAAAGGAATGCTCATCCCACGTCAAACTTTCAGCAACCCATAAATCTTAAAGAAATCAGACAATTACTTAGTTACTATAATCTTATTGTCTCACTATCTTGTGTTAAACTGGTTTTTGCTTCTTCAGCTTGACTAAGGGTGTTAAGTCACTAAAGTTCAAGTTTCCAAATTGTGCCCAAGGCACTCTAGTGCTCTACAAATAACTCAAAAGGACCCCCACAAGATCTTCAATGGAAGGAAGCAGTGATTAGGACATGTGCTATACACAGCATGAACGGGGCAGCCCACAGCTTCCTCATCAGATGCGTGTGTCACTTTTGATGACATTGTATCTTTTCAGAGTTTGCTGTTGATGGTTACGTGGAAAGACAGCATGAAATAGGAATGTGAATATTGATGTGCAGGAGGCACAGAGGTCCTTGTGTTCACAGAAGCACTGGAGGAACCGAGAATGTTAGAGCATGGGGCTGTTCCTTCAAGGGAAGGAATTCAGTACCTGTCATCCACCCAGAAGGCTGGGAGCAGACAAGCATTCTAGCCCGAGGATCTTTGTGCTATCTGAGTGATCAGAGGCCACGCTGGACCCTTCCCCAGACCCTCTCTCTCATCATGAGCTTGTTTATGTCAGTTCATCTATAGAACCTATCTTTATGGAAGGTGTCACGTGTACTTTACAGAGAGTTTTGATATAGTCCCATCTGACTTTTATTTAGCTGACTTTGTTCCTCAAAGAGATTTATGTGTGCTTTATTGGCACACAGGACTGAGTTAATTATCACCAGAAAAGTTTTCATCAAATTGTGCTGTGCTTAAATATGCCTAAAATAAACCGGTCAGGATCAGACTCCTGACATTTGAACCAACACTGGCTACTTAGTTATATTGAACCCTACTGCCTTCTTGCCTTTCTAAGGGGCACAGCCAAGGGAACACAGTCCTCAAATACCCGGCTCCCTTGCTTGGATTACCAAGCTCCCAATTGTCTCTAGGCTTCCACATCATCTATCAGCACTCTACTTTTTAAAGGTTTATTGTTTTATATGTGTGTGTATGTGGATATGCATGGAGGTGGTGAGGTGCCCTTGGAGTCCAGAAGCCATTTTGGACCCCCCTATTTGGAGTTATAAGCCATTGTGAGCTGACCAATGTGGGTACTGGGAATCTATCTCTGATCCTCTGCAAGAGCAGCAAGTTCTCTTAACCACTGAGCCATCTCCCCAGCTTCTAGGATTTTAGTTTCCACTGGCTTTAGGTTGTTCCCTTTCCCAGGATGCTATAGCACTTTCTAAATAGCTCTACTATTATTCACTTACACTCTAGCCACTCAATTTGCCTAGATGTCTCTTTAAGGCATAAACCATTGTGTTTATTCCTTCATACTACATAGAGTCTTTAGCAGGGAGTAGCTACTCCATGCTTGTAGAATGGATAAAAAGTAAATAAATAGGGCTGGAGAGATGGCTCAGGGGTTAAGAGTGCTGACTCTTCTTCCAGAGGACCTGAGTTCAATTCCCAGCACCCACATGGCAGCTCACACCTGTCTGAAACTCCAGTTTCAGGGGACCCAGACACCCATGGCAAAAACACAAATGCACATAAAAATAAAATAAAATATATTTTAAAAAAAAGTAAATAAATAAAATGTGGTGGTCTACCCAGCTTCCTGCCTCTCAGTCAGAAGGAAAAGGCTGTGAATTACCCAAAGCAATGTTGGTTAATGTGTATTTCATACTTAATTTAATGCATCGGAACAAAAGGTAATCTTGCCTGAGGAAGAGTTAAAAAGGCTGCCACCTCTCTTACCCCCTTTCCATCTGCTCAGAGGTAAATGCATTCCTAATAGCTCTATCACATTCCAATGGTCTGGACGATACTGCCACTGAAATGGCCTATTTTTTTGCTTACCTAAAACATCAATCCATCTTTGAATCTCCCTATGAAATCAACATAAATGGATACTATTATCTTCATTTCCAAGTTATATGATAGAAATTAAATGGCAGAATCAAGGTCATGCAATTAGTCAGGTGAATTTAAAAATAAAACAAAAAATAAAAAGATTATCACTTATTTCCATGATTTTAAACAAATAGAAAATGAACATTATCATTGTTATACTAAACATATTGGCTGGGATTCTGATTCAGAGCTCTCAAGACAGAGGTCACCAAGGAGTGCGTGTTTCTCTTTTATGATCTGTGTTGTAGAATATTGGTTTAAGAAGTGTTATATTCGTTTATGCTGTACAATATTTGTTTAATGATGCAAAGATGTGTTGCTGTGTTATTTTGCTTTTCTTTCTTTTTTTTTTTTTTTGTTTTTTGTTTTTTATTTTATTTTTTTTGTTTTTTGAGACAGGGTTTCTCTGTGTAGCTTTGTGCCTTTCCTGGAACTCACTTGGTAGCCCAGGCTTGCCTCAAACTCACAGAGATCTGCCTGCCTCTGCATCCCGAGTGCTGGGATTAAAGGTGTGTGCCACCACCGCCTGGCTTGTTATTTTGCTTTTCTAAGACACCTGATGATCTAATAAAGAGCTGAATGGTCCATAGCAAGGCAGGTGAGAGGGATGGACAGGACTGGTAGGCAGAGTGAATAAACAGGAGGAGAAATCTAGGCTTGAAAGAGGAGGAGGAGTGAGAAAAGGAGAAGGAGAGGAGGATGCCAGGGGCCAGCCACGCAGCCACATAGCCACACGGCTAGCCACCGAGTAAGAAGGAAAGAAAGGTATATAGAAGAGAGAAAGGTAAAAAGCCCAGAGGCAAAATGTAGAAGAAGAGGAACTGGATAATTTAAGTTGAAAAGCTGGCTAGAAACAAGTCATGCTAAAGCCGGGCATTCATAAGTAAGAATAAGTCTCCGTGTATTTATTTGGGAGCTGGGTGGCAGGCCCCCAAGGAGTAAAAAAAAAAAAAATTCAGCTACAGTACCAACTTGCTGCAGTTACACTAGTCTCTTCGAGAAAAAGAGGCTACTCAGTGACTTCTTAGCTGATATTTAAAAATAAATAAATAAACAAATACAGCAGGATGGGGTGGGACAGGCCTGAAATAGCAACACTCTGAAGATTATAGGACAAGGAGGATCAGGAGCCAGAGGCCAGACTGGGCAACACAATAAAGTCAAGGCCAGTCTGCTCTGTGTAACAAGACCCTGTCTCAAAAATAATAGTAGTTAATTAACTCTTTTTGTTTGTTTGTTTTTGTTTTTGGAGACAGGGTTTCTCTGTGCAGCTTTGCGCCTTTCCTAGAACTCACTTGGTAGCCCAGGCTGGCCTCGAACCCACAGAGACCCCCTGGCTCTGCCTCCCTCCCGAGTGCCGGGATTAAAGGCGTGTGCCACCACCGCCTGGCTAATTAACTCATTTTTAAAAGGATACTTAATTTGGCCCTTCAGAATATAAGTGAAAGTTTGATGTATCGCTCAGTGGTTAGAGCATGGCCTGGCACATACAAGGTCCTGGTTTCGTTCCCAGCATGGAAAAACAAAACTCTGCAAAATTCTCTCTCTCTCTCTCTCTCTCTCTCTCTCTCTCTCTCTCTCTCTCTCTCTCTCTCTCTCTGTGTGTGTGTGTGTGTGTGTGTGTGTGTGTGTGTGTGTGTGTGTGTGTGTGTGTAGCCCAGGCTTTCCTGGAACCCACTATGTAGCACAGGTTGGCTTTGAACTGATGATGATAATGTTCCTGCCTGGGCTTCCCCAGGGCTGGGATTACAGGTGTGTGCCACCACACCCCTCTCGATTACTTCTTTACACAACAGCCTGAAAGTAATTTTCTAATCTGTTATAAAATCTAATGACTAAAAAATGATTCAGTGAACTGAGATTTCAGAAACTACAGAAATGCTACTCTGTCTGGCTACTGTTTGCAAGATCAGCTAATGGACACTGTGGCAGATGGTAAAGAACCTCTGCATAATTCATAGACAATTCAGAAACAAGTGTCATCATGTAACAAATACAGCTAATGATGAGCTTCACTTCGGATTTGTGTCTCTTTTTTTTTTTAAATTTTTATTTTTTTTATTTTTTAAATTACACTCATGATATTCATTAATTACACTCATGATATTAATCACATTTGTGGTATTCATGGATTACATTCACAGTATTCATTCAATTTTATATACATACATATATATTTAATTTTAAATGTCGAATGTCATTTCTTGAAGGGGGTAGGAGGTCTTAAATACAGGCTTACAGCACAATGGGAGGACCCCAGAGGGCAGAAGTTTGCTACTGATGTTTTACAATCTTGCATCTAAGCTGTTAAGGCCCATTATTCAGGATACACAGACAAGGAACTTCCCTTAAGCATTCAGGAGGGTGGAACCTGGCAGGGAATTAGCATAGGGAGGATATCAAGGTCAAGGTCAGCAAGCAAGGCAACAGTTACCCAAAACGGGGGCCAGGGCCCTACAGGTCCCCCTTTTATTAAAAAATGAGCTTCTGACTTGGGTTGCGTGGGACGTCAACAGGTCACCTTACCCGTCATGGAGACGCCTGCCCAGGCCACACAGGTGCTGTGTCTTAGGTTGGTGAGTACCCCCAGGCATTGCCCGTCTCTGAATACTCATTATCATACAGGCTCAATCGTGTGTGAGCTGCATAGTTAATTGCTGCCAAAAATCTCAAAGTGGCACTGCACTTGCAATCTGTGTGTTCGATACAGAAAAGACCAACAGAGGTCCTATCTCACCTATAGCCAGTAGGCTAAAGGAAACTGAGCCATTCCCTTCCTTAATGAGCCATACTGTACGTTGGAGTCCTTGTAAGATAGTATCCCAAAAGCAACTGGAACTTGAGTTTATAAATTTATAATTTTCAAAGCCAATCGAGATGTATATAAATACTGAATTAAATTTATCATTCCCAGTAGAATGAAAGATTAACTAACTGTTGTAGCTACTTTTGTTGCCAGGGTCTCTACTGTGCTAGCTGTAGTAAGCAATTATGAAATGGTAACCCCAGAAACAGCAGCAGCGGTGTGCGCCATTGTTATACCAGCAACAGTGGCAGCAGCAATGTCAACTTCTCTTCTGGATTGTGTGGACATCCACTGGCATGGATACAACTCCAGTAACACGAACCACCAAGGCCCGTTTTTCTTGATCCCAGCATGATTTTAGCTGGCAGCTCTTCTGGAGAATCCAATCTCATGGCTACAGTTCCTAGGCTTACATTAATGCTTGCCAAAGCTGGCCATATTGGGCTCTCAATCTCCATTGGCATCAGAAGGGTAGATTTTTTCATGAAGATCCATTAGGTCTCTGTCATGTTGGGCTTCAGCAGCAGCCACAGAGCATGTTCAGTGCTCAGGAATCCAAAGAGGAACCTCATTGTACTGAGGAAAGACATAAACAGAACCCCGGGGCCACACCAACACTAGATCATGTCTCTTCCACGTGCTAGTAGAAAGAACCTTCCATCACTCCAGAGGGTGATTTGTAACAGGAGCCCTTTAGTGCTTATCTGCGTTGGATCCTCCAGCAGAATCCACTGATAAATTCCAGCAGAATCCACCAATAAAAAAATTTAAAATATATAAAACAAGGGAAAGAATAGAATGTGGAGAGGAATGATGAGCCCCTAGTTCTCCCTTTTTTATAACTTTAGTAAATTGTTTGTTTGTTTAATATTTCAAATTTTTATTTTTTATTTTTTTATTGTTTAAAATTAATTTATTTATTTATTTTTCTATTATCAGCTTGATAGAGTATGTATTCTTATCTTAATAGTGAGATGTTTCATTGCAGCTTGCTCAGTAATTGAGTAAAACTGAAATTTATTATAAGCCACAGTTGTCCTAGGGACCTCCATGTTATATATATAGCCTCCATGGTTCTGTGGGTTGTAGTCTGATTGTTCTTTATTTTATATCTAGAATCCACTTATGAGTGAGTACATACCATGATTGTCTTTCTTGGTTTGGGTTACCTCACTCAGGATGATTTTTTCTAGTTCCATCCATTTGCCTGCAATTTTCATGATGTCATTGTTTTTCTCTCTGAGTACTACTCCATTGTGTATATGTACCACATTTTTTTCATCCATTCTTCATTTGACAGGCATCTAGGTTGTTTCCAGGTTCTGGCTATTACAAATAGTGCTGCTATGAACATAGCTGAGCATGTATCTTTATGGTATGAATCAGCATTCCTTGGGTATATGCCCAAGAGTGGGATGGCTGGGTCTTGAGGTAGTTCGATTCCTAATTTTCTGAGAAACCGCCATACTGATTTCCACAGTGGTTGTACAAGTTTACATTCCCACCAACAGTGGAGGAGTGTTCCCTTTGCTCCACATCCTCTCCAACACTGGCTGTCATTGGTGTTTTTGATCGTAGCCATTCTGACAGGTGTAAGGTAGTATCTCAGAGTCGTTTTGATTTGCATTTCTCTGATGATTAAGGATGTTGAGATTTCTTTAAATGTCTTTCAGCCATTTTTAGTTCTTATTTTGTGAATTCTCTGTTTAGCTCTTTAGCCCATTTTTTAATTGGACTGTTCAGTATTTTGATGTCTAGTTTCTTGAGTTCTTTATATACTGTGGAGATCAATCCTCTGTCAGATGTGGGGTTGGTGAAGATCTTTTCCCATTCTGTTGGCTGTCTTTTTGTCTTATTGACTGTGTCTTTTGCCCTGCAAAAGCTTCTCAATTTCGAGAGGTCCCATTTAGGATTTGTGTCTCTTTGTGAGCTGTGGTTTCAGGGGGGAAAAAAAAGCATCAAAGTAAGGTAAGCTCTGGAGCGACCCCCAGAGGCTTATCGTGAGCTGCACTGCAGGGCTGGTGGAAAGAAGGTCCACTCACATCAGTGTTTTGAACCACTTCAAAATTATTTTAAAATACTGAGTTTTTCAAAGATCTCTTTTGACTTTTGTATATGCTTTTACAACAGAAAACATTTCAATAATTCTGATGTGCACTTTAGTCACAACAAGTTAGAAATAACTTTTTCCACCAATTTTTCTTGCTAAGAGAATGACAGAATAAAGGACTTCCTGCACAAACCTGAAGTTCAGAGTTCAAAACCCGGGTAAAACCTGCGTACATGGTGGCCTGCCTGTGTCCCAGGGCTCACACAGTCGAAATGGGACCCCTAGGGCAAGCTGCTTAGCTGACTAGGTGAGTAAGTGACTGACTCCTTGAGCCCCTGGTTCTATGAGAGAATACTCCTCAGCAAACAGAGACTAAGGAAGACATCCACCATCACCCTGTGGTCTCTACACACATGCTCATGCATATGCTTGTGAACACGCATACACACAGGACACACACACAACACACACTGACAAAAAAAACTTTGAAAAAGTTGACACACCGATGTTGGAGTCTGGCAAACAGCACAGAGCAGTGGAACAAAGCGGCGAGGGGGAAACAGTGGAAACTGGAGGTGGGAACACGGATCAGGAAGCAGAATGGGGAGCTGATGGACAAGAGACCAGGCACTTCCACTTTCAAACAGCCATGCACATAGTTCCCAGAGGCCGTTCCGGTCTCTCACCTCCCTACATGGACTAACTACAATATCGCAATGTTAATAAAGAAGGACATAGGACATTTCCAAATGCTCCTAGAACAAGGGATGAATTCTAGATTACAAAAGAAAACAAATAGGATTCCATGGATGTAAATTCCTAATGGTAAATCGAGCATTTTTTGAAAAGAGTTGCTATAGCAATGCCATGAGATACTAACAGTGCTGGAATGTTCTCCTGTCACAGACAAATATCGAGTCCTATCATGTGATGCCCCCTCTGATAAACTTTTTCATTCTCCATTGAAAATCATTTGAATAATTACTATAGAAGCTTCCAGCTTGCACTTTCCAGTGCCTGCTTCACTCTTGAGCTCTGTTTTTTCCTGAAGAAAATCATCCCCCAACCAAAGCAAATAGAATCCCACAAAGCCATACATATACATACGTGTCGAAGAAGTTCAATGTTACCATTGGTGATTTCATTGCCTATCTTCAAAAGCCATTGTTGAATCATGTCAAATATATGACTTTGGAGTGTCCTGCAGGAAAGAGCAGACAAGATAAACCCAAGAGACTTGAGAAGAGTATACAAGTCACCGTCAGTGAGACAAAAGCAAGACATAGTAATTGTGGGTGTTGAGAAGTTTTGTGAGAACTTAGACAAAAGTGATTCAAAGCCTTGAGCTACCGATAAATTAGTTAGGTTGAGAAAGCCTTCCTAACTCCTAGACAGGTGTCACCTAGCATGATGCTCTTGGAACAGTGTACAGTCTACCTGCAATATTCTCTCTCCACTGTCAACAGCACGCTGTTCACTCCTAGGTGAGGAGGACCTTCTTGTGTAATGCTGATTAATTTTAAAATTCTCTCAGTGATTGGCAGCCAGCATGACAGTGTGCAGGGTCAGCACGGCCCACTTCCCAGCTAAAACAATCAGAGTTAACTTTGGAAAACTGAACCATTGAAAGCTTCCAGAAATGATAAGAAAGAAAAGAAATTCAAAGAAACAACGGCTGAAAACAACCCAAATTTATGGAAAAATAATAATTAACACACAAGGTTCAGCAGTCTCCAGGCAGAATAAACACAGAGATTCATAAACAGAAACATCAAAGTGAAAAATCAATTAAACCGAAAGGTAGTTCCTTGCAAAGGATGGGTTAGTTGGGCTTTCGATTGCTGTAATAAAACGTCAAAGCCAAAAGCAACTTGAGGAGGAGAGTTTATTTCAGCTTTCAGTTGTGGTCCATCACCCAGGGAAGTCAGGGCAGGAATTCAAGGCAAGAATCTGGAGGCAGGAACTGAAGCAGAGGCCACTGGCTTGTTTCCCTCGGCCAACCACGTCAATCATTAATCAAGAAAATATATTATACAGACTTGCTACAGGCCAATCTTATGGAGGCATTTTCTCAATTGAGAGTCCCTCTTCCCAAATGATTCTAGTTTGTGTCAAGTTGACATAAAACTAACCAACACAATAAGTGTTTAGCTGCAGTTACCAAGAAAAGCAGAGGCGAGGTCCAATGACCACATTCAGAAATGAGAGAAGGGACGGTGTTGACCTTTGGAAACAAAGGACAGGGACATGGCTGTAGTTCTGATGCGGTCTGAATGTGTCCCTCAGTGGTCACTGTGTCAAAAGCCAGTTCTCATGCAGTAACACTCAAAGGCAGTAGAAGCTGGGGCTCGAGAGATGGCTCTGTCCTTACTTGTTGCTCAACCAGGGGACCCAGGTTCAATTCCCAACACCCACATGATGGCTCACAACCATCGGCAACTCCAGTTCCTAGGGGCTGATCCATTTCTCTGACCTCTGTAGGTAACCAAGCACACAGACATACATGCCGGCAAAACTCCCATATACATAAAATCAAAATCATTTCTGAGAGAGGTAGTAGAGTCTTTGAGATTCAGCTCTGCAGGCAGGGTCTGCCAGACCCTTCAGGGAACCCACTGGGGACAGGTGTTGAATTGTCACTAAACGAAGTAGCTGATGCCTGCGCATTTCTAGGTTTAGTAGCAAGGTGAAGTTGAGAACTTTACAGAGCAGGAGAGAAATACAGAATCTGTCCTGGAGGGGTTGGCTCTCGGTGAGGTGTGTGCTAACCCAGATGTGCGAGACAGGGCTCAATGTGAGCTCAGAAAATCTGCACGTGCTCCCAGCAATGGGCACTCTGAAGGACAGAAAAGAGAATTCAGACAGGGGATGCATAAAGGGTGCCTGCAGGAGATGCCAGGGTTTTGTAGGGCTGGTACAGCTGTGGAATGCCATTTCACAAAGCCCTCGGCTGGCATCCAGCAGCCTGGGACCCTCTCTGAACTGCCCTCTCTGGAAATTCAGCAAGACACTGCTGGGTGGAGAAAAGTCTTTCTTTGGATAGGTAATTGGCAAGGCGGGAACTCAGCCAGAGCCTGCAAGGGGGATTTCAACCCAGGTTAGAATAAGGATGCCTGAGGACAGAATGATTCCCACAAGGGCGGGGCACTTGCAACAGGTCTCCTAAAGGACATCCCAGAAGCCACTCACTGACCAGACTAAATCTGTAATCTTATCTCCCAAAGGAAAGAACCCAGGTGAGAAAAGGACTGTTCCGAGATGCAACAGGCGTCTGGGAGCCTGGGAAGGACGACCATGAGGCTCAGACAGGAAACTGAACCCAGCAGACCTCCAGCAGGCTTTCACAGTGTGCTCTCACCCAGCTCTTCCTGCTTCACAATTATCCCCTCTTTAGTTAAGACACGGTGTCAATTAAGCTAGCCAGATCTGCCCTTCCTAGTTCTTGATCCCGCTGTGGTGGTCTGAATAAGAATGGTCCCCCACAGGCTCACATATTTGAATGCTCAGTCACCTAGGAGTGAAAGGATTAGGAGGTGTGGCCTTGTTGGAGGAAGCTTGTCCCTGGGCCTGGGGATTGAGGTTTCAAAGGCCCATGCCAAGCCCAGTGTCTCTGTCCCTGCCTATGGATCAGGAATTAGCTCGCGTTACTCCAACACCACGCCAGCCACCATGCTCCACACCATGACGATAATGGACTAAGCCTCCAAAACTGCAAGCTAGACCCAATTAAAGCTTCCTTTTATAAGAGTGCCTTGGTCATGGTGTCTCTTCACAGCAACAGAACAGTGACTAAGACACCCTTTACCATTCTTTATTTTCCCCTCTCAGAGAACACAGGCTGCCCAGTCTGTAGCACCCTTGTGTCTCAGATTTCTGAGAGCTGGGAATAGCCTTACCTCATTGTACTTCCTTATCTCTCTGGCCAAGCAACCCTCAGCCAAACTGGCCTCATCCCCCTCATCTGCCCCTACAGTTCTCCCCTTCATGTCTTCTTTCTCTACCCTTTCTCTGTCTCTCCCATACTAGCTAGTAGTCATACCCTGAGGAGGTTTTCTCTTCTTTCTTTTTTTCTTTTCATTTTCCTTCCCACTCCCAAATATAGTAACTAATACTAATCAATGCACACAATACTATTAATACCTCCTCCTAAAGTGATTGGCACTTACAAGATGGTTTTTCTTTTAATTCCACTGTATTTTGATAGTGGGCCTACATTTAATCGTGATTATTTTTGCATTCCTTTCATATGAACTGTTTATAATGGAAAAATGCAGAGAGATGGAAAACACATTAGTGGTTGATTAGGGCTGTAGGGGAGGAGAGGGGTAGAGACTAGATAGGTTATATGGCTTGCTTGTGTTTTTTTCCCCCAAGGGTTCGTGTTTTGGAAAGCTAGGCTTTTGGCATGGTCATGGCACTTTTAAGGGGGTGTGGCCTACTAGGAGGTAATTAGGTCACTGGGGGTACTCTCAGGTCCTTCCTACAGAAGTTGCTGGGAAAGAATGAGCTAGATCCCTCTGACTTGCCATGTGACTCACCCTCCTGCATTCCTGCCATGATGTCATTTGTTAGGAGCCCTCAACAGAGTCAGCACCATGCTGTTTAGACTTTCAGCTTGCAAACTATAACTAAAAATAAGCCTCTTTACTGAATAAAGAGTCCAGCCACTGGTATTTTGTGACAGTAACAGAAATCCTATTTCACCATAGCATGCACAGTTTCTTTTTTCGAAGAATGGAAAAAGGTTTCAAATCCACTACAGTTGGCCACATCTATAAATACACTGAAAAAAACTGAGTTATTGCATTAGAACTTTAGAAACATCCTCCCTGAAAAGAAGAGCCTGGGAACTTACGCTCCAGAATCCATGTCCAGGTATTGTGGAACGGTACCAATAATGGTTAACAATGTGTCCAACTGATACTTCATTTCATTGATTTTTTCATCCAGTTCATCCCAGTCTTCAGGGGGAATACTAGTGGACTCTAGGAAGTTTTCTAACTTCAAAAAACATATGTCCAGAGAAGTAATCAAGTTTGGAAGAACTTTAGAGATACCTAGAAAAGTGGGGCAAAAACATTAACAAACTATTTGTGATATCGTTTCAATACTAGATTATAAAATCTGGGCAAGGACAGACCGACCTCCTTTTGCCTATCATCTATCAGAGAGCCTTGAAAGACTCATTTCTGAAAGGACTGGAATTGGCACAAAACATCCCAAGACTAAGTTCTCAGCACAAAGGAGATTTATTTGCCCCAGAGGTGAAGGGTTTACAACACGGTCGCATTTACCGGGCGGACACTTCCGCCTAGCCATTTCCCGATCAAGGCGTCTCGTAGCTAGGATACCCGGCGGACCCGGATATCTCCGCCTAGCAAGGTCCGGGCCAAGGGGTCTCGTGTGATCAGGGTCCGTGACGTTACATGATCACGTAAGCACACAATGTGACCATGTGATCTACGCACACTCGTGGAGTAGTGACGTGACCTGGCCACGCCCCCAGCCGGTTTTAAAAGTGGAGCGCCATGTTTCCCAGTCCCTCTTCACGCACGTGTCTCTCCCACAGGCCTGCACACTCTCTATCCCTGTATTTCTAATAAACTCTTATAAGCAGATTCTGTCGTGTTTCGTGACATTTCCTTGCAGGGTAAGAACACAACGCAGCTAAATAACTAACAAGAGGTACGAAGGACAGAGAATAAGAGACTAAGACAGGAGATAGAGGATGAGGGAGAAGGGGAAGGGAATAAGGGAGAGGGGAAGGGGATATTTGTCCTGAGAGACAAAGGACTGCCTCTGGCTAGAGAGGAGAGAGATGTGGACCATGGGCAAATGGTAATTTATAAAGGTAAAATGGGAAACCCCATGTTAGGATGAGTTGGTTTATTTTGGTTGGGCATGTAAATTAGGTAGCCAAAGGGGGCTTTTGATTGCTGGACTTCAATACTTTGATAGCTAGACCTTGGTGGTCAGCCTCGGGAAGAGGAAGTGGCCAAATAAGGGAATAGACCTTGGTGGCTAGCTTTAGGGATGTAATCTAAGGGTTTTTAGCAAGGCAGTGGGAATGGGGGAGAAGGGCAAGGCCTGCCAGAGCAGTGTTTGCCATGCTCAGGCCTACTAGAACCCCTCAATTCCTAAATACACAGTAAGTAAACACTCTGCAGTGAATGCTTCTGAAGCAGTGGGATACATCTTTTGGTGCATTCTAATTTTCTTGTTTTCTCCATGGAGAATCAAATGTATTAAATCCAGAAGTTACCAGCGACAGTTTTCTGTAAATGGCATTATTTTAATGTCACTCTCTGAAGAGTGCTTCTCCCTGGGATAGTTAATGACCAGTGAGAGTAGACATGGGTCTGAAGCCACTTCCTGGGTCCCTGACGGGTCTTCATGAAGGCCACACTTTCCAGCCACGGCAACCACTATACCCCGAAGGCCCCTGGAGAACAGAGCCTGGATCCCACTGTTAACCCAGTGGACTACTTCACTGGGAGGTCACAGAAAAATACCTTCTCTGTCTCATCTCAGTTGTAAAACATGAAATGAAGATCCTACCTTCTTAGAGTTACATAGAGAAATAACTACAAGCCAGCTGTTCGTGCTGTCTTAGGTGGAAACCTACCACTGTATTTACCGGTGCATCAATAAGTAAACAGGGATGTTCAAACTGACTTGAGAATTGTCCATCATTTTGACTTCTTAATTTTAAACCCTCTATAACCTCATTTTTTCCTTGCTCACTATGTACTCTTATAGGTATTGCCATTTTATTTAAAATTGTATTATTGTTGCTACAGAAAATTAGGCTGATGTTTCTTCCTGTTGTTTTACATGGAACAATGGTGCTATCCATGGATCAAGGTAACCAGAATTCTTTACCAGGAAGGATTCCTAAAAAATACACAAATAGTAAAAATGCATTGGTGAAATTTTAGCATCTCCATGGGTTTGGAAGAATGGATTTCCAGTATCTCCCTTCAGAGGAGTGGGGATAAATTAGACTCAGAATCCACTAAGGAGCAGATGGTCTGGACCCCTAAACCACCACACCTTACAGATAACATGGAAGGGCTAGGTGAGACCTCGAAATGCCTAGAGACATATTTCATTTCAACTCAGGCTCCATTTAAATTAAGGTGATCTGCTCTAGCCTTAAATGGGAGGAGATGCTGTAACACTCAAGGACAATTTAAAATTGGTCCCAGAGTCTCAGGTCATCTCTAGAACTGTACAGATAATATCAATATTCAATCAGAATACGGCTCATAAAAGAATTGGCTCAGAACTATGACAAAATAGAATGATTTTGAGAGACCTAAAGGAGAACTAAATGTGGCCTGATTATCATAGCTTTACATTTTAATAATTATTAAATTTTAGAAGTTGTTAGGCCAGGGATGAGGATTGGAAGTAGAGCACTTGTCTAGAACATACAACATTTTGCTTGATCCTTAGCACTGAAAAAAAACAAAGACTGAAATTATTAAATGACAAAATAGAAAATTTTGGTAATGGACTAGAAGCTCTAAAAGTTTATAAATCTGCCCAGGGAGTCGGGGGGATGGGGTGGTGTTCACGCCTTTAATCCCAGCACTTGGGAGGTGGATCTCTGTGAGTTCGAGGCCAGCCTGGTCTACAGAGTGAGTTCCAGGACAGGCACCAGAACTACACAGAGAAACCCTGTCTCGAAAAACCAAAAGCAAATCAAAACAAAAAAGTTTATAAATCCAAGGACTGAAAAAGGTAGCGATTGAAATAAAGAACTCAACAGATGTCTGACCTGGGTTAGAGAAAGCCTGACAGAAGGCTGCTCCCGGGCTGCTTCCTGTACACAGACAGATGATGTGGCAGCACACACTTTTAGTCTCCACAGTAGGGAGGCAGAAGCAGATGGAACTCTCAGAGTTCGAGACCACTCTCATTTACATGGCAAGTTCCAGGCCAGCCAGGACTACATAATGAGACCCTATCTTGAACAACAAATAACCAAAACAACAACAAAACAGCTGAAAGAAATGTGTAGCAACCCACTACTGTAAGAAAAACTAAAGAGGGAAACAGAAAAAGAGACACAAGGAAAGGAGATGCCGTAGGACAAGAAAAAGGTCTTTCTCCAGATCCACCGAGGGGAAGAGAGGCTGCTCACTGTTCAGTCTTAGACTAAAGCCATGAAGAAATGGCAGCCACTGGGCATGGTGGTGCACACCTTTTATCTCAGCAGGCAGATCTCTAAATCTGAGGCCAGCTGTTCTACACAGCAATTTCCAGGTCAGCCAAGCCTACAAAATAAAGAGATCTTGTCTCCAAAAAAAGAAGAAAGAGGAGGAAGATGAAAAAGAAAAGGAGAGAAGGAGGTGGGGATAAGGAGGAAGAGGAGACGGAGAAGGAGGAGGAGGGAGAAGAAGAAAAAGAAGGAAGAAGAAGGAGGAGAAGGAGAAGAAGAAGAAGAAGAAGAAGAAGAAGAAGAAGAAGAAGAAGAAGAAGAAGAAGAAGAAGAAGATGAAGAAGCCCCCGACAGACATGCTCACAGCCCAACCTGATGGAGACAGTTCCTCAACTGAGTCTCCCTCTTCCCAGATGACTACAGCTGTGTCAGGGTGACAAGAAACTAACCAGTACAGGACAGCTACTATTAAAAAGACAGAGAATGGCTGGCATTAACAAGAGTGTGGTGTGGTGGAACCTTGGACACTGTTGGTAGGGATGTGAACTAGGGTAACTTCTTCAAGTAAAAAATGGAACTGCATGTAATCCAAGCAAACAATCACATATCTAGGTATATACTAAAAAACAAAAACAAAAAATATTTGCATATTCATGTTAGTAGTAATACTGTTCACAATAGCCAGGTGACCTTGGGGGCAACCTTGATGTCTTTCTTTAAGGGAGTGAGTGGAGTGGAGAGGAGCAACTCTATTCCCTAAATGTTATTCAGTCTTTGGAAGAAAGTCCCAGTGCACTCTGCAGCATGAATGAACTGTAAGGACATTGCACTAAGGAAAACATGGCACACACATTACCAGGAGGTGGTGGCACATGCCTTAGCAGGAGGATCTCTGTGAGTTTAAGGCCAGCCTAGTCTACAGAGCGAGTTCTAGGACAGCCAGACCCTGCCCCAGAAAAGCAACACACACACACACACACACACACACACACACACACACATTTATATTGCACTGTCTTCCCCTATACCTTAAGGTATCAAGGGCAGTAAGACTCATGGAAACATAGACTGGAGTTATGGCTGCCAGGACCTAGGGAGAGAGGGAAATGGATAGTTGTCTAATGGGTAAAGAGTTTCATAAGATAAAAATATCCTGGAGATCTGTTTCTGTCCTTCACTACTATGGTCCAAGGGCTACAGTCTTACAGTGTGCTTATGCATCCTGATTTAAATGACTATAGCTTTGTAGTATATTTTAACGAATAAAAGAACTCTTACAACTTAATAATAAAAGGAAAACACACACACACACACACACACACACACACACACACACACGCGCGCGCAATCTGAACAGGAACTTTCCCAAAGAAAGTAGACAGAAATGTTGGTATCCTTTATTATCAGGAGCACACAAATCAAGACCCCAGTGAAACAGTATTTCACATCCACTGTCATGGTGAGATGGCCATGGTGGAACCAAGGAAGCAGAAACATCAGAGTCTCATAACTGTCCTGAGGATATAAACTGTGTCCACCTCAGAAACAGTGTGACAGTCTCCAGAAAGCTAAACGTGGAGCTGTCAAACAGCCAGGACTTCCCTCCAAGAGAAATGAAAGCAGAAAAGAGGGACAACCCAAATGTCTATCAACAGCTGAAACTGGATACAAACTCAGGTACACACACAACAATTTATCTGCTCATAAAAATGAAGGCAGGCCAGTCAGAGTGGCAAAGACGGTAACCCCCGCACATGGGAGGCTGAGGGACTGCAAGTCTGAGGATAAGTCATGTCTTTGAGAGAGAGAGAGAGAGAGAGAGAGAGAGAGAGAGAGAGAGAGAGAGAGAGAGAGAGAGAGAGAAAGTAGTTCAGGGCCAATCTGGACTATATAGTGATCTCAGGACAGCCAGGGCTACATAGAGAGCCGCTGTCTCAGTGTATGAAAGAAAGATTGGTACATGCTGTAAATATAGGTGATCCTTAAAAACACCATGGTACTACATAAAGAACCATAAAAGGGCACAAAACACATTTCTCATTCATGATAAAGCCCAAGTGAAACTGTAGGGGACAGAAGGTGGACTTAGGAATAGGGGAGGGATGAGGGGGTTAGGAGTAAGAACTGGAGGGGGCAGATTCAGGATTCCTAGTGAAGTGTTTGAAATATTGCAGACTCGACTGTGGTGATGGATGCACACGCCTGTGTATGCTGCATCCATACTTTAAACAGGTGGATGGTAGTATATATTAAATCATATCTCAGCAAAATGACACTCAACGCTTTCCTACGGCTTGACTTTTATAGCTTATCCTTAGATCTTAGCTTTTCATTTCTAATCAACTCTGGGTTTTAATGATCTTCAGCACTAATTACTGATAAGATTCTCTCCAATGCCAAGAAATCTCATTTGGCTTGCTTACCGTTGTCGCCGTTTATCCTTATTTCGTACTCCTTGTAGAGTCTGCCGATGGTTTTTAGCATTTCCTCCATGTACTCATACTCCGGGGGTAACACCCCATCCATGTTCTTATGGCGACTAAATATCCCAAACCCAATGTCTGTCCAGTTTTCCTGTAAGCGTTTAATCACTTTGAGAGCATCATATTTGGCCAACAGAAAATCCCCTGTAAAATTGTCCTTCTCCTCATTCAGCATCTAGAAAGGGAAGCAGAGGGGAGAATGGTCCATTACTAATTGAAGTCTGCCCCAAGCCTCCAGCCTCCATGATTCCTAGCGACTCTGGAGTGTCACGGGTTATTGTCATTGTTTGTACACTTCTTCTGGTAAGATTTGGGGTTAAAGAAACTCAGGCTCACATTCTTATTCTGCCATTTGCCATTGACAGATGGCAAAACAGTTAACTGTTTTCCTAAGCTTCAACTGGGGAGTGTGTGACATGGGGACCATAAAACCTCTGTCATGAGCATAGGCTCTGTATGAGATTTCATTAGGTCATGAATTTGATATTGCTTCTTAAATTATTTCAATGTCATTATACAATTTTCTTTGTCCCACTACTATAGCATAATAGTAGTGGGGGGGGGGGGTAGCTGAGGCTTGAACCAGGGCCTTGCATATGTTAGGCTCAGTGGTATAGTACCACTGAGCCATATCTCCGGCCCTCATAATGGTTACTTAATTAATAAAATTTACTTTTAAAGTTTGAAACTTAAAATCCTAATATTGTGTGAAAATGTAATAAATATGGCACATACACAATACAATACAGCTTGGCTTCAAAAAGAGAGTCAATCCTGAAACATGAATGATCTTTGAAGGCAAAATACTAAGGGAAATAAGCCATTCATAAATGGACAATGCTAGAACCATCAACTTCACAGAGAGTAGAATATGCTTGTCAGGGGCTGAGGGAAACTGAGCACTGGGACGTACTGTCCAATGAGTAGCGACTCCGTCTGAAAGCTGGACCACGCGGCAGTATGAAAGTGCTCCAGGCCACTGGCCTATACACACACTTAAATGGTTAAAAGGGAAATTATGGTATGTGCATGTTCCCATGATTTATAAAAGTGTAATCAATTTTAAAAGTCCAACTTGTTCTTCACACAAAAGCTCTATTCACGGGGAGTGGAAATGAAGCTATACTGGGAACTCAGCTGAGACTCAGAACCACCCTCACCACACAGCCTCACTTCATTTAACCCACAAACTGAAACAAAACTGAAAAATATCTAAACATATTTTTAAGGCCCCAATGGTTTTGCTGGCTTTTTCATTTTTGGTCATTCATAAACCTTGCTGTGCCGTTTTAAAGGATGAAATGTGCTCGGCTGTGGGTGGGAACCCCACATTGCCACCAGCGATACCATCAGCAGACTGTTTTGAGGAAGTCTCACCTTTTGAAACTCCTTGAAGTCTAGAAGGACGGCAGCGAACGGGTTCCCCTTGTTCGGGCTTACAATCTCTTTTCCACTGGAAGAAGAGTGAGAGGAGAGGTCTTGGAACAAGGTACACACAAAGAAACCCAGAAGTCCACCCGTGAACAGCAACGTTACCTGCTACCTCCGCCATCTTTCAGCACGGCCTCCAGGCCCAGCGCCTCTCCTCACGGGCATTCCTCCTCAAATTCACAATTAGAAATCACAAATTCTGATTCTAACTAACCAAGTGGTGGGCCTTGAAGCCTTCAGGGCATCTCTTTAAAGGGTGAGCTCTCATTTTGAGAACCCAAGATTAGGGTGTCCATAAGAATTCCCGCCAAACAATATGTGAGTGGACGGGAAGCCTGATGGGTAGATAATTAAGAGAACATCAGGTCAGGAGTCTCAACCTCTTACAAGAAGCTCCCTTTCATTTCTCTGAAGTGTACAAGAAGGCTGTTTCATTTTTTTTTTTCCAGACAGGGTTTCTCTGTGTAGTTTTGGTGCCTGCCCTGGATCTTGCTCTGTAGCCCAGGCTGGCCTCGAACTCACAGAGATCCGCCTGGCTCTGCCTCCCAAGTGCTGGGATTCAAGGCGTGCGCCACCACTGCCCGGCTCATTTTTTTACTCTTTTATATTTTTATTTATTATTTGTTTGATTTTTTTAAACAATAACAACCCTTTTTGGAAGCTTGGAGATCATTTTATTACAAGCAAGCAAGCTGAAACCCCCAACAGCTACCGACAGGAGAGAAGAAGACGTGTTGTCGCTGACTTGGAAGTTGTCAAGCAGCTCTAGAAATGGGGGAGTGGGGTGATATCTTGTTTGTGCTCTAACAAATAAAGCTGGGCTGAAGATCAGGGGTGGAGCTATCGATTAGTTAACCATAAAGGCCTGGAGGTCTGTATAGACAGACAAGAAGTGATATGGCTGGGCCGAGAGAGGAATATAAGGCAGGCAGAGACAGGAGCTCAACCCCTTTTCGGTCTGAGGAGTGGTGGAGGTGAGAGGTGACTTTGGCTGCTCCTTTACTTCTCTGATCTTTCAGCATTTACCCTGATGTCTGACTCTGGGTTCTTATTATTAAGAACAATTAGAATTCACACTATGGGAAGGGCAGGACAGTATCCAGAAAACCAGTGACAGAGTCCGGTGTCAGGAAAAGCATGCTGAAGCATTTGGCTAGTAATGGAAAAAAGAGACAGAAATGAGGGAAAATCCAAGTTTCAGATTTCAAATTAAAAATCAGAAAAGCAGGTATGCTTATCAATGAAGATCTATAAGTGAGTGCTTAAAGAATATTTATAAAAACAGGGTCTTACTATGTAGCCCAGGCTGGCCTTGAACTCACGACCTTTTACCGTCACCTCATGAGGGCTTACACGTGAGAGACATCATGGCTAGCCTGATGAAGTCATTCTTAAGACGTTCCTAAAGAACAAGGGGGAGGACACCTGGGTCCCCTCACTGCTGCGTGAGCTGCACAGAGCCACTCGGAGATGGATCAACTTTGGCTTTCAGAACTTTCACCTCTTCTAATTGGGAAGTCTTCAAGAGTTTGGAAAAACTGGGAACCACTAAATTAAATTTGCAAGAGAAACGGCGCTTAAAATGTGTCTCTGTGACGATGCATTCATGGGATAGCACAGGTCTTCTGTCCTCAGCTGAACTTCCTAGAAACTCACTCCCAGATGCTCCAAGGGATTCCAAAGTGACTCCATATGCAGACCACGGAGGTTAACCCTCACCCTTCTCTGCTTTCTGTCTAGAACGTGAGGACTGGCAGCACAGGTAATTGGTGAGTCATGTGTGTGCAAAGGGAACAGAAATCACCTAGTCCAGTCTGCATCCAAAGCATAGACTCTCACTAGCCTCGTCTATGTACCTATGATTTAGTCACCCAGCCTCAACTTACTTTATTGCTAGCCTCTTCCACTTTCAGACTACTCTGGGCTGTGGAGATGCTCACTGGGGGAAGCGCTTGTCACTCAAGCCTAGTGAGTGCTGGGTCTCCAGAGCCCACAGAGGAGGAAGAAGCATTAGCAAAAACTCTCTGCAATCCCAGTTTGCCTGTGGGAAACAGAGACAGGAGACTATCCAGAAGCTCTTGGGCCAATATGAGGCCAAGAGACCCCATCTCAAAGAAGGCAGAAAGACAGGGTCACCCAAAGGGGTCCAGCGCCCTCTTCTGGCCTCCTGGGACACATACACATACGTGCACATCACACAGAGAGAGACACACAAATACAAGGAAATCTTTAAAAAAAAAAGGGAGAGGGTGGGGGGACAAAGAGTTGGCGTTATGAAGGCAACAGCAGTTTGGCACGGAGGTCAGGAGGGCTGCGTATGTGTTCAGCACTGGAAAGCACCCGAGTTCAAGGCCCACTAACGGATGTTCTTACCTCCCCCCAAACTCAGAGTAATTAGTGAAGAGTTAGCTGCATTACCAGACATAAGGAACCAAGTCAGAAAAAGCAAGAGTCCTGCGGACCCACACGTTATCTGTGAAGAACTCCTGCCACCTGACGAGCCCCGTTTTCACAGTCTGCGCTCTGTCCTTCGTAGAAGCCTCCGTGCGTTCCACATCCTTCTTAAATCTGTTCACTAACCTCTTCCATTTTTCTGTTAGCTTCTGCAGCACTGCAAGGTCTGCAGTGTCCTAAAATGAACAGAATCGATGCATTCATTTACTCATATAACTCACATTGATTGACAGGTACTAAGTCTTCATTACTGTTGAATTATGTGAAGAGTTCACAGGAGTGGGCCAAGAAGTTGAAAAGCTATTTCTCTTCCCAAACACCATCAGTGACACTATGGCAATGGATTTTCTGTGGGACATGTTATTAGGGACAATACTTTTTCCTTTGCAACATGAACCTGGTTTTCCCACAGGATTTTTGCAGGGGCAGAATGACACACTGGCAAGGACAGGAACTGGAGAGCCAGGCAGAACCAAATGCGAATTCTAGACAGTGATATTATTTAGTCTAAAGTTCGTTTTTATAAGGACAGTGTCGTTTAAAATAAGGACACTGATATATATCTCAGAGGGTTATTTTAACAGTTAAATGGCAGGAGCTGGAGAAATGACTCAGTAGTTAAGACTGCTTACTAATATTCAGAGGGTTGACCTAGGGCTCTGTTCCCAGTGACTCATAACTGTAGTTCCAGGGGATCTGGTGCCCTCTTCTGGCCGGAGGGCAACTGCACACACATGGTACACAAACTCACATAGGCATACACACATGCACATAAATTTAAAAATAAATATTACAGAGAAGTGAAATGACTGGAAGGTGTCCCTCCTACTCTCTAGAGTTCTTTCTCACATTTCCTTAATAAATGTATGTTTGCTATGCTCAAAGGGAGGGGCCTTACTGACTGCTGTAATCTTAGTGAAATGCACTAAATGTCAGCTCATTTTCTCCTTTGTGGATTGTCTTAGTTAGGGTTTTTATTGCTGTAAAGAGACACCATGACCATGACAGCTCTTACAAAGAAAAGATTTCATTGGGGTGGCTTGCTTGCAGTTTCAGAGGTTCAGTCCATTATCATCATGGTGATGAGCATGTAGGCAGATATGGTGCTGGAGCTGAGAGTGTACATCTTGCAGGCAACAAGAAGTCAATTGACACACTGACTGATCAATATGAAACCTCAAAGCCCGCCCCACAGTGACACACTTCCTCCAACAAGGCCACACCTCCTAATAGTGCCACTCCCTTTGGGGATCATTTTCTTGCAAGCCACCACATTGATCAATACATTTTCCCATAAAATTATTTAAGAATTATCAGTAATGTCTCCTTCCTCTCCCCTTCCTCCTTTTCCTCTTCTTCCTCCTCTCTTTGTTTGTAGCCCAGCCTGGCCTCAAACTTGTGACCCTCCTGCTTCAGTCTCCTGTGTTGTGGAATATTACTTTAACTAGGCAAGATGTATTACATTTGTTTATGCAGCATTTGTTTAATTATGTAAAGATGTGTTGCTGGTTTACCTTGCCTGCCTAAGGCACCTGATTGGTCTAATAAAAAGCTGAACAGCCAATAGCTAGGCAGAGAAAGGATAGGCGGGGCTGGCAGGCAAAGAGAATAATAGGAGGAGAACTCTAGGCTCAGGAGAGAACAAAGGAGAAGAGAATGGAGGAGAAAGAGAGGGAGACCCCAGGGCCAGCCAGCCAGGCAGCTGCCATACAGACAGACACAGGGTAGGACATACAGAATGAAAGAAAAGTAAAAAGCCCCAAGGAAAAATGTAGATGAAGAGAAAGAAGTTAATTTAAGTTATAAGAGCTAGTGGAACAAGTGTAAGATAAGGCTGAGCATTCATAACTAATAAGTCTCCGTGTCATGACTTGGGAGCTGGTTAGTGGCCTAAAAGAAAGCCTGCTACACTCCTAAGTTCTGAGGTTACAGGCATGCACCACCACACCCAACCACCGCCTCTTTTATTTTATCTTAAGCACTAATAATAAATAACTCTATGAAACTCTGGAGTGTTACTAGACTAGATGTGTTGCTTTGATTACAGTGGAAGACACTGTAACTAAGAGTCTTTATTCCTTCCCTTATTTTTTTTCATTCTTCATACCCACAACAAAGCATAAATATAGAACTGTACTTAAGAATCTATAGATCTGGCAAAGCCAAGCCTACAGCTTCAAAATGTAACACTTACAATCATTTACCCATGACCTATGTAAAGTGGGATTTACCTTGGTTGACAGCATTATAATGAAATGCTTGATATATTTATTCCAGCCTTTTTCACTGAGGTAGAGTTTTTTAGCCATTATGACTCTATTTCTTTCAATTACCTATAAAAAATGTACTATAATCAGGAACCTAAAACATTTTTAAACATTGTAATTTACTTGTAATGTTTTTACATATCAATTTTTATTCAGCCATTACCTCGATCAAAATTTCTTACTTTAATAATTTGAATCACAAATTTACACATTTCTAAAACTGTTGAACTGGAAGGATATTACAGTTCAGGACTTCTGGGTAAGATGAAAGACTATAAATTGCTCTCCAGATAAAGAAAATACAGATTAATCCTAACAGAGAGAAAAACTTGAGGATTGCACAAAGACAACGATGGGGTGCTTGTAGATTGTTGAGAAAAAGAAAGCCAAGCTGGGGCTAGATAGATGACCAATAGATAAAATATGAGGACCTGAGTTCAAATCCCCAGAACTCAGGTAAAGCTAGCATAGTGGTGTACTTCTGTACCCCCAGAGCTCCTACAGGAAGATGAAAGCTGGATACAGGAAAGTCCCTGGAAGATCTCAGATCAGCTACCCTAGTGTTTACAGTGGAGGGGGAGAGAGAGAGAGAGAGAGAGACAGAGACAGACAGACAGACAGACAGACAGACAGACAGACAGAGACCCTTCTCAAACAAAGTGGAAGGTGAGAACCAAAGCCCAAAGTTGTCCTCTGACCTCCACTTAAGCAAAGCAGCATGTGTATGCTCTCTCTCTTTCTCTCTTACACACATACACACACACACACACACACACACACACACACACACACACACACACACACACTGAAGAAAAATTAAAAAGAAAGAAAAAGAAGCCAAACTGAACATAGCTCCCACTGCATCTCCACCTATTGGAGTCTGTCAGAGTCCAGCTCTGACCTGTCAAAGGGTTCTTAGAAGAGGAGAGAGGAATGAGGAAGTATTAGATAGAAAGGTAGAAGGAGATGGTAAGAAAGACAGAGACACAAGGTAGCTTCGGGAAGGCCTTGGGTCAATACCCAGCTGCCCCAAGATTTATTCTAATGGGTTTTTTATACACTATCAAGGGGAAAGGCAAAAGACCTCTCCCTTTCAAGATCAAAGCACAATGTATAGCCAAGTGTATATCCTTCAAAACACCTGGTAACCATGCCCATGGCCAAATCATCCCATTATGCAGCCCTGTGCTCAGATTCTCTGTCCTTGAGTAAGGTCTTACTAGGGAGCCTCTGTGGGCCCCCACACTTACCCAAACAAAGGACTCAGCCAGAGGTAAAGTGGGAGGCCCTGGCAAAGACCAGCAGTCAAGCCTGTAATGCTTACAAGCCTCAAAAATCGTTGCAGGTTTTGGTGAGACAGGGTTTCTCTGTTTAGCCTGGCCTGTGCTGAAACTCATTCTGTAGACCAGGCTGGCCTTGAACTCAGAGATCTATCTGCCTCTGCCTCCCAAGTGCTGGAATTAAAGGAAACCACATCTGGCTTCCCATGTGCCCTTTTACCTGCCCCACCCTCTTTCAGCACCTATTTTACCCTTTTATTCTCCTTTCTAGCTTTACACGTTTATACTCCTCCATACACATACAAATTTAACAAAGCCTAGTTTTTCTGCTTGTTTGTTTGTCTGTTTCTCAAGACAGAGTCTCCCTATGTAATCATGGCTGTCCTGGAACTCACTATGTATCATAAAAATATTCATTCATACTTATAATTGATTCTAATATATTTATAATATCATGGTTTTTACATTTTAAAATGTAACCTTTTCTTGGACTTACTTTTCCCAAGTAAGAACGTCTTGATTCTGCTGCCCAGTATGTAAGCTTTCTCTCTAGGTTTAGGACACCTGCACATTTTGATAGGAATTCCTTCTTTATGTTCTCCAAGCAGCTGACAGGCCACCCCATGCTATACTAACAAGCACTTGGCACAGATCTATCAGGCAGGCTGTCTGCAAGGAGAGCCCAGTGACCTGCCACCAGCAGAATTTTGAACCAATCCAACTGGATCAGATTTTTAAACTTCCTATGAGTCAGAATTCAAAGTTAATTTCTACCAGTCCCTGGGGTCAGAACAGAGAGTCAACACATACGTGTCTTTAAAATGAAAGACTATTGTGGGATTTGTTCTCACTGTAAAGCATTACTGTCATGTTCTATGGGTTTCCCTCATCGATTTGCCAAGGTACTATAACCCATGATATCCAAGGATCCTAATATAGTTACAGGAGATGAAAAAGTAAGAGTTACCTTTTAGAGAGATTGGATTATATATTACAATTATGTACATTAACCATACTACCTTTTCTAGGGATTAGTGTACATTACATCTACAAATTAGCATACTATAATTAAAGTTAAAAGTTTTAATATATGCCCAAACAAAAGAAAACCAAAATTTACAGTCCTAGTTTACAGGTTAAAAAAGGAACCAGTCCTGAATTGCACAACAGCTAGTTACCCACAGAAGAAAGACACTTCCGTCTTCAGTGCCCACAAAAGCCATGACTTCATCAGTAAACACACAGCGTCTTTCCTCGTGTACCTTTTGTGTGTGTTATTAAAACCTGTCAGATGGAACTTTAGTCAATAGAGGAGTCCGAGTTGTATGTAAGTCCAGATGAACAAACCTTTAGGGCCAATTCATATGTGGCTGAGCTCCAAATGTCTCTTTCTGTCATTAAGAGCTTAATATCATTCTCCATCCGGCCTCTCTGTAATGTATATAAGTCATGGTAGTCTTCTACTATTCTGAAAGAACATTAAGAAATACCTATTTAGATACTTTAAAAATATTTTTGTGCTGGGCAGTGGTGGTGCATGCCTTTAATCCCAGCACTCGGGAGACAGAGGCAGGTGGATCTCTGTGAGTTCAAGGCCAGCCTGGTCTACAGAGCAAATTTCAGGAAAGGCGCAAAGCTACACAGAGAAACCCTGTCTTAAAATATATATATATCTTTTTATGAAAATAGGCAACCTAATCCTTCAAGCCTTTTTATAAGGTAACTGTAGCATATTTGCTGGATATATTGGCAACACTTTTTAGAGTGAAATTTTAAAAGTTCACATTTTATTTACAAATATTGACAAGAATAATACACCCAATGAACCTTCTATATACCATTGTATCTAATGAAAAACTCAAAATGAGCCTCAAGACATGCTCAGTGGGTACAGCATTTGCCTTGCAAGTCTGATGCCTACCTGAGTTCAGATCCCCAGAACATTACAAAGCCAGACACAGTGGCATGTGCCTGATCCCAACATTCCTCTGTGAGATTGGAGGCAGAGACGGAACAGCTGTCAGAAGTGAACTCAATAGCTACCCTGGAGGACTCAGCAGAGTGAGAGAAAAGGGAGACCCCAGCTCAAACACGGTGGGCAAAAACTGACCTCGAAAGTTGTCCTCTCACCTCTGCAGGTGTGTGCCTACACACAGAGACACAGACACAGACACACAGACACACACACAGACACACACACACACACACAGACACACACACACATACACACACACACACACTCACCTAGTTTTTAAAACATTTTAAAAAATTCAGAATGCAAGTAATAGCAATCCAGTAATTTTATTGTTAATCATCTTTGCTGATTGATTAGAATTCTTTAATTAAAGGCCTGAAGCCTAATAAACTGTAAGTCACTAAAACTTTAAATCATATAAATTAGCTCAAGGGTAAAAGAAATTCCCTCCCAGCCACCCAAAGGCTTATGTATAATCAAGCACCTTGTCCTGGCTAGTTTTTAAGTCAACTTGACATAAGCTAGAGTCATTTGAAAGGAGAGAAACATCAATTGAGGAAATGCCTCCAAACTATCAGGCTGTAGAGAAGCCTACAGGACATTTTCCAGTTCATTGTGGGTGGTGCCACCCCTGGGCTGAAGGTCCTGGGTACTATAAGAATGCAGGCTGAATAAGCCAAGCGCCAACCAACCCGTAAGCAGCACTCCTCCCTGGCATCTGCATCAGTTCCTGTCTCCAGGGTCCTGCCCTGTTGGAGTGCCTGTCCTGACTCCCTTCCTCCCCGGGTTGCTTTTGGTCATGGTGTCTCATCACAGCAGCAGTAACTCTAACCTAAGACACACCTCTTTCTTACTGTGTTCTCACGTCTAGCAGAACATACCTTTTCCTTCTCATTGACACCATTTCCTCTCTTGGAATTAAAAGCCCTCTGAGTTTAGCCAAACAGAAGTTGTTGGGGCTGGCAGGATAGCAGCCAAGCACTTATTGCCAAGCCTGAAAAACCTGAGCTCCACCCCCAGGACACACACACACACACACACACACACACACACACACACACACACACACACACTCATTCACTAAATAAATGTGATGGAAAGAATAAACACAGAAATTACAAAGTGACTGTGGTGGTTTGAATGACCCCCATAGACTCAGAGATCTGAATGCTTGAACACCAAGGAGTGGCACTATTAGGAGGTATGGCCTTGTTGGAGTAGGTGTGGTTTTGTTGAAGGAAGTGTGTCACTGGGGATGTGATTTGAGGTTTCAGATGCTCAAGCTAGGCCCAGTCTCTCTCTCTTCCTGCTGCCTGCCAATCCAGATGTAGAACTCTCAGCTCCCTCTCCAGCACCATGTCTGCCTGTGTGCCACCACGCTTCCCACCATGCTGATAATGGACTAAATTTCTGAACCATAAGTCAGCCCCAGTTCAATGTTTTCCTGCCTTCAATGTGGTCATGGTGTCTCTCCACAGCAACAGGACATTAACTAAGACAGTGACAAATAACACTTTCCCTCATTAATGTTACCTTTGCTGTCAGCCTTAAAGTGCACTGACATGCAATTGTACTCTTGGCACGATGCAGGAACACCACGTTAAGTTGTCTTCCATGTGCTCACATAATTGCGAGGAAAGCCACACAGGCGGGCACACAGGAAACCTCCTGGAGCTGTGCCTTCATGATGTGTTTACCTTTCTGCCTGACCGACAACACTTTTGTAAGAATAACGAATACCCCAGTTCATAAAAGAGCAACACTGGAGGCTGACAGACGGCTCCACCATGGAGAGCTCTTGCTGCTCTTGCAGAGGACCGGTATTTGTTCCCAGCACCCAACTAGTAGCTCACAACCATCTGTAACTCTGGTTCTAGGGCATCTGACACCCTCTTCTGGGCCCCACAGACATTGCCCATGCATGGTACACAGACGTGTGTGTAGACAAAACACCCACCCAGAGAAAAAAAATGAAATAAAATAGAGGAGGTTTTAAAAGTGGGGAGAAATAGAAGATGCACTGACCCTGGCTTCCATAATGCACACACAGGTAATCACAAACACACAGACATACGCACCACGTCACACGTCTTCTCTTAAAGAACTGAAAGTTTCACAAAAAAGGAATGAGAAAAGCAACCATACTGTTGTCTTTAGATTCAGTTCATTTATTAATATTAACTATGTTGATGAAATGCATTAGCAATTAACTGAGCCGTCAATAATGTATCAGTGTCGTACTAAAGAAAGAAAGAAAAACACTTCCCCTGGTGTCATTTAACCAAGAGCATTTAACCATTTAAATTCTCTACCTCATGCAAACTGTGTCTTCATTCTCGGTCAGTCTGTGCTATGAGTCTGAATAAGTGCCCACCCGAAGGCTGTCCTGTGACTCTGTCCCTGTTCCTGTCCCTGTGTGTGACTGTGTCACTGTATGTCCTGTGTCTGTGTGTGTATGTGTGTCTGTCTGTTTGTCTGTCTGTCCCTCACAAAAGGCTTTGCTTTGTTTTTATTGAATGGCACAGAATGGGGAAGGAATGGGTTACTTTACAGAAATCTTTACCAGAGTTTTCAAGGAATTAAGTCACTGACTCCAACTGACCTTAAGTGATCCAGACTACAAACACCATTGTTTATCAATCAATACCCATAACGGACATTCGTGTTAGAAGATTGTTTTCAATCTCTGTATTTTCTGTTTCCAGCAAACAACATCATAACATACATGTATTGTTCTGGGTCAGGGGCATGGAAGAGTACATAATTTAAGATTACAGTTGTGCATTAGCTTAAGTTGTAAAGGTTTGCTACTTGGGAAATCCACGGTAAGTGAGGTTCACTGTTAGAATGTTCTCTTAGAGGCAGGTTAAACTAACAGCTGAGTACACAGTAGGGTATCAGCATTAAGTCTTAAGTGATCTCAAAGTATGTTATGAACTCTGGCTGTGAGGTCCAGCAAAAGTCCCAGTCTCTTAAAATACAAACAATACTTTCATAATATTGCATTGCTACATTAATGCTTTCATTGTATTTCAGTGAACAGACACAGATATAGTTCCTGTCCCAACTGTCTGCCTTTGTGATCTTGCCATTAGAGTGCCAGAGCAGTCAAAGACGGGATACAGACATGGCATGTACACATAAAGCTTCACAAACTGACACTTAACCAGAGAGTGCTGTGGGATGGTCTGTATGTCAAATTGCTCTGATTGGTCAATAAATAAAACACTGATTGGCCAGTGGCTAGGCAGGAAGTATAGGCGGGACTAAGAGAGAGGAGAAAAAGAACAGGAAGGCAGAAGGAGTCACTGCCAGCCGCCGCCATGACAAGAAGCATGTGAAGATGCCGGTAAGCCACGTAGCAAGGTATAGATTTATGGGAATGGATTAATTTAAGCTATAAGAACAGTTAGCAAAAAGCCTGCCACGGCCATACAATTTGTAACCAATATAAGTCTCTGTGTTTACTTGGTTGGGTCTGAGCGGCTGTGGGACTGGCGGGTGATAGAGATTTGTCCTGACTGTGGGCAAGGCAGGAAAACTCTAGCTACAAGAAATGACATCTGAAGGGCTCTATTACATGTCACTTTTAACCTTTATAAAAAATAACCCTAGGAAGCAGGTGATACGGCAACCTGGATTTTACTTGTGGACCAACTGAGGCCCAGGAAAGTTAGGATTAAACATCTTCTCTTTCCATTATCAAGCAATATAAGCTTTACCAACTCACTTTGCATTCTTTTCTGCTTCCAAAAGAGCTTCTGCCAGATCATTCTGGGCTTTCTCTGCATCCTTCGTTAATTTTCTGTCATGGGCCCGAACCAGACAAAGTTCCCTGGTTCGGGGAGGGGGGAGAAAAGAAATCTCAGACTCAAAGATGAAAACTTCCAAAAAGTTTCTACCCCAGAAATCAGATTCACACATAACCTCAGTTACTCTCTGCATCCTCTCCTTTCATTTTCTGCCCGTAAACCAAAACAAAACCCCAGTGCACTTCCTGGTGGACTCGGTCAGGTTTGGCAATGGACTTGGACAGGTGCATCTTCTAGGACAGAGCAGGGGCAGCTGCTCTACCCCGCTCTGGTCTGCCTAGCCTGTGCTCTTCATTCTTACCACTGGTCATCTTGGTGCAAGGTTAGCCCACTAACCATACTGCTATGGTAGATTTATTTTCTTTGGAATTTGAACATTAGCATCTATAGTCATGGAAGTGCTCTGGAAATATGATTAAGATAAATATCCATAATGTGGACAGGTTCTTCTCTATCAAACACAGGCACAATTTTGGTTTTCGATTCAAATGGGTAACCTGGTCTCTGCCTCTCCACCAGTCTCCAGTTCTCTGAAGGCAAAAGAGCCTTCCTCTTTAACGTCTCCTCCCCATGGTTTCCTTTCACTCCAGGTAAAGACAGGGCTCTGGCTTCCACTTTGGGTTGAGGAGCCTCAAGGTTTTCACCTGGTCAACTCCTCAATCACATTCTTGAAGTTATACAGTTCTTGTAAGATGCGCTGGTCCATCATCCGCTGAGTTACAAAGTCTTTGTAGAATTCAATCATCTGCCGGGCAATTTGGTCAAGCATTTGCACATATCTCTCTCTGCAGGAGAAAACCAAGGAAAAGGGAAAGAAAAGAAAGACAGGAAGAATGCAAGCAAGAAAGTAATGTTAGGAAAAGAAATAGCCAATAGGCATGCACGAACTGACAGAAAAAGAAAGGAATCCAGACTCCTCTCCCACAGCACACACATAGTAAGTTAGAACCAGAGACATGGCTATTAGGAATATAAATAATATCTGAGACACAAAACAAAGATAGGATGTGTTTTAGTTCTAAATTATAAACTCTTTTGAGAGAGGAACAGTGCCATATATCTATGTTTATATTAATAACCAGAATACCTTGAATAGAGTAAGATTTTCACATAGTTGAATTCATAGGGGACACTTTCCTCAAACTGACTAAATGTAAAAAGACACCAACTATTTAAAACGGATTAAAATGTAGCCGGGCAGTGGCGGCACACGCCTTTAATCCCAGCACTCGGGAGGCAGAGGCAGACGGATCTCTGTGAGTTCGAGGCCCGACTGGACTACAGAGTGAGTTCCAGGAAAGGCACAAAGCTACACAGAAAAACTCTGTCTAAAATATATATATATATATATATTAAGATGCTTTCCCTCAAAGGAACTGTTTCTTTTGCCATAGGTCCTGAACTACTTCTGTCACCCTCGGCTTTACTTTGACCATGACCGTGTGGGCTGTGCTCTGCTGCTGTTCCAATCTGGCACTCCTCCTCACAGTATTCTGTTTATTCTTCTCCTGATCCTAACCAGTCTCTAACGGCTTTGCTTCTTCCTCAGACCAGTCAGACCGCAGGGAGAAGAGACCCACACGAGAAGAAAGGGGGGTCGTACTGGGGTGTGCCTCAGCAGGGAAGGGCCTCCTGGGCCCTCACACGTGATACACAATAATAATAATAACTTTTAAAAAGAAACTGATAGGCTGAGTATGACAGTGCATGCCTTTAATCCCAGGCACCAGAAGGTAGATCTTTTTGAGTTCAAGGACAGCCTGGTCTACATAGTGAGACCCTGCCTCAAAAAAAGAATCCAGTGCATATTTAACGACAGGTTCAAAGCCAGCCTGGTCTACATAGCAAGTGCCCAGCCAGGGCTACTAGCTGTACTTAAAAAAAAAAAAAAAAAAAAAAAAAGAAAGAAATAGATGTTCAAAAAGCTGTTACAACTTCTCCTGGTTCCACAGAGAGTAAAATACAGTTATACTGTCTGGCCAGTGTATTCTTTCAGCTTTTTGGACAGAACCAAAGTCTAAGAAAGATAATTATAGTAACAGTAGTATTAATTTATATTTACCATTAATGACTACATATATTGAGCACCTATTCTGTTTTCATTTTTAATTTTAATCAAGTCATGATTCTGAGATAGGGCTATATGTACTCACAGGTGTGCAGGTGTACTCCCGGGTGTGCAGTGTACTCCCGGGTGTGCAGGTGTACTCCCGGGTGTGCAGTGTACTCCCGGGTGTGCAGGTGCACTCACGGGTGTGCAGGTGTACTCCCGGGTGTGCAGTGTACTCCCGGGTGTGCAGGTGCACTCCCGGGTGTGCAGGTGCACTCACGGGTGTGCAGGTGCACTCACGGGTGTGCAGGTGTACTCACGGGTGGGCAGGTGCACTCACGGGTGTGCAGGTGCACTCACGGGTGTGCAGGTGTACTCACGGGTGTGCAGGTGTACTCACGGGTGTGCAGGTGTACTCACGGGTGGGCAGGTGCACTCACGGGTGTGCAGGTGTACTCACGGGTGTGCAGTGTACTCACAGGTGTGCAGGTGCACTCACAGGTGTACAGGTGTACTCACAGGTGTGCAGGTGTACTCACAGGTGTGCAGGTATACTCACAGGTATGCAGGTGACACAGCACATGTGGAGGTCAGAGGACAATTTTCTGGAGTTGGTTCTCTCCTTCCATTTTGGATTTCAGTCATCAGGCACGCATGGTAAGCATTTCTACCCAGTGAGCCTGTGTTCTCATTTAAATTTCACTACAGCCAGGCATATATACCTCTAAGGCTATATAACAAGTTCGAGGCCAACCTAAGCTACATAAGACTCTTTGAATAATCAATAATCAATTAACTCTTTCCACTGTCCTACCGAGCATCTCAATACTTGGTACAGAGTAGGCACTCAACAAATACCACTGGTTTATGAATGAATAGTGAGAAAACAAAAGCTCGAACTTTTACCAAGATCTTATGCCAAGATGAAGATTTTCTATAGAGTTGAAAACTAAACTCACATTAGTTCACAGAGATATTTTTGTAGCTTTCTCAAAAGCAGATACAAGCACATCTCAACACATTCAAAAAGATGCATGTGTGGTAATAGTACCGTGGGTCCTATTAGCTTGTGTAATCAATATGCACTAATAGTTACAATTTAAATGTTTGAAATGGGGAACCTGAAACATTCCGTTAACATTGCTAACCTGATTCTTGACAGTAGCTCTCCTCTATCTACACAATCCACACTGACTTGACGAATCAGTTCATGAAATACTGTGTTGTAAATGGTCTGTTCCTTTTTCAACACATTTAGTAGTTTGTGCATCTGCCAGAGGTAAGTCAGATAATCAGTGCTTATCACAGGGTATCAGTCAAAATCCCTTTAAAAAAGAAATATGCTGAAAATGAGTAAGTTTTAGTAAAATCTTGGTTGGCGTGTTGTGGTTTCATTCACATATATACACATCCAGAAATGACTTTTAAAATCTAGCTAACGTTGGTTGCTTTCATGTGATGCACTGAAACTATCAATACCACTCCTGCATTGTACCTACCGGAACGAAGCCTCGATCTGATCATGAGTCGACATCAGAGAAGCCAAAACTAAGGCAGATTCTTCGGACAAACTGTCCATGGACAGAAGGGGCTCAAGGGTAAGAAAAGCAAAGAACCGCTGACAAATTGTTTGGACTGAAGCCGTCAATAGCAGTGACAACTAAAAGCACTGTGGGATCCTGGGATCCTTGACGGAGCGGAGAGAGCTTAGAAACCCCAGTCAGGCGGTAGCCCCAGTCAGTCAGTTTCCTAAGGCTGCAGCCCTTTAATACAGTTCCCCATGTTGTGCTGACCCCCAACCATAAAATGACATTATTTTCATTGCTACTTCATAACTATTTTGCTACTGTTATGAATCATAATATAAATATTTTTGGAGACAGAGGTCTGTCAATGGGGTTACCACCCACAGGTTGAGAACCACTGAATTAGAAGGACAACTGGTGAATTATAAAATTCGAATATGAGATAATCCTATCTTATCCATTATGTAGAGATCAGATGCATGGTCTTCAGACTCGGTGGCAAGTATCCACTGAGTCATCCTACCATCCCTCTTTTCGTGTTTTGTTTTCAGGTAAGCACTTGCTACATACCCTTAGGCTAGATTGGAACTTGAAATCCTCCTGCCTCAAACTTTGTTGGGAGCCATGTGGCCTAGTTTTGGACCAGTATATGAGTGCTTGTCCAATGGACCTCCAGAAGAGGCAAAAGTCCATGGAGACAGTGTCACTTGGCAAGGACCAGTGGACTTCTGGACAGCACAGAATACTGCTGGGACCACATGGCCCGCATGCTCTCTTCTCACTTATGACATTGATGATTCTCTTGGTGGTTTTAGTATCATTTTGTCAATCATGCATGGGATAGAGGTGATCATTCCTGGAAACCCCATTTTTTCTCAAATATCTTCCCCTAAAATTCTTCGGGTGCTGATGCTTCTCAGGTTTCTTGTCTGGGGATGCCAGCTGTCACTCCAGACCCCAGGAGCTGTTCTGATTCAGTGCTGACAGGATCGGAGGCAGATCACCCCTGTTTCTGTAAATCTGTTTTGAATGATAGAGTTCTTGAAAATGTGTGCCTGTGTTATCACCTTCAGTTTTGTAAAGACAGGATGGAACTGGCTCTGTATTTGGCCAGGCTAACAAAATGATAAGTGTTGTTTTGGGTTTAAAGATGTTTTGATGTAAAAGTTGGGGAAAAAAAACCATATTTGACATATTTGTTTTTGCTGGAGGTCAACATTGGAAGATGGGGAAAACTTGTTTGTTAGTATGGAAAAACACGCTTGTTTTGATGTATAAATAAAGACAGCTGAAGCTATTCGGGGCCGGCCGCTTGTGTGAAACTTCATTTCTTCATGCTGAAGCCCCTTCCCCATCTCAGGACCCAAACTCAGGCTGTGGCTGGACTGTGGCACACCTTCCAGTGTTAAGAAGGCCTATGCCAGCACGACCTACTCCAGAACAGCCAATAGAAGGTTAGGGTGTGATTGAGTTGGTAAAGCCCTTACAAAGCCCATGATTCAATCCCAAAGCACCACATAAGTAAGGCATGTTCTGTTGACCTGTAACCCTTGGAAGATGGAGACAGGCGGATCAAACGTTCAAGGACATCTACAAAAGTTCAAAGTCACCTCCTGAAACATAGTGAATTCAAGGCAAGTCTGGATTACATAGATTCTATCTCAAAACAAAATATCCAGTAAAAAAGATTATAAATATACCAATACAAGGAAATGAGAAATATTGGAGAATACGCAAATTACCCCAGCTGATCACTACACACTGTATAAGGAAGTATCACATTGTACTCCATAAATATGTATATGTCCATTAAAAATAAAACTAAGTAGTAAGATCAATCCATGGAGCCTTGACAAATGTAGTCACATGCTGAATAACGACACATCGGTCAACAGAGGCCAGTTCATAACCATGGTTCTCTAAGGAGTAGAGACTGAAACATCCCCATCACCTGATATTTTGATTGGCCTTCTCTGTTTGGATACAAGGATCCTTACCACAGAGTTGTAGCAGTCTACCCCGCCTAGGCCTGCGTGTCCAGGTTTATGTAAATCCATGCTTTCGTGTTTGCACAGTGACATCACCTAATGACGCCTCCCTCAGACACATTTCCGTGACTAAACAACACATAACTATCCTAACAGTTGATGGTGCGGTGTTCACCATGTGCCATTCACTCTCACTCACAACGACCCCGTGTGGCAGGTACTATTATGACGTCTAATCAATAGATTAGGATTGAGGTACAACAGACACATGAGATGATCTACCCAGGGCCACCCACTGATAAAGGGCAGAGTCAGACCCCAAACGAGCGCTCTGCCTCGCAGGGGCACACCCTTAGCCACAGGCTGCTCTGACTGGCGGTTACCTTGGTTGGGCCCACATAGTCCTCGGTCTCTACTCCAGCTCTCTCCAGCATGGCGTCCATCACGTCACCCAACCGGATCACTTCTACTCTCTTATTAGGTTTCCTAAAGATCCAAGGGACAGACTTAGGTAAGGAGCATCCCGGGCCATCCTCAGATGAAAACGAAAATGTAAAATGTTTCAGGACTATATACACTATGGAATTAACTGAGGGCAATTTGAAGGGGCAGGACCAGACATACTTATTAAGTGATATACCACTAACATAGTTTAAAACAATAAAAATGAAAATAGTGTCATTTTTTTCTTAAAAGAAAAATAATTCTGACTCCCAAAGGTGCTATATAACGCATGTGGGATGATAGGAACACGGAAAAAAAGGAGGGACCATAAACACTAAGCTTAAACACTGGGTAGTTCACACTGTGAGAGACAAAAGATAGACAGCAAAGCAGAGAGATTCTGATGCTCAATGCACAGAATATAAAAACACACTCCAGTGCTTGCGTATCGTGCTGTGCATACACTATCTGAATATGCAATTGGTCGCAGAAACACAACTAATTGAATCATGGGCTCACAGGCAGTTATTACCTTGGGCCTCTGCCATGACTTGAATGTTTTTGTCTAATAAAATACCAAGGAAAGGGCCATGTGTGTATGTGGTCACCCTGCCCAAGAACACGTCAGAAAATCTCCCGTACTCACATGGACGGGAAGAGCAACAGCCTGTTCTCACTGTCTGTGAGGAGGGTGGTGTATTTGCTGCAACAGATACAATAAGGAAATGTCACTTTAAGAAAACAGTCGGGCTGAAGAGTACAGGTCAGTGCTGGAACATGAGGCCCTGGAGCAGAGCGAGAGGAAGGGTATGAGAGGACAGTATCCGGCCTGTTCATCAGTTAGCACACCCCATACCCGGCACCTGGGTTCCTAAGAGCCATTCTCCACCATATGAAACCCATGTTCTCTAGAGAAACTGCTGGGGACTCACTCAGGAATGAAGATAGAAAAAATTACACCATGATAAACCAAAGACCTCAATGGAATTTAAAAGCTTGGATGCAATTTTAAAAAATCATGTGCATACAAGATCATCCATAAAAATCTACACAGAGATATAATGACATTGATCATATGTGGAACATTTCTAGTAAAGGATATTCAATTCCATTCCTTGATATATCAAAATACAAAGATTTACTTGATTCATTAAAAAAAAAAAAGACATGCCTGCAATCCCGACACCAGGGAGGCAGAGGCAGGAGAATCAGTTAATCTCATCTCCTCTACAGAGAGTTCGAGACCTACCTGAACCACATGAGACTTTTTTAAGGCCTTTGAGAAGGCTCCACAGGTAAAGGCACTTGTCACCAAGCCCAACAATCTGAGTTTGATGCCTGGGACCCACGTGGTGGAAGGGGGAATTGACTGCCAAGAGCTGATCTCTGATGTCACCCCCTGAACACACACACATAAACAATACAATTAATAACAACAAAACTGCCTTTTGGCATTTTCAAAGATGGCAGGGTGGGCTTGGGAGGTAGCTTGATGGTAGGGCCCTTGCTGGCATGTGCAAAGCCCTAGATTCAATTCCAGAACCAAAAAAAGGAGAAAGAAAAGAAAAACAATGACTTTGCAATAGTTAACTGTTATTTTAGAGAATTAAAACAAGACTCTGTTTTCAAATGCATAAATAGGAATCAGCTAATGATGAAATGACTAATGTGCAGTCTGGAACAAAGCCCTAGAGACGGGCATACAGACCACCTTCCATTGTCTGTGTGGGCACTGCTCAAACCCCTTCCACAGCTAAGAATTTGAGAGACCAGCAGTGGTGGTGGCACACACCTTTAATCCCAGCACTAAGGAAACAGAGACAGAAGGATCTCTGTGAGTTCGAGGCCAGCCTGGTCTACAAAATGAGTTCTAGAACAGCTAGGGCTATACAGAAAAATCCTGTCTCTGAAAGAGAGAGAGAGAGAGAGAGAGAGAGAGAGAGAGAGAGAGAGAGAGAGAGAGAGAGAGAGAGAGAAGAGAAGAGAGAATTTGGAAGAAAGTTCTGCTTTATCTGGTTGGTTGGTTTTGGGTTTTGAGACAGGGTCTTTCTATATAGCCCAAGCTGGCCTTGAATTTGCAATCCTCCTGCCTCAGTTTCCCAGGTATGCACCACTACACACAACTCAAAGTTCCATTTTTTTCAAGATTTGTTTTTGTATGTGTGTGTGTGTGTGCCTGAGTGTATGTATATGTCCCACGTGCTTGCAGGCCCTTCAGAGGCCAGAGAAGGGCATCAAATCCCCTAGAACTGGAGTCACAGGAAATGGTAAGCTGCCAGTGATGCTGAAACCAACCTGGGTTTTCTGCAAGAGCAGCAAGTGCCCTGACGTGTTGAGCCATCTCTCTAGTCCTAACAACATATTTTTTAATAATGTATTTATTTTTATTTTATGTGCATTGATATCTTGCCTGCACGTTTGTCTGTGTGAGGGTGTCAGATCTTGGAGTTATAGACAATTGTGAACCGCCATGTGGGTGCTGGGAATTGAACCCAGGGCCTTTGGAAGAGCAGTCAGTGCTCTTAACCACTGAGCCACCTCTCCAGCCCCTAAAGTTGCACTTTTTAAAATATTAGAAATTAAATGGTAAGAAAAGCTATGGAACTATTTAGTCATGAAAACCCAAAATTCTTGTATTTCTCCCTTGGAGTCTCCTGACTATCAGGAGATCGTTCTCGCTTTACCTTAACACATCTCTGTTCACTGTGCTCTAAGAGCAAACAGGCGAAGGAAGAAGAGCCTTCTCTAGGGTTGTTTCTTTTGCCTTTGTTTTTGTTTTACTATCTCTTACACTGTGCCAGGGCAGCTCGCCCAAACATTTCTGACCACACTAGGAAAAGGAGTGTGCTCTTCTCGGGTTCTTTCCAGTATGGAAAGGAGAAAACAGTGCATGTCAGATATTCAACAAACAACGTGGTACTCACTCATCATAACACTCCAAACCCGAAACTCCTGTATTGGACACAATATGAAATTCTTCAGGAATCAAAGTGTCTGCTAATGTCTTCTGCTTATAAAGAAAAGAATGGATATATTAATAGGTAAAAACTGGACATATATAGCAAAATTAAGCATGAATGTGAGGACAGATTTTTCTCCTGGTATAATCATTACTTGGTATTTGAGAAGGACTAATTTTAGAATCCTTCAAAGATATCAGAATCTAGATCAGTGGTTTTCAACCTTCCTAATTCTGCGACACTTTAATATAGTTAATACAGTTCCTCATGTTGTGGTGACCCAACCATGAAATTATTTTCATTGCTACTTCATATCTCTAATTTTGCTAGTGTTATAAATAGTAATATTTTGGAGATAGAGGTTTGCCAAAGAGGTTGCAACCCAGAGGCTGAGAACCACTGTCAAGCCCATTACATAAAACAGTTTAGTGTTTACATAGGACCTACATACATTTCTTATTTACACTGTATTGACTCTGGATTACTGTAATACCTCATACAAGAAAATTTTGCCATGCTAAATTATTTAGGGAATTATGACAAGAAAACATTTTTACATGTTTAGTACAGATACAATTTTTCAAGCATTTTTTACTTGTGGTTGGTGGCATAGGTGAATGGAGAACCCTCAAGTATGGAGGGCCAACTATATTCATAAACCCTTTAGCTCTTTTTTTTTCTTGATGAGGTGGTTTGAATGAGATATCCCTTACAAGTCCCGGGCATCCCCAGTTGGTGGAACTGTTTGAGAAGGATTAGGAGGTGTGGCCTTAATTGGAGGAGGTGTGTCAGTGGAGATGGCTTTGAGGTTTCGAAAGACTTGCACCAGTGTGCCCTCTCTCTGCCTCCTGCTCTTGAATCAGCTGCTCCTGCCCCCATGTCTTTGCTCCACCATCATCGACTCTAACCTCTGAAACCATAAGCCCAATAAACACTTCCTTTTATAGGTCGCCTTGGTCATGGCATTTTGTCACAGCAATAAAAAAGTAACTAAGACAGAAGTTAGAGCCAGGAAGTGGGCTATTGCTATGAAACTTAACTATGTTGTTTTTTGGAAGAATGTAAGAGACTTTGGGACATCAGACTAGAGACATTGAACATTGTAAGTGAAGCTTAATGGGCCATCCCAGTAGAATCTTAGGAGACCATAATACTAAAGCTATGAGGACTGTGGAGGACCAGATCACGAGGCTTCAGAGGGGAACAATATTAGCAACTGGTCTAGAGACCACTATTGTGATATTTTGGCAAGGACCGCGCCTGCTTTCTGCCCTTGTTCTAAGAGGTTAAATTCAAAAGTGATGGATGAATTTCTTTGGTGGAGGAGATTTCAAGACAGCCTAACTGACTCTGTCATGTGGTAGTTAGTAATCATTCTTATGCAGGTCTATGATGAAAAAGATCAAGTGAGGCAGAAAGAGATGCAAACTATACAGTTTGAAGAGAAAAGGAGCACCAGGAAACATAATGTTCCGGCCAAGGGGTGATGAAAGGGATAAGAAGATTAAGTAGTGCCTGCCCCACACTGGAATAACACATGAGGGATGCCCTTAGCACTTGGGAGGCAGAGGAAGCAGATCTCGAGGAGATGGAGACTAGCCTGATTTCCATAGCCAGGGCTACATAGAGAGACCCTATCTGGGGGGGGGGGGGAGAAAAAGAAGAAGAAAGGAGGGAGGAGAAGAACAGGAGGAGGAGGACAGTCATCATCTACAACTCTATGTGTGAACTTTCCAGGGGAGGGGGAATATACCCTTCCCTGATTTTGTACTTTTAAAATGAGTGAATACTTAGTAACCGGAACAGTTAACTGTGGCCTGAGAAATGGTGTAGAATACCTTTGCTCTTTCCCAGTAAATGCAGTTTTAAAGAAATAACTGAGATGTACTGTAATGACAGTGGAGCCTGAAGGCTGGTGTTATAATGAGCCGAAGGTTGCTTTAGAGTTTAGAGGAACAATTAAAAAGCCTAGAGGGAGAGAAAATTCTTCTTCCGATACTTACATTATGAGGCACCATGGCACTGTCCTCAGGCTCTAGGGACTTGTTCATACCTGGGGGACAAAGCTTCTTCTCCTTGGGCTCTCCTCTTTCATATTTAACATCATACAGAAAAGAAATATCCCTTAAAAATTAAGAAAATACGTTGTAGATGTAGATTTTTCTAAGAAGGTAGACAGCCACACGCTTCCTACTAGTGGGTAAAATATGAATTTTGGTCAGGAAAACTGCTCTCATTACTTCTTTTTGTCCCCGGCTTAATTGATTTTTATTATTTAAAATTATTTAAAAACATAGGGGAAAGGAAGCGTGATTTCCGTTGCATAAATGTCCTTTGGTCCTTAGCCAGCGCTGTTTCAGAAGATGAGCCATTATTTTAGGATGATGACAGCCGTTTACCAACCAAACAGTTCTCACCGTTTCCGTGACAGCAGCGATGGATGCGGGGACCATCTGGAGACACTGAAGTCGTTGCGCTGTCGCTCTAAGAGACTGGCTCTTCACTTTGACCATCTGCCACTTTTAGCATGGCTGCCATGTAAGGACACTTCAGAGATCACAGCTGTCAGAACGCACAGCCAGGCCCAGATTCCCCGGAAATCCATAAGCTTCCAATAAACATTGCCTAATTGAGGCAGACTAGTATTTGGTCCAGACTCTCTGGGCAGAGCAGCTTAAATCACAATGGCTGTGGTCACTGCCTCAGGAGCAGAGAGGGGAGAAAGCAACCAAGGCGGGCAGAAGGGCCCCGGCTTGGGGAGGACACTCCGTCAGGGTCCACAGCTTTTGGAAGAGGGGCTCACTCACCTGGTTAGTGACCTTGGGTTTAGCACCCAGCACCAGCTTACTGAACGGAGGCCCCTCCATAGCCCGAATCCAAGCGTCAAGGGTGAACCTGCCGACACCTGGACCAGCACTTCCCACCCCCTCTAAGACTAGGGCATTGGACAGGAGTCTGCCCACATTCTTCTCTTCAGCATCACAAATTTCTCACTCACATCATTAACTCTTTCCTCCCCTTCAACCTCGGATGAATCAGTTCTTTTTGCCATGGTTATTTCTGCCACGTGTGTGCAGGACTCCATCTTGGTCCACAGCCCCAGAACGTCATTCCACCAGTGATGACTTGTGTAGAAAGCACTCTCCCACTGCCCCATTAAGACATTCCCTGGCCTGTTTGCTTCATGTCACTGTGATACAATACTGATCAAAACCACCCTGAGGAAGGAAAAAGCTTGTCTGGCTTACAGGCTCCGGACCATCACCCAGGGAAGCTGAGGCAGGGACGAGAGAGGAACTGTGCTGACTGGCTTGGTCTCCATGGGTTCCGCAGTCTGCCTTCTCAAACAACCCTGCCTGGGGAGGGTGCTACTTCTAGTGCGAGGATCACTAATCAAGACAATGCCCCACAGACATGCCCACGGGCCAATCTCATGGAGGCAACTCCTCAACTAACGGTCTATCTTCCTAGGTGGCTCTCGTTTGTGCCAAGCTGACAGAGACTCTCTAGTACATCCATAACAAGTCTTTTCCCTTCTAAAACTCCTTCCTTGACCATGCATTGCTACTGTGCCGTCATGATTAATCTAGTTAGAATCCGACCATTTTTCATCTATGTCTTTCTGTTAAATATCAAACTTCCTGATATTACCTCGCAGAAGAGATGCCCCTCCCTCCTGAAACCATGCCCTAGAAATCTAGTGCAGACGTCCCCTTACTAAGCTAATCTTTTATCGGGTTTCTTCCACTGCCTAGAATACTTTCCTGGTGTGACTCCTCCTGAGCTCTTGTGTTTGGGACATTCCTGGTTCTTCTGTCTACCCTAGCTGCCACTCCTCGGAACTCTCTGAGCCTTTCTCCTCCTCTAGAGATGCTCCATAGAGTTGGGTCCTTGGTACCCTAACACTTTCCTTTCCGATTTCTTCTTTGGTGAAGCCATCAGCCCCGCAGTCTGTGTCACCACCCGCTATTGGCTAAGGCTGTCATCAAGATCTCAGCATCAGTATCCACCCTCCATCAAGATCTCAGCATCAGTATCCACCCTCCCATCCTTTGCCCTCAGTGTCCAATCCACTGCTGACGTCGATTAATTCTACAGTCTCCTCATGTCATTAGAGCGTCAGTGTCCAATCCACTGCTGACGTCGATTAATTCTACAGTCATCTCATGTCACTAGAGTGTCAGTGTCCAATCCACTGCTGACGTCGATTAATTCTACAGCCTCCTCATGTCACTAGAGTGTCAGTGTCCAGTCCACTGCTGACGTCGATTAATTCTACAGTCATCTCATGTCACTAGAGTGTCAGTGTCCAATCCACTGCTGACGTCGATTAATTCTACAGCCTCCTCATGTCACTAGAGTGTCAGTGTCCAGTCCACAGCTGACGTCGATTAATTCTACAGTCATCTCATGTCACTAGAGTGTCAGTGTCCAGTCCACTGCTGACGTCGATTAATTCTACAGCCGCCTTATGTCACTAGAGTGTCGGTCCTCCTAGTTCTTACAACAGCACATCTCTGGCCCATTGTCATTACTTCTGATGTGACTCCCCAGGTCTTCTCTCAGACTTAGCTCCCTAAGGCGTCATTATTTCATGTGGAATGCTTTCATTTGTCTCTGTCCCTCCATCAGCTTTAGAATAGACTTGGGCCTGCTTTGTGCTCATTGTAATTCTCTCTCCTCCGTATTGTTGTTGTTGCTGCTGCTGCTGCTGCAGAAGACGACACTGGCCATTTTGCTGACCAGCTATCCACTCCCTTTCATCAAAATCAATCATTTTCCTTTGAATCTCGTTCCTCTGTTAGAAGGTCTCTCAAAAAGATTCTGGGGGGCCAGCAAGATGGTTCTGCGGGTAAAGACACTTGCCACACAAGCCTGAAGACATGAACTTGATCAGTAGGACCCAAATAAAGGTAGGAGAATCAACTACATAAAATTGCCCTTTAACCACAAGTGAACTGTGACACACACACACACACACACACACACACACACACACACACACAACACTAATAAAATATAATAAAGTATTTTTTAAAGATCATCTAGGACAAGCCAGATTACTCAGTGGTGAGATCAATTACTAAACAAGCTGAGTCTGATTGCCAGAATTCACAGTGCAGAGAGAAAACAGACTCAGGAAAGTTCCTCTGCTCCCCACATGCATACTGTGGTATGAGCACACACACAATGAATAAGTGAGCATACTAATAAAAATGTAAGTAAATGAAGTCACAGTAGTGACTTGGGTCATTTGCATTGAAAATCTGTCATGTGCAGGGGTCATAACAGAAAAATAGTAACTATTACTGCCCACGTTTAAAAAAAAACTTTGAGGCTGGGTGGCAGTGGCACAAGCCTTTAATTACAGTACTCAGGAGGCAAAGCCAGGAGGATCTCTGTGAGTTCGAGGCCAGCCTGGTCTACAGAACGAGATCCAGGACAGGCACCAAAACACAGAGAAACCCTGTCTCGAAAAACCAAAAAAAAAAAAAAAAAAATTGACAAAAAGCACCCAAAGCATGGAGGAGGGCACTGTAGAAGGGAACAAATTAGAACAAAGTCTCATGACACACGTATGAAAACACCCTAATGAGTCTGGTATGGGAGCACATGCCTTTAGTCTCAGCCCTCAGGGCTCAGATAGGTGGATTTTTGCTTGAGGCTAGCCTGAGCTACATAGTAACCAGCCAAAGCTACAGAGTGAGACCCTGTCTCAGAGAGAGAGAGAGAATGAGAGAGAGAGAAAGAGTCATATTGAAACTTAATTGAATTTTAAAAAGGTTTTTCTTTGTCAGCAGAAAGTACTGTGAAGTCTCCCTGAAGCTGGTCATGTGACCGTCATATCATGTCAGGAAGCAGCAGGCTCTACATTCCTAGCAGCACCAGGTTTTATATACTCCCTACCTTTTTATGGAATTATACAATTACACACAATTCTATACATGTTATATTCTTCCTTAGATGTGGTGGGCATGCCTTTAATCTCAGTGCTTGGGAGGCAGAAGCAGGCAGATCTCTTGAATTCAAGGCCTGCCTGGTCTACACACCAAGGTCCAGGTTATATTTTATTTCCTTATTAGTGGGGATGTGGGTGTATGTGATGTGGGTTCGTGTAATGTGCGTGTATGTGACATGGGTGTATGTGATGTGTGTGTGTGTGTGTGTGTGTGTGTGTGATATGGTTGAGTGTTATGTGGGGGTGTGATATAGGTGTGTGTGATGTGGGTGTATGTGACATGGGTATCTGTAACAGGGATGTGTGATGTGGGTGTTTGTGATATGGGGGTTGTGATGTGGGTGTTTGTGATATGGGAGTGTGTGATGTGGGTGTGTGATGCTTGAGTGTGATGTGAAGGTATGATGTGGGATGTGATCTGGGGTGTGACATAGGGATGTGTTAAGTGGGGGTGTGCTGTGGTTATGTGATGTGGGTGTGTATGATATGGGTGTGTGCATGATTTGTGGGTGTTATGATGTGGGGATGTGATATGGGGATGTGTGATATGGGGATGTGTGATGTGGTGTGTTTGCAATGTGGGTGTGGGTGATGTGAGTGTGTGACATGGATGTGTGACATAAGTATGTGTGACATGGATTGTGATGTGAGTGTGTGATGTGGGTGTGTGTAATGTGGGTGTGTGTAACTTGGGTGTGGCTGATGTGTGTGACATCGGTGTGTGGCATAGGTGAATGTGTGACATGGATTGGACGGTGTGTGATGTGGGTGTGTAAGTGTAGACACAAAGACACCACAGCACTCACGTGGCAGTTGAGAACCATTTTGGGGAGTCAGTTCTCTCTTTTTAACCCATAGGAATGGGCTCAGGTCACCAGGCTGCAAGGCAATTGCTTTTCCTGCTGAGCCATCTTGCTGGCCTCAATAATTTTCGTAGCAGTCAGTTTTCTGCATTCAATCATTTCCTGCTTAAAATCCCAAGATTTATTTTGTGCGTTGAACACTGGCTGATGAAGCCATCAGAAAAGATCTTTAGAGCTGAATGCCTTGTCACTTGTGTGTCATTGCTGTGCTCTGAATACCTGGCCATTGTGCACATCACTTTCTAGTGTGCGGGTGTCACAGCCCTGAAACAGAGCTGTCGAGATGCTGATGAGGATGTGGTACGGATGCCTGGAAGGGCCATGCCTGAGCTTGTGCTGCCTGGTTCCTGTTTGATTAACTTGACACAAGCTGGAACTATGTGGGAAGAGAAACCTCAACTGAAAAAATGCCTCCAGCAGATTGCCAGTAGGGCATTTTCTTGAATAATGATTGAGGGAAGGCAGAGGTGAGCGAATCTCTGTGAGTTCCAGGCCAGCCTGGTCTATGGAGCGAGTTCCAGGACAGCCAGGGCTACACAGAGAAACCCTGTCTCGAAAACCAAACCAACCAAACAAACAAACAATAAGTAGATAGATAAGAAAAGAAAGAGGGGAAGGGAGAGAAAGAGGAAGGAAGGAGAAGGGAGGACGGACGGGAGGTGGGAGGGAACTGAACAAACCAGGAGAAGCAAACCAGTATTCCACCACAGCTTCTACCTCAGCTCCTGCCTCCAGGTTCCTGCCCTGACTTCCCTCAGTGATGGAGTGTGACCTGAGAGCTGTGAGACGAAATAACTCTTTCCTCCCTGAGTTGCCTTTGGTCACAGTGTTTTATCACAGCAAGGGAAACCTAAGGCAAGCCTTAGGTTCTTCATGTTGACAGAAGTCCTCCCTAGAGGTCATGGGACTAGGACTGTGTCCTTGATGGACACCAGCTGAGCCGTCCTCACGTGTCTTGACTCGTCCTTCCATTCGGCCATCCTTGTTTGGTCTCATCTCCTGACCCACTCATCACCTTCTTTTATACTTTCCAAGACGTGTGCTGGGCTCACAAGCAATTGGGTGCAATTTCTCTGTTTTTAACCTTCCTACAAAGTCTCCTGCTGGTGAGGTCTATTCACAGGTTCCGGGGTTACAGTAAGAATGGGGTGCTGAGGTCTGTATTCACAGGTTCTGGGGTTACAGTGAGAATGGGGTGCTGAGGTCTATTCACAGGTTCTGGGGTTACAGTGAGGATGGGCTGCTGAGGTCTGTACTCACAGGTTCTGGGGTTACAGTGAGGATGGGCTGCTGAGGTCTGTATTCACAGGTTCTGGGGTTACAGTGAGGATGGGCTGCTGAGGTCTGTATTCACAGGTTCTAGGGTTACAGTGAGGATGGAATGCTGAGATTTTTATTCAGTTTCTGGGGTTACAGTGAGGACTGGGGTGGTGCTGCTACTTGATGGCCATATTTTAAGAACTTCCACTCAGAAATCATTTGATAGTAAAACCTTTTGTGTCAGTTTCCTGCCATAATCAAATATAACCAGTTAACTTTTCAAAGTACTTTAACAATCACATAACTGCTAATTCCAACACTAATCATTACAGCTGTGATCTGAATGCACAAAATACAAAATTTAAGACACTAAAGCCACCCAGCCAAGTTTCCACCGTAACACTGCGGAACTGCACAGCCATAACCCCCACACTTAAACGTTTGACATACTCCACCCTCCCCTCGCTCACGTCTGCTTTTCCATACCCCTCAGGGCACAGAAAACTGAGCGACTCTGTCCATCCCTTCTCACCCATGAGAAAAGCAACTTCAATAAGATTAAATACTCTAAGTATGGATGGACTTCTGGATGAACGTGGCATGTAAGCAAGGCATGCAGGGAGATTTTGATAAATGGAAAATACTTTCAAAGGAATAAGCCACAATCTTCATGGAACAAAATTTGACAGCACATTTTTGGGAATGATACAAAATTATAAATAGCATTTGGTGCTTTAGTCTGAAACAGTGTAAAAAGGTTAAGGGTTCCCCTTGAAAAGAGCCAGGAAATTAACCTATTCATCAAGACTCCAATGCCATGCTTCCTCTAAGATGTACAAAATGCATGGACACCTACAGATATAAAATGCGCCAAAGGCCTTCTGTTTGATGGATTTATCCTTCTTAGTATAGTGCAAAAAACCAGAACACTAGAGAAATAAGTGTACAAACAAGTGTGCAAAAAAGAAACAAAACAACAACAAACCAGGCCTGGAGGAGGGCTCAGTGGACAAAGGTGCTTGCCAGCAAGCCTGACAGCCCGAGTTCAAATGCAGAACCCACATGGTGGAAGGTGAGAACCAACTGCTACAAGCTGTCCTCTGGTCTCACACATGGGACATGGCATATACACACTAAATAAATAAACAAACAAACGCATATGGCCAAGCGGTGGTGGTGGTGGTGGTGGTGGTGGTGGTGGTGGTGGTGGTGGTGGTGATGATGATGATGATGGCGATGGCGGCACACGCCTTTAATCCCAGCACTCGGGAGGCAGAACCAGGCGGATCTCTGTGAGTTTGAGGCCAGCCTGGTCTACAGAACGAGATCCAGGACAGGCACCAAAACTACACGGAGAAACCCTGTCTAGAAAAACCAAAAAATAAACGTGTGTGTGTGTGTGTGTGTGTGTGTGTGTGTGTGTGTGTGTTTAAAAATTCAGCAAACCAAAATGTACAGCCAGTATTCAAATCTACCATACTGATAATAACTATACATATATCCTTTCAATATTACCACTTATCAATGATACTGCAAGTTTCACAATCCATAATTCTACAGTGCTGTCAATCCACCCACACCCAAGATTATCACCCAAAATGAGAAAACAATTCTATCTACATGCATATACCCAACTCGTTTCCTTCTTTACCTTCCAGCTGTTGTTACGGAGACAGGATGATCAATCAGATATTTGAATTTATTCCTTCGAACAGGGTGCTGCCAGACATGGTCTACAATACGTGGAAGAGCGCCCTGTTGGAAAAAAGCGAAAACACAATGTCCAGCAGAGGGCACTCTAGTCAAAGAAAAGTTACCAATTTGAATATTTACATCAAGGGCATTTGAATGCTTTAGAGAGGAGCAGAATGCTTATTCAAGAACAGATTGAAAGGCAAATTAGAATATTAAGAGAGCATCAATAATATGCTCGCTAAGTTTACATAAAAACAGGTTAACAGAAACACTCAAGCAATGGAAACATTTGCTCAAAAGACCTGAGGGTCTTTTGCTTTTGGTTGTTTCTGGTTTTGTTTTTTGAGACAGGATGTCATTGTGTAGCCCAGTCTGGCCTGGAATTCATGATAATCCTCCTGCTTCAGCTTCTGAAGTGCTGGAATTATCAGTGCCCGTCACCATGCTCAGCAAGATCTGAAGTTTCTCGTTGGCAGGACGGCATGGCAGCTGAAAGCCTGCAATCTGATGACCTGTATTTCTCTCCCAGAACCCATGGTGGAAAGAGAGAACCAACTCCCAGAAGCTGTCCTTCCACCCTGTGCCCAGACTCACACATGAACTAATAATAAAATTTTTAATTTAAAATCTGAGTTTTAAAGAGCGTCTGAAACGTATAACTTATGCTCACCAAATACTTTAATGAAGTAAATACAAAAAAAAAAAAATGACCCAAATGTTCTACGTATGTGTATACTCACCTTTGGAGCTTTAAGTTTCTTAGCAGGCAATAAGTTTGTAGGACAGGGACCAGCATTGGCTGCATAGTTCAGAGAAAGAAGAACTTCCTCGGGGATGAATTCATTCGGAAGGGAAGAAGGAAGGGGTTTGAGATGGTCCACCATGACTTTTCTCTCCTTCAGCTCAGGAAGGACTAAGAAAGTAACAGGAAAGAAAAACTTTCAGTGGAATGTTCTAGAGAGTTAAAGCTCCCCAGACTGCCTTATCAGTCTCATATGTTCTTCTAACAATGGACAGGCACAGCAACAAAGTATATTTAAAGCACGGAATAGCATCCAGTCCACAGGAGGGTGGAGGGGGAGAGGAAGCATGAGAACACGGAGAGAGATACAAATAAGAAGACTGGTCTACAGAGTGAGTGTACAGCCGGCTGGACAATGGAGTGAGACTCCCCTATTTCAACATAAAAAATACACAGGGAGCGAGATCAGGGTAGAGTCCTTGCTTAGTGTGTATATGTCCCTGAGTTGAATCATCCGTACCTCGTAAATAGTAAAAGGTTGATGGAACTGTAGCAAAATATAAATAACAGAACAAACAAAACAAAAGCCCCTAAGTGACAGTAAGACTGGAGAGTAAGGGTGAGAAGGTGACTGTACTTGATTCTTACTCTAGTACAAGGGTACATTTATCATAAATCTCCCCCCCCCCTTTTTTTTCTTTTGAAACACGGTCTCACTATGTAACTCTAACTGTCCTGGAACTCACTCTGTAGACCAGGCTGGCCTCGAACTCACAGAGATCCACCTGCCTCTGCCTCCCGAGTGCTGGGATTAAAGGCATGAGCTACGGAGTCCAGCCCCAAGGATGGAAATTTTAAGGACTCTCAGAAAAATCCTTGAATCTTATACAAACAGGCATAGAGTACCAAGCTGTGTTTATCTTATCCACACTACTGTGCTTTTTAAGTTCTCTTTAAAGTCAGAGAACAAGGAGCCAAACAGGGGGTGTTTCATACTGCTGTTAGCATTTAAACGAAGACGAAACAGGATTCTGACTTGGTAATGGCCAGGTTGTCCGAGGAGAAGGGGAGAACGGATTGCATTGCATATTGTCAGTGGCTATGATGGTTCTGATCGATGGTTCTGATGATGCTGAAGTTTACCTCTTGTCTCCTCCTTGACTACAGACAGTTTGGACTGTTTGACCTCAGCTGTTGATGGGGTGTTCAGTGAAGTTCCCGACGCTTTGCGGAGAGACATGATGAACAATGCCTCCGATCACTCCCAGAGCTATTCCTCCAGAAAAAATCAATTCAGAAACAAATCAAAATCGCGCTGCGTCCTTCAGGCCGCCCCGTAGTTCTGTAGGCAAAACAAAAGCAAATGAACAAAGGGGCACCTTGATGGTTTATGTTCAGATTGGAACTCAGAATTCATCTAGTATGGTGTCCCTTCTTCGGGGAGGGTTCTCTCGGATAACCTGCCATGTCGAGGAGGGGTACGGATGAGTCAGAGTCAGGGCCTCGCCCGGGAAAGTCGGGGTCCGCCGCCCTATAGACGGCGGGCGGGTCAGCGCAGCCCAGCTCCACGGGCTCGAGTGGGACAGGGTTCCCACGGCCCCTTCGGCAGAGGCCTGTTGACTGTCACCCGCAGCTGTACCCACAAATTGTGTTTCCCGCCAGGCCTCGGTTGGTAGGCCCCTTCCTGGAACGCCCTGCCTCGTCATAGCAACGCAAGACCCCGTGTCCTAGCAACCTGTGGTCGGGCTGCCTCCGGCGGCGCCGTCAAAAGAAAAGACAGGTGGAACAGTCTCTACACTATCTAGCTGTTTCCGTGCGCTTTTAGTCGTGCGTAGTAACAATAAGGAAGACAAATAATTAATCTGGCTCTTGCCTTGGCATGGGACCGTCTCCAGTGGCCGCGCTTCCGGCTGCAGACTGCGCAAGCGCAGACCCAACTGGCTGCCGCGCTCCCTTAGGAACTCCCCTGTGGCCCCGCCCATACGATAGGGTGTTGTAGGAGTCGTGTTCGTCCTTGAATCCGTCTTTATTGTTTTGCGCATGTTCTAAATATCTCGGGTGGCTTCAAACTCACAGAGATCCTCCTGCTTCTGCCTCCCAATTGTTGGGATTAAAGGCGTGCGCCACCACGCCAGGCCCTACCAGTTCATTTTCACAGCTTGTGGACAAGATTTCATATTCATCTCTGGGTGCTCAGATAGGAGCCTGCAGATCTCCTTGAAAGGAGTCCGTGAGGGGGAAGTAGGCTAGTATTTGTATTTAATGTTCACAGGCATGCACCACCACACCTGGATTAATTTGGAACTTTCCAGAGAGATACTTTTTAGTATCGAAGAAATTTAGCTACAGCTTAGCCGAACACTTCCCAAGGGAATTAGTGATGATGATGATGATGATGATAACCTGTGAGAATAATTGCCTTTCTCACTGTACAGTAAATCAGGCTCCTACCAAGAGCAAATTGGGCAGCCATGCCAACCTTGAATATGGCATCCCATGAGAGCTTTCTCTTGTTAAATTTACAAACTGTTCTATCAATTTTGTAAATCAGATGCACAAACTTGGTTGAGTCCAAAGGGACCCTAAGCTTCCATAAATTGCCCTCCCCTCCTCCCCTTCCCCCCGCCCCGTGGTGTTTCTTAACTCTACACGGCAATGACTAGCCAGGCACACTTAACTTCTGAAGCGACTTCCCCCATCCCGCTCCCTTGCCCTGTGGAAATAGGTGGGAACAGTTAGGTCATAGAGGGTAAGCAGAGTGACTTTGTGCCTGTTGCCCCCATGGCTGTTTCAATGGGAAGAATGTTGTGATGTCAACTACTGATCATGATGCACTCCTACAATCAGTAGATTCTTTGGGGAGAAGGCGCCAGTACACTTGTGCTGTTACAACAGAAGACAAGATGGGCAGTCTGTGGAAAATAGACATTTATTTCGCAGTTGTGGAGACTGGGAAGAGCCAAGTGCTGGCGGGTCCAGTTTGATAGCTCAGTAATCTCAGCCCTTTGGAGGTTGAGACCTGGGCTGCAGAAACTGTCTCAACCCCCAGCCCCACGTCACCTCCCAAAAAGGAATGGCCACTGGGGGCTGTACATGACATGTATGTGGGTATGTGCATGTGAAGGTGCCCCAGGTGCAGAGGGAATTAGATTCCATTATGGGAGCCTACAGTGTCCCCAGTTTGTGGTTTGATTTCCATCTTGACTCAAGGTCAGAGTCCAAGTTTGTTTTGTTCTGCAAGGCTATATTACAGGATGTTTGGCCAAAGGCACAGTTACCAGATGTCTTGCTCCCCAAGGCTGTATAACAGGATGCTTTGCCGTAAGGCATGGTTACTAGATGTTTTGAGAATTAAGGAGGTGTTTATGCTTGTCTGTACCTTGAACCATGGTGTCCTTGAGAGGGGAGGTCTTTTTGCCTCCTGTTACGGGTATAAAAAGGCCCTGAGAAATAAACTTGGAGCTGCTGTGGTATTGACTCCGAGCCCCCCCTGAAGTTATCCCGTGTCTGTCTTTTTCTTTTACGTCTACGTCTCTATTTTACCTATCTATTATTTCTCAATCCTCACTTTCCATTCAGGACTGTTTGACAGATGGGGGGGGGCCCGGTACTCTATACACATGCATACACTACACAACTCAAGGTTTTTTTCTAAGTATATTTATTTACCATATTCACATATGCAGTATTTATGAACACAAAATTTAAGAAATCTTCAGAAGAATGTGAACAATACATTTTAAACAAATTCATCTCACCAGTGATTAAAGCAGGAAGAGGTAATCAAGATTCAGTAGGAAAAACCAAGCTCTCTTTAATCACACACACACACACACACACACACACACACACTTTAAAAACAACTCTTGCTGCTGTGACCTAGGAGACGCAGACCTGAGATACATAGGCAGCCACTGCACAGTCCAAATGACAGGGCCTAGACCAGGCTCCACCTCTCTTCACACCCGAGAATCAGCACATTGACCCGCAGGCTACATCTCTAATGACTAGGTGTTGGGGCTGCATATTTCAACAATATTCAAAACAGTACAGCTACCCTTCAACAAGACACACGCCACAAGACCCTGTGTGCCATCCACTCACCTGAAGATAAGTGTTCCACCAGGGTGGGGCATGTTGAAGTAGAGACAGGAAATGTGTGAAGATTAAAGGTGATCATATAAAAAGGGGAACATGTTTCCATTTAAACACACAACTTGAGACAGGTCTGAAAATAATCCATTCTTTTTCTCAAGTCTAAATTAGCTATTTAAAAGCGTTTCACAGAAGAAGAAAAAAATTCAATAAAGATTTAGAAGACTCCAGAACTCTCCTACCAACTTACAGCTTATTGTTTTTACCTGACGATTTCTCAGCTGCCTACCGAACTGAGAGGAAAGAAGGGCTCTGATTTATTTCAACAACTGTATTTATTTCCTATATAAACTGGGCTTCTGTGTTTTATTTCGACAAAGGGTCTAGCACATCGCCTGATAGAAACTGCATGGGTGTTAAAAACAATCAAATCCTTACACAACTGTCACATGTCCTACTCCTCAGAACCCTCTCCTAGTTCCTTCAAGGCCAGCCATAAATGCCTAGAGACTGAGATTTCCTTGCCGATGTGAGTAGTTACACATGGCATTACAAAAATTATGTGGAAACTAAATTACTGCATAAGATTAGTCAGCAAAGACACTTACACTTCATTAAAAGTAATGAGCGCTAGAGGCTATATATATAGCATGGAGGTCCCTAGGACTACTGTGGCTTATAATAAATTTCAGTTTTACTCAATTATTGAAAAAGAAAAAAATAGCCAAATGAATGGAAACACATGAACTATGAACCAAAGGCTGAGGGGCCCCCAGCTGGATCAGGCCCTCTGAATAGGTGAGACAGTCGATTGGCTTGATCAGTTTGGGAGGCAACTAGGCAGTGGGACCAAGTCCTGTGCTCATTGCATGAGTTGGCTGTTTGAAACCTGGAGCTTATGCAGGGACACTTGGCTCAATTTGGGAGGAAGGGACTGGACCTGCCTGGACTGAGTCTACCAGGTTGATTGCAATCCTCGGGGGAGGACTTGTCCTGGAGGAGGTGGGAATGGGGGGTAGGCTGGGGGTAATGGGAGGGGGTGGGAGGGGGTAGAACAGGGGAACCCATGGCTGATATGTAGAACTGAATGGTATTGTAAAATTATATATATATATATATATATATATATATATATATATATATATATATATATATAGTAATGAGCTATCTTCAGTGAAGAAATCTATTCTAAGGCTGGGTAGGGCTAGCTTGGTGGTGGGTGCTCGCTCGGCATGCACAAGGCTATGGGTTTAACCCCCAATTCAGCACAAAAAAAGAAATTGATTCTGCCTTCAAAGGCTATAAAGCCTTCTCAGAGGTCCTCATTAGGTCCCCTCCTCTCCAAAATTCTAGGACTTGGCTATGAAATATGCACACTAGTTCTAAACACTGGAGATAAATACCCAGGTCACAGCAGCAATGCTCTCTAGAAGCTTCATCACCTCACTCTAACGTTAAAGCAGATAAACCTGAAGCAATTTTGAAAAGACAAAACCATGCCCATCTAGTTTAAAACGACAGGTGTGGTGGCTCCCGCTGTGACTCTCAGGGAAGAGGCAGGGGAACTGCGTCTGTCTTGGGGGAGCCTATCAAGGAGCAGGGGGACTCAATGGCTGTGGTGTGGTGTCAGGGACCGCTTATAAGAGCAGTAATTCCTGGAACCCTGCCATTTTTTTTTTTGGTTTTTTCGAGACAGGGTTTCTCTGTGTAGCTTTGCGCCTTTCCTGGAACTCACTTGGTAGACCAGGCTGGCCTCGAACTCACAGAGATCCGCCTGCCTCTGCCTCCCGAGTGCTGGGATTAAAGGCGTGCGCCACCACCGCCCGGCTTAACCCTGCCATTTTAAAGAGGCAACAATCCAGATTTAGATTTTGACTGTACAGAGATTAAGTAGGAAGCTGTTTCTGCCAGGGCTGGTGCCCTGCGGCGATCCTATGAGGTAGTTATCCTCCCCACCTTACACGCGAGGACACTGGCTCTGTAAGGCAGGCAGCTCTGGCCCGCGTCACTTTGCTATGCCCGGCTATCTGAATCCACAGCCCACGCTTCGGTCATCTCCTACTGGTTCTCAACTGGGTAGTCTGGGACAGGAGAGAATCACTCTGCCATCTGAGAAGAACCCTACATAGATACATTGTGTCTGTGTTATGTAATGGGGCCTGAGAGACTGGATCACTTGTAGCCCAGGCTGGTCCCCAACTTTAACTGGTTGTGGAGCTAGGAATAACCTGGAATTCTGATCCTCCTCCTCTACCTCGCTAGAGCTGAGATCACAGGTATATGGTCCCGTTGCATCTTGGGCGAGCCTAGCAAGGGTTTGTGAATGGTAGGCAAGCATATCCCCAAATTATTTTTCCTCTTTTCCTTTTTTTTTTAATGGAGCAGAGTAAACGTCATAAAAGTTTACATCAGTTTTGTTACTAGTCATGTGACTTTAGCTCAGTGGTTCTCAACCTTTCTACTACTTTAACCCTTTCATACAGTCCCTCATGATGTGACCCCAACCATAAAATTTCTTTGCATGGTGGCCCATGCTTTTAATCCCAGCACTAGGGAGGTGGACCTCTGTGAGTTCGAGACCAACCTGGTCTACAAAGCAAGTTCCAGGACAGCCAAGGACACACACACAGAGAAATTCTGCCTCAGAAAAAAAAATTTTTTTTTTGCTCCTGTTATGAATTGTAATGTAAATATCTGTGTTTTCCAATGGTCTTAGGTGACCCCTGTGAAAGGGCTGTTCCACCACCCTAGGGGTCACGACCCACAGGTTGAGAACTGCTGCTTCAGCTTCCTCTTCCTCCCACAAACATGAAACTGGGCTTGCCTCAAAATTTCTTATACCTGTGCAAAACAGATCTTTTTCTGAATGACCTTTCTTGGTAACTAACAAATAAATTCCATCTTTTTAGGTTATATAAAGCAAGTGAGTAATTTTCGAACATATATGACTTGTCCTGAAAATCTGTAATAGCCAATTTTTAGGCAAGAATAATTTTAGAAGTTACATATCCTAAATGAGTTAGTTCTATAACAATCTGTTTGCAAATACAGATTATTTCTATGCTGAACTTTTTTGTTGTTGTTGTTTTGTTTTTTCAAGACAGGGTTTCTTTGTGTAACAGCTTTGGCTGTCCTGGAACTCGTTCTGTAGACCAGGCTGGCACAGAGATCCGCCTGGCTCTGCCTCGCGAGTGGTGGGATTAAAGGTGTGCGCCGCCGCCGCCGCCGCCGCCGCCGCCGCCGCCGCCGCCGCCGCCGCCGCCGCCGCCGCCGCCGCCGCCGCCGCCGCCGCCGCCGCCGCCGCCGCCGCCGCCACCCGGCTACACTGTACATTCTTGGGAACCAGCCCTACATTTCCCCTACTGTCAAAAGCTGCACTGACTGAGAAGTCAGAAGCCGCCCCAGCCAGGTGTGGTAGCACACCCCTTTAATTCCAACACTGGAGGCAGATCTGTGAGTTCAAAGCCAGCCTGGTCTACATGACAGGGCTATGTAGAGAAACCCTGTCTCAAAAACAAACAACAAAAAACCCAGCCTTGATGTTCTAGTTAAATTCTAACAAGAGGCAAGCAACATTATTCAGGCAATTTTAGTATCCACCACCAAAAAAACAAAACTTGCCCCCTCTCCCTCTACCTGGAATTGAGAATAAAAACATCTGATACAGAGGTAATAAAAGACCAAAACAGACATCTAAATGCAAAGTGAAAAACTGTAAAGTGGTTTTCTTGTATGGTCTCTCAAAATCAGTTATTCATGCTTTTTTTTTTTAAGGATTTTTTCATTTTACATACTATTTCCAGTTCCCCCCACCTCCCCCCATCCCACCCTCCTCCATCCACTCCTCACAGAAGGTAAGGCCTCCCTTGAGGAGTCAACATAAAGTCTGGCATTCTAAGTCTAGGCGGGACCAACACCCCCCCCCCCCCCCCCCCCCCGCCCTGCGTCAAGGCTGAGCAATTTCTTACAGGAAATACTCAATCCCTTACTTTGTAGACAGTAAGTATCATTCTTAGCTGAAAATAATTTTCACCCATTGGCACAACAGACAACAATAAATGACTTGCTTGGAGCACACTATCAGCAAGAAGTTTTGGTTTTATTTTATTTGTAAGTTCAGGCAGTGGTCTGAAGAAAAGGCTCCTGCAGAGGAAACCGTTGATGGGCTCACATGGTTGCCAGCCTCTTCTTTCACACGAGTCCCTGCTTCCTTAAGGACTTTATACTCTTGAGGTTTAAGACACTCTTACAATTCTAAATAGTTTGCAGACATGATTATCAGCTGAAATCTTGGTGAAAAACAAATCCCCAATGAAAAGCCTTGTTGGGTATGGCAGCACATGCTTGTAAACTCCAGCACCTGAGGAGGCTGAGGCAGGAGGATGTGAGGTCCATGCCAGCCTGGGCTGCAGAGAAAGACCTTGTCTCAAAAAGAGTGGGTGAGGGGAAAGAGCAGCCTTGACTGGTGCAACAAATGCAATACTGAGAACTGCTACAGAGTAACACCCCTTTCTGAAAATGCATACACAATACTTCACAGAATGGGCACCCTGAAATCCCACCCCCTTACTTCAGAAGACTCTTATGACCAAGTTTCAGACCATTCTGTTCCCTCATTATATTCCAAATGCAATTACACATAAAAGTCACTTAGTTTAGCTGGGTGGTGGTGATGCACACCTCTAATCCCAGCACTCGGGAGGCAGAGGCAAGTGGATCTCTGTGAGGACAGAGTGAGTTCCAGGACAGCCAGGGCTACATAGAGAAATCCTGTCTGAAAAGACCACACACACACACACACACACACACACACACACACACACACAAAGTGAAAAAGTGACTGGCTCACTTTAATCTTTAAGACACATGCCAGAACTTAATAGGCTCTATTCACAGCAGGCTTATTGAGGGGCTTATGATTCTGTGACAATACAGAACATTATTGTTTGGGAAGAGAAAAAAAACCTGTGTCTGCTGATGGTGGAGCTGACATTCAGAGCCTCAGTGCATCTAGAGATACAGTGAATAAAGCAGATGATGAAGCTGGAGACACGTGGTCCAAAATAAAAGTGATTATTAAGGAACTCTACATTATCTTCCTGTGAGACTTAAAATGATTTTTAAAATCACTCTGAAAAGACTTTGCAAACTGTATGGATAGTTGCCAGGATACCAGCAAAGTCTTTCAAATGGCTGTGCCACGGAACAATACAGGTGCTAGCAATTCATAGGCACATTTCTTTGGGCAGGAGGTTGAACTACAGGTCTGTGTTACCCTTTCCAGTGTGCAAACCTCACACACACACCCATGCACACAAGCACAGCAGACCTTCCCACTACACCTGTAAGGAGCGGGCACCTCTGAACTTGGAAATGTCACATAATGAGTACAAATGATCACACAGTAATTTATTTCATCTAAAAATATACTGTTAAAGTATAATGACGGAGCAGCTGCTTCAGAAGCCAGCTTCTGGATCCTTAGTAGCCGTTTAGTATCGATAGATTAGTTAGTACTTCCATTATGGACTCACTAGTCTATAACAAGGAAGGTCACTAATTGGTAGACAGTAAAGCAACTGTACCAAAGAATACTTCTAAGTAACTTAAAAGTTAAAAGAAAAAAAAATCTTGGCCAGACATGGTGGTATCTTCTGTGATCCTAGCACTTGGGAGGCAGGGGCAGGAGGTCAGGGGTTCAAGGCCAGCCAGGCTACATAGCAAGTTCAAGACCAGCCTGGGCTACATAGCAAGACCCTGCCTCTTAAAAAACCAGACCAACAACAATAAAATCTTCTTCTGATAGCATAATTAAAATATATGACCATCTCAGTGAATCTGTTTTAAAATGACTTTTGAAGTTTCAAAAGGCAATCTATTTTTCCCTTCATACTTCTGACCCTTGAATTTATACTAGTATTGAGTTCAAGGTGAAAGACCGCTAATTAAAAAAAAAAAAAATCATAACTTATACAGAAAAAAAAAAAAAAGAGTAGACCAGAACTTTCAGAAAAATACAATATGGGGCTGGGGTGTGGCTCAGTGTGTTGCCACTGGGCAAGGCCCTGGATTCTATTCCCAGCTCAGAGACAAAGCAAAACAGAACAGCAACAAAAGATATGAGCAGAAAGCATAACGATATTATCTCTCTTTCTACTAGAAATAACACAATTCATTTCTCCCTAATTGTACAGTTAACTAGCTCACCTCCTAACAGTGTACATGAAAAACCTGGAAGCCAGAGGTACTGGGATGATTTCTTCCTGAGTGTTTTTGGCTAATTTATGGCCAAGATATGTTTAGTCTCTGGCTGGACAGAATCAAGGAAATAAACAGATAAAACTACCAAGGCTTGAGCTGAGATAACCCCGAGAAAATCTGCCATTACCTCAGCCATTGGTCTCCTTCCTACCCAAAAGGAAACCAACCCCCTCCCCACCCCAAAAATCATTGGGTGAACCGAGCCCAGCTTCAGGTGAGCCGTCGGAAAGGCTGGAGTGTCCAAACAACGTGGCATAGATCAGTTCAGTAACTGCTGATGACGGCTGGCTCAGAAGCAGGAAGAATATCTTCATTGGCAAGAAGGCAGCAGAGCCGAGGCCTCTAAAACACATACCGACAGGTCCAGGAACGTGGCCGCACATAATCCAGAAATGTGGGCTATGACGGGAGAAATAACACAGCGGTTGGTTTATGGCCACAGCACACGTGCGTTAGGTATGGGGTAGGTAACAGCTGAAGGTTATACACTGGACTTCTTTAAACCGTCCCCCAGCACTTCAGCAACCTTTAAGGTTTGAGAAACTCTGTGTTTCAAAAGATGTTGAGATGTTTTCTACCAACAGCACCAACTAATTCAACTGAGAAGAGTTTCCTAAGTTTAGTAAGCTCCATTCAGCTCCATGAACCATGGATCAAATGGTAAATAGGCACTGTGTCTCTTAGCAAAATTCAGTTGTTGTGGAATATTATTTGAAGCTGTGTTACATTTGTTTCTGCTGTGGAACATTTGTTTTAATGATGCAAAGATGTGTTGCATTCTTTTATGTTGCATTTGTTTAACTCTGTGAAGCTGTGTTACTTTGCCTGTCTAAAACACCTGATTGGTCTAATAAAGAGCTGAACAGCCAATAGCTGGTCAGGAGAAAGGATAGGCGGGGCTGGTGGGCAGAGAGAATAAATAGGAGAAATGTGGAAGCAAGAGAGGTCAAGGAGTAAGAAAAGAAGGGGTCAGCCCCTCAGCCAGCCATGGGGTAAGGGTGAAAGCAAGATGATACAGAAGCAAGGAGAGGAAAAGGCCCAGAGGCAAAAGGTAGATGGGATCATTTAAGTTAAGAAAAGCTTGCTAGAAATAAGCCAAGGTAAGGCCGGGCATTTATGAGTAAGAAATAAGCCTCCATGTGTATTTGTTTGGGAGCTGGGTGGAGGGTCCCCCAAAGAGTAAATGAGCAAAGAGTAAAAAAACCCAACATTCAGTTTCAGCCTAAAAAAATCTAAATAGTAGTAGAACTAGAAAAATAAAGCATGTGTATATGACTATAATACAAGGTTTTAAGTTAGTGATCCACTTCAATATGAAGGACTTTGGAAGTTCCAAAACAGGAAAGATCGAACAAGAATTCAAAGGGCTTCCATGGCAAGTGCGGCATCCAAACTGGATCTCAGTCGGGGAATCAAATCTGACACGGGAGACCAGAGTATAAAGAACAGCGTGACCAGGGATGCACAAAAGGCCTCGCTGGGCAGGAAGCAAGGGGGGGGGGGGGGCTGCCTGGAGACTCTTAGCTGTAAATCTCTGCACTCAGTATGGTTCCCGGAAGAAATACCCAGGAAGATACACCAACAGGGAATCTCAGTCACGTACAAATTGGAGTCATCCACCTACAGACTCAAACAAAACAAACAAAACCCAAATATAATCACGAGGGGCAGGGGAAAGGAACAGTGGTAAAATCAACGGAAATGCAGCCCCAGACATCAGTGTTGTCTGGCATTTTTTAGAAAAGCTTATTACTTTTGGGGGACAGAAGAAGGGATGTATGTGCCACTGGGAAAACCCTGGAGATACAAAGTCACAGGAGGTAAAGAAAAAGGAAAATGGGCCGGGCGGTGGTGGCGCACGCCTTTAATCCCAGCACTTGGGAGGCAGAGCCAGGTGGATCTCTGTGAGTTCAAGGCCAGCCTGGTCTACAGAGCGAGATCCAGGAAAGGCACCAAAACTACACAGAGAAACCCTGTATTGAAAAAAAGAAAGAAAGAAAAAAGAAAATGAAGAACCAGAAGAGCTAAATGAAGAAAGGTGAGGAGTGAGCAACTCAGGGAAGTGAACTGGTGTTCATGTCCTACCTCTCCTTCCAACTCAGCCTCACACTCTCTACTTCTATACCACCTCCATAATACCACCCCTTACATCGGGGCGACTAATACCACCCCCCCTTACATCAGGGGTAACTAATACCACCCCCCCCTTACATCAGGGGTGACTAATACCACCCCCCCCCTTACATCAGGGGTGACACCCAAGCTGGACTGGCAACTCACATTCTTCAGAGGACAGTGCTGGCGGGCATACCATTCTTGAGAATAAAAGCACAGGATGACTCCCTGGCCGAGGAAAAGAGAAGCCCATACCATGATGTTCCAGATTGGCCTTTTCCGGCTGTCGTTGACAATGAAGTTAAAAGCCACTAAAGTTAGAAAGAGAACAAAAATACAGTTATCAAAACATGGTTCACCAGGGATGAGGGCTCAGATACAGGCCATGGCTGAGTCCCAGCAGTGAGCATCGGCCATTCATAAGCATCTTTCGTCCTGCCCACTTACTCTACAAGTAAATGAGGCTTCACTACTGAAATTTACCAGTCCTAATTAGCAGGAAACCAAGAGGATTCAGAACAAGTGGAAACACATTTCATCGAGTGACTCTTAGGGGTTCCTCTCCACACACTCAAACATGAACCCACTTTCAGGAGTTGCACAGTGACAGTGTTTGTGACTGTGACAGTGTTGGTGACTGGTCCCCACGAGGCTACCTAGTTCACAGCCTCCCTCCAGTGTGTAAACACCTGTAGACACAACTGCATGCAATCACTCAAAGTCAGTGTTCTGACCACCCGCTAACGGCTAGCTTTTCTAAGAGACCTCAGAGTTCCCTTCCGGTTCCGCTCTCCCCTTTGGTGTGACAGCCAGCACCCGCGGCAGGCCAAGGCACTCACTTCCGAAGAACATGAAGAGCACGAAGAGCACCGGGTAGAAATAGCTCAAGCAGACAGCCAGGGCGTATTCGTGCACCACGGCCGACATGGCGAAGACACCCAGCATGGCAGCAGATTTGAACCTCTTCGAGAAAAACTGAGGGACGAAGAAAACACCCAAGAGTTAGTAACTTAAAAAAAATGTAAGCATGAACAAGGAGACATGATGACTACGCATTAAAGGCAGCCGCTCTGTCATATTTGACTTTCCTAGCCTATTCCGTAGGTTAATCCAAATCTATTAAAATAATTACAAAAACATGCTCAATGCTCTAGTCTGGACTTGAAGAGTCCTGCCTGCAGGCTCATGGGCTGAGGGCTTGGTTCCCAGGTTGGGGTGCTATTCTGAAAAGTTCTAGAAACATTATTGAGCCAGGTTTCATGTACCACAGGCTAGCCTTGAACTCCTGATCTTTTGGCCTCCAGCTTCCAAGTGCTCACTTGACCACCGCAGGCTCAAATTTCAATCCTCAGAACTCAGGGCAGGCATCCTTTCCAGAACTAAGATTAAAAACCAAGAGACTTGTCTCAGCCCGACCTGGGGCTTCAATGGGAGTGAGAGAACTCACAGTCTGACACATGCCTGTTTCCTTGGGATGCCGAAAGCCACTGAGGCGGGGACACTCTTAACTCCAGCTTTAGCCAGGAGTACAGGCTGTAATAGTTCCTCTAAATACCTTCCTTTCCAAAGCATGGCTCACACAGCCAAGTCTCTGGTTGAAGAGATGTAAATCCAAACAAAGTAGCTCTCTACTTTTAACAAAGAAACAAATCCAGATGAAAGTGGGGACAGAGGCAAGGGGATATGTGCAAATTCCAGGCCTGCCTGGTCTACAAAGGGAGAAAAGGGTGGGGGTGGGGATGGTTGAGAGGGAGAGAGGCTAGCGGGAGATTATGTGTGGGCAATGAGATTCCTAAAGGTCCTTGGTAGGTGGATCACTTCAGCTCCTACACAGACCTCTAAGAATTGTTAACTTTGTAACCAGGTCCAGAGAAAGGCATGGTATTGTCCTAGTAATGGACATAATGGTTTCCATGCTCAGGAACACTCAAAGCATTAGATGTAAACATCTAAGAAAATGGACAAGAAACTATAACACCTTCTTCACAGGCAACTAAACACAACTGTTTGCAGCTGTGCAACACTATAAAACAAATCCCCATTTCTTTCATGTTTGCTTGGCTAGCTTTTCGGCTTTTGTTTTGAGACAGGGCCTTACTGTGTAGGTCTGGATGTAGACCAGCCTGGCCTTGAACTCAGAGGTCTACCTGCCTCTGCCTCCCAAGTGCTGGTAGATGTGTGGTACCATGCTGGACTTTTTCGTAAAGATTAACTTATTGTATTTTTATGTGTATACACGTGGACCTCATGCATGCAGGTACCACATGCGAGGCCAGAGGAGGGTATCCAGGCCCCTGGAACTGCAGTTGTATGTGGTTGTAAGCTGACCCATGTGGGTTCTGAGAACCGAACCCAGGTTCCCTGCAAGAGCGCCAAGCACTCATAGGCCCTGAGGCATCTCTTCAGGCCTCTCCGAACCCCCATTTCTCACATGACATTAGCTAGGTCTTGCTGTTTACCCAGAGGAGGTCCTTGTACGCATAGTAGTAAAGCCAGTCATGGACGACCACATTCCAGGTCCTGTAGTAGTTGGAGTATGACGTCGAGTTCCACCAGTCCTGAGAGAAGAGGCAAGGTATAAAATCACACATACACATATATACACATATATTATTTATTATTATTATTATTATTATTAGAAAGAAAACATAATGTTTTTGAAAAGACGTGAGATCAAGTATACGATACCTTATAAAACATCCTGTCACCAAAGCGCAACATCTCAGCAAAGGCGTTCAGCCAGCAGTGCAAAAAGGCGAAAAACGAAAGGAACAGCACCAGCACACCTGAAAACCAGAGTGACAACCTGAAGTCTTTCCCAGCAGCCCACAGGGCCAGCCATCATGAGCAACACACCAACGTATGTTTAGCTGGGATGCTGCCGCAAAGCCTGCTGGTATTCCTGCTCACCCACTCCAGAGGCGATACAGTACACCTTGGAAAGCTAGGGTTTGTTGTTGTTTACTTAAAAAATAAGGTGTTTCTACGTAATTTTAACAGAAAATAGATGATTCCAGCCTGTTTTAAAGAAATGCCTGGACATACAGCTGAACTTGGTGCCCGAGACCCTTTAACTCTCCCTGGGTGCTGCAAACACCATCTACAACGGGGCTTCTGCCATTGCAAGATACCAGGCCTTTCTGTCTGTCCCTCTGTCCAAAAATCTTCCCACCACTTTTCTCCAGACGGTATTTTTTTAAAATTCTCCAGTATATATTCCAGCGCCCAATGCTAAATGTCACCTCTAACTTGAGAAAAAAAGCCTGCAAGGCTGTTCTATTAATAGACTACTTCCACACTACACTGTAAAACACTCATTGCATGCCACCTATTTTATTCACTCGTTCATAAAGATCCCCTCGGTGTTTGCTGGACTCACAGGGTAAACTAAAAGAGGCCTTAAAGAATGGGGCTGGAGAGATCTCAGTGGTTAAGACCACGGCCTGCGCTTCCAGAGGACCCAGCACCCACATGGTAGCCCACGACTGTGTGTGACTCCAGTTCCAGGGCATCTGACACCCTCTTCTGGCCTCTAAGACTACTGCAAGCACACGGTACACCTACATTCAGGCAAACACTAATACTAATAAATACTAATAAAACAAAAATAAATAATCTTAAACTATGATCGATCCTTAATCTCAAGGAGTTTGCAGTCAAGTGAGTTAAGTTATATGCGCGCGCGCATATGTGTGTGTGTGTGTGTGTGTGTGTGTGTGTGTGTGTGTGTGTGTGTGTGGCTATTCATGCTGCAAGAACATCTAAAAGACAAGAAAGGGAGATGATGACGACAGCAGCAGTAGAGGCCAGAAGGTCAAGTCAAGGAAGCTCTGAGGTCAAGCTCCCTGAAGCACAGACTGTGTCTGCATCACCTGCAGCGGAGTCCTCAGCACTGGCACACAGTAGGAACTCGTGTGTGATCAGAAAAAAGTACATGGAGTGAATGAAACCAGAGACAAGGTGATGGTAAAAGCAGAGGAAATAGTGGTGAACTGAGACTTTACAATGTGGCCAGAGCATCCTGTGTCTCCTAGAAACACTCTGGAAACAGCTAAACCATCTGTCCGGGTTAGCATCAGGAGGTTACTGGCAACTTTACCTATGGGTATTTGATGGCCTGGTGAGATTACAGATCATAGAGGACCAAATAGGAAAAGGAAGATACACTAAATGCAGACGGTCCAAACTTGAGTGAGAAGTGAAACTAGACGGACATTTCACTTCTGGAGCAGATGAAGAGGTGGTGGGTGGGTATGTGTACAGCTCAGTTCTCAGGAAAAAGCAGGGAACTAACGGTGCCTACAGAGAGCAGCTTCCCGCTTTCTTCCTGACCGTATATACGGATGGGCAAATTAGTGAGCCTCCAGCTTACCTGGCAAAATGGAGTTAAATACACAGAGGACCAGAACACGAGCGCTGAAGGGCTCCTGTTTGATATTCCGGAACAATGGAGCGCAGAGTCTCTCAAAGATGTAGTATACATAAAACAGGCAGCCAAAAACCTGGAACACGGTAAAGAAAACAATGCCAGCTTCATAAAGGAAGAGGGAGGCCATGTCTTCCTCCAAAAGAAATCCACATACCACTAATGTTTACACATATTTCTTTAACTCCAGTACACAGGACTCTGGCCCACTCCTTCAGAGAGATTACTCAAGCCTCATTTCTACCACGGTTTTTCCTTATCATTTACTAAATGATTTTCTTTCTTTCTTTTTTTTTTTAGGTCACGTCTTGCTGTGTAGCTCAGGCTGGCTTCAAACTCAACAATCCTCTTCCCTCAGCATCCTGAGTACTGGGTTTATAGACACCTGTCACCACACTTGGCCCAAATGGCATTTTTAGAAGATTATTGAAAAACCTGTTGATGAAGCCCAGAATAGAGAGAACTCGTTTTACAGCTGAGTATTTAACTTAAACAGAATTTAAAATGGGAATCTCTGGGATTTATGATTCTCAAAATGAGTGAGGAATAAATAGGGGGTTCAAAGAAAACCCCCACACATACACCACCACCACCACCACCCCCAGAAAAAGGGAGAAGGAAATCTATCTAGGTTCTTACTGAACTAACCAAACAGAATAGCTTTCATTTAAACACTCTCCTCTAGTGAAGAAAATGGCGTCTGACCTGGCAAAGCACACGGACTGTATGGGGGCAGCTTTAATGGCTGAAGTCCCGACAGAAAGCATTCTTGAGCTGCTGCTCACTGACATACTTTACCAACTTTAGTATTTGGAGACAGGGTCTCACTATAGTCAAGTCCTGGTTGATTCTAGAATTCGGTGATCCTCCTGCCTCTGAGCCACCACTGGCTCAACATTTTAAGTAGATTTTTTAAAAAAGGGTCAGCCATAATGGTACATGCCTTTAATCCCGCACTTGGGAGGCAGGTGGATAGCTGTAAATTTGAGGCCAGCCTGGTCTATATAGTGAGTTCCAGGACAGCCATGGAGAGATAGCTCAGCAGTTAAGAGCACTGGCTGCTCTTCTAGAGGTCCCAGGTTCAATTCCCAGCACCCACATGGCAGCTCACACCTGTCTATAACTCCAATTCCAGGGCTTCTGACACCCTCACACAGACATGCATGCAGGGAAAACACCAATGAACATAAAATAAAAAAGAAGCCCATTTGTTAACAAATAAATCAAATAAAATGTACCAATCAATAACATGTTAGGCAGTTTTAAAAAAAGTTACCTGTAAAAACTGCTTAGCAACGTAACCCCATCTTACAGTAGGAGTCCTGAAAAGAAGAAAAGCAGGTTCTCTAAAACAAGCAACGAACTCTTTCTGTTTTGTCCTTTTATCTACAATGTAAATATCTAACAATGTTTTTCTACACAGACCATTGTTTATGGGCAGAGGAATACCTTAACAGGACAGCGTGTACTTAGCATGCTGTGAAGCCTTGAATTTGGTCTCCAACCCCCCCCCCACTACCAAAACACATAACAAAATTATATAATTCTATCAAGAATTATTAATTAGAACTGGCCTGCTACAATGGCCACTTACAGCATTCAGTTTTCTCTGTAGCCCTGTATGAACTGCCCTCCTCCAAAGCTGCCCCCTGACTTGGATTTCCTCCCCCTCTCCAGGTTACCTCGGATAGCTGTCACGGTAAATGAGTGTAGGCGCAAACAGGAAGTACAGGTACTGGTTGACTGTGGGTACTGGAACTGTGCCTAAAAAAGGAAAACTACTGGATTACAAGATCTTTGACTTCTCCCAGCAAACTAGAAGAGGCAAAAAAGGAAGCAAGAACAGGGCTGGCTGGGCGGTTGGTGGTGCACGCCTTGAATCCCAGCGCTCACACTTGGGAGGCAGAGGCAAATCGGTGTCTGAGTTCAAGGCCAGCCAGGATTACACAGAGAAACCCTGGGGGTTGGAGGAAGGAAGAAGAGCAGGGAAGAACAGCATGACCTCTTGGCTCCTGTTTTCCTTCCTAGTCTACTAAAATGACTTGTTATTCATGCAATAACCCAGTATTGCCAATCTCTCAAAGCCATGACTGTGACTAAGATAAAAATTCTAGAGCGGAAAGCTATAATTTGCAAAGTAAGCAGGCCCAGTGGAGTGAGGCTATGAACATTCCACGAATGCTAAATTACAAGTGTCTAGAGATACGTTTTTTGCATTGTAGATAAAAGGACAAAACAGAATAGTCAAGAAATAATGACTTCCAAATCAATATGGATCCCATGCACTTAGAATGAAATATACTCTCTACAGAATACAATGTCATCCCAGCTTGCAAAAGGATGAAATCTCCCATCAATCATCCTTTGAGGTGACAGAGTTACATACTTGATTTCTCCTTGGCTGCATTCAGTACTCTCGGCACATTCTCTCTGACAAACGAGTGAGCTTTCATCACCAAACGAATCTGCCGACAGAGAGGGGAAATGAATTTCCTTGTCTTCTCTCCTATAAGTAACTCCAGAACTGCACTGGGTAATATTCACACAAAACTTAAATTTTCACATACCAACTCAAGTTAGCCTTTATAAAGGAAAATAAAACTTCCAGTGGAGAACATGTAATCACTTAAATGATTTTGTACCTAATAGTATTACAAGTTTATTAAAAAAAAAAAAATTGAGAAGTTAAAAATCTGTTCAAGGGCTGAATGTAGCTCCGTGGTGGAGCGCCTGCCCAACATTCCCCCAGCACTGCAAAGGAGATAGTCAAAGAACGTCTCCTGACTGGTCCTTTCTATTAGTCAACACAAGCCAGAAAATTCCAGAGTGTAGTACAAACAAATTAAAATGTCTCTCTCATTTCAATAAGAGTAACAACATAAGGACATGGTGAGTTCAGTGCTTCAAAAGTGGAGGTTTTCAACTACAAACATACAATCTAAATGACTTTTACAAAAAAGCATTTCAAAACTTTTTTCAAAAATACTTCAATATGGGCTGGAGAGATGGCTCAGCGGTTAAGAGCACTGACTGCTCTTCCAGAGGACCCGTGTTCAATTTCCAGCACCCACATGGCAGCTCACAACTGTCTGTAACTCCAAGATCTGACATCCACACACAGACATGCATGTAGGTAAAACACCAAAGCACATAAAAAATCAATAAATTATATAAAAAAAAAAGTTCAGTATGATTTATTTCAGCTCCAGATACCTGAAGTAGAATGAATTGTTTAAAATGATATGACCCAGTCAAACACTTCAATTCTAAAGCAGGCATGCAGTGTACCTGCAATCCCAGGATTTGGGAGCAGGTGGCAGGAAAGTTAGGACCTAACTTGGTATACATGAGCTCCTGACTCGAAACCCTTCAATTCCACAGATAACCGTATCGAGATACATATGAACATACATCCAGCGCTGGCATCCGTTAATAGCATCATCAGCGTTCGATCATTACCGTTATTTAACTACGCACAGCATCATTCCCAGTAACACTCGAATCCTTACCTGTTCGAGTATAACAATGAGCCGGGAGGCTGGGGGCAGTGTGTACGCTAACACAACATATGTCGGGATGAAGCCCAGAATGCCAAGCTGAAAGACTAGGAAGAAGAAGCCATGGACAAGGGAATAGATCAGTGGATGGGAACTCTTGCTGTAGCCATGGGCCCAGCGCTGGAAAAGGAAGTACGGGATTGAAAGTGTAGACAGGAACATGGCCCACCACGTCCAAACAACAATGGGAAGTTTGCCAAAAGCGTAGGCCAGGAGATTGAACTCAAGAACCAGCCTGTGGGGGAGAAAAGTAAAGAGGAGTGAATCTTTGCTATGCGATCAGTTTATAGAACTTAAAATCACCCCCCCCCTCTCTCTCTCTCTCTCTCACACACACACACACACACACACACACACACACACACACAGAGCTTTCAACTTTGAGAAATACTGCAACATTAACATATCAAAGTCATGGTATCAACATGTCACGTGTGTTTACTATAGCACTGTTCACAGCAGCTAGGTTACTGAGCCAACCTAAGTGTTCACCAATGGAGGACGCAGAAGGAAAATGTGGATTACATACACAATGGACTTTTTTTCAATCTAAAGAGTGAAGTTGTACCATTTACAGGAAAACAAGTGCAACTGGACATAATCTTACTAAGGGAATTATGTCAACCTCAGAGAGATTTATTTATATTACATGTTTTCTCTAGACTCTATAGACACACAAGATGGTGTGTGTAGATGATATGAAAGTAGAAGCAAGCTGGGGAACAGAGGGGACTAGGAGGAGGGAGCAGAGAGGAGAGGGCAGCGCTGCATGGATGGGGACAATGAGCTCAATGAACGTCATGTACTTGCACAACAATGGCCTTGTGCAACCCTGCAAAACAGAGAGGGAGCACTTTAAAAGAGTCGTGGGTAGAGCTCAGCTGTTGAGTGCAGACCTGTCATCCCAGCACTTGGGAGATGGGGAAGGAGGGTCAGGAGTTCAAGGTCACCTTCGGCTGTGTAGTTAAGTCTGAGGTCGAGCTGGACTACTTTCTCAAATAACAACAACAACAAAATGATGGTGGTGATGATGATGAGTAATGAAATTCTTTTCTTTTACTTTTAGGAGAGAAGAAACTCGCCATCCACTCAGGATTTTTTTAAGCAAATGAGAACAGTCAACTTTTCACACATCAACTAGCCAGACCCCCCCCCACCTGTCTTACCTTCCTTCATCAATGTAATCTACCACAAGAGTGCTGAGGATAAAGAGGATGAGGAGCGCAATGAACATGTGGTAAATTGTTCGGATGTGGTCCACTTCAAACAGCTCACTGGAAATGCAGGTCAAGAAAATCCTAAGTTAATAATCTATATTTCATTTTAAAGTACCACATAACAGACACTTTTTAAAGCAATTCACAAGATATTTAATCCACTCTTTGAGAAATCTCTTTAAAAATCAAAAAAAGCACAACATTAAACCTGAAATATACAGAAATTAATGATACAATCAAGGTAAAAAATAATGGATTCTGAAACTTGCTTTCTAAAATAGGGTACCAACTCACAGGAAACAGCATGGCTACCCGCATCTAGACAGCCCACCGACAACTGTTTACTGTGTGAGCAAAGGCGAGTCGCCAGAAAGAAGGAATCCGGCTCAATTCCAACCCCTCCAGAAAGCCTGGTTTTACGAACTCACAGAAGTCTGTGTTCCTTCGTAGACAATGGCAGCCGGCCGCCCACCAACTTAACCCTTAACCATTCCCAGCGCCTTCCGCTATCTGCGGGCTTACAGTCCTTCAGACTGGCTGTTGGCCTTTTAACAGAGTGCCCTTCTGGGTGACTCTTCTCTGTCAGCATCTCCTGCAGCCAACTGAAACAAGCGCTTTACCTTGGTTTGGGGAAGTGCGTGCAGCCTTTTAAGTGACTTTGAAGGATCTCAACTATTCTTAAGCTTCTGTATAAAGGATCTTCAAAATCTAATGAAAACCTAGCTAAGCCTTTTCCTTGGTCACATTTCTTTTCTTTTTTTTTTTAAGTTCAAGTATATTTTCATTGATCATGTCTCTCTTCTCTTCTCCCTTGTTTTTCCCTTCCTCCTCTGATCGTTAATGAGGACTTCACGCATGCCTCGGTAAACACTCTACCACTGAACAACAGCCCCCTTTCACTGTTAGTTTTTCAGTGATACAATTCTTAGGTTTCAATGTTTAAATAGCGACTCTTCCTTCTTTGTGAAAAGCCTGCATTTTTCTCCAGATTATAAATTTTAAAAGGTCACTCTCTTGAAACTAGAACACGGCCCAGTTGCTTTAAAGTACAACACGAACAGAATACAGGACACTCTGCCCTCCTCATCAAGGTTAGGAACTACACGCCAATTTGGCTTATAATGTAAGTTCTGAAAAACAAGGTTCATTTTTAAAGGAAAGCACATTACAGCCCCTGATTTAATTTTCACCAACCCAATGTTCTCCCCTATTGCAGGTATCCATTTCCTCAGTACCCCAATGGATACCTGAATAAGTAGGTGACTTATAAATGACTAACAACAGGAAAAAACAAACAGCCACCTCCCATCCAAAGTGTACCTGTTGTTAAGTCAGCACAATGCATTCATAGCATGCAATTTAAAGAGAGTGGATAATCATGGATTTTTTTTTTAAAGTAACTTAGAGGAAACTATCAAGAATCTCAGAAAAATGAGGTGGAAACACACACACACATGAAGAAGGCAACTGAGCTGGTTAGAAAGAAAATGGCCCTCAAAGGGACTATTAGGAGGGGTGGCTTTAATGGAGTGGTGTGGCCTTGTTGGAGGAAGTGTGTCACTGCGGAGGTGGGCACTGAGGTCTTATATATGCTCAAGCCACATCCGGTGTCTCAGTTCACTTCCTGTTGCCTGTAAGTCAAGGTAAGGCACCTGGCTACTTCTTCAGCACCATGTCTGCCCACACACCACCATGCTGCACCATGATGATAATGGACCAGACCTCTGAAAATGTGAGTCACCCCAATGAAATGTTTTCCTTTAGAAGAGCTGCTGAGGTCATGGTGTCTCATCACAGCAATAGAAACCCTAAGACAGCAGCAACTCCAAAATTCTCTCCAGACTTCTGCTCTACCTCTCTGGATAAACAATTCTCTATGGCACAGCTTCAAAACATTGGTCAAAGGAGAGATACCTGATTTTATGTCTAACTTTTCCAAAGAAGCCAGAAAGAGAACTAGAAGAGAGGCGAGAAGGAACACAAAAACATCACCAAAGTTCATGATTTATATGAACTCAGAACAAACTGGATAGACAGACAGACAGACCAGAGAGTCTATAAATCAGGACAGTTTTTCCTTCCTAAATCAAACTAATAACTAACAAAAGCAAAAATCACTCACTCTAACAGAGACCGCCTTGAAATAAAAATCTTCCCTTGTTCTGGAGGTGCTCTCAGATCTCTGGAAAAGAAGAAATTACAACAAAACATAGGGAGCAGAAGTTTGACAACAAGCTTAATCCCATGAGCAAGAGGACGCAAGTGTACTGGTAACATCCTTGACTTCCCTCCCCTTCAAATCCAGTATATGGGGAGAGTTTTATGTGTTATCCCACCACTCCTGACAGTGCTGTGGGGGTGCATGAGTACTTGTTTACAAAGGAGCTATGTCAGATATCCAACTAAAGCAGCAGTTTCCATTTCTAGCCTCATGGAAAGCAGTCCTGTACCACCCGTCCTGAGAGACCTTGAGGCGATGGGCAGTCCTCCGCCACACTGTACACTGCTATTGACGTGTCCCCACAGTGCCTGATGTGTGTTTACTTTTCACATTTTACTTAACTACTCTTTGGGGGAGGGTGGCACACACGTGTATAGAAATCAAAGGACAACCTGCAAGAGTCAGTTCTCGCCTTCCACCAGGTTAAACCAATGACTGAATTCAGGCTTGGAGCATCTTTCACCCTGATGTTCCAGTGTGAAAGAACTTGCAACCTCCCAACAGCTTCCTGATCATATCAGGTGCTTTTGAGAAACAGAAATCCACATATTAGTGCCCCACCTACCATCTTACTTAGGGCACTGCTGTTGGCTATTGATTCTCAAAATCGGTCTCCACGAGAGGCTGGCAGAATGGCAAATTAGCACATTACTAGTCATTGATACTTTCCCCTCTAAACACATACCAACCGCAGGGTACTTTATTACGAGCTCACCCCAAAAAGAGTACAATTGGCATGGAATGGTGTGGTTAAAAGTAAGGACTCTGGAGCCAGACTCTGGGTTAAATCTTGTATAGACTCTGAAAGATCTTGGATGGCTGCACTAATCTGTAACATGCAGATAGCCACACTATCTACCTCACAAGGAGGGGCGTGGCTTAAGGCTCTGTCTACATTATAAAACCCACACTGGGCCAGTGTGATGCCTTAGCAGGTGAAGGGACTCATCACCAAACCTGAGCACCTTAGTTCAGCCCGGGATGCACATGGCGGAAGAGGAGAACTGACCATCAAAACTGTCCTCTGACCTCTACATGGACAGTGTGGACTGCATGCCCCACATACACACACATACAAAATAAATGAATGTTAAAAAAAATTAAGTTAGCTGGGCAGTGGTGGGGCACGTCTTTAATCCCAGCTCTCAGGAGGCAGAAGCAGGTGGATGTCTGTGAGTTCGAGGCCAGCCTGGTCTACAAAGTGAGTTCCAGGACAGTCAGGGCTACACAGAGAAATCCTGTCTCAAAAAAACAAAACAAACTTAAAGCTATGATAATAAATAAAAATGAATGGAACCCTATATTAAGAGGGGGGAAAATCTTTATTCCCAGCACTCAGCAGGCAGAGGCAGCAAATCTCTGTGAATCTGAGGCCAGGCTGATCCACATAGGGATCTAGGCTTCCCAAGGCAAAATAATGAGAATGGAACTAAAAAACCAGAATACAATGTAAAGTGCTAACACAGTGTGACCCTGGGCTGCGCTGGAGTAGATGTCTACATTCAGAGACAATAGTGCACACACTCACTTGGCTCTGTGGTTGTTTTTCATGTCTTCAAGAATGGAGAAGGTTGTGAGGGCACACCCACCATTGTCCAGCGACGCTGACTTTTCAATGAGATTGGTCACAAAGTCATCAAAGTGACAACCAACTTCCTTCAGAAACAGTGGCTTCAGTTCCTGAAGTTTTAGAACAAATAAAGGAAAATGTCAGCACGTGTTGGTGGGTCATTGACGTTTCTCTAAAGGGATCCCTTAAACAGAGCTGGTTCGGTAGAAAGCCACACTACCCAAGTGAGCAAAAGGCCGAAGAAATAATTTCAATAGCTGACTTGTAGTTTCAGACATGGCTGCTGAAAACACAGTAACAACACATACCCCATTAAGAATGTATACCATCCACCACCACCACCCCGCCCCCCCACCTCAAGATGCTATATAGACAAAGGACCTTGATCTTCCAGCCTTCACCTCCAAAGTGCTGGGATCAGTCACATGCCACCATGCCTGGCGATATGCCTTCTCTAAGTCCCAAGGATACCGAAGGAAAGCACCTGGGAAATGAGCGCCTACAAAGGACACTAACACCAAAGGTACATGCTGGCAGAGAGGAGAGCAGAGAGGCAGAGCAAGTGGGAGGCCACCTGGACTAAGACTCTGCCTCCAAACGCGTGCGCACACACACCACAGCAGATAAAAATGAGAACACTTTTAATATTTTTATTTAGGAAACAAATATCAATGTCTATATTATGTAATTACCAGTCTTTTTTTCCCCTAAAGAAATCCCTTTGCAGCCAGGCGGTGGTGGTGCACACCTTTAATCCCAGTACTTGGGAGGCAGAGGCAGGCGGATCTCTGTGATTCTGAAGCCAGCCTGGTCTACAGAGTGAGATCCAGGACAGGCTCCAAGCTACACAGAGAAACCCTGTCAAAAAAAGGAAAGAGAGAGAGAGAAAGAAAGAAAAGAAAAGAAATCCCTTTGCTCCCAAGTTCCCACAACTTATATTCTAAACAGCTTTTTAAAAAGATTTATCTTGTTTTATGTGTTTTGCCTTCATGTGTTTATATGCACCGTGCACAAGCCTAGTGTCTGTGCAGGTCAGAAGAGGGCATCAGACCCCCCCAGAACTGGAGTTATGTATGGATGGTTGTGAACTACCATGTGGGTGCTGGGAACCAAATCCCAGCTCTCTGCAAGAGCAACAAGTGCTCTTCACCCCTGAGTCATCTCTCCAGCTACCACAATTTACATTTTAAAGCATGTCCTTCTATATCATATCTGTGTTTATATAATATTTATTCCTACCTCCATAACTATGTATTTAGCTAAACATAGATCATGAATAAAGGTGGTGGTAGCACACACCTTTGATCCCAACATTCGGGAGGCAGAGGCAGGTGGATCTCTGTGAGTTCAAGGCCAGCCTGGTCTACAGAACTAGTTCCAGGACAGCCAAGGATACACAAAGAAACCCTGTCTCAGAAAAAAATATATATATGAATATGTATGTGTACCTAGTTGTATATCTAAATATTGATACACATATTCATAAAACATAAGTGTGTACATATATATATATATATATATATATATATATAAAATCATATACAAATACATAAGTAGAAACGTGAAGTGGTACACACATGTAATCTAAACACTCAGGAGGCAGAGGCAGGAGGATCCTCTGTCTCAAAAAAATATATAAATAAAAGGTATATACAATTGTTATTGTTTTGGGCCTCCAGCTGTTCTTAATATTTCAAGATAAATACTTACAGCTTTTAATATATTTGTGTATTATGAATACATCTGTATTTTTTTCAGGTTACAATACATTGAGGCAGAAGGAATGCTATGAGTTTGAGACCAGCCTGAGCTACATAGTGAGTTCTGGAACAGCCTGGGATGGTCTAGTGAGACCCTGTTTCAAATCATAAATAAATAAAAGTAAATAAAAAATTAAAACCTAAAAATGCCTGTGCATGTAATTGCAGGAAGGGTAGTGAGAATATGCTTATATGCTCTCAGGGATGACACGGTTGGAAAGACACGGTTGGAAAGACCAGCCTCTGCCTCAAGTGCTGGGATTAAAGTCATGTCCACCACACCTGGCTATGACCCAGCTCTCACTCCTTATCCACTCCTTGCCAGATGAGTGTGGAGCCTTTGCTTCTGTCTAAGGATGAGGAGAAAGAGTGTCCCACAGAAAGGACAGCTCTAAGGAACAATGAGAGAACAGGGACAAGGAGAGGACACAGGCATCAGTGGTGACAGCCAGTGGAAAACAGAAGGTTTCAGGTTTTCTCTGACACCCCAAAGGGGCGCAAAGCATTTCAACAGGATTAACTCCGGCCTTTTATCCCCTCTCAACTCAAAATTTGCACACGGGTATTTCAGGAATCCAAGACAATCATTTCAATGCAGCCCCTTATATACAGCGTTATACTTAGCGGCCTAATGCCTATGTCTTAATGTCTTCCTTTCTGAGGAATTAAAAGTCAACAGAAGCTGCAGCCAGAGGGGTTCAAGAAACCTGCCTTTGTGAAGATCATGAAGTTTCTTTAAACTCCGTTCAAAAATCCTCATGGAGGCGACACCAGTGACTACTTAGACTGTCATTCCCTCTGAGAGGGGACAGAAAGAGACGGCTAATGGAGGGCTCTTCTCCTGCCTTCCAAGTTCTCCTAGCACATGAAACTGTTCTTTAGTTAGTCCGAATAAGTCTGAGCAGTAACCTGAAGTGACATGGTGTTAGCTGGGGCTTTCCCGCTGACTTGATCTCTCAAACCTGCATCTGTGACGCATTAACTTCACTCAGCCAATGGACCTCCAGGGATGGAGAGAGGCTGAGGGGACAAGGACGGTGACTAGAAATGAAGGTGTTTAGATAACCTGGGAATCACCCCAGCACTTGGGAGGCTGAGACAGGAGGATTGCTGGCCATTCTGTATGTTTCCAGGCCACCCGGAGCTACAGAGTAAGACCCCGTTTCAAAACAACAAAAAGCAAACGAACAAGAATCCAGCAAACAAATGCACTGTGTTTTGGGGCTCACAGAAGTGAACCTTCTATTTTCAACAAGCAGCTGAATCAGATCACCCGAAAGATTCCAAGAATGGGGTACAAGATTCTGTGGTTAGGAACCCACACAAGAAAAGCACACATGCTCAGGGGTGATGAGACAGACGCCCAGATAGGAATGGGCGGACATTTTAGACACAGATTTACAAACGCACTCAGATCCACGACTCAGAAAGCTGCTTTTCTAGAGAGCCTCCCAGGCAGATGCTACACTGGACTGACTGAGCACTTCAATGAGAAAAGCGCGGAGTCATTTGTGGATGAATTGAATAATTCTTCCAAAGGCTGAAAAACTTCCAAGCAGGTTGGGAGAAGCAGCGCAGAGCAAACCAATCAGGACACAGCTTTTTAGCATCTCAAAACCCCACATGACTGAATCAAAATTTCTTCACAGATGGCTTTAAGGAAGATTGTGCTGACTCCACAAGGCCCCTAATCGCCTGGGAATTGTTTGGTTTCTCTGACTCAGCCCCTGGCTTAGCACAGAGAACCTTTCAATCTCACAGAAAGAGGCTGTGGCACAGAACAGAAACCGGACCCTTCTAGACCAAGACAAGCAACCCAAGGAAGGGGGAGGGCGGGTTCCTAGTCGAATGCTCCATTGACTTCCGGGTCGGCCTTAGAAAGACACTCCTCATTCTTTTCCTTCATTGTACTTAACTCCTTTTCAAAAGCTCTTATCTCTTTTTCCTGTTTGCCTTCCCAACTGATTTTCAAAATCTTGGTCGTTGGTTGGTTGATTTTTTTTGTTCTCATTCTCTAGCCCAGACTGACTCAAATTGGAATTGATCCTCCTGCCTCAGTCTCCTGAGTGCTGAGCAAGTACCACCTCTATTTGTACATTATGCATCCAGCTCTCATAAAAGTAACAAGTGACTTCGCAATTTCCAAACAACTGTGGAACCAGCCGGTACCAAAACTCCTACAACACGCCACCGCTAGACTCATTCAATGTTTGTTATAAAGGATGTAGAAAGTGGTTATTAAAAACAAAAAACAAAAACAAAAACAAACAAAAAAAAAAAACCCACCTCACCTTGACTTTTTTCCTGGAAGCTATGAAGGGAAAGGGACTAAAAATCACGTGACCACTGTTTACTAGATGACTACATATGACAGATCTCTGTTGGGGGCTTGTATATATTATCCCTAGCCTTGAAAACAGGCAAGCATTACAATTCTTATTTTACACATAGGAAACCTAATCTTTAAAAACTCAACTGAAGAGCTAGGGCTGTAGGCTTATTGATAGATGTTTCCTTAGCTGGAGCAGGGTCCTGTGTTCTATCCGAGCCTGGGGTTGGGCAGGGTTAGTTAAAAGAAGTGGGTGAAGTGTTGCAGAACATTTATGTGACCATGTAAAGATGTGCTGCATTTGTTTAATTGCGTAGATGTGTTGCTGTTTTACCTTGTCTGCCTAAGGCACCTGATTGGTCTAATAAAAAGCTGAACGGCCAGTAGTAAGGGAGGAGGTATAGATGGAACTTCCAGGAAAGCAAAGTAAGAAGGAGGAAGAATTTAGGCTTAGGGAGAAAGAGACAGAGAGATGCCAGGGAGACTTGAGGGGCCAGACAGACAGACACAGAAGCAGCAGGAGAGTAGGGCATACAGAACTAAAGAAAGCTAAAAAGCCCAGAGGCAAAACATAGAAGAACAGAAACAGGTTAAATTAAGTTAAAAGAGCTAGTGGGACAAGCCTAAGCTAAGGCTGAGCATTCTTAATTAATAATAAGTCTCCGTGTCTTTATTTGGTTGGCCCAAAGAAAATTCTAACTACTGTAAAGTAGTGTGTGCGATGTCCTAGAACTTGTCTACTGTCAAGTTGGGGAAAATCTGGGTACATACAACCTCAGACTTCATTATGCTATATTGCTTTCCACCACACATTATCTGAAATATTTTCTACATATATGATTAGTAACATCAACAAAACAAACAAGTAAAAAAAAAAAACATTTTAGGGAGGGGGAAAAAAAAAGACCACAAAATAGCAATGTGTATGTGAGGCAGAGGTAGGTGGTAGGTGGATCTTTGTGACTGAGGTCAGCCTTGTCTACGTAGAGAGTTTCAGGATAGCCAGAGCTAAATACAGAGACCCTGTCTTAAAAAAAAAAAAAAAAAAAAAAAAAGTCAATGTATGGCATGTATTCTGAAAATGATAGGTAATCTAATAAGAAGGAAAACTTTATTCAAGCTAAGTCAATCACAAGCATTTTGTTTGAAAGCAAAAGCCTAAGTAAGGTGCTGCAGGCTGGACATGGTGGTACAGGGCAGTAATCCCAGTATTTGGAAAACTGGAGCAGGAAGTTTGCTTCCAGTCTGAGACCAGCCTAGGCTAACAGTTTGAGCTTCTGTATCAAGAAGTCAGAGGGGGCAGGGAGCAGCTGTGGATACAGGTCGGTTGGTAGGGCGCTTATTTAACACTCAGGAGGCCTGGGATTTGACCTGAGCACAGCATAAGCCTGACATGATTTTGTAAGCCTGACATTCCAGTATTCACAAGGTGGAGTCCAGGCAAGAGGATCAGAAACTCAAGTTCATTCTTGGCTACAAAGTGAGTTTAAGGCCTTCCTGAGATAGAGACCTTGTATTAAAATTCACACTGGGCTATCACTCAATTTAGTCTACAATATTCATTTTTTTATTTATTATTTTTATTACTTATTTTTATTATATTTACAATATTCTTAATAAATCTCATTTTAATCAGTCCACACTAAGCTGAAACATACTTATCCACTTTAATAATCTGTTTATTTGTATTTTATGTACATTGGTGTTTTGCCCACATGCATGTCTGTTTGAGGGTGTCGTATCCCCTAGAACAGGAGTTACAGGCAGTTGTGAGCTGCCATGTAGGTGCTTGGAATTGAACCCTGGTCCTTTGGAAGAGCAGTCAGTGCTCTTAACCACTGAACCACCTCTCCAGCCCTAGTTATCCACTTTAATCTTCTACTTAAATAGCCTATTCATTTTTATCTTCCAAGTGTTTTGTTAGTTTATTAAAGACAGAGTTTTACTATGTAGTTGTGGTGATGTGAATGAAAATGGCCCTCATAGCCCATAGGGAATGGCACTATAAGGAGGCGTGGCCTTGTTGGAAGTGTCACTGGGGTGGGCTTTGAGGTCTCAGAAGCTCAAGCCAGGCCCAGTGTCATTCTTTTCCTGCTGCTGATGATCCAGATGCAGAGCTCTCGGCTCCTTCTCCAGCACCATGTCTGCCTGTGTCCCCAAGCTTCCTGCTATGTTGACAATGGATTAAACCTCTGAATCGTAAGCCAGCTCCTGTTAAATGCTTTCCTTTATCAGAGTTGGTCATGGTATCTCTTCACAGCAACAGAAACCCTATGACAGTAGCCCAGGCTAACCTGGAACCTGAAATGCTTCAGCCTAGTGAGTGCTGGATTACGGGTGTGCTGCAACACCCAGTTAACAAAGCATATATTTCACTTTCTCATGTTCCTCCCTACCTCCTCTTTCACTTCATTAGTCTTTGCGAAAACCCTGGGACACTAGAAAAGCAGTAAAAATATTTTCTTCATAGTTAACAAATGAGACATCCACACAAAGAACTATAATGAAAACACTTTAAGATCGCATTAAAACATAAAATATGCAAGCACAAAACATTAGGAATATGCAAACTAAACACACACACAGCGATGTGCATATACATGTGCATATATATATATGTGTGTGTGTGTGTGTGTGTATACACACACACACACACACACACACACACACACACACACACACACACACACACCCTCCCTCCCTATAATGATAGATGAAAGCTCTGCACAATCCATTTACTGGACTGTGTGTGTGTGTGTGTGTGTGTGTGTGTGTGTGTGTGTGTGTGTGTGACAGGAAAGGAAAACAAGCTGTCAGGAGGGAAATAAGCAAAATGTTATTTCCCGGTGGCGGGCATTTAGTCGGCAGCTATTACTTTTTTAGGATGCTTCTCTTAGGGGTTTTCTGCAATGAGCCAGTACCCCGTCTACGAAGAGAGAAAAGTGTGTAAGAAAATATATTCCTCCTGCTCATAAAGCCAATCGAGATGGCAATAACAAAAAGATAAAATCTTAAATTCTGGGCACTTTTTTCTTAGTAAAAGTAAGTTACAGGGGAGGGCGTGAGAGGGGGGAGAATAGGGGAACCCGTGGCTGATATGTAGAACTGAATGGTATTGTAAAATAAAATAAATTAAATTAAAAAAAAAAGTTAAGTTACATAAGCAGAAGAGATGCCAAAGCATCTTTCCTCACTGTGGTTGCGCTGTTGTTCGCATTGTTTTGAGACAGGGTCTCAAATGCCCAGGCTTCAGACTCGATACCTCACCCTCCTCCTCCACTTCGCAAGTGTACATCATTGAGTGTACGTCTTCATGCCCAGACCTCTTCTCATTTTTTTAAGTATTCTATCTAATCGAGATGAAGCTGATTTATTTATTTATTTATTTATTTATTTATTTATTTATTTATTTATTTATTTATTTATTTGGTTTTTTCGAGACAGGGTTTCTCTGTGTAGCTTTGCTTTTGCGCCTTTCCTGGAACTTGCTTTGTAGACCAGGCTGGCCTCGAACTCAGAGATCCGTCTGCCTCTGCCTACGAGTGCTGGGATTAAAGGCGTGCGCCACCACCGCCCGGCGAAGCTGATTTTTGTGTGGTACTGATTACAGAGTTTCCTCTCCAGACTTGGCACATGCCGTGAATACATCGACTGAGAGGTGGTGCCACAAAGATCAAGAGTTCAGCACAATCCTCAACCTCAGGGTGAGTTTGAGTCTAGCCAGGGTTACACGAGACTCTGTTTCCAGAGGCAGAGGGATGAGAGGGAGTGACCGGAAGGGAGGGAAGGGGGTGGGGATGTGAACTGTAAACATAGCCCAGTGTATCTATTGCAATTTCAGAGATATTAAATAGGACATGTAGAAAGTGTTCCTCAATCAGCATCCTGCAAGTCATCATCCTTTGACTGTTTTGAGGTTTTGGTTTCATTAACCACACAACAAATTAGAGCAATTGGTGACACTGTGGTTTGTGCCTACAGTACCAGCACTTGGGAGGCTGAGGCAGGAGGACTCAAGTCTCAAGCCAGTCTGGGCTACAAGGTAAGATCCTGTCTCAAAAAAACAAAAACGAAAACAAACCCAAACCCACACAAAATAGTAAGATAACATAGCGCACCTCAGCCGAGGTCTTCACCACCTCTAAAACTGGGGAAGTCCTTACTACGGACACAACCTCACAGATCCTTAAGGTATCTAACTCAGCTGCTGTATTGCCCACCTCGTACAGCGCGTGAAGCCAGCCCAAGGACAGAGCGGCACGAGCAGGCCAACCAGCCAAATCCTGTTAGTCTGTACTCACCCAACACATCTCCCCTGCTCCACGTGGACGGCTCTTTCATCTTTATCTGAAAGGCTGAACGAACAGTCCCAAGGGCAGGAGCTTTCTAGTTCTTTTAAATGATGAAACGAAAAGACCAATGACCTGACTTTCCAAAAGTCTCCAAGGTAGACTAGAGGCATGCACCTATACATTTAAGTAAAACGAGAAAGGAAATTCCGAAGAATGTAGCCTGCGTTGCCAAATAGAAAGTGAGATTTGACCTTTGACTGGAAGCCCAGAGGTCAAAGAAAAATGGACAGTTTTGACAGAGGTGCTGGGGATCAAACCCACGGCTCCATGTGTGTTAGGAAGGCACTCTACCAAGCAAAACTACTATGCCCCCGCCCGCAAATGCCAGTTCAGGGGCATTTAAATCAAGTCACAAGTTTATCAAACGGAGTGTAGAGGTTCGTGTAGAACAAAGCACTACATAATAAATGCAGGGAAGCATTGCTGCAGGCCTGGAATCTCAGCTAAACAGGAGGCAGAAGGTTGCAAGCTCAGGCCTGCCTGGGCTAGAGTTGAGTTCAAGGTCTCTAAACAAGCAAACATATCGGGCTAGGGATGATGCTCAGTATCATAGGAGAGAGCTGGCCTAGCATGTATAAGGCCCTAGGTTTTCTCTCCACTACCTCAATCAATCAATCAATCAAATTATAGGCTGAAAACTCAGGAGGACAAGATGGGGAGGACGTATTCAAAGGAAGAATGGTAGGAAAACTGTGGTCAGCAGAATGAGCTAGAATTCGAGGACTATATTATATTATTTTGATTGGTGAAGGTATGAAGTTAAACAGGTAGAGAACTACACCAACAAGGGCATGAAACAGAGGAAAGAATACAATGTAAGCCCTCTTTCCAACTACATGTCCCCGTCCATTCCATTTATCCCAGCAGAGCACAAATAACATCAAAGACCTGAGACACAGTGCAGGCTGTTACCTCCAAGCCAGTGTTCAGACTGCTGCCTGCCCCTAACAGCAGGAAACATATCTCACAACAACCCTGAAGCCTTGTCCCATACACATAATTAATACTATGGGCGAAATTAATGCCCACGGTCTCCTCAGCTACTTCTTTATATCATTTATTGCTTTCTCTTGATTCCAAATGACTAAACCAGGGGATTTCCCATTTTATTTATTTATTAATACTGCGTGTGTGGGCGTACAAGTGCCTCGGCACAACTGTGGAGGTCAGAGAACAACTTTAGGGAGTCAGTTCCCGCCTTGCACCAGGTGGGTTCCAGGGACTGAATTCAGGTTGTCAGTCAGGGCAGCAAGAGCCTTTACTCATTAAGGCATTTCACAAGTCCTAGAATTTGATGATTTTAGTCACTAATAAATAAAACGGATACATGGAGTACTCTTTTAAAGCCATAAGCCAGGCATGGTAGCTCAGACTAGTAATTTCATCACTCCGAGGCTTAGGGAGGAGGACTGTTTTGAGTTCAAGCCTAGCCTGGGCTACCTAGCAAGGGCTTGTCCCAAAATTACAGAACCAAGGCCCCAAAGTTCACTTTCCCCAGTTCTGTGCTCTTCCTGCCCCCCTCCCCTCACCCCCACTTTCCCGGCCACAATCTCTCCCCGGTGGATTCAGGAATCTGTATGACAAGGTTCCCACCACTTCAGCTTTTTCTTCTCTCTTACGGAAATCTGTTATCATACTTTCGTAAACACTTAAGGAAAACAGATTTGCCCATTAGTCACCAGGGTCCAGCCTGTGACACTAACTTGTATTGGGGCCAATCAGCAACGAGGCCAGCTTCATTCTTCTTGTATTTACTATTTTGTGTGGATGGGTGTTTTGCTTGCATGTATTTCTGGGCAGCACGTGGATGAAGTGTCATCAGAGGCCAGACAAGGCTGCTGGATCCCCGAGACTGGAGTTACAGAGGTTGTAAGCAGCCGCAGGGGCACTGGGGCTCAAACTCTGAAGAGCAGCCAGTGCTCCTGCCCACCGAGGCATCGCTCTAGACCTCAACTTCATCCCTAAGTCAACTCGGTTGAAATACGGCACCTGGTGATCTTTTTTAAAGAGTTATTTTTATTTTTTAAGCATGTGTGTACAGACATGTTCGTATGTGTATCACATGTGTGTCGGTGCCTGTGGAGACCAGAAGAGGGAGTCAGATCCCCTGGAGCTTGAGGAGTTAGAGGTGTTGTAGGCTGCCTAATCTAAGAGCTGGGAGCCAAACTTGGGTCCTCTGCAAGAACAAGTGCTCTTAAGCACTGACCCATCCCCCCAGCCCCACATTTTTGAGACAAGGTCTGCTATGCAGCCCAGGCAGGCCTTGAAGTCATAGCAATCCTCCTGTCTCAGCCTCTCAATTCCTGGGACTACAGATTATAGGCATGAATGTGCCTCCCACCTGGGCTAATAAGTCTTCAAACGGGTCTTTATATTTGAACGATGAAATACTAGTCAGAAAAGACGTTGTCTGGACCAGCAAGATGGCTGGGCAGGTAAAGGCTCCTGTTACCACACCTGAAAACCTGAGTTCAATCCCTGGGGCCCACGTGATGGAAGGAGGGAACAATGTCACAGCTGTCCCCTGACCTCCCTCCACACTCATGTGTGACACTCCCACATCCCACACACAAACACAACTTTTTAAAATACCACTTTATAAAGCAGTTCAATAGACATCACAAATACACTTAGAGTATGTTGCATGAAGAATACTCTATTCATGTTAAGCAAATAAGCTCTTGTACTAATATTTCCAGAGATAGCATTGCCCATTCTAGGGTCAAGAAAGGACTGTATTTCAAACAAATTACATGAAGGGGAAACATCCCCTTGGCCTTTAAAGGTAACTAGAAAACTAAAACAGGTCATTGGATACTGATTATATCTTCAGTTTTGCCAGTGAACTTTGATAGTGATCTCATTAGGAAAGGGGAAAGTTTAACACAATCAAATTAAAATCGGGTATTTTTAGAATTTAAAGGCACTGCCGAACCTCTAAGGTTCATAAGACAGTCCATCCACATTTAAAATGGCTCCACACTAGTTTTTAAAAAGATTTCTACTTCCCTGACAGGTAATTAGCTTCTAGATTCAGAACATTTAATGGAAGCAGATGTAGTAGGAACTAAGGCAGGTATTTTCACAAAGCACTCACATCTACAGCAGCTGTTCGTGGAGTTCATTCACAACTATAAAGATTTGCTTATAAAAGCCGGACGATGGCGCTAATGGATGGAACCAGAGAGAAGGGCAACGTGCATTCTGACATGAGATGACAGTGACAGATCTTATTTCCTGTTCCATAGCTAGATGTCCACTTATTAGAAAGGCAAATCATTCTTTTTGTTTGTTTGTTTGTTTGGTTTGGTTTGGTTTGGTTTTTCGAGACAGGGTTTCTGTGTAGTTTTGGTGCCTGTCCTGGATCTCACTCTGTAGACCAGACTGGCCTCGAACTCACAGAGATCCGCCTGGCTCTGCCTCGTGAGTGCTGGGATTAAAGGCATGCGCCACCACCACCACCCAGCAAGGCAAATAATTCTTAAACAAGTGGGACGAGGTGGCAATCCCAGCACTGGGAGCTGGAGCTGGAGAAACTACAGTTCCCAGCCAGTCTGGACTAGACAGGGAGTCTCAGAAAATTAAAAATACATTGAAACAAAAATGGGGCTGGGCCAATGAGATGGCTCAGCTGGTCAAGGTGCCTGACGACCTGAGTTCAATCCCTGGGACCCACATGGGTACACAGAGAAATGACTCTGGCATGTTGCTATCCGACCTCCATCTATGTGCCCAGCAAAAACACCCAATAACAGTAACAAAATAAAAGAAAGAGCAGAGGGTGAGGGTCAGGAGCTCCAGGCCAGCCCTGGGCTACATGAGAATCTGTCAAAAATAATAATAATAAAAATAAAATAAAAATAAAAACCTAACTAAATAAATTAAGAATATTTAAACTGTTACTGTGCTTACCTCGGCCTCTGCAGCCAACTGCCTCTTCTTGGCTATCAACTGTTTCATGGTAATGCGACCTAAGAAAAGTAAAAATAACCGAATGTTTAAAACGGAGCGTTACGCTGACTCTCAAGCAGCAATAAACCACAAAGCGGAAAGCAAACAAACATAAAGATGAATGCATACACTCGGTGCACAACCCAACAGAGCCCTTTAGGAGGAAGCACGAGCAATCTAAGCCGCTCACACACACAGTTACGGGTCCACTTCCGGCAATGGGAGAAATCGGGTCCCAGAGCAGATCTTCACTTGAGACTCTGAAGACACTGAGTATTAAGGATGGAAAAACTTATTCCTGAGGCTTATTGCTGGGGTGGAGGGTTTAAGGCTCTGTGGTTAAGAGTGTGCTTGCTGCTCTGGCAAAGGACCCAAGCTAGTTCCCAAGACCCAAGTCAGGCTGCTCACAACCGTCTGTCTGTCCCTTTCTCCAGGGCATCCAACACCCTCTTCTAGCCTCCCAGGGCACCTGCACTCACATGTGCATATACACTCATACATAAACACAATTAAATTTAAAAAATCCACAGGAACAAAAGACAGAATGAAGCTAGAACGCTAAGGAATATGTGACAGGCACATGGATTCTTGCCAAATGCTAGAAAACTGTCGCACACTGGCTGCTACACATCATGGGGTCCTTTCACAGAACAGCACCCAGCCTTACAGAATGGTGAAACCTAGGGCCTGTGATAGCTAAGAACCCATACAACCACATCCTCGGGGTCCTGAGCAAGACAGAAGGGAACAAAAAGGAAACGTGTCTGTCTCTACTTCAAAGACAGGACAGTCTCCCTGAAAACTTGCAACACTTCAGTGGATTTCGCAACCTCAACTTTTGTTATCTCAAAAACCTTAAAGTGTGTTTATTTGAAAGCAAATTCAAGCTGTGTCCCCAGACTGCCAACAGATAAGTACAATGCCTCCCTGGAAGGTCACAGAATCAGCCAAGGCCTTCAACAATTCTAACAGATAAAGAGTTCCAAGAACAAAGGAGAAGCTCCGGCTTACAAACCTAAAACATTCGAGATATCAAAGCCACAAGAGAAGCAGCAGGGGCCAATGGAAGGGACGAGGGTCAGAGAACTAAAGCACTGTCATGTAAATAATTTACTTATTTAGACGGGGCTTCACTGTGTATCCCTGACTGGCCTGGAACCCACTATGTAGACTGGGTGGATCTGCCACCTGCCTCTGCCTCCTGAGTGCTAGGATTAAAGATGAGAGCTCCAGGGCAGCCATGAATCCACAGAGACTGTCTCAGAAGAGAGAGAGAGAGAGAGAGAGAGAGAGAGAGAGAGAGAGAGAGAGAGAGAGAGAGAGAGAGAGAGAGAGAGAAGAAAATTAGGCTTGCAATGTTTATCCTTCATGAATAAGTGTTAGCTAACATTGATAAACCTACCACATTTGACAGACACATCTAAAGACTGTTCCTAGGCTGTACTGAATCGGTTGTTGTACCTGTCTAGTAAAAATTCTTTTGGTCAGTGAGACAGACCACAGGTAAAATGTCTGCCTGCCACCAAGCTTGTGGACCAGAGTTCAATCCCCGGACCCAAGTGCTAGAAGGAAAGAACTGACTCCTGAAAGTTTCCTGACCCTGAGGTTACACACACACACACACACACACACACACACACACACACACACACACACACACTCACAAATATAATCTACATCCTATTCCTTGAGGTATCAAAAATCTTACTTGAATGTGTTTTTTCTTTTCTTTTTTTTTTTGGTTTTTTTGAGACAGGGTTTCTCTTGTGTAGCTTTGCGCCTTTCCTGGAACTCACTCGGTAGCCCAGGCTGGCCTCGAACTCACAGAGATCCGCCTGCCTCTGCCTCCCAAGTGCTGGGATCAAAGGCGTGCGCCACCACCGCCCGGCTAATTGAATGTGTTTTGAAAACCTCTCTCTGTTAGACCTTTTCTTTGCTGATTTTCACCAGAGCTGTTCCCTAGGACAGTCCTGTACTTTACTACCATGTCAGAACTCAGGTGACAGCCACGCTGTGACAACACAGATGACATCAGTGTATTCCGCTCCAAACCCACCCTGTATACATAAAACTCTTCCTTTAGACTCTTAGAACAAGTTTACAAAGAGATCACAATACTCAGAAGGCCTACAGGAGCCCGGAGTGGTGTGTGTGTGTGTGTGTGTGTGTGTGTGTGTGTGTGTGTGTAAGGAACTATCACAGAGTCAATATTTGAGCGAAGAAACTGGGAGTATATAGTTCAGTGGTAGAATGCTTGGGCTAAGACCCTGAGTTAGACCCCTCCTAGCAATGCAAATAAAATAAATCATACATATAGTGTGTATATATATACATACATGTACATACCGTATATTTTTATTATATGAATATAATTACATGTATGTCATATATATGTATAGACAGATAGAATTGAATCTCAAATGATAAAGAAAAATGGTGGTAAGTATATACTAAAAAGATTCTTCCAGCAAAAAAGAAAATAGCATAAAGACTCGTTAGATTCCCGGGAATTTAACCTGGAGCAAATGCCAAGTTCTCATTGTTTTACAATATTGTATTTAATATGATTTTTGCCAAAAGGCAGATATTATACTTATTTTCTAGGTTACTAGTTGCATGGTAAATCAGTGCTGTCCAAGGTGATACTCATTAACTATATAGCCCAGACTGGCCTCAAATTCACAGTAATCCCCCTGCCTCAGTCTGGATTACTGATACAGGCCATAGTGCCCAACTAAGTAACTTTGTTTTGTAGCTTACATAGCCCAGGTGGCCTTGAACTCCTGATCTGCCTGTATACAGTTCACAGATTCTAGGATTACAGATGGTGACACCCACACCCTGTTTAATAACGCTTCTTAAAAGTTACAAAATAAAGGCTGGGCAGTGGTGGCGCATGCCTTTAGTCCCATTACTCGGGCAGCAGAGGCAGGCAGATCTCTGTGAGTTCAAGAACCCTGTCTCAAAACAAAACCAGAAGTTACAAAATAAGAAAGACTTCTAGGTAAGCTGGCAGGCTGGAATTTGCTTCTGTGACACAGTACAAAAGTATCAAAATAAGAAAAAAACAGACAGGGGCTGCAGAGATGGCTCAGCAGTTAAGAGCACTTAACTGCTCTTTCAGAGGTCCTGAGTTCAATTCCTAGCACCTACATGGTGTCTCACAACCACCTATAATGGGATCTGATTCCTTCTTCTGATGCGCATGAAGACAGAGCACTCATACACATAACATACATGAATGAATAAATAAATAAATCTTTAAAAAAGAAAAACACAGAAGAATGTCAGAAATCCTTCAAGTGAGGTAGTCAGCGGGCAAATGCAGAGTCACAGGGTGTGGCTGGGTGCTGGCTACACCTCATCCAGAAGGTAAACCAGGAAGCCTATGAGAAGAAACCCGCAGGCAGCCTACCCACAGGCCAGGGCCAGCTCTCACAAGCCTCAAACCCATCCACTGGCCTTGCCGAAACTGTCTCTGGCAGGGCTGGTCAGCAGCTAAGAAGTGCAACCCCCAGGCTCACAGAGCTGGGGTGGAGCGCCATCTTAAAAGCAAGCTGAGAGGCCCGGGGGGGCAGTGGCAGGTGAGTCTGAGTTCAAGGCCAGCCTGGTCTACAGAGTGAGATCCAAGACAGGCACCAAAACTACACAGAGACACCCGGTCTTGGAAAAAAAAAAAAGGAGGCGGAGGAGGAGAATCATTTGAAAGCCATCTCCATGTCTATAGGATAGTTAAGCTGAGGAATTTTGAGGGAGTAGGTTTTGTTTTGTTTTGTTTTTTGTTTGTTTTGTGTGTGTGTGTGCGCGTGCGTGCGTGCGTGTGTGTGTGTGTGTGTGTGTGTGTGTTGAGACAAAGTCTCAGTTATCTGAGGCTAGCCTCAAACTTGCTACGTAGATGAAACTAGCCTTGAACTCCCGGGTCTCCTGTCTCCACCTCTGTTGGCAATCGCACTCACACATGTACATATCCCTACACACACACACACACACACACACACACACACACACACACACACACACACATCTTAAAAATAAAAATTTCAGCACAATTAAAATGTTCTATAAAGGTTGCTGACAGAGAGAGTATGTCCCTTGAAGGGACAATGCCAATAAGAATGTCCAAACAGTCAGGGTGGTCACACGTGACTTTAATCCCAGGGCTTGGAAGACAGAGGCAGGCAGCTCTACATAGCTCTACACAGAATTCCAGGACAGCCAGGGCTACAAAGAAACCTTGCCTCGGAAAACCAGAAAAGGCTTCTTCAAAGAGCAGCACCAGGTCACGCTTAGGACCATAGGCGCCTTTCCTAGTGTAAGTATGCAATTTTCTGGCACTCTCCAAAACAAGAATGTGAAACTTATTCACAGTGAACACAGGTCTTCACTCCTTGAGCAACCTTTATGACCAGTGGTTTTACTTATCAGATTGTAACCATACCTAAGGCACCTCGGGAAACCGCATGATCTCATTTACTGGAAAAGAGGAGGGAAGAGTGCTGAAGAAACTCTCTGAAGGACGTCAGCCCGAGATCACAGGTAAGGAAATGAGACGCTCTTGAGAAGCCCACAGCACCCTCAGGAGTAGCCCTCTCTACTCCGGGTATTTGCTTCTGAGACAGTCTCACTGTGTAACCCTGGCTAGCCTCCCTGCCTCTACCTCATATACATACAAGTACTGTTTTTATTTTAGATTTATTTTATGTGCATGAATGTCTTGCTTGCATGTATATCTGGGCACTGTTCAAATACATGCCTGTGCACTATGCACATGTATGTTTGTGCACTGTGTGTTTCTGTGCATCATGCCAGTGTGTCTGTGAACTAGCTCAAGTACGTCTGTGCACTGTGCATGTGTATGTTTGTGCATTATGCGAGTGTGTCTGTGCACCTGGCACCTGAGGAAGTCAGAAGAGTCAGATTCCCTAGAACTGGGGTTAGGATGGTCGAGAGCCACTGTGAGGAGCAGGGAACTAAACCCAGGTCCTATATAAAAGCGGGGAGCATTCTCAAACTCCCAGCCATCTCAGCTCCTCCAGAATTATTATTATCTTTCTTGTTGTTTGAGACAATGGACTCCCTGTGGCTTCACTGAGATCCACCTGCTTCTGCCTCCTGAGTGCCGGGATTAAAGGCAGTGCCACTGCATCTGTGGGATTTATACAGTGAAGTTTAATGAAGTCAGGCATCTGACCACAAAGCCCAATCAGTACCATCTACAGGCTCTTTCATCCTTCACACCTTGGGACCCCCAGGAGGAGTTTCTAACTCAGAGTTCAGGCTGCTGTATTGGAGAGTTTCTTCCATGATCCCAGCCCAGGTAGAGGCAGGAGGATTAAAAGCTCAAGGCCAACTTCAAGTACATAACAAGTTACAGCCCAACCTGGGCTACATGAGAGCCTGGGGGGGGGGGGGAGCAACTAACTAAATAAAAGCTGTATCTCAAATGTGAACCTGATTATGAACCATCAAGAATCCTATTAAAATGAAATTTGTACTCAGTGCATGTGAGGTGAAGCAACCAGCTCCCAGGTTGGCCTGGTTGTTCAGCCACAGCGAAAGGCCTTCCAAGCCCTTGAAATTCCAAGGTCACAGCTTACTCATCCAGATTCCACAGATGTTAAAGTGGAGAAACACACTTAATTTTCCAGTCAGCGTCACCTTCACCAAGACAAGGAGGGTGCCGCACTTCTTAATTTAAGCTAAACAACGTAATAACAGCTGTATTAAAACCTAGAATGAGGGGTTGGGGATTTAGCTCAGTGATAGAGTGCTTGCCTAGTAAGCGCAAGGTTCTGGGTTCAGTCCTCAGCTGGGGGACGACGACACGACACCTAGATTGATTGCAACTCATGGCTGTGGATCTAGTTCAACAGACTGTTTGCCGAGCAAGCAGGAAGGCCTGCATGAAAACTGGGCATGGTGCCGAATGCCTCTAATCCCCACACTCCGAGACTGAACCAAGACTACGTAGAAAAACTCTCTTGGCAAAACAAAAGAGCTTTTTAAAAAATGAAATATAAAGAGAATAGTATGTGATGATGATGATGGTGGTGATGATGATTACAGTTCCAATAACACCTCTTCTGTCTCTAAGAAGTACTAACATAAGACAAAAACAAATGGGAAACTAATTTGTGGGAATCCAGGCAAAGGATTCAACCCAGACTACCACCATGAATAATGGAGAGAAGGAGATTGCTTCTTTCCAATGCTGGTTCATCCTCCTTTGCACAGACTTCACTCTTAATAGCACAGCAGAACTGGACCAAGTGCAATATGTCATAAATAGCTAACAGAGTCTGTCAATAAACCTCATTATACCAACTAAACAGCCTCATTCACAGTCCTGGTGCGATCGATCTGGCTGCCGATTCTTACAATTAAGGTACAAAAGGTTAAAGAGAGAGCCTCTTTATGAAAAGAAGTCTGAGGATGCCAAAGACAACCGGTCTCCAGAAGTCCCTCCCCTATTTGTTAACCAAACACGTCTCGAGTTTCAAATCCCTAAGAAAGAAAAACTATACAAATGTCACCGCAAAAAAATAAATATCCTGATGCAATAGGGTGACATCATGGGGGTTGTATTTCTGAATCTACCATTCTTAACCCTCGGTCTCGACCTTAACAAGCCCTGTATTATCCTCTTCATACACTAAGGAAGTAATACATGCCCTAACTTCTCCCTCTCTCCTAAGATTTATACAGCAGTTCAGACCCTGCTCCTTACTCAATTTATATTCATTCTATCTATTATAAGGATAATTAGTAACTTTATGAGATTATACTTATTTTTAGTGCGTTTTGGTTTGGTTTGGTTATGCTGGGGAACGAACCCAGGGTCTCCTCAGTGAATTACATCCCCAACTCTGCATGACTTTGAGGGCTTGCCATTCACCTAACTCGAAGCTCCATAAATTCAAACACACATGTATTGATCATTACTATAACCAAGCATCCAGCAGGACATTTCAATAATTACTGATAGGCCAGGCTGGTTGAATGAATGGATGATATCTAAAACACAGTAGAAATGTTTGTTGAATTAACTTTTATTTATTTACTTTTGTGTGTACCGATGTGTACTGGGTGGTTCTGTGTGTCAACTTGACACAAGCTAGAGTCATAAGAGGAAGGAGCCTCAGCTGAGGAAATGCCTCCTTGAGATCCAGCTGGAAGGCATTTTCTCATTTAGTCATCAATGGGGGAGAGCCCAGCCCATGGTGGGTGGTGCCATCCCTGGCCTGGTGGTCCTGGGTTCTGTAAGAACATGGGCTGAGTGGGCTATGGGAAGCAAGCCAGTAAGCAGCACCCCTCCATGGCCTCTGCATCAGCTCCCACCTCCAGGTTCCTGCCCTGTTTGAGTCCCTGCCCTGACTTCCTTCAGTAATGAACAGCAATGTGGGACTATAAGCCAAATAAACCTTTTCCTCCCCAACTTGCTTTCTGGCCATGGTGTTTTGTCGCAGCAATAGAAACCCTGACTAAGACAAGATGTTTTGTCTGCATGTATGTCGTGTGCCCTGTGAGTGCAGGGCTCTCAGAGGCCAGACAAGGGCAGCAGAGTCCCTGGAACTGGAGTTACGGGAACCGCCATGTGGGTGCCGGGATTAAAACAAGTACTCGGAACTTCAGAACTCTCTCTCCAGCCCATCACTAAATTAATTAATACGAACTTACTCACTGTCAGATATATACAACCACCAGTACAGATTTGTAGTAAAAATCTGCAAGCCCTGCCCTATAACAGTGCACTTGTTTTTAACCAATTTACCTCAGAAACATTAAAAACCTCACCATTTCTCTGTGTGTCCGAGAGACTTCTCTGCGCTTCATCTTGCTCAGGATTTTCACCAGATTTTGACAGCCGGTTTCTTAGTGACATCTTTTCTTCTCCCACCATCGAGCTGCCTAGGAAGGAGCAAGAGCCAGAAATAAAGTCGCTGAATGCTCCCAACATGAAGGGGCGACTCATGGACAAGCTATTGTGCTGACTGATGGGTACACAGGCAAACATCACTGCATATCGTAAATGTGCAGAGTTAATTGTGTGTCGATTAAAAATCTGAATAAGGCGGCGAATGAAGCTCAGGGTACAGCGCTTGCCTCACATACAAGACTGACACCCTGGATCTGAACCACAGAATCACAAAACGATTTAATTTCATTTAAAAATTAAAAGCTTTGAACTAAGTATCTGGCTAGTTGAATTTCGTATCACTACTATGCTTAAGAGAGGTGAAAACGGATGACATGTTATCTTTCTCTGATTTTAATCAGTTTTTGAAGACTTTTTGAGTATAAGATATTGAAACAAATTTGAAGAAATTGGCCGCTATCAAATGTTGGCTAGTTTCAACGCCCTTTTTTTTGTTGTTTGTTTGTTTGTTTTTTTGTTTTTTCTTGGCCTTTTGGATAAAATTGATTTGCCAGGAAGGATGCTCCCATCATATATCTGCTGGAACCAGCGCATGGCCTCCTCTTTGCTGATTCTGTGCTTGGCCCCAATGCAGCCTGTCCTGCGCTTCTTCTCTGCGGCGCTGAAACCTGGCTACCCAGCACCACATAGAAGTCCAGGCCGGAGATCCCTATGCTTGGGCCATATTTGATGCCCAGGTCAATGTGTTCTTGAATCCCAAAACCAAAGTTTCCAGTATCTGAGAAGTTATTTTTCTGTAACTCATACTCCCACACCTTCAGGCCTTTCTCCAGAATCTCTTCTGCCTTGGCTCCCCGGACAGTGCAGTGAACAGCAATCTTCTCATTTCTCCGGATGCCAAAGGACCTGAAGGTGTATCTAGCTTTAGAAAATACAGGTGTCTGGCCTGTGAGCTGCTCCAACACCTTGGCTGCCCGGGTCAGTCTGTCTCCGCTCTCCCCAACACAGATACTGAGGCAGAGCTTGCAGATGCGAAGTTCCCGCATGGGGTTCTCCTTTTCACCTTGATCTTGCATCATGATGAAGGAAAAGGAAGAGAGAGCAGAACTTCTGGCCCCGTGGCCTTATGGGTCAGGAGGCCTCAACGGCCCTTTTTAAACACAGCCCCCATTCTCAATCAACAACAGAGCTGAACAAAGCAGTGAACACAGGAAAACTTAAGAACAGCGAAAGAGCCAGGCATGGTGGTGCATGCCTTTAACCCCAGCAGGGGATCTTTGTGAAGCTGAGGCCAGCCTGGTCTACCTGAGTTCCAGGATAGCCATACAGAACGACCCTGCTTCAAACAAAAGCAAAGGGACAGCAGAAGATGACAAAGATATGTCATGAGAGTGGTCCTCTGATTCCGAGCCAGAGGAACGCCATCTTTCGCAAGCCACCATTGAACTGTTCTGCAAGCCATCCTCCCCATGGCTGACGTGTCTTCCAAGACCACAGGAGGGCTGTGAAGAAGTACATATGCAAGTAACTTCTCCACAGCACACTTGTCCGTGCTTTACGTAGGGGCTGAGTCTGTCATCTCCTCTAGTGCGTACACCACGGCTGTCTGAGAGTCACGGTGTGAACCTGCAGTCACCTCTACTGCCCTTCACACGGGGCACTGCTCTCAAGCCAGGTTTGCGGCCACTCTGTTGTAGACGTTACAATGTGGCTGGGTAAGGAGGAGGGCATATACATCTATCTTTAGTTGTCCACAGCTCCTCGAGGAAGCCCTAGTAAATTCTTTGTACCATCTAGATGAACTTGAATGAGTCACACCTCGGGCTGCTGGTGCTATTCCAGTTGTTATTCCAGGCAGATGTTCATTTGACATCTCTTAGGAACAGTCACACATGATCCCACAAGCGAGAGCATGATTACCGAGGCAGTGGTGATAACTGCAAACATCTGGAGTTCAGAGAGAGGCTAGATCAGTCATCGAGATAATGCTTTCAAGAGAAGAGATATTCTTTGATTGAGCTTTGAAGGATGAACACTCCACGTGTGAGAAAGGGTTAAAACTGGAACTCTCGGGGCTGGAGAGAAGTCTCAGAGGTTAAGATTCCTATTGCTCTTCTGGGTGACACATTTTGGGTCCCAGAACCCATCAGATAGCTCATCACCGCCTCTGCAGACCAGACAACCTATCCTGGTCTCTGAAGACACCAGGTACACACACACACACACACACACACACACACACACACACACACACACACAGAAGAAACAAACATGAACCCTCCTCCATGCTGACACTTGACGACAGCAGAATCCCACTAGCGGACAGCTTGTCTTTTCACCAGTAATTGAAGCAAAAGCTGTGAAGCTAAGAGCTGAGTCACAGTCACAGTCACAGTCATTTGCCCACGCGGTACAGTGTCATGCGCCTTCCTCTTCTCGGAGGTGACTGACAGGATGAAGTGAAACCGACTGACACTTTTCAATGATAGAATAAAAAGAAAAACAACTTTCTTTTGGCCTTTAGATACTCAACAAAGGCTAAGACAGACCCTTACCTCACATTCTAGGCAAAATTTAACTCAAACTGTAGCAAAGACCTAAAACCGGGGGTTGGGAGTCTGTGGGCAAAGTGTTTTCTTGTGCAAGTATAAGAACCTGAGTTGCCCAGGCGGGGGTGGCGCACACCTTTAATCCCAGCACTCGGGAAGCAGATGCAGGCAGATCTTTGTGAGTTCGAGGCCAGCCTGGTCTACAGAGCGAGTTCCAGGAAAGGCGCAAAGCTACACAGAGAAACCCTGTCTCAAAAAACCCAAAAAAAAAGAAGCCGAGTTCAGATCCCCAGCACCCATTTCAAATGCTGGATATGGGGCTGAAGAGACGGCTTAGCAGTTAATTAGACTGACTGCTCTTGCAGAAGACCTGGGTTCGATCCCCAGCACCTACATGATGAACGATTCACATCCATCTCTAACTTTGGTTCCAGGGGGATCCAATGTCCTCTTCTGACTTGTGGGCATAAAGCATTCATATGATGCACACACATACATGCAGGCAAATCACTCACACATGAAATAAAAGAAATAAACTTAAATCTAAAAATATACATACAAACATGCACACATGCAAAGGAGAAACTTAGAAACAATTTGGTCTGGGCTACTGATAAAGATTTAAAAGTCATCTATGTAAAAGTCTGAGAGGAAACCACGGAACATCTAATTATCCCACAGAAATATTCACAGCAGTGCTAAGTAGGAATGAACATTGAGGATCCCTTTGAAGGAAACAGAAATCAGAAATAAAAAGGGCACTGGTACAGCAAAAAAGAGTTTTACAAGAGATAACGTAGGCTTTAAAACAGGCGCTCGGGCCAGGGGTGTCAGTGCGTCCTTACAATTCCAGCACTTGGGATAGAGGCAGGTGGACCTCTGGGAGTTCTACGTAGTGAGTTCCAGACCAGTCAGGGCTATAAAGTGAGATCCTGTCTAAAAATAAAAATAAAAATAGGAACTCTTAGGGCTGAGGCGATGACTCAGTGGCTAACAGCACTTGGCTGTTCTTGCAGAAGACCCAAGTTCAGATCCCAGCACCCACAATGGGTGGGGGGCAGCTCACAACCTCCTGTAACACTCTCTTCTGGCCTCCAAAGGATCCTACACACACACACACACACACACACATACACACACACACACACACACACACACACACACACACACACACACGCGCGCGCACACACACACACACAGAGAGAAAGACAGACAGATATATATATATACACACACACACACACAGAGAGAGAAAGACAGTCAGACAGATATATATATAAAGTTTTTTTAAAACCCAAGGTCACTTCACACATACAGGAGGATACACACACACACACACACACACACACACACACACACACACAGAGAGAAAGACAGACAGATATATATATACACACACACACACACACACACACACACAGAGAGAAAGACAGTCAGACAGATATATATATAAAGTTTTTTTAAAACCCAAGGTCACTTCACACATACAGGAGGATACACACACACACACACACACACACTCATAAAAATTTAAAAGACAGTAAAATAAACAAATTGAAAACGGAGTGTCAGGCTGGAGAGACAGAGGGCTCGGTGGTTAAGAGCACTTACTACTCTTGTAGAGACTCGGGTTCGATTCCCAGCACCCTCATGGTGGCTCACAACCACCTGTAACTCCAGTCCCAGAGGATCTGATGCCCTCTTCTGGCCTCTACAGGCAAAACACCCATCCACATAAAATAAATGATTAAAACTGAATGCCAAATTCAAGTTGATTACTCAAAACATGAGACAGTATACCAGTGCAATACTTATTAAACTAGAAAAAAAAAGAAATAGCTTTTTTTAAATATTTATGCTTTATATGTACAAAATATTTGGGGTTTTTTGGGGATGGGGGGCAGGAGAGTGGAGTATCTCATTTTGTAGACCTGGCTGGCCTAGAATTTGCAAAGATTCTTCTCCCTCTGCCTCCAGAGTGCTCTGATTATGAGTGTACACCATCAGGCATGGCTTTATACTAAGGTTTCTTGGTTTTTGTTTGTGTGTTTGTGTTTGGTTGGTTTTGGTTTTTCAAAATAGGGTTTCTCTATGTAGCTCTGACTATCCTGGAACTGTAGCCTAGGCTGTCTTTGAACTCAAGAGATCTGCCTGACTCTGCCCCCCAAGTGCCAGGATTAAAAGATGTACATCACCACCAACCAGCTTCCATATATATTTTTAATTTCAGCATCTATTCAGAGACCCATTCAGTAACCTGGCTCTGTAGAGCTGATCTTCAATCCATCACACTTTCTGATAGTGTTAATGCTCCAGCCAGCACTGGTCCACTCCCTGATATCCGCACACCACTTCTTTGATACTGCATTCATCCACCAAGGTCTGATGAGCAAACCCACCATCCCACTCGACATTTCCAAGTAGGTGTCCAACAGACATTTTGAAAATGACCCAAACTCAACTGTGGACACTCTTGTTTTTAGGGGACAGGTCTTGCTCTATAGACCAGGCTGGCCTTGAATATGAGGCAATCCTCCTGCCTCAACCTCCCAAGTGCGAGGACTATAGGTATGCACCATCACACTCAGCTAGAACTACTGACATTCTATTCCACTTTGGTCGTCTCCATCTCACTTCAGAGGACTAGCAGCCATTCTTTGCACAAGTTTGTTTTTTCCCTCGAAACTTTAAGTTTTCCTCATACAATCCCAGATAAATCCATTTGACTCTAGACTCCTATGCTACCTAATTCCAATCGCTCCCCACATCTGCCACCTCACTTCATTCAAAAGCACTATTCAAAGGCCAGGCATGACTCACGCTTGTAACCCTAGCACTTGGGAGGCTGAGGCAGGAGAGCTGCCATGAGTTTGGGGACATACTGGACTATGTAATGAGATTCTGTCACACACAAACACACACACTAAGTAAAGAAATAAAAATAAATCTCCACTAACCACTGTGGTAATCTCTTATGCTTCTAGTCCTTTTGTTTTTACTTTTCTTCTCCCCTCAAACACAGCACTAGAATTACACTTGTTAAAAAGTTAGACTGGGACCTCGGGGTGAACTTCAATCGCAGTTCATCTGTCGAGAATGTGGAAGGCCCTCAGTGCAGCCCTCAACCCAAAAGACCAAAAAGTTCTCAAAGAAGGACTTGATATTTATCTTGAACAAGAGTAACTCAGAACCAAAGGGAAGGATTCGATAAAGAAAAGCAAGATCAGAGTGCCAGCAGCCAGCAGCGAGCTCACCTACAAAGCAATAAGGCCTGAAGACTCACCTGACATGTGGGAAGAGATAAGGAAGATCAGATAAATTTACAAATGATTAGAGAAGTCTTGGAGGCGTGGCTGGCTACAGGTGCAAGGTAGCTGTTCACAGATCCCAAGCGAGCATGCTAACTCAGAAAGGCTAGGAACGCCGTTATGCTAATTACGGGGAGAAGACTGGAAAAGCCCAAAATTATGTGTCTGTAGGCCAGCCAAGGTATCAAAGGCCAGCAGAGCACACAAGTCTGGACTGAAGACAGGGATTTGGGATGCATCAGTGCACACTAACAGCTAAGGCAAGTTCACTGACAGCGCACAGTTCAGGACCTTTCCCAGGCAGGTCACCCAGGAAACACTCAGGCACTATTTACATAGCATTTATTTAACATGCTAAGCAGTAGATATTAGCACACCATCTTATAGATGGTGAAGTAATTTCCCCAGTATTATGAAGCACTTAAAACATGAACAGCAAAAAGACAAAAAGCAAAGAGGTTAAAAGGAGAATAAGTAGCAAAGAATGCCGTCGGGGGTAGGGGGCATGAGAGGATTCAGCCTCCAGGGTCAGGACCATGGAAAATTCAAGTAGAGAACAAACACAGAAAGAATGGTGTTTGACATTTGTATTTGCAAGGTTTTGTTTTGTGTTTATATATAATATATATAAAAGGTTATTAAAAAAGGGGGGGGGGCGTGGAACTTGAGACAGCTATTTCACAATGTGGAGATGAGCTAACAGTGGGTGGTTTACTAACTCCGTGTACAGCTGGTTCCAGAAAGGGCAAATGTATTGGAGTAGGTTGCAAAATGTGTTGAGGAACTGAAAATGGATCATAGGACAGTTCTCACAAGAGGCCCAGCAGCAAAAGAAAACAAGCACCGTCCACCGTGCTGGGCGCCAATGGAGGTGTGCCACCAGCTCACCACGCCACCAGCTCACGGCGCTGGGATGGTCTGCACTCCTTATCTATTGTTGGTGCTTTTGGCTTGTTTGGGGTTTTGTTTGTTGTTTGTTTTTGGAGGAGATAAGGTCTCACTCTGTAGCCTCGGCTGGCCTCACTCAAATCTGCCTGCCCTCTCTGCCCCAAAGTACTAGGCCTGAGCCACCACAAAGGTTTCCACCCCGTTTGCAAAGACGTATTAGATTGTGTGGTGGAACTATCTTCCTTTCAGGTGACAAAGTTGACCAGTGGGGCTGGCCGGATAGCTCAGTGGATAAAAATGCCTGCATGCAGCCTGGCAACCCAAGCTGAATCCCTAGAAGCCACATAAAGGTAGAAGAAAACTGACTCCACTAAGTAAGTAGTCCTCTGACCTCCATACTCACAGTGGCATGTGTGCATATGTATACACACACACAAGCAATAAAATGCAACACACTGATTAGACAAGAATGTAAGAAACCAATCTGTACAGGGAAGTTACGTAATGTTCCGTGGTAAGCATCTCCCTTGTCTCCAGAAAGCAAATAAAAGGAATTAGAGAAATAAATGATTCATGTCCCAAAGAAATGTCAACTTTAGCCTGCCTCCAATGTTCTCATTAACCAAGATTTCAAAAGAACCTATAAATCTGTATCACAAATAAATACTGGGTGTCTACAGCAGGTGAATAACTCCTACATCACCCTAAGGTTCAGGGGAAAAGAGAAACCACTGTGATAGAATTTACAATCCAACCCTGGATACAGTGGTCCACACCTGTGGTTGAGGCAGGAGAACCAGGGGTTTAAGATCATTCTCAGTTACACAGTGTCAGGCCAGCCTGGGCTACATGAGAGCCTATCAATAGAAAGAAGGGAGGGAGGGGAGGAGGGGGGAAAATTAACAATCCAAAACATAATGTCTTCATCTTCTCCCCTCCAAAAATGGTTTGTCCTACCCTACAACTTTTTCACGTAACAGAACTGGGTCGATTAACAAGACTTGGGCAAATTTTATTTACATCTGAGTTTATTTATTTATTTTTTTTTTACAAATGATTAAATATAACTAGCTATTCAATGTAGGGGGAAAAAAAAACTTAAGTCTCCTGTCTGATAAATGGAACTTCCATAGGAAACAGTCACTCTCCCTAGTTAATGTTCCTTCTTTGGCCCTCCAACTCTTTAGTTCTGTTCCAGCCAGGTACTGGGCCAGACCCTGAGAAGACAGAAAAAAAAGACAGTCTAGCCTCATGAAATCCACTAGAAAACAATTACGGCATCTACTTACAATAGCTGATGGACTAATTGCTGGTAAGAGGCAGAGTGCTAGCAGATTTATACTCACCAGTGGCCTCGCACAGGGAAGTGACCTTTCCTTTGAGGAATGCTTAGGGGTGGGAGAAGGGGAAAGAGCAAAGAGCACACGGCATGAGGGGAAACGCTCCAGGAGATAAGAGGAAGCTTTCCAGGGACAGGAAAGGAAGCTGGAGCTTGGCGAACCGCAGGAGCTCAGGCACTCAGTACCTAGGTCTGAGTCCTAAGGGAACGTGAAACCCCTGACCAGTTCCAAGCACGTGACACACTAAGCCGTGTGCTTCTCCACGTTTCCTCTGCTTACTCCTCGCTGCATCAGAGCTCTTTGCAATCGCCACTCGCGTGCTGCCTGAGCTGGCTTTTTAACAAGTCATTTACATGTCCCACTTTAAGGCAAACAAGAGAAAAAAAAATATTCAAGTTGGATTCTGCGTTAAGGAAGAAGACAAGTGGTATTTCAGGGGGGAAAAAAGTGGCAACTACTTAAATATTACAGTGACCAACGACTTTTACAGAAAATGCAGAGAATGGAGCTTAGAGTAATCTCTCACAAATGCATATATATATATCGCTTAAGTTACATGCATATTAACACTTAAAATCAAAGACCAACTTAACAACTCCCTCCTGCTACTTAAAAACAGAACATGAGCTTGACTAAAGGTTTTGGCGCCCCGGCCCATATGGAGACTGGTGTCTGGTAGTGCCATCTTTCCCCTCACACACATCTCCCCCGCCCACATCAGTAAAAAAAGCTGACTTCCTGAGCGCATTTTTTGATGTAGCTTTTCAACGAATGCGATGACTTCTAATTCTCAACTTTCTTTACTACTGACTGGCTTGAGAGAAGGCACATGATTCGGGGGACATCAAAACCATCACTGATACTGAAAAGGCTGCCAGTCATCCGGATGGCGATGGGTAACTTTCCCGCCCTCCCCCCCGGCGGCGGCGGGCAGCGTCTCGGCGGGACAGTCTGGCCCAAGCCAGGCCCGCAGAGCCGGAGCGGCGCCGCCATCGCAGTCCCCCTTCCTCTCGGGCGCAGGGTGGACCTGGACTGGAGAGGAGGAGGAGGGGAGCGGAAGCTTGGGGTTACCTGCGGCCCGAGGGCAGCGGCGGCGGTCCGGGCGGTAGGCTGGACAGCCGCGGGAGGGTCGCTGCGGAACGATGTCCCGACGCGGGTCCGCAACGCCACCAGCCCGGCTGCGGAGGAAGATAAAGCGCTGGCCCCCACCCCCGTTCTCCGCCCCAACCTCCCAGCCCGCGGCTGCGTCACGCGCATCGCCCCGAGCTCCGGGATGCCATTGGTGGTCCTGCGGCGCGGGGCAACGCCCACTGCCACGCCCCCTCCCCAGCGCCTGGGTACCCGCGGCGCTTCTCCAGCTTACCGAGTTTTCCGGCTCCACCGCGACCCTCCTCCTCCTCCTCCTCCAATGTGGCTGAGAGTGGACCGAGTCAACTTCCTGAGAGTCCGAAAAGGCAGCCGGCGTGGTAGCGTGGGACGAGGGGTGTCTGGCGCTAACGGGGATCTTGAAACCGACCGTTAAGGAAGAAGGTAGAAGCAGTGGCGGAAAACCTGTTATAAGTCGCTCTGTGGTCTAAATTCTACTTGGCTGAGTCTGCCCTTTAGTGACACACAAACTAGAAAAGACAGAAATGAGTCACTGGAAGTAATGGGACAATCTAGTAATTTTAAAAGCATCCTGAGGGATAAATAAAAAAAAATTGATAGGGGTAAATTTAGGACATAGATAAGACAGTTTAGGCCTCGGACTTCTCAAAAGCGAAGATGTGGGTGAATTTAGGATAAAGGAAGGTGAAAGAGAAAGCTAAAAGAAAAAGACTGAAGAGTCCCTGTCGGCCTGTGAAACAATGTCAGATAAACGGGCTTCCCTAATCAGTCAGTCCTACTCTGTCGGGTTGACCATTCCTCTCCAGGTCAGATATCCTAAATAAATGTCTGACCCTTAAAGAATTACCTGCTCTGTAGACCTTTCAAGCAAGGAGTTCCATGCCTGCCCACAGCAAAGAGCATTGCTCACCTTAGAGCTGGGCTCTGCAGAGATCTGCCCAGTTTTTGCCTCCTCTGGGCCATTAATGCTTCTGTCAACAGTTGGGTAGTAGCATTTGGAAGGGCTCTGCTGTCTGTACTTCCTCCTCCTTTCCTGAGTTAGAACATTTGGGACTCAGAAGTTCACCTCTGTGGGGACTCTTATAACAACCTCCTTTACACACCAAGAAAACCCGTGCCTTTTCATTGTTTCATTTATTCAGTTAAAAAACAAATACTAAGCTGGGTAACACACTCCTGGGTGTGGTGGTGCACACCTTTGATCCCAGCACCCAGGAGGCAGAGGCTGGCAGATCTCTGTGAGCTGGAGGCCAGCCTGGTCTACACAGTGAGTTCCAGAACAACCAGGGATATTTAAAGGGACCCAATCTCAACAAACAAACAAACAAACAGTTGCTGTGACTGCAAGTGTGTGTTTGTAGTGGGGGAAAAAAATAATCAGACAATTGCAGGTAGTGGTAAGTGTTAGGAGAAAATACAGAGTGGTCAGGGAAAGATGTGAAATAGTGCCGTAAGTAATTTAAAAGCTTTCCTGGGTTTTCATAAAACAGAATTTGAGGACATAAGCTACATACAATCAACCCCTTAACTTTCGTAAAGACAAAGGCATGGGTGATTTTTCTGGGGTGATCTGAATTAAGACTTAAATAAGGAAGAAGAATTAGTCCTGCAGCCATAGGCAGGAAGAACATTCTAGACAGAGGACAATGAGTGTAAAGGACCGTGTATATTGAACAACTTTGGCTGGTTTGAGAAGCAGAAGGCTGAAGCGCACTTGAGGGGAGGGGGGGGACACTGAGGTTGGATCACTGAGCAGGAGCCCAATCCTGGTGTTTTGTTTTGGATTCTTATTCATAAGTGCAAAAGAAAAAAGGGTTTTTTGGGGGGGCTGGGGGGCATGAACCATGGTCTCACTATGTAGTCCTGGCTGCCCTCTAACTCAGAAATCCACCTGCCTCGGCTGGGACAGCCTGTGCCAACCTGCCCCCCAGCCTACTGTTTGTTGTTTGTTTTCATCTAGGGTTGTTATGTTACATTTTTTTTTTACCTATTTTATAGAGAACGACCTCTGAAGAGTAGCAGAGACAGAACAAAGAGAAACGAGAGAATAAAGAAGTCACTGGGGAAGTATATGGTGTAGATAGTAGGAGTCACCTGCATTGGGGGTAGCTGCTGTGGAAATAAAAGATGAAAGAGTCCAGGGTACTTGGGGGGGGACAGACCCAGGTGAACAAAGGTAGACACAAGGTAACTCCAGGTCATTTCCTTGAGCAACTAGGAGGGTGGTGATAGCATCTAGTGCAAAGGCAACTAGAGAAACGCCAGAGCCTCTGACTGGAACCCAGGTGTCTCCCCAGCTGGCCTGTAAAACCTCCCATCCCCCTAATCCTGCGATCAAGGCTTAGTTAAATTCTGCTAATTTCATCATATCCCAAGAAACATTTGCAGAACTTAGAGCCAGTTGCTAGGGACCTGAAGTCGACTGTCTCTTGAAGAGAGCGAACTAAGCCATTCGACAACAGTGGAACAAATGTTACAATAAAAAGAAGCTTAAAGCAATGGCTGCCTAATAGGGTCATTGTCTGTAATAAGTCCGTGATTTCAAGGCTTTCCGTACAGACCTTGGCTACCACTGTCACCGTTGCTCTTCTTCTGGATGCAGTAGGAGCAGGTGGCCTGGAGTAGAGGGGCGGGAGAATGGAGGGGGGGGCCACTCTGAGCCTAACTTTCTAAGTAGGAGAATAGTGGTCTGGGAAAGGAAGGAGGAATTTTCAAAATAAAAGGAAAACAATATCCAAACCCTTAAGATAAAAAGGAGCCAGATCCATGAAACACAGAGGTAGCAGAGGATCCTTAACTATAGGGTGCTTCCTGAGCAGCAATAAGAGACAGAGCTGAGTGTGTAAGCCAGTGTGTGTGTCTGAGACATTCTGATTCAGACTCTGATAGACAGTGGGGAGCCAGTGATGGATGTTAAGTAGGAGGGACTGGTGATTTAGAAGACCTTACTGGACAGAGATGCAGCTGGAGGTGGGTAGATGAATTAGGAGGGTGATGTGTAATATAGGTGAGATGATAAAGAGCCAGTTTAGGCAATGGCCAAGTGGGATAGAGAGAATAAGGAGAGAGAGGAACGGGGAAAGGGTTGGGGATGTAGCTCAGCTGGCAGCCTGAGTGCCCAGCATATGAAAAGCCCTGGGTTTGATCCCCAGCCCACTGCCGAGTCATGACAATGCTCATGCATCATCCCAGCATTGAGATAGAAGCAGGAAGATGGGAAGTTCGAGGCTCCCCTTCAACATAGTGACTTTGGGACTAGCCTGGGCTCTGTAAGACCTTGCCTGTAAGAAAAGGGGAACTGATGTTTGAAAGATGTTTAAAAGAACAGAATTAAATAATATTTTGGTTGTGGGAGCTAATTCAGAATTAACTTAGAAAGCAGGGCGGCGGGAATTAATGCTGACAGAGGTAAGAATATACATCCTGGAGAAGGAACAAGAACAAACTTTACTTGGGTTAATGTTTAAGCCACATTACTCCACTCCCGCTAAGACCCAAAGGAACTGGACAAGAGGAAATTAAATTCGCCTTCATATTTTCTCTGGTTCTATCAACAGTGCATACTTACTACAGACAATAAAATCAAATACAGAAAGGTTCAGGGGTTGGGGGTTTGGCTCAAGAGAGGACTTGCCCAGCAAACTCAAGGCCCTGGGTTCAGTCCCTGGCGCCAGAAAAAAGAAAAGTACAAATATAAAAGTCAGTTAACATTGTAATTAGAGATACAACTCTTTTTTCTTTTTCTTTTTTTTTTTTTTTTTTTTGTGGTTTTTCGAGACAGGGTTTCTCTGTGTAGCTTTGCGCCTTCCCTGGGACTCACTTGGTAGCCCAGGCTGGCCTCGAACTCACAGAGATCCACCTGGCTCTGCCTCCCAAGTGCTGGGATTAAAGGCGTGAGCCACCACCGCCCGGTGATACAACTCAATTTTGAAGTGAAGGGAGAGAGCAGTGGTTTGCACTTAGGCTCTGAACCCCTTTGCCAGAACTTGCTAAGTTTTACAGAAAAGCCCCCCCCCCCAAAAAAAAAAAAGAAAAGAAAAGAAAAAGAAAGAAAGAAATGGGACTTAAAAAATATGTAAACATTGGCAAGGGCATTTTGATGCACGCCTTCAATCCCAGTGCTCAGGAGGCAGAGGCAGGTGGGTCAAGGCTGCCCTGGTCTGCATAGTGAATTCAGGCCAGCCAGGAAATGGAGGAAGCCTGTCTCAAAAAAAGAAAGAAAAACAAAACGAAACAACAAACAACTGAAGATCTTAGTTCTTCAGAGGAACACATCTCCCTTAATGATACAAAATGAAAAGTAGATCGGTATCCCATCCTCAGCAGGGCACCATTGGTACTAAAACATACAGGAAAGAGATTCATTAGGAACGAGGCAAGGGCCAGGTGTGATGGCATTCGCCTTTAATCCCAGTATTCGGAAGCGTAAGGCAGGAGGATTGCCATAAACCTGAGGCCAGACTGGACTACCTAATGAGTTCCAGACCAGCCTGGGCTAGAGTAAGAACCAGTCTCCCAATAACCGAAACAGAAAGTAACAGAAGACAATCAAGTACACTAGAATGTAGGCGCACACACGTCGATTGACCCCAAGAACTCCGGGAGGGCAGCAGTTCTGTCTTGTTTTTTAGAAGCACCTAACACAATACCTATATGTCACATGCTAAATATATTGAATGAATTAATGAACTGGGCATGGTGGTTCACACCTGTAATGCCAACACTCTGGAGGCTGAGCTAGAAGTCCAAAGTGGACAACAGAGTTCATTTCAACTTAGCCTGGGCTACGGAGTGAGACTCTATCAATATAAATAAATATATAAATAAATGTAAAAATGAATCATTAAATTATTATTTCACTTTGAAAATGAAAAATCTTGGGGCTGGAGAGATGGCTCAGAGGTTAAGAGCACTAGCTGCTCTTCCAGAGGTCTTGATTTCGGTTCCGAGCAACCACATGGTAACTCACAACCATCTCTAATGAGATCTGGTGCCCTCTTCTGGCCTGCAGGCATACATGCAGGCAAAACACTGTATGCATAATAAATAAATCTTTTAAAAAAATCTTTTTAATGAATTAATGCAACCAACTGAAGGCATTAGGGCCTGGAGTACTGGCCAGATGTGACATCATTTCTTCCTTCTCTAGTGACTCAGTCATCTTGAAAGTGGTGTGTCACTTATTTTCTGCTAAAAGATGTCTTAGCATACAAGGTAAAGGGTCAGACCTCTAGCCAGGCAGTGGTGATCCACTCCTTTAATCCCAGCACTCAGAAGGGAAAGGCAGGTGGATCTCTGAGTTCGAAGCCAGCCTTGTCTACAGAGCAAGTTCCAGGACAGCCAGGGCTGTTTACACAGAGAAACCCTGTCTTGGAAACATGCCTCCCCTCCCCCCCCCAAAAAAAAGAATTATCAATCTCAACCCCCTTAACTCCATGAATTTTCTTGAAGTTTAAATAGCAAAGTATACTCTAGGCATGTTTATAGACATAATGGAAGCTGAAGATATCTACACACATGAGGAAAAATATCAAGAGTTCCCGAACCTTCCGTGAGGGTGGGTGTGGCCTGTGGCCTCCTAACTGCCCCACGGAGGCAGGGAAGAACTGCCACACTGCAAACCCAGTTCCTCCTCTCTGATACCATCTCTAGGGGTGGCTTCCCTCAACTCTTTCTCCAAAATGGACTGTGCTCTACCCCTGGACTCAGAAAGACATGCCGGGGCCAACAATTTCAAGTTTGCCAGCTAAGACATTAGCTACAGGTCACAAAACAAAAATGTCCTTCAGAAGATAGCAGCTCTGAGTGACGCTAACATGAACGGCACATGCTAGGTGGCAGTGATGTGACAGTTCGTTATTTGAAGCACTGTGCAGCTCTTGAGGGGGGTTTTGATAAGAAGGGGGCTATGGGATGTCTCTGCGTCCTGCTAAACTTTCCTCTAAACCTAAATCCGTGCTCATGCTTCCGGGCTGCAGAGATGCCGAAGCGACGCGACTGCTCTTGCAGAGCCCCAGAGTTTAGCTCCCAGCACCCGTGTTAAGGGGCTCATAGCACCTGAAATTCCAGCTCTTGGGGATCCGATGCCCTCTGACCTCTGTGGATGCCTGCACTCTTGTGCACATACATGTCCAACACACGGGCAAGCATGCATTCATATAATTAAAAGGTTTTTTTTTTTTTAATCTTTCAAAAATAGTGAAGAAAGCCAAGCATTGTGGCACATGTCTTTAATCCCAGCACTCGGGAGGCAGAGGAAGGGGGAAATCTCTGAGTCTGAGGCTAGCCTGGTCTACAGAACCAGTTCCAGGACAGCCAGGGCTACACAGAGAAACCCTGTTCAAAAAAAAAAAAAAGAAACAAACAAAAACAAAGAAACAAAACAAAACACACACACACACATATACACACACACACACACACACACACACACACACAAACAAAACAAAAAAGCCAAGAAAAATTCTTGGGGCTGAGAAAATATCCCTGATTGAGCATTTACCACTCAGTACCTACAAAAAGCTGGTTGGACCTAACACCCTTTCCCCTATAATTCCAGCCTCAGAAGACAGGGGTAAAGGGTCCCCAGAACAAGCCAGACTAGACATATTCAGAAAGCCTGTGTTTGATTGAGAGACCCTGCCTATTTGAATAAGGTTCGTAGGATGGTTCCTGACATTAACCTCTGACTGCCAGGTACAAATGCTCACATGCACACTCACTTGTATTAATCACAGCCACATGTGCATCCACAGCATACCACACATGGGAAAATGGAAAAAAATTCAACATTTGTACATCTCAAAGGTGCATATAAAAGTATTTTATGCAAAAATGAAGACTAGAGTGTTTAAGGTCGTCATCTCAGAATGGTATCATTCCTTGTCATTTTTTCTCCCTGCCCTTATAATTTAATATATTATTTGAGGGTTGTTTTTTCCCAACAAGTTTTTATTATTCATCTAATAGTAGGATCTGTTTCCTCATAGAATTGAAAAATCCCTGTTGGACTACAAGAGGGAAACAAGTCCCTTCCATTAAATTGCCCTAACATACATATATGAAGAGTTCCAGAAGAAGAGAAAGGGGAAAAAATGAAGTAAAAAAACTAAATGGCTGACAATGTCCAGATCTGATTAGAACATAAACCTAAACAGACAAGATCTCTAACAGACACTGAAAAGGATAAACTTAAATACTCAGCACAACACAGTAAAAGTGTTAGCCATGGCTGGGCACGCCATGGTGGCACACGCCTTTAATCCCAGCACTCAGGAGGCAGAGTCAGGTGGATCTCTGTGAGTTCGAGGCCAGCCTGTTCTACAGAGCGAGATTCAGGACAGGCACCAAATACATGGAGAAACCCTGTCTCAAACAAAACAAAACAAAACAAAACAAAACAAAACAAAACAAAACAAAACAAAACAAACAAAAAGAAGTGCTAGCCACATACAACAGAAAATCCGGAAAGCAGCAACCTAGTGGGAGCTATAAAAAGGTCAGTAGCTCACCAGAAACAACAGAGTCAGAAAGCCATCAGATGGCATATTCAAGTTTGTGGAGGGTGGGGAGAACATCCATGAACCAAGAACTTTATAGTCAGAAAAAAACCTCAAACATACAGGCATTCCCAGATTACCCAAAACTGAGAGTATTTGTTGCTGACTGATTCACCTTGCAAGAAATAACACGAGGAAGACTTTAGGCTGAAAGCGAGTGGCACTGGTTAGGAATTAAATCCACACTGGAAAACAAATGGTGGGGTGGGGCTGGTTCCCTGGTTAAGAGCAGTGGCTGCTCTCGCCCGCCTAGGACCAGGCTAAGTTCTCCTCCCCCGAAAGGCAGATCACAACCATCTAAAACTCCAGTGCCAGCCATCTCATGCCTTCTTCTAGCCTACACAGGCAGCACGCGTACTCATGCTACACCTATGTACGGGCAAAACACACTCGAACAATTGAATCTTTAAAACAAAGAGGGACTGAGTGTGGTATTCCATACCTGTAAGCTCAGCACTCAGGCACAAGCAGGAGGATTTCTGTGACTTCCTGATTAGCCAATGCTACATAATGAGACTCTGTCTCAAAAGCAAACACCAAACAAAAACAGGGAAACACACACTCACACACACACAAAACTAAGAAATAGGGAAGGGATGTGGGATATTTGGAACCTGGGCCACCTTCTGAGAGAGATCCCAAATTCCTATTCCTGGAATTCATGAAATCCAGCTACCTGTGCCTCCTGAGTGCTGAGATTATTCTCATTTGATCACGAGAAACCCATAGGTGCTTACCTGCATATATGTCTGCGCACCACATGAATGACTGGTACTTACAGAGGCCAGAAGGGGTAATCAGATCCGCTGAAATTGAAGTTATAGTTGGTTGTGAGCTGCTGTGTGTGTGTGCCAGGAACTGGTCCTCTAGAAAAGAAGACAAGACTCTTAACCACTGAGCAGTCTGTCATCTTCGAGTTGTGGTATTGTATTCCCCCAAATATTGTGCATGCTAATAAACTTATCTGGGGTCAGAGATAAGTTTAATAATAATAATAGCCAGAATTATTAAAGGACTAGATTGCCTACCTGAAATACATCTCCACATGAACACCCCCCCCCTCTAACACACACACACACACACACACACACACACACACACACACACACACAAATCGAAAGTGGGGCTGGAGAGATGGCTCAGGGGTTAAGAGCCCTGACTGCTCTTCCAGAGGTCCTGAGTTCAATTCCCAGCAACCACATGGTGGCTCGCAACCATCTATAATGAGATCTGGTGCCCTCTTCTGGTCATACATGCTGTATACAAAATAAATAAATACATAAATACATAAATACATAAAAATACATAAATAAAAAGTGATTCATTTTTTTTAAAAAAATCGAAAGTGAGGAGAGACTAACAGAGGGGCATAAAGTATACCTATCTATATATGAAATTGTGAACCAATAACATTTTCAAAACATATCTTTAATACCTTGGGGTGGGGTGGGGTGGGGAGCAGAGTGAGACAAAAGCAAGATAGCTCAGTGGGTAGGGCACTTTATCAAACCTGAGAACAACAGAGATTATCAGACTACATAGTAAGCCCTAACTGTACATTATCTTCTGGAGACATAGATGAAATTCAAAGGTACATACAAAGGCCTTTCAAAGGATAGAAAGAAATACAGACTTAAGCCGGGCAGTGGTGGCACACGCCTTTAATCCCAGCATTTAGGAGGCAGAGGCAGGTGGATCTCTGTGAGTTCGAGGCCAGCCTGGGCTACAGAGTGAGTTCCAGGAAAGGCACAAAGCTACACGGAGAAACCCTGTCTCGAAAATCCAAAAAAAGAAAAGAAAAGAAAAGAAAAAGAAATACAGACTTAGTAGACTATAAAGAAGCCAGAGTAGCTATGGGGAGATACGATATCAGACAAAATGGACTTTAAGGCAAAAATAAAAATAAAAATAAATGTAAAAAACAGTCCAAGTGTTCTGTGCAAGAGTTAAGCAGTGATACTATAAGACTCAGCAGCTCTACTCCTAGAAACACCCAAGAGAGCTGGAAACAGGGCCACAAAAACACCACTACAGGAACACCCAGAGCGGGGTCTTGCACAACAGCAAGAAGTGGGAAGAACCCAACATGTTGACCAGCTGAAGAGCAGATAAACAAGATGAGTACAGTGGAATACTATTCAGCAATAAAAAGAACCGAGTGCTATCACATGCTCCAACATGGATGAACCTTTGTTCCAGGCTAACTGAAGAGAGGGCTATTCTTAAGAACCTCATACGCGCCGGGCGGTGGTGGCGCACGCCTTTAATCCCAGCACTCGGGAGGCAGAGCCAGGTGGATCTCTGTGAGTTTGAGGCCAGCCTGGGCTACCAAGTGAGTCCCAGGAAAGGCGCAAAGCTACACAGAGAAACCATGTCTCGAAAAACCAAAAAAAAAAAAAAAAAAAAAAAGAACCTCATACTAGCCAGGTGGTAGTGGTCCAGGGTTTTAATCCCAGCACTCAGGAGGCAGAGGCAGGCAGATCTCTGAGTTTGAGGCCAGCCTGGTATACAGAGCAAGATCCAGGATAGCCATGATTATATAGAGAAACCCTGTCCAAAAAAAAAAAAAATAGGAGAGTCATCTGTAGCACAAATTCTAATTGGTTTTAATAATAAAAACCCAGAGCCAGATATGGAGGTAAATGCTGAAAGATCAGAGAGACAAAGGAACAAAGTCACAGCCACCTCTAACCCCGCCAACTCCTCAGCCGAAAAAGGGAGATTCTGTCTCCACAAATCCTCAGACTGAACGCCCCTGAGTCTGCAGCCTATAGGGGAGGCTGAACTTCTGTCTCCTCTGCCTTATATCCCTTTCTCCACCCAGCCCTATCACTTCCTGCCTCAACCTTCCTAGTGAGGATTAAAGGCATGTGACTCCCAAGTGAGTCATCACCGCCTGGCTCGGTTTCTTGTTCAGACTGGATTAATCTCGTGTAGTCCAGGATGGCCTTTGAACTCACAGAGATCCGTCTGCCTCTGCCTCTGCCTCTGCCTCCTGAGTGTTAGGATTAAAGGTGTGTGCCACCACTGCCTGGCCTCTGTGGCTAACTCTGTAGCTGGCTCTGTTCTCTGATCTTCAGACAAGCTTTATTTGTGAGAGCATATTTAAAATATCACCACAGTCATTTATGGGATATACAGAAAAGTTAACCAAGGGACAGGAGACAGAAAGCAGATCTGTATTTTCGTAGTATTGGGAGAACTGGGAGGAAATGGAAGGTAACCGCTCATAGATAGCACTTCTCTGGGACTGATGAAACTATTCTAAAATGACTGCAAGTGAAATTGCAAAACTCTGAATGTGCTTTAAAATTCATGAAACTGTACCCTTGAAAAGCATTTTATCTTATGTGTAAAGTGTTCTACTCGCATGGATGTATGTGAACCACAGGCGTGCCTGGTGTCCCCGAGGAGGTCAGGAGAAGACACTGAATCCCCTGGAACTAGATGTATGAATGTTTGTGAGCCAGCACGTAGACACTGAGGACCAAACCCAGGACCTCTGTGAGAACCGTAAGTCTTTTAACTGCTGAGCCATCTTTCCAGTCAGAAACCCCACATTTATTTGTTTATCTGGTTTTATTTTTGTTTTTTTGAGACAGGGTTTCTCTGTGTTGCCTTGACTGTCCTGGAACTCAGTCTGTAGACCAGGCTGGCCTCAAACTCAGGGATCTGTCTGTCTCTGCCTCCTGAGTGCTGGGACTGAAGACATGTGCAACCCCTGCCTGGGCTGGGGCTGCAGCTCTGTGGTAGAGTGTGTGCTCAGCATGTACAAAGCACTGTGTTCAATCTTAAGCACCACAAAAGCTAAGAGGAAACAAATAAGATTTATTTGCTTCCTCAGCTCTATGGTTAAAGGCCCTTGCCCCATAAGCCTGACAACCTAGGCTAGATTTTTTTGAACCACAATAAAAATGGAAGGAGAGAACCAACTCTGACCACTACACATATACTGTGGCACACATATCCAGACACACACACACATCTATCCAACACACATATGACAATTATTAATTTATATATTTTTTAAAAATCCCAACCAGGGGTGGTGGTGAAGTCCTTTAGTCCCAGCACTCAGGAGGCAGAGGCCGGAGGATTTATGTGTGTTCGAGGCCAGCCTGGTCTACACAGTGAGTTTCAGGACAGTCAGAGCTACATAGTGAGACCCTGTCTCAAAACAAAACAAAAAACCCAATACAGCAGCATGCATCTGTGTTCTTTACCCCCTCCCCACCTCCAGGATGGGAGGTGAAGACAGAGTCACCTGGAAGTCCAAGGACCAGCCACCTGGGGTCTGTCTGTAGCATGACAGAAACAAAAAAGACCCTGTCTCAAGAAGGCTAAAGGAGGGAATTAAGCTGGATAAGTTGTACTCTGGCACGCATGTACTTGGCACCCTCCCCTCGTGCAAAGCTCTCGAAGAGCATGCATGCTCTCACCCATCCTGCCCTCCCTACATATAGCTATCATGGTAATGGTAGGCAGGTGTTCAATAAACAGGTTTTGGATGTCACTAAATCACACATATCAGAAGTGGGAAATACACTCCAGAAAGTTCTCTGAGCTTGGTGTGGTGACACAAATCTGTAATCCAGGATCTGGAGGGAGAGGCAGGAAAATCAGGAGTCCAAAGTCACCCACAGCTGCGTGCAGAGTTCAAGGTCAGTCACATCTGAAGTTTTCTAGATGTGGTGTATTTAAGAAATCCAACAGGTAAGCTGTTGAAACCCAAGTTTCTTGTCCTCGGGACACACAGTGCATATGCAATAGAGAACAGTTACCCAATCTACAATCCCAAACTGACTGTGTACTCTTTGACACAATGTAGTACTAATGTAGGTGAGAGAGCCACTGACTCAGAATGAAACTGGCCAACGTGTGATACTGACACGTGTGTCTCGGGATAACTTTTAGAGTGTAAAGTGGGGAGACATTAGATTTCATACCCAAAGGGAAAAGCCAGTCACCAAAACTATACAACCTCCTTTGCAACATTCTAATAGACAGTTAAGTGGAACCTGTAGTATACTACTCAGTTCCATTGGAGTCTATTGATACTACCAATACAGGGGCGGGAGAGATGTCTCAGAGGTTAACAGCACTGGCTGCTTTTCGGAGGACTTAGCTTAAATTCCCACTACCCACGTGGTGGCTCAGAGTCATCCATAACTCTAGTTTCAGGGAACGTGGTCTTCTGGTCTCTCTGGACACTGCACACATGCACAGACATACATGCAGGCAAAACAGCCATACACATAAAAAAAATTTTTTTGTTTTGTTTTGTTTTTTGTTTTTGAGACAGGGTTTCTCTGTGTAGCTTTTGGAGCCTGTGCTGGAACTCACTTTGTAGACCAGGCTGGCCTGGAACTCACAAAGATTGACCTGCCTCCTGAGTGCTGGGATTAAAGGTGTGTACCACCACCACTTGGCTTTTTTTTTAAATAAATATTTTCAAAGAAGAAAATTTCCAATAAAAATCCAAGTGGCAATTCTGATTAGCAGTATAATCAATAACCATCTTGTTGGTTTTAAATGTGGCGCTTTTACCATTCGAGGAAAGGTCAGAGGCACAACAAAACCCAGTGTTAGAGCTTTATTAGGAGGAAGGGGGGGACAGAAGAGAGCGTGGCCAGGCCTGGGGCAGAGAGTGCAGGAGAGAGCGAGTGGGGGGAGGGAGAGCAGAAGAGAAGGGAGGAGTCTGTGTCTGGCTTTTTAAGGATTCCCCTGCCACGCATGCATGGATTGTGTGACAGCATTGGCACAGTCACTCAGCGCACTGATGATGTAAGACGTAAGACCCCTTGCTTAGCCACTAAACTACGCATGTGCAGTCACATAGCTGGAGTGGCAGAATCCTAACACATCTATTAGAAATCTGAGGGCCCGAGAGATGAGGGGTCAGCAGGTACAGCACTTGCCATACAAACAAGAGGGCTTGAGCTTGAATGATCCCCAGGACTGACACTGGCCTCTGGCTCCCACACATGCACACGTGGACGAGCACACACACGGAATTTTTAAAAAAATAAATAATAAATTTGAATAAAGCTTGGGTGGCATGGTGATCCACATCTGTTATCCCAGCACTCAGCAGGTTGGGGCAAGAGGATTTCTAAAGTTCAAGGCCACCATGGGTTATATAGAGAACTCAAGGCAAGCCTGGGAGAAATAGCAAAACCCTGTCTTCAAACCACCCCCTCAAAAAATTTTTTTGACTAAGATTTCCTACTAGGCTATTGGTGTTGATTAACCTGGGTCCTCTGGAAGAGCAACAAGCGTGGGGATGAAGAGATGACTCTGGTCAAAGTGCCATTGCTGTCCCAGAGGACCCTGGCCCAACACCCAGCACCTACAGGGCAGCTCACATCTGTCTGTAACTCAGGTCCTCAGAGATCAGTCACCCTCTTCTGGCCTCCATGGGCACCAGGCTTGAGTGATGTGTAGGCAGGCACACATGCAGGCAAAATACCCATTCACATAAAAATCATAAAAGTTAAACAAATGCTCTTAACCACTGAGCTGTCTCTCCTACTTTCTCTTTCTTGATGGCAGACACCTTTAGAAGCCTCTGAGTCTGGATGGGTGAGAAAGCCAAGCAGCTTGTCAGTTCCTAGCTTCAAGGATCAAGGCCTATCCTCATTAGCTGGAGAATGTATGAACAGGAAGTTGTCACTGAAATGATATGCAAGGTGTACTTCAGGGATCTGATCCCTTTATGCACCTTGAGATCCAAATGAATAGGTGGAGAAGGCAACTAGTGGGCAATAGAATAATACTGGAACCATATCATGTTGGGAGGTGTCCCAGAGGACTTGAAATAATGGCTGTGCAGCAGAAATATCTGTATCTGCCCCCTCCCCAAAGAATGTTTTTATGATAACATAAAGTTGGGGCTCGTACATTTTCATATTAAACTTTTTTTTGAGACAGGGTCTCACTGTGTAGCTCTGGCTTCCCTGGGACTCTCAGCCTGCCTCTGCCTCCTGAGAATTGGAACTAAAGGTGTGCACCACCACTTCTGGCCTTAAACGTTTTTGCTAACTAAACAAAACAGCATTTCTTCTCAAAGCTTCTTGTAGAGCAGTCAACCACTTACCCACTTACCCAACATTTACCAATTCCTAAATCAGTTAAATATCATATAGTTATTAATTTTTTTGTTTTGTTTTGTTTTTCAAGACAGGGTTTCTCTGTGTAGCTTTGTGCCTTTTCCTGGAACTCATTTGGTAGTCCAGGCTGGCCTCGAACTCACAGAGATCCGCCTGGCTCTGCCTCCCGAGTGCTGGGATTAAAGGCGTGCGCCACCACCGCCCGGCTAGTTATTAAATTTTTAATATGCCAGAGGGGCAGTAGTGGTGCACAACTTTGATCCCAGCACTTGAGAGAGAGAGGCAGGCAGATCTTTGTGAGTTCAAGGCCAGCCTGATCTACAAAGTAAGTTTCAGGACAGCCAGGGCTACACAATGAAACCCTGTCTCATAAAACAAAACAAAACATTTCAACATGCCAGTGTTTATTTTTTGAGAACCTTGCTTGTATATAATATGTGTGTGTGTGTGTGTGTGTGTGTGTGTGTGTGTGTGTGTGTGTGCATGTATGTTCTAGAACGTTCGGGTGTACTGCCACATTGTTCCAAATGAAAAAAAAAATCTGTCAAAATATGTTAATTGTGCCAAAGGTTACACATCCCACTCACCCCTGCTAAAAACTAATCTCTCAGTAAACACTTATCTCTGGGAAAATATGCTATACCCGTTCTCTTACCTCCTGGACATTCTTGCATCAATTATGGTTTAGGAAACACAGTGGAGGAGTGAGAGATTAGATTCAAAAAGGGAAACAGAAGTCCTTAAAACAGGCGAGTGCCAAAGTAGAAACAGAGGCGTGTGTGCACTTCCTAGCTGTGGATTTTGTGACTCGTCATGGAAACGCCTCACTTGACAAACTAACAGGTGAGAGCTGATTTTTTCCTTCAAAGGAGCTCTTTCATTCCACCTCTGGAGTGACTTTTATGTCCCCGACACTGGTTTAACATTGTCTGGGATAAGAGATGATGAAAGACACCACTCTGCCCTGAAGCAGCGTGGAAGCTAATCTCGAAACATTTCTTATATGCCAATGGCTACCATGTTAAACAAAACATGCCAGGTACCAGAGATGGTGAGAGTTCAGAGAGCCAAAGAAGTTCAAAGTGGCGCTCTCAGCTTGGAGTGCAGCTAGGGTGGCCATCTGCCCGGACTTACACTTACTGGTGTGGCGGTCACCTTTGTAGCTGTTACAAAATACCCAAGGAGACAGAGGGTGCAGGATTTATTCAGACTTGCCAGTCCACAGCTGGCTCCGTGGTTTCTGGGCCTGTGGAGGCATCATGGGTGGTGGGGAAAGAGGGGAGAGTAGCCCATCATAGCCAGGTGTGTGGTGGAGCAGAGCTGCTCCCCTGGTGGTGGCAGGATACAGAGAGATGGGAAAGATCCCAGGACAATAGAACAATGCACTTTTCAAGACACGCTTTTAATGATTGACTTCCAGTGATGCCTCCCCATCTCCCTATAGCCCACTCAGCTATAAATCGTTCATGCATAAGCCACTGATGAATTTGATGTCCTCATGATCCAATCACTTCTCAACACATGAGCCTTTCTTGGGACACATCATATTTAAATCTTAACAGCTGGAATTGGTAGGCAGCATCTGGGGATGCAGGACCATCACTGATTAGACTGAAATAGTCCTGGGCAAATCAAAGGCAGGGATTAAAGGCATGCGCTACCGCCTCCCAGCTTGTTTTTTTTAATTTTATTTCTTTGATACGGGATCTCATGTAGCCTAGACTAGCCTCAAATTCACTATATAGCAGAGGATGACCAAATTCACTATGTAGCAGAGGTTGATCCTCCTGCTCCACTCCCCAAGTTGAGATTACAGGTGTGAGACACTATACTGGTCTCTGCGGCTGTTTTCTCCTCTTTTATTTTATTTTGCTGTTGTTGTTGTTGTTGGTGGTGGTGGTGCTGGTGCTGGTCTTGGTGGTGGTGGTGGTGGTGTGGTGGTGGTGTGGTGGTGGTGTGGTGATTTTGATACAGGCTCTCTCTTTAGCTCAGGCTGGCCTGGAACTTGGGACAAGCTTCCTTCCTCAATTTCCTTAATTCTGAGATTACAAGCCTGTGTCATCATCAGTTGTGAGACTTCAAAAATACTTATTTTATAGCTGGGACTAATAGTACCTGTTTTTTATCCCAGCACTTAGAAGGTAGAAGCAAGAGGATCAGGAGGCAGATGGATCTCTGTGAGTTCAAGGCCGGGCTGGTCTACACAGTGAGTTTCAGGCTAGCCAGGGATATGTGAGGCACTGTCTCAAAAATAATTGACTTGTGTTTGTTGAAGTTTACATTTTTTTCATTACATTTTACAGAGAGATGGCTCAGTGGTTAAGGCCCCTGGCTGCTCTAGAGGACCCCAGTTTGATCCCATGATCCACTTGGCAGCTCAGAACTATAACTTCAATCCCAAGGGAGTTTGGCCATCCCATCACCAGAGTAGGTCAGTCCCGGCTGTCTCTCGGCCATTGCCAGCAGTCTTTTGTGGGGGTATCTTTGTGGATTTTTGTGGGCCTCTTTAGCACTTTGTTTCTTCCTTTTCTTGTGTGGTCTTCATTTACCATGGTCTCCTATTCCTTGTTCTCCCTCTCTGTTTTTGAGGGATACAATGCTCTCTTCTGACCTCTGGGTACTGTATGCATGTGGTGAACAGACATTAACAGGCAAAACATCCATACTTGTAAAATAAAGAAGGAAAAAAAATTGTGTGTGTGCACACGTGCCATGGAGTGTGAAAGTTGAGGACAAAGGACAGCTTGTAGGAGTTGGTACTCCTCCACAATGATGTTCCCAGGGATCCAACCTAGGCAGTAAGGCCTGGCAGTAGGTGCCTTTGCCTACTGAGGCATCTCCTGGCTCTTGCTGCAGTTTTAGTATCCATTTCCCAGGTGATCATCAGCTTGGAACTCTCACACGTCTACGGAATATCAGAAACCCTTGTGTCTCTCCACCCTTGAGCACTGGAGCCTGACCTAAAGTCCCATAAATGTCAGGCAAGCACTACTGCTGAGCTACATCTCCAGCCCCTCATTTTCTTTTATTTAAATTGATTCTTCTATCTTGATCATTAAAGTACCACGAACATCTTTCCTCTGTGTATACTTGTGTCTTTTGTTTTGTTTTGAGATGGGGGTCTCACTATGTAGTCCTGGCTGTTCCAGGTGCATCCCTCTACCCTTTTCTGAGAAGCTTCTAGATGCAATAGGCGGTGATTAACACCGAGACCCAGCCCTCAGAGCGCTCAGCTCTAAAGGGAGCATCTATTCTACACGTGCCCCACTTCCAAGGCTTAGGGATCATTTCAGAAGAGAGGGCAGGAGAAGTTTAAGAGCCCGAGTGGGTGGAGGACCATAAGGAAATATTTTCTGGACACAAAGGAGCAGCCACACATGTGAACCCCCAGTGATTACGACCGCACACACAAAACATGGGCAAGCCCTAGTCAAAGCAAATCCCAGCATGAAGAGGGCTGATAGCCCACAATCCCACCCTAGTTAAGTACTGGCGATTGTCAGCTACTGGGGGAGGGAGAAAGAGTTTTTTCTAAGAGCGTAGCCTTGATAAGTTGACCCTGCTCCAGTGGAAGACCATGCATCCACAAATATTTGGAAAGCACAAATTGTTCTTCATGCGAGAGGAAGGAGGACACAGAGTTGGGTGAGTAGGGAATGGGGGGGGGGTGGACTTGGCAAGAGCTGGAGAGAGGGAGTGAATGTGATCCAAACACATTGTATGAAACTCTCAAGAAACTAATCCAAAGGCTCGGTGGTTTAAAGTGCACTGACTGCTCTTCCAGAGGACCTGGGTTCAATTCCCAGCACCCAAGGAAGGCCAGCTCACAATTGTCTAAATTGTCTATAACTTCAGTCCAAGAGAATCTGACCTTTTTTTTCTGGCCTCCAGGGGGCACCAAGCATGCTCATGGTGTATAGACATACTCATCCACACTCAAAAAAAAAAAAAAAAAAATGAGCCGGGCGGTGGTGGCGCACTCCTTTAATCCCAGCACTCGGGAGGCAGAGGCAGGTGGATCTCTGTGAGTTCGAGGCCAGCCTGGGCTACCAAGTGAGCTTCAGGAAAGGTGCAAAGCTATGCAGAGAAACGCTGTCTCGAAAAACAAAAACAAAACAAAAAAAATGAATCTTTAAAACAATAGCAAAAAATTAATTAAAAAATCAAGAGTTTAAGTCCCAGTCCCATGCAACAAGAGATTGGTCTCAAAACAACAACCAAAAAGAAAAGAATAAAAAGCAAGCAAGCAAGCAAGCTGCAGCCACCCAAGTCCAGCAGTTTGGGGAGTGGGTGCCCACTGGGGGCATAAGTTGCTCAGCAGGAACCTCAGGCTCTGGCCCAGCTGGGTCTGCAGGACACCCTACAGCTCTTAAAACTTTCCCAGCCCGGTTTGTCCGCATCTGCCATGTCATCCTAATCTCAGTGCCTATAGGTACATCTCAGAAGGTAGAAACTGACTCCTAGCTTCCTCCAAGGCCAAGCACCATCAGATAACATCTGAAGCCTATAGCAGAGGTTTCCTGCTCTGCTGTAACCCACCTACCTACAGCTTCCACCAGTGTCCCCTCTTCCCTCTCCTCTTCCTCCTTTTCTTCTTCCTCTTCTTTTCTTTTTTTCCCCACCAATGTATTTTTTAAGTGTCTTGGGGCCAGCAAGATGGCTCAGCTGAGAAAGGTACTTGCCTCCTAGCCTGGCAACCTAAGTTCAATCAATCCCCAGAGCTCACATGGTGTTAGGAGAGAACCCACTTCTAACTACCGCCTCCACAGGAGTGCCTTGGCATTAGGTAGGTAGGTAGGTAGGTAGGTAGGTAGGTAGGTAGATAGATAGATAGATAGATAGATAGATAGATAGATAGATAGATAGATAGATGATAGATGATGATAGATAATAGATGATAGACATGATAGATGATGATAGATAGATAATAGATAGATAGATAGATAGATAGATAGATAGATAGATAGATAGATAGATAGATATGATAGATGATGATAGATAGATGATAGATGATGATAGGTAGATAGATAGATAGATAGATAGATAGATAGATAGATAGATAGATAGATAGATGATAGATACATACCTAGATAGATACGTAGATAGATGTATAGATGTATATATTTAGCATCTTGATTAATAACTTCCTTTGCTCTGTTACCACAAAGACTCCATTGAACTATGACTGTCTTAGAACATGGGATTTGAAGTAACCTAAATTTGTGTTCCTGGACATTTGGCTCCAGAATAAACTCTTAGTCCCTTTGAGGTGAAAGCTGTTTTTTTTTTTTTTTTTTTTTTTTGTTTTTTGTTTTGTTTTGTTTTGTGTGTGTGTGTGTGTGTGTGTGTGTGTGAACAACACTGTCTGTTCTGAGACTCAAACTCCATATGTAGCCCAGTGTGTGTGTGTGTGTGTGTGTGTGTGTGTGTGTGTGTGTGTGTGAACAACACTGTCTGTTCTGAGACTCAAACTCCATATGTAGCCCAGTGTGACCTTGAACTCCTGATCCTCCTGCCTCTACCTCACGAGTGCTGGGCCTACAGTCATGCACCACCACACCCATCTCAGGCACTGATTAAGAGGGGGAAGAGAAAGGTAGAGGGTATTAGGAAGAGTGGGTGTGAGGCCACTGTGAAGTATTGAGAAAGTGGAGGCCCTAAGGTTAGGGCAAAGGCCATGTAAGGACGGAGGAGGTGAGGAGAGAGAGGTGAGAGGCTATGCACACAGCTCCGGAAGCCTTGCCTCCAGACAGGCTGAGGAAACCTAGTGATCCTAATTAAAAGCCGGCCTCCTCCTAATGTTTTATGGAAGTGCATGACACAGGCTACGTCAGCAGCATTCACTGTCTGCTCTCGGTTGGATTGTGCAATTGTGCAACGGCAGAGGTCATTTTGCTCAATGCACAAGCCCGGTTGATACGGCACAATTACCTTTCAGTAAAGATTAAAGATTCCGAGGAAGGAGTTGGAGCTAAAGGGAAGAGTGCCGGAGGCACCCGGAGGTGATGGCTCTGGCAGGAGTCAGCCACGCCGGGCCAGTTGGTTCCTGGGATGAGGAAACTGAAAACAGGTAGGTTCAATTGGATTGCCCAATGACACTCAAGTTGTTAATAACACGGACTGGGCTCGATGGCAAGACTCTTGACTCTCAATCAGGTGCTTTCTGCAAATGCTACACAGTAGTTCCAGTGTGTGTGTGTGTGTGTGTGAGAGAGAGAGAGAGAGAGAGACAGAGAGACAGAGACAGAGAGACAGAGACAGAGATCTCCTTTGTTTGTTGAAACAGTGTCTCTTATTGGCCTGGAGCTCCCCTTTAAGGCTTGGCTGGCTGGCTAACTGTTCTTGTTAACTGAAGTATGTCAACCCAGAACATGATTTTGTGCTTAAAAGCTGGCCCTAAGAAAGGCTTAGGGCTACAATGGAATCCAGAACACCCCATATAGTCAGCGGCCAGCTAATAAAGATTTTCTATTGGCTTAAACCCATGTCTAAACATGGCGAATAACCCACAACAATGCTCAATGTGATCATTTTTTGTTTTCAAGAACTTTATGATATTGCATCTGGCTATGTAGCCCAGGCTGGCCTGGAACTAATGATCCTTCTGTTTCTGTCTTCTAAGGGTTGAGATTACAGACATGTCCCACCACACTGTGCACCAGATTTCCTACAGACTTATTAAAAGAATTGCTCTCTATCTCCTACCCTGAGGTGTAGTGGCACACACCTATAACCCCGCTCAAGAGACTGAGGCAGGAAAACTGTGGCATGATCAAGACCAGCTTGACCTACATGGGGAATTAATTCCAGGTCACTCAGAACCACGGAGTAAGACCCGGTCTTTACAAGAAAAATCTCAAGATTAACCCTCTGACTCTCTCCCTCCCTCTCTCCCTTCCCCCTCCTCTTTGGCTTCACCCATGCTAAGCATCACTTTACCCCTGAGAAACACTTCCTAATTCAAAGAATGAGAGTCTCATAATTAAAGTCTCATAACCTTCTTACAGTTGAAGTTAGGAAAGAAAAGTGTTCATAAAACATCCTTTGGTGTCAGTCTTAAAGTCAAAATCATCTGGATGAATCACAGATGTTCCCATGATGGCAAATGAATCCTAGAATCAAAGAGATGATTAATGCAAACCCATGCCTTGTTAGATGATTAAATTACTCCTTATGTCTCATGGACTTAACACTGGACACTAATGACAGAAGGAAAGAAAAAGTAAGATCTGTTTCAGAAGCCCTGAGGGAAGAGGCCAGAGCCATAGCAGTCCAGTCCCTGACTTCCAGATGGACAGATCCCATATCAGATCCTTTGCATCTCTTCAGTTGCCAGATTACTGGGGAAAAAAGAGAAAAGAAAAGAAAATCCCCTCCCCTCCTCTCTCTTTTTTTTTTTTTTTTTTTTTTTTGGTTTTTCGAGACAGGGTTTCTCTGTGTAGCTTTGTGCCTTTCCTGGAACTCACTTGGTAGACCAGGCTGGCCTCGAACTCACAGAGATCCACCTGCCTCTGCCTCCCGAGTGCTGGGATTAAAGGCGTGCACCACCACCGCCCGGCCCCTCCTCTCTCTTTTGAGACAGAGTTTTTCTGTGTAGCCCTGGTTGTCCTAGAACTCATTCTGTAGACCAGGCTGGCCTCAAACTCAGAGATCTGCCTCTGCCTCTGCCTCTCAAGTGCTGGGATTAAAGACATGTACCACCACTTTTATTTTATATACGTGTGTGTGTGTGTGTGTGTGTGTGTGTGTGTGTGTGTGTGTGTTGCGTTGCTTGTAAGTCTGGGCATCATGTGCTGCAGTGTCCTCGGGGGCCACAAGAGGGCTTTGGATCCCCTGGGGACTAGAGTTAGAAGTGGTTGTTAGTTTCCATGTGGGTGGTGGGAATCAAACCTGGGTCCTCTGGAAAAGGAGCCAGTTCCCAGATGATTTATAACCATGTATATAAAGGCAATTTCTCCTTTTAATTACATTTATTTATTCCCTGTATGTGTGTGCTCTGATACATGTGGAGGTCAGAAGACAATGAGTGGACGTCGGCCACTACATGGGTCCCCAGGATTGAACCCGAGTCACACAGGTTGTCGGCAAGCTCCTTTACCCACGGAGACATCTCATCAGTCTTCAAGAGCTATTTTCATTCTTCCCTGGGCCTCGCCTTCAGCTGAGCCAAGAAGCCTTAGGACTGAATGTGTTGCATTGTATCTAATAATTTCTGGTAGTGCCTTCAGGGGCATAGAAATAACAACAAGCATCTGCAGATGCTGAGAATTCTGAAGTGAAACTAAATATTAGTCACACACTGAAACCAAACAACTGCCCAGATTGTTTCCTGTGAAACAAAGAACAGGATGGGCCAACACACTCGACAAAAAGTACAAAAGAACAAGTGTGAGGAAAACTCGGAGCTTCAAAGTCATACCGTTAAAAAACACTCATATTGTTTTTTCCGCATAAAGAATAAAATTTGCTCCGTTTCTTTCCTCTATAAATGCTCCCTTTAATTAACCTTAAAATAGTGATTGCAGTGTTTCGAGTTTAATACCCAGTGTTCCTGCACTCCAGACACAGACATCAAATGGAAAAGAAAAACACAAAACCCTTGTCAGTCTCTGGGCAAATTTCCAGTGGTCTTTCTACACAGAGTGAAAATGGTTCAGGTTGTGTGTGTGTGTGTGTGTGTGTGTGTGTGTGTGTGTGTGTGTGTGTTCCAGGATAGCCAAGGCTATATAGAGAAAAAACCCTGTCTCAAAAAATAAAGCAACAATACCAACAAAAGGTATTTTTTTAACCAATACATTTAGGACCCACAACCTATAACACTAGTTATAAAGGTACTTCTTTTTCCCCTCAAGGAACATCAATAAGGATTAGGTCACCATGCCTAAGTTCCAGGTCATTAAACGGAAACCAAGTTACCTGACACTCCAAGAAATCAATAAAGGGAGGGTTGGCAGCCAAATTCCCAGCCCGGGCTGGTTTCGATGCAGGCGGGCAGGTACAGATGAACTCAGAGCTAGAACACCCGCTGCCCACGGAGGGGGTCCCTAGGTTCCATCCCCAGCGTCAAAACCACAATGAACAATCAACTGACATCCTTATGAGGTGGCCTCTTGCCTTAATTCTTACACACACACAGAAAGGGTAACCTGAAGAAACCTGACCTTAACTAGTTATTTTCCCATTGTTCTCCTCCATGTCTGCCTTATAAAAATAATAACTTTGTTTGTTTATTGTTTTCTGAGACACACTCTTATTAGGCCTGACCTCCTGATCCTCCGCCACCCAGTTACTGGGATTACAGAGTGTGCTACCCTACTGAGCAGAATGGTAACTTTAAAATGACTAAACTTCTTCCGCTTGTTTTCGTTTGTTTGTTTCTGTTTTGCTGTTATTGTTTAAGGATTTTTTCTTTTTAAGTTTCATTATGTATGTATGTGTACATGTGTGTCTGTGTATGTGCCCAAGGAGGTCGGAGAAACGTTGGCTTCCTGTAGCTGGAGTTCTGGCATTGTGAGTTGCCTGATATGAGTGCTGGGAATTGAACTTGGGTCCTCTGTAAGAGGAATATGTACTCTTAACCACTAAGCCATTTTAACCAGTCTTTGTTTTGTTTATACAGCCCACGATGGTCATAAATTCCCTTGTAGCTGAGGATGACCTTAAACCCCTGATCCTTCTTCCTCCACCTCCTAAGTACGGAAATGACAGATGTGTGCCACCATGCCTGGTTTATGTGGTGCTGGGTATTGAACCACAGACTTCACAGAAGAGCTAGGGAAGCACTCTACCAGCTGAGCTACAAAACCAGTTCCCCGATTTTACTCCATTCCGAGGCAGGATCTCATTATGTTGCCCTTGACTCACTCTGTAGCCCAGAATTGAACATGCAATCCCCCCCCCCCCCCCCCCCCCGTCAATCTCCCAAGTAGCTGGGATTACAGCCTGGTCTACAGAGCAAGATCCAGGACAGGGACCAAAACTACACAGAGAAACTCTGCCTCACAAAACAAAAATACCAAATTTTGGAGAGGATTGTCTAATGGAATCATAAATCAGGGCTGGGGCGTAATCCGGGGTAGAAGATGGACTCAGCATGCATAAACCATAGCTCCCCAGTTAAAAGGAAGGGAGAAGGGAGAGGGAGGGACTGCATGGGAAGCCATAGCCCTACTGGCAAGGCTTTGGCTAGCCAGCTTAACCATGTCAAGCCTCCACATTTGTACGAGTAGGAAGTGTTCCAGAAAAGGGTCCCGGTTTCCTCTCTGTTACTGAGATAGAACACTCTGACTAAAAGCAGCATAAGGAAGGAAGGAGGTTGTTTCAGCTTACACCTTAGAGTCTATTATTGAGAGAAGTCAGGGCAGGAGTTCAAGCAGGAACCTGAAAGCAGAAACCATGGAAAAGGCTGGAGAGGTGGTTCAGCAGTTAAGAGCACTTCCTCCCAAAGGATCCAAGTTCAGATCCCACCCAGCACCACATCAGGCAGCTCACAATCACCTGTAATCCAATTCCAAGGGATCCTATGTTGTCTTCTGGCATCTCTCTCTCTCTCTCTCTCTCTCTCTCTCTCTCTCTCTCTCTCTCTCTCTCTCTCTCTCTCTCTCACCTTTCCTCTCTTTCTCTCAGGAAAAACAAAACAAAACAGAGAAACACTGCTTCCTGGCTCACTTACTGGCTCATACTTACCTAGTTTTCTTACACAGTCCCCACCATCTCCCCACGGTGGGCAGTTCCCCCTACATCAGTTAGCAATCAAGACAGCACCCCCCCACACACACAGATATGCTCAGATTCTCTCCTTAGGTGACTATGTGTCAAGTTGACACTTAAGCTAACTATGACAGAAAGCCTCCCAAGATGGCATGTTCTTCACACCTACTACAGGTGTGCCCACAAAGGACAGGAACAAAGAAAAGTATCTCAGAAGATGCAGCCAGGACTACAGAGAAAAATATTGAAAAAATATTGAAAGGAGTTGTCTTAGTTGGTGTTCTATTGCTGTGAAGACACACCATGACCACAGCAACTCTTTTTTTAAAATAATGAATTATTTTATTTTTCTTAAGTTTTATAAAATCTTTATTGACAAATACTTCACATAGTATATATACATTTTGCTTGTTTGCACAATTTGATAGATTTTAGTCCAGCGTCCTCATAGGCCCATGACACCACTTTCTATTTTAGAACATCACTGTCTTCAATTTCATATACACATATAATGTATGGTGATTACATTCCACCTTTTTTTTTAATGAACATAATATTTGCAGTTGTAACCATTTTTAAGTTCACAATTCAGTGGATATTACACTCATGATGTTCATTAATAGCACTCATGATATTTGATATTAATTACATTTGTGGTATTCATTGATTACATTGCAGTATTCATTCAATAACTATATTTATGATATTCATTAATTACATTAACAGCAACTCTTATAAAGAACGCATCTATTTGGGGCTGGCTTAGAGCGTCAGAAGTTTCCATTATCAGCATGACGGGAAGCATGATGGCACACAGGCAGACATCGTGCTGGAGAATTAGCTGAGAGTTCTACATCCAGATCCTCAGGCTGCAGCAAGACAAACTCTGGAAATAGCTTGGGCTTTTGAAACCTCAAAACCCACCCCCACCCAGTGACACCCTTTTTTCAACAAGGCCACCCCTCCTAATCTCTCTCAAGTAGTGCCACGTCCCAATGACCAGTCATTCAAATATATGAGCCTATGGGGGCCAATCTCATTTAAACCACCTCAGGAGTTCTTCTTAAGAGGAGGTGGACTCAACACAGTTCTCCCACCTCAAGATAAAAGGGAGTCAGTCAGGTGTGATGGTCCAGGTTGGCCTCACATTCACTAGGTAGCTGAGGGCGGCCTTGAACTTGTAGTCTCCCTGCTTCCTCTATCTCTGCCTTCTGAATGCTGGGGTTAGAGGTGTATGCCACCAAGATTTGGAGGATTTGTCTCTTCCAATGGTTCTCAAAGTGTGGCCTCTCAGAAGAACATTTTCAGTATCACCTGGCAAGATGTTAGAAATCCAAACTCTCCACTTGGATCCCAGATGTATTGAATCAGTAACTATGGTGAAGGGGTCCAGAAACCCCTCTGAGTGGCCCTAACAGGCAGTTAAAGGACCCAAGTGGGCAGACCTTAAAGTTGCTTAGTCTGATGTTGTCATTGTTCTCAATGGGGCCAGGTGTTGCTATTGACCTCTGACCTAACTCTGCTGGCAGAAGATTCCGGAAGCCGTGATGGTTAGTTTTAATTATCAACTTGACACAATCTAGAATCATTTGTCTATCAGGCTAGCCTGTGGGTATGTCTGTGATAGACTTTCTTGATTGCCTTAACTGATGTAGGAAGCCCCAGCCTGCAAGTGGGCAGCGCGGGTCCCTGGCTTGGGGCCCTGGGGTGTACAGGAGTATGAAGAGCTAAGCACTAGGCGTGCGTGCATTCATTTCTCTCTGCTGTTGACTGCATCACGGGCACACAGCACCGCTCTTGGCTTTCCGGTGCAACTTTGACCCTGATGTCAGCACTGCCTATGGCAGGCGCTTGAATGATGTCCTTCCAGCGGGCGGTGACTCATCTGAGGTCGCCTTCAGTGGGCGTTTCACTAGTACTTGGCGTCCAGAACCTCATAGAGCAGATGATACAAGGTGATGCTAGGGTGGTCAGCTCATCCCAGCGGGATACATGGGACCATCCTGGTTTTAACATGGTAAATCCTGGGTCCAAGATAACTGCTCAAGCAATCCACAATGTTTGGTCACTTTTGTTAACGTTGGTTCAAATGTTTACCTTTCTGACCATTTTCTCTCACAAGAGTGACCCCATGGCTCAATAACCAGGTCACTTTGTACTTTTAAGTTTGGAACACAAAAGTTCTAAATATATCATCTGTACTGGCTGGTTCTGTGTCAACTTGACACAAGCTAGAGTCATCAGAGAGGAAGGAGCCTCAGTTGAGGAAATGCCTCCATGAGATCATTTGATTGAGAAAATGAGCTGGAAGGCATTTTCTCAATGAGTGATCAAATGGGGGAGGGCCCAGATCGTGGTGGGTGGTGCCATCCCTGGGCTGGTGGTCCTGGGTTCTATAAGACAGCAGGCCCTCTCTTTCTGCACTCTCTCCTTCCGTACTCCCCCCTCCGCGTGGTCCTTCTCTCTTCTCTCTCTCTCTCTCTCTCTCTCTCTCTCTCTCTCTCTCTCTCTCTCTCTCCTCTCTCTCTCTCCCAATAAAGCTCTAGAAAGGTTAAAAAAAAAAAAAAAAAGACAGCCAGCTGAGCAAGCCAGGGGAAACAAACCAGTAAGGAGCTCCCTCCATGGCCTCTGCATCAGCTTCTGCCTCCAGGATCCTGCCCTGTTTGAGTTCCCGTCCTCCTGACTTCCTTCAGTGATGAACAGCAATGCTGAAGTGTAAGCCAAATAAACCCTTTCTTCCCCAACTTGCTTTTTGGTCATGGTGTTTCATCACAGCAATAGGACCTCTGACTATGACACCATCTTTCACAGATGGTTGGCCTTTTGAAGGCAGATCCCTCCCGGGGTTCACATATTCTTCCGTGATGTATGACCGCTGAAGGGTGGCATTCCCCCACTAGTGGATGCTTTTCCCTCCTAAAGATAACTTGCTAGCACTAATACAGAAGGGAATTAGGCACCACATTTTCTGGTTAAATCTCTCCTCTACATTTGAGCTTAGGAGAATATGTGGTTTGCCCTCAAACTTCAAAATACAAAGTAAAGAGTTGACTTTGAGTTGGGCATGGTGTTGCATGCCTGTAATCCCAGCTCTTGGTAGCTGGAGACAGAGGATCGGGATAATTAAGGTCATTCTCTGCTAAATAGTGAGTTTGGGTCCAGCCTGTGCTACATGAAACTGTTTCAAACAGACAAGCATCAACTACTAGGTCTGTAATCTGTATCTATCCACTTAGCAGCTGCACATCAATCTACTTACAGGGAGTCCAGCCTTCTGCATCTGCAGGTCAGAGAGACTGGAAAGGAGATGCAGAGATACTGTATCCTTCTTTTCTGAAGGATAAAGCCTTCTTTTTATTCTTCTTTCTGTTGCTTGTTCTACTCTGTTCTTTTTCTGTTCTGTTCTACCCTGATGCTTCCTTTCTCCCTTCCAGATGTCTTCCCTCTCCACTATTTCCTGATGACTTCCTTCCCTCTTCTTTATTTTTTTTCTCTCACAGCTTACATACCCCAGCAAAACCTTTTAAGCAATAAATAACAACACGGTTACATTCTATTTTTTAAGTGAATGTCATAATGAATACAAATAAAAACCAGCATTTTCCCCATTTCATTTACATGATTAAACATTTTACATATTACAGGTGAGAAACAAATTATCTTCAAGAACCCACATAGAGTTAAACATTTATCTTGGAGACTCCTTATAGATCATCTACATAGGCAGTAATTTTTATGATTGCCAGAAAACAGGTTACTAGTTTCACTTCTCATATTTTGGAATCCTGTCCAATTATCTTAACTAATCGTCCAATTCTTTATTTTCTAGTTACATGAAGTCAATTGTTTAAAGATTTGTTTTAGCTATGATGCACACCAAAACCTGTCAACACATTTCCCAACATCAAAAAAATCTTGAGCTAATTCCTAGGACTCAATTGTTTTCCTTCATCATTAACCTAAACCATAGTTTATGTGACTTCTCAAGAGAAACCCAAAAGGCCTAGGTGTGTGACGCTCCCCTGTTCCTATTTCCTACCCTCTGTAGTCCTTGCTTTATCAGGGGCAGGGACAACAGTATATGTCACCTTTATATTGAGATTCCCACTAAACTCACCTGTATCATAATCCTTTACTATATTTGTTAAAAACACTTAATCATCAAAGTTCTATTTAAACTAACACTATTATTGTATAAAATCATCACTTCAGTTTAACAGTGCAGCTTAAGAGGAAGTCATCTTCATAATAATCCATAGGTAAAATGCCCAGTAGGACGGGATATTTTCATGAGATAAACACACTACATTAAAGGCAGTGGGGATCCACCCACACCCATCCACACCAGGCCAGATACCAGAGAAAAATGGCAGTGACAAACATGTAAAAGGCACAGCAGTAGCAAGAGACATTCTGAAGCCAAAGCTCTCGCGGCCTCGCCTATCCGAGATTCACCCATCAGTGCCTTGCATTCTGATGAGCCAAACTCCTGAGGCTCAGGTGCCACCCGCTGCTCCTCTGACATGGCCACCAGTGTCTACTGATATTTTAAATACTCTCTGCAAGCCCATGGCCCAGCAATCAGTGCCCGACTGGCCACTCAGATCGCAGCCTAGAGGGACTTCTGGTCCTGTGGCCCTGGTTCTGCTGTGGCTGCCATATGTAGGTTTTAACTAAGTCTCTATTGTTCTATTTACCAATAAAGACTCAGGAGTCAAGTATTGGGGTAAAAACCTGATGGATCAAAGAAGCAGTGAGGAGTGACCAGCTGTCCTCTCCACACTTCCCAGGGCTAAGAGACCATCTAAGTCCCTCCCTTCTCCTTCCTGTGCATCTTCTCTCTCTGTAGTCCTGGCTTCTCTATGGCTAAGTCTGGTCAGCTAGTTGCTGGCTCCAGTCTCTGATTCATTATTAACACAGTCTCGGAGTGTCACAGTGCGATCAAATATCCTGTAACATTTATCTGTCTATCTATACATAAAGTGTATGAATAATGTACAGTGAGAGGACCTGGAAGGATAAGTATTTTGAAAACTGTGTATGGTGTACATGCATGCATGTATGTGGTGTGTGTGTGTGTGTGTGTGTGTGTGTGTGTGTGTGTATGAATGAGTGTGTGCATTTGTGTTGAGGACTAAAGTTGATGTGAAGGGTCTTCCTAAATTTCTCTAAACTTTTTTTACTGCGGCAGTCTTTCACTAAACACAGAGCATGACAATTTGGCTAATCCAGCAAACTAGTTTCTTCCAGGTATTCCTTTCTCTGTCTCCTGAGTACTGAGGCCTGCCCAGCTTTTACGTGGGTGCTGGGGATCCAAACGCTGGTCCTCAAGGCATCACGGCAAACACTTCATCCACGGAGCCTTCTCACCAACCTGGGTAAGAGCTTCCGTGATTTTAGAGGATTTGTTCTTTTTTCAAATATATATATATATATTTGAAAATATAAATATAATCAAATATAAATATAAATATATATATTGGTTTATGGAGACAGGGCTTCTCTGTGTATGCTTGGCTGTCCTGGAACTCAGTCTGTAGACCAGGCTGACCTCAAACTCACAGAGATCCACTTGTTTCTGGCTCCTGAATGCTGGGATTAAAGGAATGTACCACCACCACCTGGCTTTTTTTTTAATGTATTTTTTATGTGTATGTGTGTGGACCTGAATGTATGTATGTGGACCACATACATGCAGGAGCCCTCATGGATCAGAAAAGGCATTGGATGGTTATGAACTGCCACGTGGGTGCTGGGAACTGAACTTGGGTCTTCTGCAAGAGCTGTAAGTGCTTTTAACTGCTGAGTCATCTCTCCAGCCCCAAGATTTGTTATTTTTATTTTATTTGTATGAGTGTTTTGCCTGTATGTATGCATCTTCAAGTGTCATAGCATGTGTGCCCACACATATACACACAAAAATTAATAAAAATAAAACTGCAACATTAGAGCTGGGGTATGACTCAGCACTAGAATCTTGGCCTTGCTTATAAAGGCCCTCAGTTTTATTCCCGGCACCACAAAAATGAATAAAAGTAAACAAAAGCAACACAAACAAAAGTTACAATGTTAAGAGCTTGTGGACACTTGCAGGGTCCCCAGAACAGTGTGGCAGACACTTGTGCTACAGCAGAACTCCAGAACACAGGCTTCAATTCAGCGGGGCCCAGGTGCTGGGGCTGCCATTTGCTGACTGCGTATCTTGGATACCTTGAGTTTTTCTGTCTGAAAATTGGGATGGTAATAGCATGGTTGCTGTGGGATGGTCTGTATGTCAAATGTGTTGCTCTGATTGGTCAATAAATAAAACACTGATTGGCCAGTAGCCAGGAAGGAAATATAGGTGGGATTAACAGAGAGGAGAATAGAGAGAACAGGAAGGTGGAGGGAGACACTGCCAGCTGCCACCATGACAAGCAGCATGTGAAGATGCAGGTAAGCCACGAGCCACGTAGCAAGGTATAGATTTATAGAAATGGGTTAATTTAAGATGTAAGAACTAGATAGCTAGCAGCCTGAGCCATTAGGCCAAACAGTTTAAATAATAAAAGTGTCTGTGTGTTTATTTTATAAGTGGACTATCGGACTGCTGGGGCTTGGCAGAACCCAGAGAGAAAACTCTCCAGCTACACATGTTGCTTTATGATTGGGCTTTTATAAGATGTGTACAAAGTGCTTAGCATGGTATCTGAAGCACAGCAACCAGCACCCAGGAAGTAACTATTATTTTAACTGGTACAAACATGAGGGAAGATGATAAAGGAATCACACCACCCAACACAGCAAACCGTCTTCCACCCCATATATTCCCCGAAGTCCCAGTCATCCAAGTTTCTCTTTGGCTACCTCCATCTTTTCTGGATGTCTTTTCATCCCTGAGCCACTTATAAACACCTCCACATGATTCTTTTTGTTTGTTTGTTTGTTTTTTGAGACAGGTTTTCTCTGTGTAGCCCTGGCTGCCATGGAACTCTCTCTGTAGCCCAGGCTGGCCTGGAACTCACAGAGATCCACCTGCCTCTGCCTCCCGAGCGCTGGGATTACTGTTGTGCACCACTGCCGTCCAGCATGAATTCTTTTTTAAAGTATCTATTTATTACTCTTTGATAATGTCATATATTTATATACGGTCCTTTGGTCATTTTCACTCCCCCCTTTCCCCGTTCCCCTCCCATTTCTTGTGGATTCCTATTTAAACCTATCACATGCTACTTCTCTACTCTCTACTTACCTAAGTATAATAAAAGAAAAATGTCAATTAAAAACATAGTTATTTTTCTAGATAGGATTTCACTGTGTAGTCTTGGCTGACCTTGAACTCACACAGACCCACTTGCCTCTGCCTACCAAGTGCTGGGCTTAAAGGCATGAGCCACCATGCCTAGCAATAAAAAAGATTCTTTAAAGAGGGGACCACAGATTCTGGGAAGCGGAAGGCTGAGGGGAGAGACTCTACAGCCACGGCCAGGACAAGCAGCATGTAAAGACTCTGGTAAGCCACCAGCCACGTGGCAAGGTATAGATTTATAAAAATGGGTTAATTTAAGATAAAGAACAGTTAGCAAGAAGCCTGCCACGGCCATACAGTTTATAAGTGATATAAGCGTCTGAGTGATTATTTTATAAGTGGATTGTGGGACTGCGGGGCTTGGGGAAGCTGGAGAAAAGCCCTCCAGCAACAAATGGTGCCCAACGGCTCGAGTTTCCACCTTAAACCTGACAATATTTAATAACCAATTCTAAACAGAGCCAAAACCAGGTTCCTGCTTCTTGTCTCATACGGGCAGCTAGACGCCGCAAAACGCAGGTTTGAACACTGGTGGGTTCCTGGCGTGTGCGTTTGACCGACACTATGGCAGAAATGAGGCGTCTGCCAGCGACACATTAAGCTGTGTGGTAGATTTAGTCTTTACTATTATTAAAAAAAAAAAAAAAAAGGTTTCTGGGCTACACGCTGCTTTGATAAAAGCTTAGACCCACTATTTCTGAGACTTGATGACTCCCAGAGCTGGCGGAAAACGTACCACTGCCATGTTGAAAAGCTGAAGTGGGCGGAGCCAGCAGCCACAGCGCTGTTTCAGTCTTAAAATGGCCCAGTTTAAAGCAATAGGCTCAAGGTAATATAAAAAATAAGCCATGTAAAGATGGCTACCACACAGAGAATCTGGATTATGTTCTCTTTGATATTCATAACTAAAGAAAAACATTTGATTACAAAAGCTGTTGAGTTATGCCAAAATGTATATTTTAAAGGTACCTTGACTTCAAAATTTGGATTTAAGGATATGTTGCTTTGGAAAGGAGGCTCTGCTTTTGTTTCCACAGAAAGCCAGAGGCTGTGGATTTGTTCCAGATTAAGATACATCAGGTTTCACCAGCCAAGACCCCCTGAAAGGTCTCCAATGACACCATGGCCCAGATGATCCAACATCCAGAGCGGTTTCAAGGCAACTGGTTCACACAATACAGCCTCATGGACTACCCCATAGGCCTAAAGTTTTCTTTGCGTCCCCATAAGATACAGCGCCCCCCTCCAGCAGGAAGTAGTAAGAGATGCTACACCCAAATTTCCAAATATACCAAGCTGGCTTTGGAGGTGGAACTGGCTCACTCCCCCTCTAAACCCAGACATACTGCTTTAAAAAAATGGTTAAGAGATTCTTGTGTCCCAAATCAAAAGAGCCCTCTGGTGTGGGACAGAGAAAAAACAATATTTTTATTTAAAACAGGTTGATTATAAATGTGATCTCTTTCTAAAAAAGAAAAGGGGATATGATATAGGTATATAGGAGGATATGGAGATGATAAGATAAAAGGGTAGATTAATGAACCTACTTTTTAAAGAACAACTTGTTTAAAATGTTTTACATTGGTATAGATTTTAGTTTATGTTTAAAATGTTTTACATTGGTATAAATTTTAGTTTATTGATACAAACTTGAAGTTAATTTTGTTATACTGTATATATATTTCTATTCTTGTTTCAGGTATTATGTTTATGTAACTCATTTAAAATTGTAATGGATAATTAAAAATAGATTAATAATTAGTCATCTATGATAATCATATCTGTAGCCATGTTAGTTAAGTCTTCTAGGTATACATAAATATATTTCAGATAGGTAGGTAATCTTCAAACACTTCATCGACCTAGAGAATATGGCATTTAAATAACTTAAAATTCTGTTGACGTGAGACACAATTGCTCCTGGCTGCACCAATTGATCCCGAGAGAATGTTGGGCTTCTAAGACATTTCCATTTGGAAGTTTGTCTTTTTGGCACAAAATGGCCTACTGGGCAAAGAACTGCCCTTGCCTTGATGGCTGACAGTACAAATATAATGCTGTCCTTTCTGGACAAGCGGGACACAAGGAAAGCGACCACTGTACTCTGCCAAGACAGGGTAAGATGGTCTCTCAGAATTCCTGCTTCTAAAAATGGTCTGTCAGATACTCTAGGCCTGTAGCCAATTTGAATGCACCAACAATGCTGAGAAACATTAGGTGACTGTCCAGGCTGCCAGCTGTCTTGGTCTACTTTTGCAAGATTCCCGAAAGTTGCTTACATCCATCTACCATTTCTCAGGTCTTTGATGTGGTTGAAAACTAGATAGTTGTAATTTCCTCAGTTATGATAAAAGATAAGTTAGATATAAAACCTTAAACTCACAAATATAAGATAGGACATCTTCTTTAATATTGTAACTATAATTCTTGTCTGGTAATTGTTTTGTTATATGTAATTTTACCATGTTAAAGTTAAAACCTTCCTTTTTAAAAAAAGAAAAAAAGGGGAAGTGCTGTGGATATTGTTCTATATAAATAAAACACTGATGGCCAGTGACCAGGCAGGAAGTAGGTTACCAGACAGGAAGTAGGTGGGACAAGGAGAGAGGAGAATTCTGGGAAGCGGAAGGCTGAGGGGGGAGACTCTACAGCCACCGCCAGGAGAAGCAGCATGTAAAGACTCTGGTAAGCCACCAGCCACGTGGCAAGGTATAGATTTATAAAAATGGGTTAATTTAAGATAAAGAACAGTTAGCAAGAAGCCTACCATGGCCATACAGTTTATAAGTGAAAAAAAAAAAAGAGGGGACCACAAGGCTGGGCATGGTGGCAATGCCTATGCCCCAGCACTTAGGAAGCCGACTGCGCTGGCTCATTTTTATCAACTTGATACAAACCTAGATGTATCTGGGAAGACAGAATCTTAAATGAGAAAATGTTCCCCAAAATTGACCTAGAGACAAGTTCTGAGTCATTTTCTTGAGTAATGACTGATGTGGGAGGGGTCAGCTCACCTTGGGCAACCGGTGCCAACCCTGAACAGATGGTTCTGAGCTGGATAAGAAATCAGGCTAGACAAGCCTTGAGCAAGCCAGTAAGCAGTGTTCCTCCATATCTTCTGCTTCAGGTCGTGCTTCCAGGTTCCCGCCTTGAGTTCCTACCCTGACATCCTCAGTGTTTGGAGAGTGCCCTCCCTGACAGTTGTGAGATGAAATAAATCTTTTCCTCCCCAAGTTGCCTTTGGTCACAGTGTTTTATCACAGCAGGAGACACTCCATCTAAGACACAGAGAAAGGAGGATGGTGAGCTTGAGAACAACCCAGGCAACATAGCATGATTTTGCCTCCGAAATAGAAAACAAACCAGCAAATCCCAAAACAAAGTAAGGGCTAGTGAGATGCCCCAGTAGATAAAGGTACTTGCTGCTGAGCCCTGGCAAGAATGCCTCCCCCAAATAAAAACTAAACATGAATTGTTTCTGAAAACCATGTCTCCTAGTTGGGTGATGGTGGTGCACACCTTTAATCCCAGTACTCAGGAGGCAGAAGCAGGCAGACCTGTGAGTTCAAAGCCAGCCTGGACTACAGAGTGAGTTTCAGGACAAGAAAGGCTACACAAAGAAACCCCATATCAAAACAAAACAAACAAAAAATCCCATTTCTCCCCAGTTTGAAACCTTGTGTATATGTCAAATACTTGGAGAGTCACTTAAATCCAGCAAGATTATGTTCAATTAAGACATTCTAGATTCTTTAATCTATGTTGATGATAGAAAAATGTGTCTTCTTGAAGTCAGTTTTTTTTTTTTTTTTTTTTCCAGTTTGGGCTTCATTCAGTCTTTTCCAGGACTGAGATTTTCGTTCTTTGGGACAGGTCTTAGTGTGCATCCCTGGCTGGCCTGGAACTCTCTATATAGACAAGGCTGGTTCCTAACTGACAGAGATCTGCCTTGCTCTGCCTCCCCCACGTTGGGGTTAAAGGCATGTGCCACCATGCTAGGCTAGGACTAAGCAATTTCTTTCTTGTCTACTTTGAAGCTTGTTTTTGTGGCCTCAGCATATGCCCAATGAAGCCATACAAATGCTTACCCCAACTGTGACCCCAAAGGTCACGTCTTTTGGATGTCCTATGAAGAAAATCCCTCTGCAAAGTCAGTGGGCTCACAGAAATGTTAGTAAGGGACCTTAAACTTCAGTACCCAAGTCCTTTCCCATCTACCAGAAGGTCCACCATACGCCCGGGACAGAAGCAAAAGTTTCTGGTGGGAGACCAGATGTGTTGTTATGTCCAGATGGAAATGGTCTAGATATTATTATCTGAGCAAAGAGAAAGGCAGGGAAGACTGAAATGTGCCCTAAACAGAAGATACTCCCGGCTTGAAAGAAGAAAACTAAGAAACATTGGCTTGGTTTTGTTTTGCACACACACACACACACACACACACACACACACACACACACACACACACGGGTCTCTTCCAAACCTGTCACCAGTAGTAGATACGGAATATGTGCTGTTTGAATGCATATGGATTTTATGCTTCAATTTGACCCAAAGAAGCACCAGTGAGTCTCAAGTATTCCCATGTGCTTCAAGTCTGAAGCTGGAGAGATGGCTCAGTGGTTAAGACTTCTAACTGAACCAGGGGCAGAGTTTAGTTCTCAATACCGACCTGCCTGCGTACAGCAACAGCCAGTAACTCCAATGCCCCAGTATCTGACGCTGACTCTGCCCCCTGCTGATTCCTGCACTGTAATGATTCACATACACTTATACAGGCTCACACACATACACATAAATAATAATATATATATATATATCTTCAGAAAAACAAAGGAAGGAAGAAGAGGCAGCCTCAAGTCTGAGATGAAGTACAATAGCCTGGAGGGGTGTAGTTAGGCTGTTTGCTTAGAATGTTAATCATTAAGATAGATATTAGATTTCCTGGTTTTCAGAGATTGGCAGTGAAGGAAATCTTGTGGTATTTTAATTTTCAGGAGCAAATAAATGTAGAAAGGGGTTGATTCACATTGGAGGAAAAAGAAAAAGAAAAAAAAAACCCGTGCTTTCTCAACCTCTATTACTCCAGAAAGCTCTTGGTAGCTACTCTCACATAGGTTTCTCTGTCTAAGGGAGCCATCTAGAGGCTGCTGGCTGGTTCTGGGCTGTCTGTCCTGGAAGGCTCTTCTGGATGGTTTTCTCACAGATCCAATCCCAACTCTGAAACCGCTGATCCCAGTCAGTAAGTACAACTCGGATGATATTAATCTGTGGCTAATCTGAAGGAGAAGAACACACCTGAAGAGGTTATGTTCACTCCCTAGGCACAGCAGAGGTGCATTCCAGGGAGTGCAGAAGCACATTATAATACAATAATAATTTAAATGTATTGAGCAGAGTTGCTTAAAATATGATCAAAGTCTGAGCCTGGTGGTACAGGCCTGTGGTCCCTGTACTGAGCAGCTGAAGAAAGAGGATCAGGGGTTCCAGGCCTGCCTGGGTTACAGGGCCAGTTCAAGGCCAGACTGAGTAGTTAGGGGAGACCCTATTTCAAATTAGAAGAGAAAGAGAGAAGAAAGGAGGGCTAAGAATACAGCTCAGTGGTAGAGCGCTGGCTTGGCATGTGCCAGGCCCTAGTACAGTGGTTCTCAACCTGGGGGTTGCGACCCCGTGGGGGTCAAACAGCCCTTTCACGGGGGTCACCTAAGACCTTCGTAAAACACAGATATTTACATTATGATTCATAACAGTAGCAAAATGACAGTTATGAAGTAGCAACAAAAATAATGTTATGGCTGAGGGCCACCACAGCATGAAGAACTGTATTAAAGGGTCGCAGCATTAGGAAGGCTGAGAACCACTGTCCTAGTGGATTAATCTCCAGCCCACTGAAAAACAAGAAATACGGCTATAAAAAGTCACTTAAGACAGGTGTAGTGGAGCACTCCTTCATTCTGGGCATTCCCCGTGCTAGTCAAAACAAAACAAACCCTTGGGTTGAGCACCATCCCAGCACTGGGGAGGAGCCTGAGGCAGGGGGATCTTACCTTGAACTACTCAGTGGGACCTTGTATCAAAACAACAACAGAGCCGGAAATGTGACTTTGCATCAAATGTGCCGTTCCTCCTGCTGTTTTGCTTGTGTTGAAATGTGATGCTCCATGCCCTGTGGTTTGCATCACTTCTGCTGTGCACCGCAAACACAGACACTTGGCGATGCTAAAAGGGTAAGAGAAAACTTCACAGCGCCCCCCCCTGGTGCCGCGCTCTCTCTGATCTGCCTGGGGCTGGACGGATGCTGCCTTCCTCCCTTCCCCTACCCCAGCCTCCCCACTAACTCCTGCTGGTGCTCTGGATCCCCAGGCCGGGGGAAGCCTTCCTGCCCCACTTCTCTGTTCTTAGATCTTTTCCCCTGCCTCAGCACTTAGTCCTGTCCAGTCTAATAATCAGGGTCTTTTGACTGATATCTCCCCAAGATGACAGCTTCCTGGAAGAGACAAGAGCTCTGCCTTTTTAGAGCTGTAACCTGAGTCCCTGCACAAAGAGCCAAAGAATATGTAGTGGCTGAATGGCCAACCCCACCCTGACCAACCTTTTGGAGCATCAAAATGCAATAGAGAGACTCACAATATATTTACATGTCATCATTTAGTATAAATATGAAAACAGGTGCTTGATGCTGAATGGATTTTAATTAGGATTATGATATAAAAATCTTAGACATTATATTTTATATAATTAAGTTTTCTTCAAAAGTGCTCTCTACTCATTGAATTAATTTTGGACTTTTTTTTTTTTTTTCAAGACAGGGTTTCTCAGTGTAGTCTAGGCTGTCCTGGAACTAGCTTTGTAGACCAGGCTGGCCTTGAACTCAGAGATCCACTTGCCTCTGCCTCCTGAGTGCTGGGACTAAAGGCGTGCGCCACCACCACCTGGTTAACTTTAAACGTTTTATTTATTACTATTCCGTGTGTACATGGAGGGGGGTGTGCCACCGTGTGTACGTGGAGGGCACAACTTGTGGGAATTGGTTCTCTCCTTGTACCAAGCAGGCTCCAAGAGTCAAACAGGTTACCAGGCTTCTTGGTAAATGCCTTCACCCGCTGAGCCCTCTCGCGGTCCCAACTTTGGCGATTCTCTCTGTAACTCAGGATTGCTCCTATAATGCAGTCATATCAAGTGTATGCATCTGTATTTTTATCTAGTATTTCAAGTTGTGGCATTAATTCTAAACTAACTAAGTATCTCAGGTTTCCCCCATAGTCATACCTAAAGGTAGTTAGTTCTCCAACAATTGTACCACCCATTTTTTTCTATTTTATTACTTTATCTAGAACAATGGCCTTCATCTTGATTCATCTGAGCAGGAGGTTTTTTGTTTGTTTGTATGTTTGTTTGTTTGTGGGCGCCTTGGGCCCTGGCTCCCGACTGTGAGTGGCTGCTGCCTTGCTTGCTGACCTTTACCAGATGTCCTCCCTATTCAGATTCCCTGCCGGTCTCCTTCTCACCTAAGGATCACCAGAGAGCTTACCGGAGGTTCTTTGTTCCTACATCCTGTTTGTGGTGTAAACAACTTAGATGCATCCTGTATTTTGGTGTAAACAACTTAGATGCAGGAATGTAGACCATTGGGTCTAGAATGTAGACCATTGGTAGCGAACTTCTGCCCTCCGGGAATCCTCCATTTGTGTTGTAAGCCTGTATTTAAGGTTTCTTCCCTCTATCAATAAACGGCATTCGGCATTCAGCCATGGAAAATGACTCTCTGTCTCTTGTCTCTATTTTTTAATCCGCAGCCCTTCGCTCGGACATGGTGAATGGGTATCGGTAATGCGGGCGTTACCGCTACATTTGTTTGTTTTGGTTTTTCGAGACAGGGTTTCTCTATGTAGCTTTGCGCCTTTCCTGGAACTCACTTGGTAGCCCAGGCTGGCCTGGAACTCACAGAGATCTGCCTGCCTCTGCCTCCCAAGTGCTGGGATTAAAGGCGTGTGCCACCACCGTCCGGCTGTTTGTTTGTTTTTTAATCAGTGTCCAGGTTTTAGCCTGATGTGTCCTCTTTGGAGAACTGGAGACCTTGTCTCTTCCTTTCTTATGCTTGAAAAGGCACTTGAGTAATCAAGCCAGGACTGGAGTTACATTTTCAGGTAGATGTTAATCTAGCTACTTTGACCAGTTCTGAGTCTCATCTCACAATGCAATAAACGGCCTCAACAAGGGTCTCCTGGTAACTGAGGCATCACAGTGAATCCTATTTGCTAGAAGAATGTATACCAGTTATGACGTCAGGGTTTTATTGTTGTTGTTTGGTTTTGTTTTGGTGGTACTAGGGACTGAACCTAGGTCTTTGTACTGGGCAAGGGCTCTACTACCAAGCCACTTCATTAGCCATCTTTCTTTAAAAAAAAAAAATTTCAAACGACATTTATTTATTTAGTGTGGGGGATGGGGTGGGGGGAGGTCAGAAAACAACTTTCAAGTATCTGCCAAACACATATTTTTAAAGAACGATGTTGAGCGGGGCCTGGTAGCACATATCTGTAATCCCAGCCCTGAAGTGGTTAAATCAGGAGACTGGCCCACAGTTCAAGGCCAGCCAAGGGCTACCTAGCAAAACCCGCCTCAAACAATCGCACAGTGTGACTGACATACAAGGCATGCAGTGGAAGGCAGGCAGCAGGTGGAAGTTTTCATTTGGGGATAAGAAGTGTACAGAAGCTGACTGTACTGATGCATTCCAATTATCCCGGAAGTGAGAGGATCAAGAGTTCAAGGTCATTTTTGGCTATGAAGTATTTTCCAGGCCAGTCTGGGCTACACAAGACCTTGTCACAACCTCCTTTGCCCCCACAAAGTAGCCTATAGACAACGGAGTTTGCCCCCATTTTTATTTTATACTGTCTGTTGAATAGGCAGGTAGGTTAAAGTCTATTTTGTTTGGGGGCAAAATATAATGTTATTTTATATGCTCTTCCACTCCATTAGACTGTTCACCCAAATCATGAAAACTATTTTGACTTTATTTTTTTCAGTCCACGGTCTTCGAAAGCTAGAGGGACATTTTGTTGTTGTTCCTGTGATTCGAGGCTCGATTTGGCAGACCACAGAAAGCAGGATGACCGGCAGGAATGATGGCCGGCGGGTCCTGTCAGTTTCAGCTCTGCACTGTAAGGGACCAACCCGTCTGTCAGAAAATTTTCCTTTTTTTTTTTAAAGTACTCTCTTTTGTTGTTGTTGTTGTTGTTGTTGTCGTCTTATGATTTTTTTATTTTATAATTTAATTTTACATATCAGCCACAGATTTCCCTGTCCTCCGTCCTCCCGCCCCCCTCCCCCCAGCCCACCCCCTACTCCCACCTCCTCCAGGGCAAGGGACTCGCCTGGGGATTCAGCTCAGCCTGGTAGATTCGAGGCAGGTCCAAGCCCCTCCTCCCTGCACCCAGGCTGAGCCAAGTGTCCCTGTAAAGGCCCCAGGCTCCAAACAGCCAGCTCATGCACTAAGGACAGGTCCCGGTCCCACTGCCTGGATGCCTCCCAAACAGTTCAAGCTAATCAACTATCTCACTTATCCAGAGTGCCTGATCCAGTTGGGGGCTCCTCAGCTATTAGTTCATAGTTCATATGTTTACACTAGTTTGGCTATTTGTCCCTGTGCTTTTTCCAATCATGGTCTCAACAATTCTCGCTCATAGAATCCCTCCTCTTTCTCGCCAATGGACTCCTGGAGCTCCACCTGGGGCCTGGCCGTGGATCTCTGCATCCGCTTCCATCAGTCACTGGATGAGAGTTCTAGCATGACAGTTAGGGTGTTTGGCTATCCCATCACCAGAGTAGGTCAGTTTGGGCTTTCTCCCGACCATTGCCAGTAGTCTATTGTAGAGGTATCTCTGTGGATTTCTGTGGGCCTCTCTAGCACTTTGCTTCTTCCTATTCCCATGGGGTCTTCATTTATCATGGTCTCTTTTTCCTTGTTCTCCCTCTCTGTTCTTGATCCAACTGAGATCTCTGCTCCCCTAAGTTCTCTTTCCCTCAACCCTTTAAAAAAAATTTATTTATACAGTGTTCTGTTTGCATGTATCCCTGCAGGCCAGATCTTATTACAGATGGTTGTGAGCCACCATATGGGTGCTGGGAATTGAACTCAGGACCTCTGAAAGAGCAGCCAACGCTCTTAACTACTGAGCCATCTCTCCAGCCCCCCACCCTTTCTTTCTTTTTTTTTTTTTTAAGTCAAGATGTCTGTACAACAACCTTGGCTGGCCTATAACTCACTGTGTAGAACAGGCTAGCCTCAGACTCATGGAAATCTGTCTGCCTCTGCCTCCCCACTGCTAGGATTAAAGGCATGCACCACTATACCTGGCTAAAATTTCCCTTTTTCGCTTGCTACCAAACCTGCTCAAGTAGGAGCTAAAATTGCACTCAATTCCACAGAATATTCAAGGACTGCACCTGGTAACGCACATGAATGCATGTCCCCTTACACTGCACGCTCTGCAGTTAGGCAGCAGCAGCTTTTTAATCTGGGCAGTGGGGCACGGAAGGGATGAGAATATTTAATTTGGGGCTGGGGATGTGACAAGGTTGGTAGAGGGTTTGCCTAGAAGGCATGAAGCCCTGGTTCCATCACTAGCACCGCAGGAAACTGGATGTGGCTGCCCATGCCCGTAATCCCAGCTCCCGAGACCCTGCCCCAAAGACTGAACTGAGTAGCAGTCCTGCCTTTTCCATCCTGAACTTCGGAGATTCAGACTATTTTTAATTTTTTTTTTCTTTTTTGTTTTTTTGAGACAGAGCTTCTCTGTGTAACCTCCCTGGCTGTTCTAAAACTTGCTCTATAGACCAGGCCGGCCTTGAATTCATAGAGATCCACCTGTCTCTGCCTTCCAAGTGCTGGGATTAAAGGCGTGAGCCACCAACACCTGGCTTTATTTTAGATCTTTTATTTATTCTTTGACAATTTCATACACGTATACAATGTGTGTTGATCACATCTGCCTCCAAGTTCCCCCTCCCATTCTCCCTAACACCTCCCCAACACCTCCCCTTCTCATCTTCACTCATCTCCTTTTATTTTATAACCCGAGTCCAGTTAGTGCCGCCCACCGGCTGGAACACTGATCTTGCTGTCTTGGTCTTGTGCTGGGAACAATCATTGCCATGAGTTAATGAGTGCAATGGCCACATCATGTGCAGCAGACAGCATTTCACAACACCCCTGTCCTCCTCTGGCTCCTGCATTCTTCCCACCTTCTCTGCTGTGACAGTCCTTGTGCCTCGAAGGGGGGAGGGGCAGTTGATATAGATGTCCCGTTTAAAGTTGAGGACTGGTAGTCATTTATTCCCAGTACTCTGACTAGTTATGAGTCTCTGCACTAACTGCTGTCCACTTCGGAAACTTCTCTGGCTAAGATTAAGAACAGCACTAGTCTGTGGGTAATAAACATAAATATTTAGAAGGCAGTTTGACAACATTCCATCTGACAAAGCAATAGTGAGTTCTCCCCTAGGGCCTATGACGTCCTGAGCCTTGGGCTTTTGACCAAGTTTACAGCTTTTCTTTCTTTTTTTTTAAAGACAAGAATCCTCATCTATAGCTCAAGCTATTTTGCCCCTAACTGTGGTGATTCTCCTGCCTCAACCACCATGCTGAAGTTGAAAGTCATTCCTGAAGTCACTGCTTTTGCCCTCCGATGCCAAATTCTTCCCTACAAGCTGTGCAGGGCACTCTAGTTTGCTTAGTCACTTTTTAACCTATATGGGTTCTTCTATCATTAGCGGAACACAGATGGCCACAGCATTAAAAACCGAACTAGCAATACACTCATGCAAGCTCATTGCTTAATCCACAGGCAAAGTCAAAGGCAGATTGTTAAAAGTTGTCCTTAAATTGCATGCCTCACAGTAATGCACCAAGAGACTGCTCATAGAGTCTGAGACAATGGGGGAGGTAGACGGGGAGCAAGCATCCACCACAGAAGGAAGATCATTTATGTTGGGTTCAAATGACACTAAAAATAGTGCTGCCTTCAGTCTCTATTTTTATTTTATTATTATTATTATTATTATTATTTTTTTTTTTTTTGGTTTTTCGAGACAGGGTTTTGTAGCAGGAATCTTAAAAGTTCTTATTAATAAAATCAAACCTGAGGCCAGTTATTGGGGTCCATGCTGGTAGATCAGAGAGACAGAATAAGCCACAGCTATCTCACCTCACTGGATCCTCATCTGGTCTTGTCTCCTCAGACTGGAGGCCTCTGTGTCCTCATCCCAATGAATCTCAGCTGAACTGCTGCTTAAAAGCCTGAATGCTTAACCAGCCAAATGCTTAACCAGGCCAAATTCTCTAGTTTCTGGTCCTGACGCCTTATATATCTTTCTGTTTTCTACCACCACTCCCTGGGATTAAAGGCTGGCTTTCTGGGATTAAAGGCGTGTCACCATGCTTGGCTGTTTCCAATGTGGCCTTGAACTCACAGAGATCCAGAGGGATTTCTATCTCTGGAATGCTAGGATTAAAGGCGTGTGCTATCACTGACTAACTAGTGGCTTGTCTGTTCTCTGACCCCAGGTAAGTTTATTAAGGTACACAATATTTTGGTGACACAATACCACCACAGGGTTTCTCTGTGTAGCTTTGCGCCTTTCCTGGAACTCACTTGGTAGCCCAGGCTGGCCTCAAACTCACAGAGATCCGCCTGGCTCTGCCTCCCAAGTGCTGGGATTAAAGGCGTGCGCCACCACCGCCCGGCTCTTATTTTATTTATTTACTTATTTATTTGCTTGTTTATTTATTTATTCATTTATTTATCTATCTATTTATTTATTTATTATTTGAAACAGGGTTTCTCTGTGTAGCTTTGGTGCCTGTCCTGGAACTTGCTTTGTAGACCAGGCTGGCCTCGAACTCACAGAGATCTGCCTGGCTCTGCCTCCCCAGTGCTGGGACTAAAGGCATATGCCACCACCACCTGGCATTTCAGTCTCTATTTTTAATAGATTTATTAATTTTTCTGCTATGTATGTGACTGCTTTGTCTGCATGTATGTATTGCGCATCATCCTCAGACGTCATAAAAAAATGTTGAATCCCCTAAACTGGAGTTATGGATAATTGGGAGCCAGATTAGTGAACCAGTGAGCCAGATTAGGGAACCAGTGAGCCAGATTAGGGAAACAAACTTGAGCTCTCTGGAAGAGCAGCCAGTGCTCTTAACCACTGGGCAGACAAAAGTTATGTGTGTTTGTTTATTTGTTTTTGAGATTTCTATGAATTCTGCATTGTAGCTGGAGAGTTTCTCTCTGGGTTCCACCAAGCCCCCGCAGTCCCACAGCCCACTTATAAAATAATCACTCAGATGGTTATATTACTTAAACTGCTCTGCCATTAGCTCAGGCCTACCACTGTCTAGCTCTTACACTTAAACTCAGCCCATTTTTATTAATCTATACCTTGCCACGTGGCTCGTGGCTTACCGGTAACTTACATCTTGCTACTCATCACAGTGGCTGGCAACGTCTCTCTGCCTCAGCCTTCCACTTCCCAGAATTCTCCTCCCTCTTTGTCCCACCCTATATTTCCTGCCTGGCTACTAGCCAATCAGTGTTTTATTTATCAATCAATCAATCATCCACAGCACTGCATCTTGGGTACCAATGTGAAATGGGATGGCTAGCACCTTCATTTTACAAGTGATGCTAGTAATGACAAGAGACACTCAGACTTATCGGATTTATCAAGACATAATAATCTGGTCCTATAATCCCAGGGAATGAGTAAAATCAAGAGTGAATGTATATTGTTGACATGGGCACAGCCACGTCAGGGACTCATTATGGCACAGGCTCCACTAGTGAGGCTCAGGGGGCTAGAAAAGCCTTCCTCTGGTCCAAGTACAATTGACCAGTATATGCAAAAACTAGCAACTGCAGCATCCCAGATGTCTACTATATGCAAAAACTAACAACTGCAGCATCCCGGATGTCCACAACCTGAGACCATGGCCCTACAGCGACCTCCTATTGAGCCTAGCTAACCTCTCCTCTCACGCTGTACATAACAAATGCCCTGAGTTTCCAGATGGCATCCAGCACAGCAAACTCAGCCTACCCAGGCCCAGCTTTTCTGTGTGTGTATCTATCGTGCCTTCATTAGCCATTTCTTTGCTACCAAGTCATTGCCATCAGGCTTCCAGGACCAAGCTCTGTAGGACAGAGCATCTAGCACCAGGAGGATTGCGACAAGAGTATTGGTGTCAATTCTAGGCTAGCCTGGGCTATATGGTGACTCTAAGCCAGTGTGGGGTACTAGGTCAGGACCTCAATATCCGAATAGAGGGAGGGCATAATTCAGATTAGAGCAAGAAGCCTTAGAGAGGAGAGCTCAGAATCTTCAACTGGTAGCAGCATTGGTTGCCAGACATGTGAGTGAAACCATCGTATCCCCTTCGGCTCAGCTGACCCTCCAGCAAGATCGCCCAGAAATAACCAAGGTTAGATACCAGAGCTGTCTAGCCAATCGACAGGATAACACAAAGCCATAAGTCAGTGGCTGGTTGTTGTTGTTTTGTTTTTTAAAGCAGGGTTGCATGTAGCTCGGGCTGGCTTTGAACTCACTTTTGTGCTGGGGATGACCTTGAATTCCTGATCCTCCTATCTCTACCTCCCAAGTGCTGGGATTAGAGATGTGGGTGCCATTCCCAATGAATCATTGTTGTTTTAGGCTTTTTTCCCCCCCACAGATGGCTTGTTATGCAACAAAGGGTCACTGAAACAACCCCACTTCACAGAAATTCCAGCCCAGGCCTGAGCCCATTATACTGCCCTTGATGATACGTCCCATGTAAAATGGATTGGTTAGTCAGCTCTTTCATTATTACCATTGAGAGGGAAGTGAGTACTAATTTATTAATTTAAAATGAATAGACAGTGCTATTGGTAACATCTGTGTAGCACTTTGCCAATTGTTTGAAACAGTCTCTTAATAATTTATAAGGTTTTTTAATCAGAGAAATATTGAATGAGAGACTCTTGGGGCTAAAAGAAACAACAGGAGGTCACTCACTCCATCCCTCCACCTTCAAAGAGAAGGGCTGATTCTCTCTCAGCCCGAGAAAATTCCTCCTCTTCTTCCTTCTCTGCTCCCCCCCTCGTTATTGTCAAACAACTTTTATGAAGTATTGATCCAGAAGCGGGACTGCATTTGGCCTTCTATAGGCCTTTCAAGATTGAATACAACATTGCAGTGAAGGCACAGCTAAAATCCAAAGGCCCGCATGTGAAGACAGCTTCAGAGAAATACTCTACTTACAATGACAGCGTTTGCCGCGGTCCGTTTGTCTACACAAATGTTTTCAGAACATGGGAGATGAATATAAGCAGAGGGCTGGAGAGATGGCTCAGCAGTTAAGAGTGCACACTACTCTTCTGGGGGACAGGAGTTCATGTCCCAGCACCCACACCAGGTGGCTTACACCTGCCTGTAATTCCAGCCTCAAGGCATCTATCTGAAGCTCTCTTCTGGCATCTGTGGGCACCTATACTCATGCACACATACCCACACAGATACACACTTACACATAAACAGAAGTAAAAAAAAAGAAAATGTTATTTTTCTAAAGAAGAAACACACACAAAACATATCATAAACAGCTAAACATACCAGCATATGCATGTATGTAATGAAAAAGAGATTGGGAAATTCAAGACAGCTCCCCAGAGTTTCAAGGACTGTCATGTAGAAGAAAGACCAAGATTTGCTCTGTGCAGCTGGAGGGTAGAACCGGGACCAGGAGTGAAAAAGTAGAAGCTGCAAGTGGGCTCCCCTCTTCTCTTCTTAAGACAGGCTCTATTGTAGCCCATGCTGGTCTTGAACTCATATAGCAGAAGATGACCCTAAACTCCTTATTTTTCTGCCTCTACCTCCTTGGTGCTGAGATTCCAGGTACATGCAACACTTGGTTTATGTGAACCCAGGGCTTTGTTTACACCAGGCAAGCACTCTACCAACCAAGTTGTTAGATAACCATTGTCCTTCAAAATAAATAGATCCCCTCGCTGGAATTACTATAGGAGAGATTCCAGACTAACCTAGATGACCTCCAACCCTGTCTCAAACACTATGACACTGGGCTGTATACCACATATTAAACATATTGGGAGATGGATTTGACTAAAACACATAATATCCATATATGAAGTTCTCAAATAAGGAATTAATCATAGTTGGAAGATGCAGATGAATGCAAGTTAATTTATAGGCAAAGAATCGTCAGCCGTTGTATTTCCCAGGAAACCCTTAGGTCTCTGTTGATTTCTGAGGCTCTCTTACGGTGGAAGCAGGATCTGCACAGTCTCTTGAGTACTATAAAGGGAGGGGCACTCAGGACCGTACTGGGAGAATTATGACAAAGTCTTAGTTCAGAGGAGACATGCCAGAATTAGGATGACTGGATAAAGCATGTGTGCCTACTGTAGGCAAGGTCGAGGTGGGCAGACCAGAACCTGAAGACTGTTAGGTGACTATAACCCAAAGATCTTGGAAAACAACTTTGAAACAGTCTATGAAATTGTAGACTTTTTATATAACAAAGGGGAGAAAGAGTATAGACTAAGCAACGAGGAATAAAGTTTGTTTATATATATATTTATTTATTGGAGACAGGGTTTCTCTGTGTAGCACTGGCTGTCCTGGGCTTGCTCTGTAGACCACGCTGGCTTTGAACTCAGAGATCTACCTGCCTCTGCCTCCCCAGTGCTGGGATTAAAGAGGCATGTGCCACCATTGCATGGGCGCTTGGTGCCCAAAGAGGTCAAAACAGGGCATTGGGTACCCTGGAATTGGAGTTACAGAGGGTTGTGAGTCTCTCTGTGGGTGCTGAGAATTGAGCCAGGGTCCTCCGGACAAGCAGTCAGTGAGCCATCTCTCCAGCCCCTGATCTACATCTCTGTGACTATCAGGCAAAACCTTTCGGGATGTACTAACTTAGCTGACTACTAATTGTGTGTCCTACCCCTCCTCATCTGCTCCCCTCCAGCTAAGAATATCATCCGTTAGCATCTGAAAGCTATAGCAGAGAGATTCCCATTTTACTATAACCTGCCTACATGATGTTTCTGTCAACATACTTTTAAAGTGCCTTGAACTATGATTTTCTGTGTTCTGTAATAGGAAGACTTCATGAAACCACTTCCACATTAAACATGTTATTTGGGGCAACCTGAATCTGTGTTGCTGGGCCACAGTCACTCATCACTGGCTTCCTTCTGAAGTGAGAGCTGTGATTTGCATTGACAACACTGTCCGTCCATCTAGATGTAAAGAAAAGGAGAATCTGGGAGCTCCTATGGAAACCATCACTGTGACAAGAGCTTGGAAATGTAGACCCGTGAGGTGAGGGGTCAGGGAGGCCTGGCTCAGCAGTCCCCTGCTTTTGCAAAGTGCTGAGGCTCTGTGATAAGGATGGCAAGGGTGCTGAGCAGCAAGGCTCTCAGCTAAGGCTCTTCTGAGCCTCTGTGCACCATGCCTGCGTGCCCATCCTCTTCCTCTCCTCTCTGTCCCCTTCCCCTCTGCACATCTTCTGCGATCATATCCAGGGGCTTGCACATAACAGGTGAGCACTCTACCACTGGACTATGAGCCTATGCCTACCTCTAAGTCTGTTACCTTCTTTGCCCAGTTACTGTCTAAAACTCCCAGCCTCCTTCAGTTCAGGTAGAGATGACGCTCGGAATTGTTTTAAATGTGGAACGCTGATGTATCCCCTGATTAGCATAATAAACTGTGTGAGGTTATTTTTTCTTCACTTAGTTAACCAGTCCCTCCCTAGTCTATTCCCAGCGTTCCATTCTGAATTCTCAAAGCTCTCCTTTCATTCTGGAAACAGAAGAGGAGAAAACACTGCAAGATCACGGATGTGTCCTAAGTCTCCACTTAGAGAATATTTGCATTGGTCCAAAGAGGATCTTAGGGATCGACGGGGGCAGGCGTGGCAGCACACATCTGGAAATCCCAGCAGCTGGGAGGCTGAGGTAAGCAGGAGAATGGAGACTCCCAGGCCAACTAGTGCTTCCTACGAGGCCCTGCCTTAAACAAACAAACAAACAAACAACAACAACAGACCGGCGATGGTGGCGATGACTGGAATCATAGCACTTGGGAGGCTGAGGAGTGCCGTGAGTTGGAGGTCAGCCTGGGCTGGAGAGAAGAGACCATGTCTCAAAACCAGAGAATGGAGGAGACAGGAAGCCAGCAAGAGCCGGTGAGACGGGGAGAGGAGCAGGCTGTAATGGGGAAGAGGTGGTGGAGCACGTATGTAAGAAGCGGGGAGGGGGATGCTGGGAGTTGAAAGTGAAAGGGATGATGGGGCAGGAGAGTGGGGGAGGAAAGCGGGTGGGTTAGACAAAGCTAAAGCTGGATGAGAAATCCTTATGGAAACCCACTGCTTTGTAAGCTAATTCACAAACCTGATAAAGCGGGGTGTGGTTTGCTTGCCTTTAATCTCAGTACTGGGCAGGCAGAGGCCGAATTCTCTGTGAGTTTGAGTCCGGCTTGATCTACATAGCAAATTCCAGGACAGCCAAGTCTACATAGTGAAACTCTATCCAATAAATAAATAGTAAGAGTTTGAACACAGTTCTCTGCATGGGTGAACGAGGCTTCTCTCATAAGACATGGACTTCTGCCGGGCGGTGGTGGCGCACGCCTTTAATCCCAGCACTCGGGAGGCAGAGCCAGGCGGATCTCTGTGAGTTCGAGGCCAGCCTGGGCTACCAAGTGAGCTCCAGGAAAGGCGCAAAGCTACACAGAGAAACCCTGTCTCGAAAAACCAAAAAAAAAAAAAAAAAAAAAAAAACCAAAAAAAAAAAAAAAAAAAAAAAAAAGACATGGACTAGTAAGTGAAAATCTCAGTGCCAGGCATTGACACACTTCCCTACAAGTTACTGGTCTTGGAGTCCCTTGAAACTCCTCACATAGGCAATTGCTATCCACCCCTCATCCCCCACCCCTGCCTTTTTTTTTAAAAAATTAACTCTCTTGACCAGGAGTTGGGTTTTTTGTTTTTGTTTTAATATTTACTTATTTATTCATTGTGTGTGTAAACATGTCATGGGGCACATGTAGAGGTCAAAGGACAATTTGAGGGTGTTGTCTCTCTTTCCATGTGAGTCCCAGGGATCAAACTCAGATTACTCAGTGTTGTTGGTTGATTTTTGTTTGTTTGTTTGTTTGTTTTTACTTTTTACTCTTTTGGCTCTTTAGCTCTTTGGTCTTTTGGGGGCCCACCACGCAGCTCCCAAAAAAATCACACACGGAGGCTTATTCTTAATTATAAATGCCTGGCATTAGCTTGGCTTGTTTCTTGCCAGCTTTCTTAACTTTAAATTACCCCGTCTACTTTTTGCCTCTGGGCTTTTTCCTTTTCTTACTTCTGTAATCTTACTTTCACTCTCACTCCGTGGCTGGCGCTGTGGTTGCCCCTAGCACCCTCCTCTCCTTTTTCTCTTGCTCTTTCTTCCTCTCCTCCCAGGTTTCTCTTTCCATTTATCCTCTCTGCCCGCCAGTCCCGCATATCCTTTCTCCTGCCTTGCTATTGGCCATTCAGCTCTTTATTAGACCAATCAGGTGTTTCGGACAGGCAAAGTAACACAGCTTCACAGAGTTAAGCAAATGCAACATAAAAGAACGCAACACGTCTTTGTATCATTAAAACAAATGTTCCTCAGCATAAACAAATGTAACACACCTTAAAATACTATTCTACAACAACTAAACTTGGTAGCAAGAGCCTTTAGCTGCTGGAACATCTCACTAAGCCCTACTATTACTTTTAATCACCCACCATTACTAGATACTATGATCCTATGGCTGAAAACACCATGCACTCGGGTTGTAGGATATAGAGAATTCCATCTGGAATTGGATGGGAAACTTCCTCCCCGCAGGCTAGCTTTCACGGTACTGAAAGATGTTTGTTACGCAGACCACTAGAGCAGTGGTCTTACCCATTGCTGGACCCTGAGTGTTACAACACTGACTTATCAGGCAAGTTGTGCCTACTGGTGCAATAGTAGCATAACTGTGTGGTGGTGGTGTGTCCCCCAATATATTGTGCACCCCAATAAACTTATCTGGGGGGTCAGAGAACAGAACAGCCACTAGATATAGAGGTGGTGGCACACATGCCTTTAGTCCTAGCATTCCAGAGGCAGAGATCCATGCAGATCTCTGTGAGTTCAAAGCCACACTGGAAACAGCCAGGTGTGGTAACAAGAACCTTTAATCCCAGGAAGTGATGACAGGAAGCAGAAAGGTGTTTAAGGCGTGAGGACCAGGAACTAGAGCCTGGTTAAGCTTTTAGGCTTTTGAGCAGCAGTTCAGCTGAGATCCATTTGGGTGAGGACTCAGAGGCTTCCAGTCTGAGGAAACGAGATCAGCTGAGGAATTGGCCAAGTGAGGTTGGCTGTGGCTTGTTCTGCTTCTCTGATCTTCCAGCATTCACCCCAATACCTGGCTCCGGGTTTGTTTTTATTAATAAGATCTTCTAAGATTTGTGCTACATAACTGTTATGGGGTTATTCAAGTGATCTTTTAAAAATTGCATTTGAGGCCCATTCCACAGGAAAGAACTTATGCCTGGTACTGTTAATCTTGTTAAAAGCCCATGGCTGAGAAGTTCACAGGCCCTAATGGGGAACTATTACTATTATAAACTATTACTATTGCTTTGCTTAGTGGTAAGCTTGTCAAATCACCTTCTAAATATTTATATTTATACCCACAGATTCGGGCTGCTCTTAACCTTGGTCACATCTGGACATAACATGGCCATTGCACTTACAGGCTCATGGCACCTGTACTTATCACCACAAGACCTGTATAAGACCAAGCCAGTCAAATTCCAGCATGGATAGAGGGGTGCTCTCATAAGGCCTCACTTCTACTGAGAAGTTCTTAATAGTTGGAGGCTGCTGTGGAGGGAGAGTAGTGTTTCTTTGGGGACATGCCCATCGATAGATTGGTTGTCCACACTCAGGGACAGGAAGAGCTGAAGAGGAGAGAAGTGAGATGATCAAAATATGTTGTGTACACATATGAAAAGCTCAAGTAACAAAAAAATCATATTAAAAAAATAGCCAAAGCCAGGCAGTGGTGGTGCACACCTTTAATCCCAGCACTCAGGAGGCAGAGCCCTGCAGATCTCTGTGAGTTTGAGGCCAGCCTGGTCTACAGATCAAGTTCCAGGACATACTCCAAAGCTACACAGAGAAACCCTGTCTCAAAAAAAACCAAAACCAAAACAAAACAAGTAGCCAAAAAGGAACACACAGAATTAATGTTTGGAGAATCTATATGTAAATGGAATCTACAAGCATTATTTTGTTATTGCTTTTGTATTACTTATTTTTGTTTGTGCGAGATAAGGTCTCACATACCTGAGGTTTGCCTTGAACTTCTGATTCTTCTTCCTTTGTCTCATATTTTTTGTGCTAATAGTATAGTATATATTAGATGAGACCCCCCCTTTTTTTTTTAATAAGACAGGGTCTTTTTATGTAGCTCTGGCTATATTGAAATTCACTATGTAGTCCAAGCTGGCTTTGAACTCACAGAGATCCACCTGCCTCTGCCTGAGTGCTGTGTCATGGTTGGCAAGACTTGTTTTTGTTTTTGTTTTTTACACCACTCTTCTTCTCCTCCAGTCCTCCCTCCTTCATCCTCTCCTCCCTCCTTTTTCTGCTTGCTTGTTTTGCAAGGTTTCACTATCTAGCCCAGGCTGGCTTGATCTCCGGTCTCAACCTTCAGAGTCGCTGGGGTTACAGGCACACACCCTCGTCCCGCCAGAGCCAAGTTTTGAGTCTAAGCCTTCTAATTTCAGAGTCCCTGCCCTTAACCACAGCACTGTTCTACACAGCAATTACTGTCCATCATTCATGAATTAGCAGAGAAACCAGACTGTTGTCACCAAATTGAGATTCCCTGGGTAAATGAAAACTAAACAGTAAAACAAATTTGATTTCTATGATCATCTTTATGCTTTGTGAATTCATTTTTTTCAGTAGCTGCTTCCATTTTGTGACTTAAAAGAAAAAAAAACATATTTTGAGACAACATTTTGCTGTCATACAGGCTGCTCTTATTCAAATCATGGACTCAAGTGATCTCCCTGCCTCAGCTTTCTTAGCAGTTGGGTATACCATACAGGAATTCAAGTAAACACCACAGCATGGTGTGTTTGTGTGTGTGTGTGTGATTTTTGATGTTTGAGACAGGATCTTACTATGCAGTTACTCTGACCTTGAACTTGTGATCCTCCTTCCTCTGGACTGTTAGAATGGCAGGGATACAACATGACTCCCAGAAGAAAAAAAATTTTTAAATATAGGAAATCTTTGATATAAATGAAAATTCATGTTCTATTCAGTACTAAGGTGTAGTGCTTTCTTTGCTATGGGAACTAAATTCAGTTGTATCTGGCCACATCTTGGATGGCAATGAAATAATTTAATAGTGTTCTTTGCGTGCGTGCGTGCGTGCGTGCGTGCGTGCGTGCGTAGGTCACAGGACAACTCTCACTGTCAGTTCTTACCTTTTGCACTTGGTTTAAGACAGGCTCCCTTAGCCACTGCACATGCCTGGCTAGCTGGCCTGTGGGCTTCTGGACACCCTCTCTTCTTCTTGTAGACAAACTGGGATCACAGAGCTTGGGCTAGTGCATCTGGCTTTTCACTATGACTAGTAGCTTTTTGTGCGAGTTCTGGGCCTCCAAGTCCAGGTGGTCAGGCTTGCAGGGCAAGTACTTTTTTGGACACTAACCCATCTTTCCCCAGCCCCTAAGGCTCTTATAATAGTGAACATCTATATTGAAATCAGCTCAGTGGTAGAGCACTTCCCTGGAACTCCAGGCCCTGAGTTTGAGTCGCACCAACACACACTTTTGATCATGTGTGGTTCTACAAAAGAAAGGAAACCTGTTTTGCTAACTCTTCCCTTCCTTGTGGTTGTTTTCCCCTCCTACGCAATGGCTCCAGTCCTTATTCAAAAGCAAAATTTCAAGTGGTATGTCCAGCAACCGAGCCTTTTAAAAACACAACTAACAAGGAAGTCAAAGGAATAGCAGGAAATAAGCATCATGGAGTCTTCGAGGATTAAAAAAACAACCGGCTCAGCCTTCAGATGAACGAACCCAGTGGGGGTGGGATGTCGAGACAATTGCACACCGGGTTTGTGTCAATAAAAATCACGTCTCTTCCGCCCGGGTCACTATTTAGACAACAGAGGCTACAGATGAGTAAGTTCTGACTCAGAAACGAGGTCAAAGTGGTATTTTTTTCCTTGTCAACAAAGGAGGGCCCGACCTCGTGCACAGTGAGGAAAACATGTCCGTGGGGAGATTAGCTTTACTGTCAAGCGTTTTAAAGCCAATAGAAACACATGCGGTTAGATGGCAGAAGAGTTCGAGAGCAATCCATGGGAGAATGAGGAAGTGGGCTACAGCTGCTTTGCCAACAACACCGCAAAGTGCACGCAACCTAGGCGAAGGCAATTTAACATCAAGAAATAAGCCCCCAAATTAAAATTAAGTTAAACCTGCCCTTTACCATCGCCCGATGAATTCTGTCCCATTACAAACTTCCCTCTAGGCCAGCTGCTAAGTGTATGTGAAGGACTCCTCAACTGAACGGCAGCGAAGCACAGGGATTCAGAGCCTCAGCTGTTTGCGGCTGAGCTGCGCACGTGGTGGGTGCTCAGCCTCCTCTGACTTGACAGGTGGAGGTGGGACAGGGAAGACTGGGGGCCCACACTCCCCCAAGGCGGGGTGGTGTGTGGAGCCGAACGTGGGTGAACGTCCGCACCCGCAAGGTTCGGACCCGGAGCCCCGGCACAGGGAAGCACCCGAGGGCCCCCCAGCCTAAAGCTTCGGTGGATCGGTGGGCCCCGGCCTCCACCCAGCGGGGCGCGGCGCGGGGCGGGGCCACCTGGAGCTCCGCCCTCCGAGTAGCGGAGGTGCTTGGGCGAGAGAGAGAGAGAGGGGGGCGGGAGACGCTCTGTCCCACGCTCGCCCTGTGCTCGGTGGTTTAAAGATGGCGGCGGCGGCTGGGGCGCGGAGCCGCCGCAGGGGGAGGGAGAAGGAGAGTCTGTGAGACGCTGGGAGGCAGCGCGGCGGCGGCTGTAAGGAGTCCGCGTGCGGAGCCGCCGGCGACTCGGGCCTGGGGGCGGCCTGGGCTTGGGCTGGAGAGGCCGGAGCGGTGCCAGGAGCTCCGAGGCCGGAGCGGAGGAGGAATGTGAGCAGGGGTCGGCGGGGGCGCGGGAGTACGCGAGCGGCGGGATGGGGCAGCAGGTGGGCCGCGTCGGGGAGGCTCCCGGGCTCCAGCAGCCGCAGCCGCGCGGGATCCGGGGCAGCAGCGCAGCCAGGCCCTCGGGCCGCAGGCGGGACCCGGCGGGGCGTACCGCAGACACCGGCTTCAACGTCTTCACCCAGCACGGTGAGTGTGTCCGGAGCCGGCGGAGGACGTGACGGGGAGGCCAGGGGTGGGGTGGGGTCGGGGCGAGGTGCGAGGCGGACGGGCAGCCCTCGGGGGGCGAGGGCTGGAGGGGTGCCCGCGAGTGGGGGCGGAATCCGCTGCCATCTGGGCCAGTCACGGGGAGGCGAGGCACACCCCTCCCCCCGCCCCGGCTCGGCTCTCCAGCCTGGCTGGCAGCGTCTGGGGGCGGCGGCGGCGGCGGCAGAGAGAGCAGGCAGGGGTCTTAGGGACCCAAGCTAGACAGACTGTGTGCTGTCCTGGGACAGGACGGTGGCGTGGGGGGGACGGGGGCACGACTGTGGAACAAGGGATGGTACCCCTAGGGAGGGAAGGATGAAGGCAGGTACGAGCTCAGGTTCAGGAGGTGGGAGGATAAACCGGTTGTTAACGACGGGAACGAGTCGTGCCCTGAGGAATTGGGAAATAGGTACTGCATCTTAAGAGATCGTGGCATATTCCGCGTGTGCTTCGTTAAATCAGGCAGTGAGCAGCGTTAGCATGGTCAACCGTGAACCCTTGTTTAGCATCTCTTTACTTTCACCAGAGTATTTTCCCTAAACTAAAAAGGAAGGGCTTTGCCAAACCACCCTGTTCTGTGTATCTGAGTCGGACACAGGATTCTGAGATGGCTGGCGGGGCTGTAGATGGGTGGGTATGGTTAGGGCTTCCATGTGGATATGAATGTGAGTTTTTCTTTGAGCCGCAGTTGTGTGTACATATATGCATAGGTGCTCCAGGTAGTCTGGAACTTACGCCGTCTCATACAGTTTTCAGAAGAGCTGGCTCTAAACTATTTAAAATTACACTTATTTTGCGTGTGAGTGTATGTGTTGCGGGCGCATGTATGCAGAGCTCAGAAGACAACTCGGGGAATCATTTCTCTATCTCCACCATGTGGGTTCCAGGTATTGAACTCATCACCAGGCTTGGAGGCAAGTGCCTTTACTTACCGAGCCATCTTGTCGGTCCAGTGTCTCTAAACTCCTAATAAATACAGATTTTGAGCGCACACACTATTAATTCATGTGTCTTTATTATATACACGAGCTACTGTTCCAATGTAATTAGCAAACAGAAATAGAGTATAAGAAAAGGTGCTCTGTAAATCAGTGGCAGTGCACACAGCATGACTGAGACCCCGGGTTCAAGCCCCAGCAGCTCCCCCCCCCCAATATATTAATTTTTTTCCCTCTGAAGCCAAGTGGATTCTTTTGTTCCTCTATAGTGTTGTTGACCATTTTTGAGAGCACTTTTCTAGAGGAGGGCAGAATAGAGAAGGGGGAAAAAGCAGAAGATATCCTCATACCCTCAAAAGACTGGTGATGTAGATGTGAGTTCTATAGAAAGACTGGCTCGTATAAACTGGATGAGAAGTAGCAAACTACAGTTTCACTGACAATACATGTAGAAAGCAAAATAAAGAATATACAGTGTCCCACACCACATAGTTTGGGGAAGGGAAGGATAAGAAGTGTAAACTAGGCGGGCGGTGGTGGTGGCTCATGCCTTTAGTCCCAGCACTGGGGAGGCAGAGCCAGGTGAGTTCGAGGCCAGCCTGGTCTACAAAGTGAGTTCCAAGAAAGGCACAAAACTACATTGAGAAATCCTGTCTCAAAGAAGTGTAAACTAGTCACGAGAAAGGGCCTTTCAAAGGAAATGATGATAGATGGTAGTATGCAAAAAGATGATCCCAGCTATAGATTTATAGCTATCGGTCAAGTTGCGTCTGAGTTCTTCATTTGGACCTTTGTTTCCCTTTTCCTTTTTTAATTTTTAAAAAGCAGTTAAAATTTTTATTTGTACAGGTGTTTTGCAGCATGTATGTCTTGTGTGCCATATGCATCCCTGATGTCCAGAGAGGCCAGAAGGAAGGCATCAGGTCTATTCTTGGAACTAGATGGTGGTGAGCTGCCATGTGGGTGCTGGTAATTGAACCCAGGTCCTCTGGGGGAGCAGTGGGTGCTCTTAACCACTGAGCCATGTCTCCGGCTCCAGAGTTGTTTCTTAATGGAGGAGGTGGGTGATTTGGGGCATTTTAGTTTTCCATGCTCACTATTAAAGAAGTGCTGGAGCAGCTCTTCAAGGTGTATGGATGTATATGCAGGTGCTATTCTTATAGTGTTTATTAAAATACTAAAACAGGGGAAAGGGTTAACAGTTTTCAGGAAGAAATCCACATAGCTTTTCTTTATGGATTACCTAAGTGTGGCCCAGTGGGCAGCAGTGACCCCTTCCTTCTCCTTTGGTCTGTAAGAAGGAAGAAGTCATGAAGGATGGACAAGGTTTAGACCTGTGGAGTTGGAAAAGAGCAGGCTAGGCAGAAGACAACTGGAAAATGGGAAGTCATGGATGAAATAGGAGACAGGAGAGCAAAATTGCAAGAGTAGTTATTTGGATTTTCCTCTTCCTTTTTTTTTTTTTTTTTTTTTTTGTGATACAGAGTCTAACTGTACAACCCTGGCTGGCCTGGACCTCACTGTGTAGACCAGGTGCCTCTCAGACTGACAGAGATTGGCCTGCTTCTGCCTCCTGAGTGCTAGGATTAAAGAGGTGTGCCAGCATGCACACGTGTCCACTCTGTTTAGTTCAGGCTACCCTCAGACTTGCAGTCCTCCTCCTCCCTCAGACTCAAATGCTGGGATTATGGAAGTGAGAATCCAGCTGCCATCTTTGAGTTTATTTGTCTGTGAAAGAGATGTCCTTTAAGTTTGTAATTTTATGACTCTAAGTGAGGAATAATAGGAACAAAACCTTTAGTTGATGGAGAGAGACTGGGTTATAGGAAATCTGGCAGAAAAGCTTCATCAGTTTAGTTGATTGGCTATAGTTTATAGGCTCTATCTGTATACTCAAGTGTGAAAGGTAATGGCTGGGCAGTTGGCTTTGACGTCAGAGGATTAGAAGCAGTGGGAATAGGAGAGGTAAGTTCAAGGGTATTTGTGTTCATTCAGGGAATAAGAGTGTTTTTGAGTACCTATTGGGCTCTGAGGGCCTTGTGAACATGAGTCCTAACTTCAGGAACTTAAAGGACTTGATCTCTCACCCCACCCCCTGCGTAACAGTTCTGGCTGCCCTGGAACTTGATTTGTGGACCAGGCTGGCCCCAAACTCACAGAGATCTGCCTGCCTCTGCCTCCTGAGTGTGGGATTAAAGGCATGCGCCACCATGGCCTGGCTCAGGACTTGATTGTAATAATTCTCTTTGGGATTGTTGAAGGTGGGAACCCTGGGGCCATTGTGTCAGTATTTGAAATCTGACTGTTATTTCCTGTGTGGCCCTAGGCACGTTATATATTAGGCTCAGTAAAATAGGGATTATAAGAGTACCTAGTATTTTATGGGTTAATATATGCAAAGCATTTAGAATGATGCCTTGCACATATTATGAGTTCATTGTGGGCCAAATGTGATGGTGCACAACTTTAATCTCAGCACCTAGGAGGCAGAGACAGATGGATCTCTTGAGTTCAAGGCCAACCTGGTCTACAGTGAGACCCTGCCTTAATAAATAAATAAATAAATAATTTATGAAAAGAATTCAGTGTGTCTTACCTGTTTTCATCATTCTTCTTCATTATTATTTTTATTTTATGTTCATTGGTGTTTTGCCTGCATGTATGTCTGTGTTACACAGAATGTCAGAAGTCTTAGAACTGGAGTTACAGACAGGTGTGAGCTGCCATGTGGGTTCTGGGAATTGAACCCAGATCCTCTGGAAGAGCAGCCAGTGCTCTTAACCACTGAACCATCTCTCCAGCTCCTATTCTTTTTTTTTTTTTTTTTTTTAAGATTTATTTATTTATTATCTATACACAGTGTTCTGCTTGCTTGCATGTACCTGAACACCAGAAGAGGGCACCAGACCTCATTCCAGATGGTTGTGAGCCACCATGTGGTTGCTGGGAATTGAACTCATGACCTCTGGAAGAACAGCCAGTGCTCTTAACCTCTGAGCCACCTCTCCAGCCCTCCAGCTCCTATTCTTATTAAAAATGAGGATGTGTCAAAGTTAACATCAAGGTTTTGTACCTGGGTAACTGGGAATATGATTTTATTGTCAAGGTTGAAAGTTAGCAGATGGATGGGATGTTAATACAATAGCCAAAGGCTAGTGTGAAAAGAGTAGAAATAATAAATACTGGAAGAAATAAAGGTAAAGTAAGTACTTTTTAATTTTTGGAGGGCGGTAGTCTGGGGATTGATCTGAGGGCCTCATACAAGCCAGACTAGCCTACCACTGAGCCAATATGGATCCATTCATTTCATAATCTACCACGTTTCTAACAGTAGAAGCCCTGGGGAGGCTGAGATTAGTAATGTGAAGACATTTTTTGCTTGTACCTAAGGAGACAAAAGTGGGTGCTCTAGAGGGCTAGGGAGATGGCTTAGTGGTCTGGCACTTACCCAGCATGCCAGAAGTCCTGTCTTTAACCCCCTGTACTGTTTAAAAAACAGACAGACAGACACCTGAGGCTGAGACACTTGAGTTTGAGGCCAGCTTAGTCTGCATACCAAGTACACATTTGGCATTATTGTAAAAAAATACTCTAGGTCATGAAACTAGTATATAAATCACTATCCTTTGGCCGGCACATGCCTGTATAATCCCAGCCCTAGGAAGCTGAGGCAGATGGATTGCTGTGTATTTGAGGTTAGCCTGGGGGTATGGAGTGAGTATCAGACCAGCAAGGGTTGTGTAGTAAGGCCTTGTCTCAAAAAACTGGGGAAAAGTTTCCCGTTTTGAGTTGATTGAGTTCCTAGCATGTAAATCCATAACTAGAAGGTCTGGTGTAGAGCGGGAGAGATGGCTGAGGAGCTGAGTACTTACTGCTCTTTTTGCAGAGGACCCAGATTTGCTTGTCAGAACCCATTCGAGGTGGCTCAGAGCTGCGTGTAAGTCCAGCTGCAGATGATCTGATGCCGCCTTCTGGCCTCCTCCAGCATCTTCAGACACACACACACACACACACACACACACACACACACACACACACACACAGCAAAAATCTTAAAAGTATGATAGGCTCTTGAGTTTACGTGTAGATTTAAATTTTTTAAATGATTACTATTGTTATTGTGTGTGAATATCTATCTGTATGGGCAGTGTGTGTGTGTGCACATGTGTGTTTGAGTGCAGGTGTGCATGGGAGTCAGAGAGCAATCCTTGGTAGTTCTCTCCCTTCTGTCACGACTTCCTGGCGTTGAACTCATGTCACCAGGCTTGCACAGCAGTTGCCTTTGCTTGCTCAGCTGTCTCACTGACTCTCCATAGAGGTTTTAATGTAAGTTAGATATTCTGTGTATCTCAGAAAGTTTATCAGAGTCCATGATTTATTTCTTTAGCCAAGAGTGTCAATTTTTTCACTGTTAATGAGTAAGCTGTTAAAAAAAATTTGCTTTGCCAGAAATGTTTTAGAAATGTAATTTAGAAGGAATGAAATAGTAGGCTGTATTTTGGTATGAAAATATGATGTATTGTATGACTTGTCAGTTTTTTAGTTGAAGCTTTATTGGTGAGCTGTTGTTTTGTGTCAGTAATCTCGGGTTGAATGTCTTTGTCTTTCTTGTTTGTCTTGCTGGGTACAGTAGGTTGGCCTTGAATTTTCGGTAGTCTTCCTGCCTCAGCCTGCCCAGTGCAGAGATTATTAGTGTGCATCCCCAGGCCTTGCTGCTTACTCTACTTGTTAGTATCTGGCATATCTTTCAACAGTTAAAAGATTTCAAGTCAGTGTTGCTTCCTTCCTACCTCCTTCCTGAAAATTATATTAACACCCCCCACCACCACCAATTACGAGGTTTTGAATAATATTTTTTTAATATATATATATATATATATATATATTTTTATTTTATAATACCATTCAGTTCTACATATCAGCCATGGGTTCCCCTATTCTCCCCCCTCCCACCCCCTCCCCTTACCCCCAACCCACCCCCCATTCCCACCTCCTCCAGGACAAGTCCTCCCCCGAGGACTGTGATCAACTTGGTAGACTCAGTCCAGGGAGGTCCAGTCCCTTCCTCCCAGACTGAGCCAAGTGTCCCTGCATAAGTTCCAGGTTTCAAACAGCCAACTCATGCAATGAGCACAGGACTTGGTCCCACTGCCTAGTTGCCTCCCAAACTGATCAAGCCAATCAACTGTCTCACCTATTCAGAGGGCCTGATCCAGCTGGGGTCCCCTCAGCCTTTGGTTCATAGTTCATGTGTTTCCATTCATTTGGCTATTTTTTTTTAATAATTGAGTAAAACTGAAATTTATTATATGCCACAGTCATCTTAGGGACCTCCATGCTATATATATAGCCTCTCTGGTTCTATGGGTTGTGGTCTGATTGTTCTTTATTTTATATCTAGAATCCACCAATGACACACACACACCCACCACCACAAATTACGAGGTTTTGAATAATATTTTTTTTCTTAAATTCACTTTTAAATCATTGGAATTTTCTCTTTTGTACCTAAAGTGTATCCCCCCCTCACCCCAAGACAGGGTTTCTCTGTGTAGCCCTGGCTGTCCTGGAACTCACTCTGTAGACCAGGCTGGCCTCAAACTCACAGAGATCCGCCTGCCTCTGCCTCCCGAGTGCTGGGATTAAAGGTGTACGCCACCACCGCCCACCTCTTATAGTGCATTTTTAAGTCTTTACAGAGTAAGTTGTGGATGCTCCAAAGTGAAATGATATTCCCCAAAGATAGCATGATCTTAACTGTAGTTGTCCATTGAAGCAGTCTCTATATGTGGCCCAGTCTGGTATTGCCCTGTTTATTTAAGACAGAGTCTCCTGTAGCCTAGGATGGCCTAAAACTTGATACCTGAGGATGGCCTTGAATTCCCTATTCCCTTGCCTCCACTTCTCGAATATCGAGATTACAGATGTGTGCCACTACATGGGACTTGTAGGCTGATCTTGAACTCTCTAGTCTACCTATACCTCTAAGTTCCAGAATTGTAGGTATTATCATGCCTGGCAGTGATCACTAATTGTTAGGAGAATTAAATTTTTGTAGTTCTTTTAGATAGGGTCTCACTCTATATCAATCACAAACTGGCAGGCAACTCACCATGTAGGCCAGGAAAACTTTAAAAAAAATTATTTGACTGGGCATAGTAGTACATCCCTGTAATCCCAGCACTCTGGTGGTTGAGGTAGGAAGACTGAAAATTATGAATGTAGAAAACAGTGTAAAATACTCAGCACTCAGGCCCTTCATTAGTAGTGGACCATACTGGGTAGATGGTTGAGAACAGGAGGGGCAGCTGAGAGCTCACATCCCCAGCCCTCAGGCAGAGAGGGCACACTGGGAATGGTTCTAGTCCTTTGAATTCGAGTCCTCAAGGCCTGCCTCCAGGGACGTACCTCCTCTGATAAGACCACACCTCTAATCCTTCCCAAATGGTTCCACCAGCTGGGGACCAAAGATTCAAACTATGAGCTGATAGGGACCATTCTGATTCAGCCCACCACACTTTGTATCCTCTGCTAGAACTAGGTAGGCGTTCTGGAGTGGTTATGGTGTTCTTATTTAAATCACTTACATCTACTTACTTTTATATATTTCTGTAATAGTGTTAGTTACAGAATTATTATTCTGTAATAGTGTTAGTTTAAAACGTTTTAAACTGACAACATACCTGATAAGTAACAATTTTCCTTGATACAACTTTGTAGATGAGGGCTGGGGAGATGACTCAGATAGGTGGATCCTAGGAGCTCCCTGACTGACTGTTCTAGCTGGAACTGTGAGCTTCCAGTTCACTGAAAGACCCTGCTGCCTCAGGAAATAAGGTGGGAAAAGATTGAGAAAGACGTCCTCAGGTCAGTCTCTGGCCTCAGTGGGCCCATGTGGGTGAGCTCACCCTCATACTCATTAATGTAAGACGTACACAGGACACGTTGAAGACAAGAGCAAAAAAGAAAACTGTAGGTAGTTGTTTTTGCCATGACATCAGAATACCCAGATATGGAAGGTCATCTGATAGCATAAATGTAACTATGTGGAGCAGGGGCATCATTTTATAACATTAGAATATATAATTCAAGTGCTCCAATGATCTTGTATTAGAATTTATGTTAGCTGCCTAAAGTATTCTCTCTAGATTATTATAGCACTATGCAATTTATAAGAACTTTTTTATTTCCGGATAATATGTCAGACCTGTGCTACAAGAGCTTTTAGCTGCAGAGGGATCTTGCAGCCCAGAGCAGTTTCTCTTTCTTTATTAGTCTTAGACTAATTGCACATGTTAATGACTCTTAAGAAAATTTTTAGATATAGCTTAGACAGAACTGCTTTCCAAAAACTATTGATGCTCAGATAGCTGTTATAAACATCCTCATTTAAGTTAGAGGATCCAGATGGTGGTGGTGCATGCCTTTAATCCCAACACTTGGGAGGCAGAGGCAGGCGGATCTCTGAGTTCAAGGCCAGCCTGGTCTACAAAGTGAGTTTCAGAACAGCAAGGACTAAACAGAGAAACCCTGTCTTGAAAAACCATTAGAAAAAAAAAAAAAAAAAAAAAAAAAAGAAGTTAGAGGATCCTGCCCTGGCCCTGCCTCCACCTGAGAGATCTTGTCTGTCTCTGAGTGCTGGAATTAAAGGAATGCACTACCATGCCCAGTGAAAATATTTATTTTTATCATTTTTAATTATGTGTATGTGCCTTTGTGTGGGTATGTGTACGTTAGTGCAGGTGTCTATAGAGACAGAGGTTTCGGGTCCCCTGGAGCCTGAGTTGCAGGTACTTACGGGCCCATCTGCTGGAAGCCGGACTCAGGTACTCTCTGGGAGCATCTGATGCTGACCCTGAGTGAGCTCTCTAGCCACCACCATCAGTCTGTAAAAGGAAAAATGTTACAAACTTTTGAGTGTGAAAGTGAGGTGTGTGTGTGTGTGCGCGCGCGCGCGCGCGTGCACATAATTTTTTGTTAGTAAGCACTGCTGTTTTGGGTTGCATGCATACTCTGAGAATATCATACAAATTAGAACATTGTTTTGATATTGCTTTCAGTCAAACTTCCAATCAAATAAAAGCATAGATGAATACACATGTAATATAATAGTATCCCTGAGAGAGGGATCTGTGGTTGGTATGTAAAATGAATAAAAAAATAATAGTATCCCAAATTTAGTCTGGATTCCTTAAAGAAACAATAACTACATTGAGCTCTTGCTTCATTTTGCTTCTGGTAAATGTGCTGAGTGTTTGGTGATTCGCTGGCTTCTCCACAGTGAGCTCTGCCAGTGTTGGGTTTTGACCAGCATAACACAGCTCAGCAGCTCAGGCCATCTGTATTCCCTGGTTTGCTGTCCTAGGAGAGGACTGGCCCAGAAATCTTTCAGTTGATGTGGTCAAGGTCAAAAGTAGCTTAATAGACAGTATGTACATATATTTTCGTAATCTGCCCTTCCCTCTATGCTAATTATAACAAACTGAAAAAACTACTGAGTTAAAACCCAAGCTTGCCACTTAGTACTTTGTGGTTTCAGGTAATTACTAAGAAAATATTCTGTAAAAACTAACAATATATTGTTTGTATCACCCATCTGTTCTTTATTTTTAAAAAGGTTGATGCCGGAAGCTTTTTGTCATAGTAACTCTTTGATTGATTTAAAGATTTCATTTAATGTACAAAGATACCTAAATGTAGAATACAAATGTACCATAGAGGAGCTTATATAGTAGTCAGTAAATAAATAGCTGGGCATGGTGACACACACCTCTAATCCCAGCACCAGGGAGGCAGAGGTGTGTAGAGGCCAGCCTGTTCTACATAGTGAGTTCCAGGACAGCCAAGGCTATGTAGAGAGACTGTCTTTAAAAAAAAAAAAAAGTTTAAGGTTTATTTAGAACTTAAAAAAAGATTTAATGAGTTTTATGTTCCTAGGAATTTTGTGTGCATGTGTGTCTGTGCACCACACGTGTGAAGGGCACACAGTGCCCAAAAGAGGCTCTGGAGTGGCAGGCAGGTGTAAACACCATGTGGGTGCTGGGAATTGAACTGTGTCATCTGCAAGAGCAACTGGTGCTCTTAACCACCCCTCCAGCCCAGATCTATGGATACACAGTAGACAACCATTCATTCATTTATTCATTTATTATCGCTATTACTATTATTATTACTTTTTTTTTTTTTTTTTTTTTTTTTTTTTTTTTTTTTTGGTTTTTCGAGACAGGGTTTCTCTGTGTAGCTTTGCGCCTTTCCTGGAGCTCACTTGGTAGCCCAGGCTGGCCTCGAACTCACAGAGATCCGCCTGGCTCTGCCTCCCGAGTGCTGGGATTAAAGGCGTGCGCCACCACCGCCCGGCTTGTTTTGTTTTTTTGAAACAGGGTTTCTTTGTGTAATAGCTCTGGCTGGCCCAAAACTCAGGCTGGCCTTGAACTTTAAAGGTGTGTACCACCACCACCTGGCTATTATTATTATTAATTAATTAATGTTTTGGTTAACATACAAATAAATGGATTTTACCCTGACATTTTCATGCATATATCTTCATTGTTCAGATAGTAATATATGATATTTATTATATTAATACATAATTTATAGTCAGTGAAGTGCTTTGAACAAACTTTAGCATTCTTTGAAGTTGTTGGGTTTTAAAAAAGTGTTTCAGATCTGCTTTTATTTTCTTAATATTCTTTCCCCCACTTAATTGTCCTATTTTTAGCCTAACTGTACTTTACCATATTTATTTGTTTAGTTATTTGAGACAGTCTCACATTGTAGCCCTAGCTGACCTGGAACTCACTATGTAGTCCAGAGCGGCCTTGAACTCTAATCAATCCTCCTACAAGTTAAAGCTTATAGAGTGACATGCTTGTCTTTTTAAGTCTTCAAGTAAAAGCTTATGAAATTCTATCTTTATCATTGTTTCACTAAAAATTTTTATTATGTTCTATGATTAACCCTGTTTAGAAAAATGCTAATGCTTTTATAAGTTCTTTGACCTAATTATTTCAAGACCTTTTCTTGAAATTATTAACTGTTCAAAAAGAAGAGTCGTCTTGGTGATGGGCTGTGGTCGTCAAGGTGTTCTCAGCTCTGAGCAAGTAGGTTGTTTCCTTCTCAAGTCTAAAGTCACCCACTTAGGTCGAGCACTTACTTAACGTAGTGTCGGCCTATCTATTTATCTATTTATCTATTTATTATCATTATCTATATCTATCTATCTATCTATCTATCTATCTATCTATCTATCTATCTATCTATCTATCTATCTATCTATCTATTTATTTTCCTGAGACAGGATCTCTCTGTGTAGCTTTGGTGCCTGTCCTGGATCTCACTCTGTAGACCAGACTGGCCTCGAACTCACAGAGATCTGCCTGGCTCTGCCTCCCTCCCCAGTGCTGGGATTAAAGGTGTGCGCCACCACCCTCCAGCTGTGTTGCTTGTTTTTTTTGTTTCTTTGGTGTTTTTGTTTGTTTGTGAGACAAGGTCTCACTGTATAGCGCAGGCTGGTGGTGAGCTTTCCGCAATCCTCCTGCCTCTGTCCTGGGGTTATAGGCATGAGCCAACACACCTTGCTTATTTCTTGTTCTTTCTTGGCAGTATACAGAATTTTTTTGGTTCTGGAAATGAAGCCAGTACCTCATTCCTGTTAGACAAGTGTTCTACCACGGAGTTAAAGTTCTGCCCCATCTTTTCATTTTTATCCTCTAAAATTCTTTGTCTTAAAGCACAAGGGTTTGATAGGGTAGATGTGGGAAAAGTGTGTCTTAAAGGAGGACTCTTTACACATACCGTTTTTGGAGTTTGTTGTTTTCAAGTTTAGGACATTTTGCTTATTTCTCTGCTTTCCATAGTATTTGCCTTTTCTTATGTCTATATTATATATAGATTAAATCACATTGTTGTCTTTACAATTGGGTTTTCAATTAGCAAATTTCATCAAATTCTTTGCTGATTTGCTTGAACTCAGCTATTCCATACACTGCAGAATTGCTGCTTCTATCTGCTTCAGCAGTTTCTGTGGGTGGTGTGTGTTGGCAGGACTCTTCAGTTACAAGAAATAGAGGTCAGCTTATGCAGTCCATAGAAAACTCCCATGGCTGTGTAGAGAATTCAAGGACAGGAATGCAGCAAGGCCTGTCCAGAAACAGGAAGTAGAAGGTTGCTAAAAACTCAGCCAATATTTATTTTCTGTTTCTTGTGGCTTCTGTTTGCTCATTTTATTCTCCTTTCTAATAGAGTTCGTATTACACTCCCTATTTCTTAACCTTCTGCTCTGATGAATAGGATGGTCCATATGATGTTCATTTCTTGGTCTTGGCTCTAAGTTTCCAGGACTGTCACCACGTGTTAAGACTTTTTCCGTTTCTATAATTTTGAGCTAAATGATAGATTGTGATGAGGGCTGAAGTGTGTATAGAGGATGTAGCCTACTTTTCTCTACCAAATAATTGTTAGCACTCTGCTTCGAGTTGTGACATCTGAAATGTGTCCAGGTATTGCTGGATGTCCCTGTGGATATACAATCATCCATTGCTGAGAACCAGTAACCAAAAATATGTTTGGCTGCTGTCAGCCTCCCACTGTGAGGGTCTCAGGAGGCTCTGGGAGTTGGGGAGGTCTTGGATGTTTTTGTTTTTTTGTTTTTTTTTTGTAGCAGCCCTTAACAGTTTTTCAAATTGTTCCTTTTAAACTTATTTTTCTCATATAAGTTATCTGTATTTAATGTGCTTTTTATTTTTTTTTAAGTGGTTTGGGAGACGAGTAGGCAGCCTACATTTATTATTATTCCATTGATTTATTTATTTCGGGGGCGGCATATGTACTGGGATACATGTATGGAGGTCAGAGGACAACTGTTCTTTCATTCCAGCTGTGAGGGTTCCAGGTATTGAACTCAGGTTGTGAGACTTGGCAGCAAGCACTTTTGCCTGCTAAGCAAGCCATCTCAGCAGCCCTGATGTGCTTTCTTAAAGTCTTTGACTAAATTTTATTTTAGAGTTTGTCATTTTGGGTTATTTCTCTGAATCTCGGGAGTTCTGCAGATTTCCTTCTGGTTGGTTTTTCTTTTTCCTGAGAGCAAGTGGTATATATGTGAAGGTATTAATTGTTTGTTTGTTTGTTTTTAAAGAAGAAATTTGTGACTTTGGTTCTTCGACAGAGGCATAGAAATTTAGAACTGGAAGAACCCCTAAATACAGTGATGTCAATAAAGTTGATCTACAGACAGGCAAGACTGGTGTGTGGGCAGTTTAAAACAGTTGATGATGCCCCCATAGCCTGCTGCTAGGTGCAGAGGAAGAAATGCATTCTTTTCTCACTCTTAACTCTGTTCTTGGCTGAAATCATTGTAACAAAAGGCAGACCAGTAAGAGAAACTCCGTGAGTTGGCCGTCCTCTGCTTTTACACACAAGGATGTTTCATTTAGATTGTTTGCTGCCATTGCCTTGACCCGTCCACCGCCCCCCCCCCCCAAAAAAAAGACAGATTCTTCTGTAGCCCAGGCCAACCTAGAACTTGATATGTGGCCAAGAATGACCTTGAACTTCTGGTCCTCCTTCCCAGTTTGTGCAAGCAGCTGGCTGTGTGTGATCTGGGTACAGAAGTGGGGCTCTCTGTGCATCTGTAGGAACTCTGCCTCCAGCCAGGTCCCCAGCCCTTAGCAGCCTGACTTTCACTTTCTGTGTTCTCCAGTCCTCTGCTGTCCTGGAGGTGGCGTATATATACCTGTTTTTCTCTGTTCTAAAAGCCTTTATGATAATATAGAGGGGAAATGTAGCACGCCGTTTATTAAGGTTAATAAATACAATGGATTAGTTCATTTGACACTAGTTTGCAGAAATTGTGTTGAATTTTACTCAAGTTTTTAGACTTACGTTTACAGGCGTAGATAATTACTCTCAGGCAATATGTTGCTTTTAAACAGTTTGAGATAAAGATAGGTGGTACTGACCTGTAATCCCCTCTGTTCTGGAGGCTTAGGCAGGAGAAGCCATAGTTTAAGGCCTGTCTAGGCTGCAGAGTGAGTTTCCAAGCAGCATGGGCACTGAGACCTTGTCTGGGCTGAAGGTAGAGCTCTTGCTTAGTATGTGTGAGGCCCCACATTCAGTCCCCAGTGAAGGAAGGGATGATGTTGACACATTTAACAAAATGACATTTCTAACTTTAAACAGATTTTTTAATCTTAAAATTCTTTTCATTGTTGTTTGCTTTTTGCATGCATTTGTCTGTTTTTTTTTTTTGTATGTGTATGTATGTGTGCATATGTGTGCTTACTAGGCAAGTGTTCCACCACTGGGCTAAGCCCCCAACTCCTCCACCTTATATTTTGAGACAAGGTCTCTCACTGAAGCTGGAGCTCATAGATTGGCTAGACTTGCTGGTTGGCAAACCCCAGGGATCTTTCTGTCTCTGGCTCCCCAGTGCTGGTATGGGCTGCCTGGGCTGACCTTCTCCATGGATGCTGGATCAGAGCTCGGGTGTTTATACTTGCTTGGCAAGCACTTCATTGAGTGCTTTCCCTATCTAGCCCCTTGGTTTCTTTTGAAAAAATGATGTCTGTGACTGGCCTTGTACTTCTAATCTCCTACCTCTGCTTCCTAAGTGTTTGGATTAGAGGCCTGCACCTCTATGTCCAGTTTATACTTGCATTCTTTTTTTTTTTCAAGACAAGGTTTCTCTGTGTAGTTTTGGTGCCTGTCCTGGATCTTGCTCTACAGACCAGGATGGCCTCGAACTCACAGAGATCCGCCTGGCTCTGCCTCCCGAGTGCTGGGATTAAAGACGTGTGCCGCCGCTGCTGCCCGGCTTTATATTTGCATTCTTAAGGCTTTTGGATTTTCTTGGTGGATGCTTATAATTGTAGCATAGATTTGTAGTGTGTGTGTGTGTGTGTGTGTGTGTGTGTGTGTGTGTGTGTGTGTGTGTGTGTATTTTTAATAAGACAGGGTTTCACTGTGTAGCCCTGGCTGGCCTGGAGCTTGCTATATAGATCAGGTTGGTCTGGAACTCACAGAGATCTGCCTGCTTCTGCTTCTCAAGTGCTAGTATTAACAGCATGTACCATTGGCTGTAAAGCATACTGTTAATAGCACAGACTTTTGTGTTAGACCATGTGAGTTTAAGATTCTTAATTAAATTAATGATTTTGGTAGTTTGACTTAGATATCAACAAATTTAGAACCTTAAGAGACCTTAGAAGTCATATGTTTCTAGGCAAGTTATTTTTCTCTATTTCATCTATATAATGATGTTGGGAGTACTTAACCTGACAGTGTTGTTGTAAGGATTAAATTATTGTTATGTGTAAAATTCCCGGAGTGTGTGGTACATGGTAAGTGCTCAGAAGGAGGATAGTTGTTAGGACTTACAAGTTTTGAGAAATTACGTTTATTTTTATTTTTATTTATTTATTTATTTATTTATTTATTTTGTGTGTGTGTGTGTGTGTGTGTGTGTGTGTAGTTCTCGGGATTGACTGTAGGACCTCACATGTGCCAGGCAAATGCTCTACTCTTGAGTTACAACTGTCCAAGTTTCTCTTCTGTTGGTTTTTTTTGTTGTTGTTGAAGCACTTTCAGATAGCTCCAAATGCCCAAATGCATTTTTAAAAACAGCCTGAAAAATGTTAAGGCTAAGATGATTTTGAGATATTAACATACGGTATCATATTTAGGTATATGCTATGCCTTGACTTAATTTCCATGTTGGATGTATACCTAAGCATAATATTTAGCTTTGTTTTGTTTTATTACAAACCACCTTCCTGATTGGATGTGTTTGCTCAGCACTTCACTTAGGGAAATCACTTATTCCTCTCTTACAAAGAAACTGGGTACCAGCACTTGGGAGATAGAGGCGAGATGATCAGGAATTCAAGGTTATCCTTAGTTATACAGTGATTTCGAGGCCAGCTTTGACTACAGGAGACCCTGCCTCACCCCTCACTGACTCCCCAAAGGAACAAAGTGTATTTTAAAATGATCCTAAAAATACTCGTGTAGCTACGCTAGAACAGAAATGGAGAGCTAGTGAGGCTAAGTACAGAGGTGTTGGAGGAAGTGTTCGAAGAGGTGTGTTGGGGATCCCTCCCTGCAGTGGGGTCTGGTGGCAGCTGGCGCTGCCATGCTGTGAGAAATCAGAGGCTGCATGCTTGCTTGCCTTTCCCATCGTGGGCTTTGGGGATTTTGGCGTCATCTTTCCTCGGTGCGTCTCTCTGGTGTACTTTGCTCCAGCTGGCTTTCATGGTTTTGGCTTGTCTGTAGTGTATAATGGCTGCTCAGGTTTTTCTTATCATAAATATCTTAAAATATTCCTTTGGCTTATCCCTGCTGCTGAATGGCTGTTCTTTCTTTCAAACTGTAAATGATTTCTTGAAGGGTCAATTATTTCAGCCATCTGAATTCAGAAGGTGTGGCGGGTCTTCCTGCACTCTTCTACCAGCTGTGTTAATGTGGCAGTCAGTACTCAGCATCAGTCCCTTGCGTGTCTACCAGAGGTCGATTATATTTCCAACCACACATACATATCCATGTATGCATATGTAATCACTAGCATCCCCTGTTTTATTATTTATTTGTAAAAATTTTATATTTATTTACTTGTAGTGTAAGTAAATGTATGTAAATGTATGGGCACGTGTGTGCCATGGTGTATGCGTGGAGGTCAGAGTTGCTTGTGGGAGTGGGCTCTCTCCTACTAAGTGGATTCTGGAGATCAAACACAGGTCATCAGGCTTGGTGGCAGGTGCCTTTCTCCTCAGTCATCTCAATTGTGTGGTGCCTTCTCTCCCCACATTAGATCAGTGTTTGGCAACTCTCCCCTACCCCCTACCCTTGATTTGTGTTGGTTGAGAACTTACCAATTTATTATTAGTGTGTACTTGTGTGTGTATGGGCATGTATGGGCATGTGTGTCCAGTGCATGTGTGGTGTTGGTTGTCTTCTACTTTGATGTGATGTTTTAGTTTTCTTCCTGTTGTAATGAAACACTAACCAGAAACAACTTTGGGAGGGAAAGGATGTTTGGCTTCTAAGTTACTGTCCATCATCAGGAGAAGCCAGGACAGGAACTCAAGGCAGGAATGGGGACAGAGACTATGGAGGAGTGCTGATCACTGGCTTGCTTTCAGTTTCATATTCAGCTCCCTTCTTACACAGCACAGACGCACCTACTGTGTAAGATGTGGGTGGTACCACATCTAGCCCACCCACAGTGGGCTAGAGCCTCTGTCATCATTTAGTAGTCAAGAACATACCTCACAGACATGCCCACGAGCCAATCCCATGGAGGCAATTCCTCGGTTCAGGTATGTTAACAACTAAAGCTAACTGTGACTCAGGCTGCCAGACTTGCAAGCACCTTTACCTGCTTGCTGAGCTGTCTCTCTGTTTTGTTTTTTTTTTTTTTGTTTGTTTTTTGTTTTTTGCTTTTGAGACAGGCTCTCTCACTGTATCCCAGTCTGGCCTCAAACTCATGATGATCCTCCTGTCTCATCTTCTCAATTGCAGGCGTCACTGTTCTTGGCTCCACTTATTCATGGAGCTCTGAGGTCAGCCTTGAGTGGTGTTCTTCAGGAGACAGAGCCCACGGCTTTGGGTCTCTCTGGGACCTGAAGCTTGCCTGTTATGCTAGGCTGGCTAGCCAGTGAGCCCCAGATATCTGTCTTGACCCACTGAACCATCTCCCAACCCCCCCCCCCCCCGTTTATATATATATAATTTCATTGTATGGGTAATTTTATAATTTAAGTTGTATAAATACTATAGTGAAAAATTGTGCAATGTGTCATTTTACACACCCGTTAGCACAGCTCTGGATTAGCTATATGGAATTGGAATTGCTGACAGAAAGGGTATAGGTATTTCAATATAACTACCATTTATCTATCATTTTGTGAATACAGTGAATATCCTTATCCAATATGCTTGGTGCTAGATAAAAGTATTTCAGATTTGGGAGCTTGAGGACTTTGTGTAGATTCTGCAGGTTGAATATCCCTAATCTAAAATTCTGAAATCTGAAATGATCCAAAATCTAAAACTTGTTTTTTTAAAAAAAAGCAGCATCATTTGGGAATTGGGGTAATTTCCTATTAGGAACATTTGTTTTGGAGTATTTCAGAGTAAGCATGCACAACCTTTATAGCAGTCTGTGTGCATTGGAGCCTGTTTCTGAGCTTTCTGTTCCTGTTCTGTTGATTTTCCTGTTTAACTGTGCACCAGGATCACACTGTTTTAGTTATTGTAGTTTTGCAGCATGCAGCACAGCATGATGGTCAGGATCTAGAAGAGCCGAATTGTCTGTCCTTGACTCTCATTTCTAGCTTTTTCCAACTCCTCCTCCTTGTTAAGTCAGTGTCCCTGATGTGCTACTAGGTACTTATAATTCCTTGCTTTGCCATTTAAGTGAGTTACTATAAAATGCTTAACTAGTACTGCAGCCTGTGCTCTGTAAGCTAACACTGTCACTGCTGCTCAGCAGGGCTGCCACTTCTTTCTTGCTCTTGGTTTTGAGAATATTGCTGTCTGTTCTTGTTTATTTACTTCTTATTTTAACATTATAAGCAAATGGCCCAATAAGAATAGAATGGGTTATGAGTTAATAATCATAATCTCCCTCTCCTGTCTCTTGCCAAAAGTTGTCACTCATAAAACTTGTACATTGTGGACCAGTGAGAAGGCACTGGGTGGGAGGTGAATTATGCCCCCCCTTTTTTTTCTCTGCCATGTAGAGATCCAAGCTAATAGTCTTTAATGGCTATTCTAGAAAGCTGAGTGTTGCCATTGTAGGGGCAGAGTGAGAAATTAGTAGAAACTTTGAAACCATAAAGGACCATACATCACTTCCTCTTTGATTTCATTGGCAAAATAGTCATCTGGCTTTAATGTAAGGTATGTGTGCTCGTATGTGTTTGTGTTCATTCGTGTGTGTGTGTGTGTGTGTGTGTGTGTGTGTGTGTGTGTAATATGTTGTATATACATGTGGAAGTATAATGAAAAATTCTTTTATTAGTAGACACTAAAATAATAATAATAATAATTTCAAGGAGATAGAGAAGCAGTTTTGTTCTGGTCCTGGGAAGGCAGCTGGAAATACTTAGTGCAAAGCTAACAGGCTTGCTGTTGTTTGGTCTGTTGGCTGTAGAATTACCCTTTACTTGTATGTAACACATTGGGGGAGAAAACACATGCTTGTGTCTATTAACTCCTAATCTGAAACTCTGGAAGCTGAATAATGTTTAGTTGCTAATCGGGTTCAGAGTTTATTGGACTTATTAAAAACAAAACAAAAGGGAGGTTGGGGTGGGGTGGGCTTCTGAGATGGCTCAGTAAGCAGAGGGAACTTGCACCAAGCCTGAAGTCCTGAATTCAATCCCTGTAACCTGTATTCTGGAAGGAAAGAACCAGCTCTCCCAGTTGTCCTTGGACCTCCACAGGCATGTCATGACATGTACTTGTTGTATGCAGGCATGCAAAGTTGTGTGGGCACGTGTGGTAAGTAAATGTAGTACAAAATGGTAAGAACTGATAGTGTTGGAATCAAACACGGCGCTCTTGTGTTCCTCTTAGCTACAGCCCCAGTCCTTTGCTTTTCTCCTTTCTCTCTCTCTTTTTTTTTTTTCTTTTTTGGTTTTTTGAGACAGGGTTTCTCTGTGTAGTTTTGCACCTTTCCTGGAACTCACTCTGTAGCCCAGGCTGGCCTCAAACTCAGAGACCCTCCTGCTTCTGCCTCCTGAGTGCTGGGATTAAAGGCATGTGCCAAAACTTTGACCTTGAACTCCTGATGGTCCTGCCTCTACCTCCCAAGTGCTGGCATTATAGGTAGGTGCCACCATGTCTGGCCTGTCTTCTTGCCTTTGTCCCTACCTCTTTCATCTCACTCTGTATTTTAGGCTGGCCTGGAGCTAACTGTAACTCAGACTGGCCTGGAACTTGCAGAGATCCTCCTGTCTCATCCAAGTGCTAGGATTGTGGACTTCTTACTCAGATCTGACAGCTTAGCTCTACCTCCCTTTTTACATTCATGTATATTTGTGTGTGTGTGTGTGTGTGTGTGTGTGTGTGTGTGTGTGTGTGTGTGTGTGTATGTATGTGTGTGTGTGTATGTATGTGTATGTGTGTATGCTACTTATGTGAGTGAACCTTAGAGACCCAGAGAGTGTGTCAGATCTCCTGGAGCTAGACTTACAAGCAATTGTAAGCCAGCCAGCCCAAGTGCTGGAAATTGAACTCAGGCCCTCATGAGTTCTTAACTGCCAAGTCATCTTTCCCATTCCCCTTAGATCTTTTTATTTAAATGAAATATCCTTGTGATGTTTTTCTTATGTGACCCTTTGAACAGAACATACTTAGTCTAAATAAGGCATTTTTAAGTATTGAAAACAATGTGGAAGAAGACTTCAAGGTAATAGTGTATTCCTTAAAAGTGTCATGAAGTTAATTTCTTTCCAGAAGGAAGCATGGGCTTCCTGTCTAGTTCTTTGGTGGTGATTTATAGAGGACTAGGATTCTTACAGTGTTAGTTGGTAACTTGTCAATGTTCATGTCAACTGGAAGAAGCAGAAATCTGGAAATAAGGCACACCCTTTTCCTTTAAAAAATATGATTGTTACCTTTGCTTTTATGTGGATAATATTTACAAATTGTATCAAATGATGTCTCTCTTAATAAGTGAAGATTAAAATTTTACCCTCTTAAGTTACTAAAGACTTCCTTCTTCACTATAGATAGGGATATTATAATTTCATATTGTATCCAGTACATTTGTGGTTTAGAAGTTTTAAAAGTTTAACATGAATAGATAAATTATGAAAATCTCAGGAAATTGTAACTAAAAATGGTGATAGTGATAAGTTTTGCTTTGGGCTTTTGTTTTGGTACTGGGGATTGAACTGCTTGCACACTAAGCAAGCATTTTACCATTGTGCTTGCTATCTGTAGGGATACATTTTGGACAGAAAACAAGGATCACAAAAACCGTAATAAAACCTCCATGTTACTTCCAAAGTGAAACCTCAGTTGGACCAAAAGAAAAAAAAGTCACACAATAGACTTGAAACTCATAGCCTTAGAAACCTGCTTGCAGTGTTGACATTTGGCTGTCTGGGAGCTTGGGTTTTTGCGTTTTGAAGAGTGACTCAGTCTGCTAAACTGTACAAAGTGGTTGGTATTGGCCATCTGCATTCTTTCTGGGAGTTTGAAGTTTTGATAGAGAGTAGGTGGAGGGAGGTAACCATCTCCAGATAGAAACAGAGAGCTTGCCTTGGAGACGACATTTGATCAAGTGCCCTGCCACTGAGCTACATACATCCTTAGCGGTGAAGAACAACTTCACAAGAGTGCCTGCTTTCTTCTAAACCGTCAGTGTGCCCATTGCCTCTGCTAATGAGGCTTGGTAGTCTTTTGCTCTAACAAGTCATGGCTCTCCACCTGGTTGGTTAGCTCATTTGGTTAGATCTCGATGCTAGTAAGTCATAGTGTGGCCACAGGTATGTGCTGGAGTTTCTAAGTCTTGCTGAGTCCTAAAACCAGGACAGGCACAACAACAGTAGGTGGGATGCATTGCTAACTGGAACCTGCCATGATTCTGTAAAGCTTCTGTGGGGAGCACCCAATGAGTAGTTGCTATCTGTTTCTGACTGTCCCCAAATATAGTCACAGGTGAAGCTCAGAGTAAGTCCAGGTTCTGAAGAGGGACTGAGGAGGACAAAAACAAAGCATAAACCCAGATACTCTTTTTGATTTGTGGGTATGAAATTTCTGTTGAGGGCTCAATATCTGCCTTTTTCTTTTTGAGATAGGATCCTCTGTAGCCCAGGCTTACTTAGAACCCGCATGTAAGCTGGGCTTGAGAGGCAGAGGCAGGCAGATCCTCTGTGACTTTGAGGCCAGCCTGGTTTAAATAGTGAGTTCAGGATAGCCAAAGCTACATAGTGAGATCCTGTCTACAAACAAACAAACACAAACCCTTCTTATATAGTACAAGTTAGCCTCAGACCCCAACAGTTCTCCTGCTTCAGCCTCCTGCCTGTTGAGATTACAGGAGTGAGCTACTAGACCTGGTTTAAAAGTTCTGAGTCTCTTGGTGTCTTGTTAAGGCTCTGTAATTCATAGAAATGCAAAGCTGTAGAAGGAGAACTAGGAGGCACTAAGTGGCTCAGAGCACTGAAATGTAGAAGGCACTGAGGTGTATGAATGGTACTTGCCATGGCTTGATCCATGTGTATTCGCAAGTTTCAGTGACTAAAGAGTACAGGGAGACTGTGAGAGCAGCCCAGATTCCCAGCGATTGGTTACTTTGTTTCAGTGACTAGAGTATAGGAAGGCTGTGAGAGCAGCCCAGATTCCCAGTGATTGGTTATTATGTTTTATATTCACTCTCTGCCTTTCCTTCTTCCCCTAATTAGAATGTATCAAAATCACCTAGAAAACACCAAGGAAAAAAAGTATTGAACCAAGCAGGTGTACTCTAGATGAAAAACATATTTCCTTGATGATTTAAATGTAACATAACCAGTTAAGACTTTACTGTAGGAAGCTGGGCATAGTGGTAGACACCTTTAATTCTAGCACTTGGGAGGCAGAGGCAGGCCGATCTTTATGAGTTCGAATTCAGCCTGGTTTAACTTAAAAGAGTTCCATGCCAACCTGGGCTATAGAGTGAGACCCTGTGTCAAAACCAAAAATAAACTAAAAGAATTCATTAGATCCTGGAGTCCAAGTGCTGAGTCTGAAGTCTATAGATCCTGAAGAATTGAATACATGGCTATGTCTAAATATCTGAAGTTCATTGCCAGAATTGGGATGGTTCAGGAGGGGAACATGGAAGGCCATACAGGACCTGGACAGAATTCTCACCACCAATAGAAGTCATAAAGCAGTGACACTACAATGAGAAGTCTTGCCACCACCGCCGGTGGGAGAGCCAGGAACCATACCAGAGGATCTACACCATGGGAATGGCTGGCAAGATTAACTTCTAGATGCGAAAGAACCAGGCAGATCCATGGCAGGGCTGCTAAGGCCTGTGGATAGAAGGTCCACATTAATTCTATGTCCAACCCTAATCTCTGTTACTTTCTCTACAATAAACTCAATCACACATGGGGGCGCGGGAAAAAGACCACTATAGGCCTGGGAGGCCTAGCGTAAATCCTGAGTTTGATCTACAGCACAGGAAAGGGTTTAGTGCTGTATGGTGAGAGTGTGTGGTGTGTATGTGTGTATGTGTGTGTGTGTGTGTGTGTGTGTGTGTGTGTGGATATGTACATGTGTGTACAGGTGCCTAAAGAAACCAGAAGAGGGCATTGGATCCCTTGTGCTGGAGTTACAGGCAGTTGTGGATTGCCTGACCCAGGTGCTGGGAACGGAAGTCAGATCTGCTGCAAGAACAGCAAGTGGTCTGACCCGCTGAGTCCTTCTCCAGGGCTGTGTGAGTGTGTAGGAGGGCTTCTTGCCATGGTGCCCAAGCTGCTCTTGAATTCCTGAGCTCACGTGATTCTCTCTCCTTGGTCTCAGAGTGCTGAGATTCCAGGCATGCACCACCATATATGGGGACAGAGAGACCCTTAGAATTGTAGTGGGCTCCGTTGACTGGCCTGGAAGTATATTTGGTTTTGCCTTTAGCTGTGTGTTTTACTATCTCCTGGTTTCTATTGTTGCTATTGAGAAAGTAACTGTTAGTGTAATTGACTTCCTGGAGACAACCTGTCATTTCCATCTGGTGGCTTTTATAAGTCTCTTTGTCTTTGGTGTCTCGCATTTTCACTGCGTCGTCGTTGTCGTCGTCGTCGTTGTCGTGACTATGTTTCTTACTGCTTGTCCTGCTTCCATGATCCTTTGTGCTTTCTGAAACTACGGTAGTTTTGAAAGAGTCAGCAGTCATCTCCTCAGCTATTCCTTCTCGTTTTGCTGGTCTCTCCTCTGAGTGTTACTGGCCTCGTTTGGACTGTCTCTGGTTCTGTCACTGAACCTCTGTCCGTAGGCTTCGCTGTACTGACCTGATTGAGAGTTCACTCCACTGAACCTCTCATTTCAGTCACTCCATTCCGTCAAGTTCTCTTTGACTCCTTTAATAATCTTTTTGTTGTGGCAAAATAGTGTACAGATACATAAAATGTATATTTAACAACCTTTAAGTGTACAGATCAATGGCATTGAGTATCTTTTCATTGTATGAAAATCACAACCATTTCTCTCCAGAAGCACACCCCCCCCACCCCCACCCCACCCCGCACTCCCCCCGACAGAGTTTCTCTGTGTAGCCCTGGCTGTTCTGGAACTCACTCTGTAGACCATATTGGTGGAAAACTCAGAGATCGCCTGCCTCTGCCTCCTTAGCATTGGGATTAAAGGTGTGCACCACTACTGCCCAGCTTCTCCAGAACTCTTTTATCTTTGCAGACCCAGACTTGAATCTATTAAACATTAATCCCTCATTTCACCACCTCTCAAGCCCCTAGCAACCACTATTTTTCTTTCTGTCTCTATGAACTTGACTATTCTGGGTATCTTTAAGATTTTTATTTATTTGTTTATTTATTTTTTACTACATTTTATTTTCTGTGTGTGTAGGTGCCTACTCATGGCATGGCATACTTGTGGAGGTAAGAGAACACCTTGGAAGAGTTGGTTTTCTCCGTCCACCCTGTGAGTGCCAGGGATTGAACTTGGGTTGTTGGCTTGGTGGTAGGCACCTTTGCCTGCTGAGCCATCTCACCGACCCTGCAGGTGTCTTACGTTTAAGGTTGAATAGTATTTTATTCTAAGTTTGTATCACACTCTGTTTGTTCAGCCCTCTGTCTATGGACTACATGGGGGGGAGGATGCAAATACCTTTTTCCCCCTTTCCCCTAATACAGGGTCGCTTCTAGCCCAGGCAGGCCTTGAATTATGTAGTTGAGAATGACCTTGAACTCCTTATTCTCTTGTTTATATCTGTTAAGTGCTGGGCACATAGCTGTGTATCTCTATACCCAGCTACAGATACCTCTCAGTGTATTTGGTTTATATCCAGATATGGAATTGTTGAATCATATGGTAATTCTGAATTTGAAGAACCACCATACTTGGTTCCATGGTGATTACACCATTTTACATTCCCACTGTGTGGTGGTAGGGTTGAGAACATGCCCATAGACTCAGATATTTGAACATTTGGTCCCCAGGTGGTGGTGCTGTCTGGGGAAGCTTAGCTCTTGTTGAGAAAGTGTGTCACTGGAGGACTTTGAGAGTTTAAAGACTGTCGTCTTCGAGTTCTCTCTGCCTTGTGCTTGTGAGTTCTGACACCATGCCTGCTGCCTTGATTCTCTGCTGTGATGGTCCCGTGATGCCCTTTGGAACTGTAAGCCCGAGTAAACCCTTCTCTCTCCAAGTTGCCTGGGTCATGGTGTTTATCACAGCAACAGAAAAGTGACTAATACAAACTATAAGACAAATAAAATAGACCTGTGGCCCCATTCCTGCTGAGCTACTCCTAGCCTGGCTCCAGTGAGCAGCACCTAGCCCTAATCCATCTTTTGTTTAACCACACCTTTGGTTTTTCTTGTTGCCCTATGAGAATCTTGTCTGAGAGTCTCCCAAGGATCCAAGGCCTATGCAAAACTTGGTTCAGGAAACCTGGAAAACCGTGGTACCTGAGAAATTGAGGAATTTGCACTTGGCATTTTATCTTGGGGAGCTCCTTTCAGGTTGTTTTAAAGATATAGAAATTAACTGGCTATACTGTAAATAGAGAGAAAATAAAAATGCCCTGGCAAAGGGAAAGCGCTTCAGTCCTTCAAGGCTGGACCCCCCTGCAGCCATGAAAGGCTAGATTCATTCTTAAGATGCCTCTGAGTCGTCTTTCTACGGATCCGCATGAACCCACATACCTGTGCTGCGACAAACCATGACATAGACCCTTTCCTCCCTGGTTGCTTTGGGCCAGACTCTTTTATCACAATAGAAAGGACACTATGACCCCTGTTTTAGTTACTCTTCTGTTGCTGTGATAAAGCATCATGACCAAAAATAACTTATGGAAGAGAAGGTTTTTTGGTGTCCACTTCTGGAGGGCTAAGAGTCCATCATGGCAGGGAGGCCTGGCAGCAGGTGGCTGGAGCAGGAAGCTGAGATCACTTCCCCAGCCGCTGGGATGAACATGAGGCTGTGAACACTTCCAAGATCACCCCAGTGGCATACCTTTCTCCCCCAAACAGCGTCCCCAGTTGGGGACCAAGTGTTCAAATACACTAGCCTATGGAGGGCACTTCTTGTTCAAACCACCACACCCTCCAATAGTAAGTACACAAAGGTTATCATTTCTTCACAGAATTTTTAAAATTGCTTAAAATATTTTGCAGGGCAGTGATGGTGCACACCTTTAATCCAGCACTTGGTAGGCAGGTGGATTTGAGTTCAAGGCCAGCCTGGTCTACAGATTAAGTTTCAAGACAGTCAGAGCTACACAGAGAAAGCCTGTCTCAAAAAACAAAACAAATCAAACAAACCAAACCCCATTTTTAAAAATAGTAACCATGGCTCATAGATATGAGGTAGTGTCTCAGTATGGCTTTGATGTGCTTTTCCTAATGACTAGTGATGCTGGCCTTTTGTATAACTTCCCTGGGGAAATTTTCAAGTCCTGTGCTTGTTTTTAGATCAGGCTGTTTGCCTTTTTGGTCTTAGCTGTTGAACTTAGTTGCGGGGGGCCTTTTTGTTTGCCTCACTGCCATTCTGTTGTTTGTGTTTGGTCTTTTGGGGGGCCCCGCCACCCAGCTCCCAAGTAAATCACACACAGAGGCTTATTCTTAATTAGGAATGTCCAGCCTTAGCTTGGCTTATTGCTAGCCAGCTTTCCTTAACTTAACTTAAATTTATCTATCTTTTACCTCAGGGCTTTTTCTTCTGTAAATCTTACTCTTACTCCATGGCTTGCTGTGTAGCTGGCCCCTGGAGTCCCCCTTCTCTGGCTAACTACTTCTTTTTCTCCTCCCAGACTTCTCCCTCTATATAGTCTCTCTCCTGACAGCCCCGCCCATCCTTTCTCCTGCCTTGCTATTGGCCGTTCAGCTCTTTATTAGACCATCAGGTGTTTTACACAGGCACAGTAATACAGCTTCACAGAGTTAAACAAATGCAACATAAACAGAAGTAACACACCTTAAAATAACATTCTACAACACCATTCCTCTTTTCCCTCAAGCACATTAAACTCAATAGAGTACTTATATTCATTCCGGAGTTTCCAGTTACCCAAGGTTATCTTTAAAATAACCAACATTGGGGCGGTGGTGGCGCACGCCTTTAATCCCAGCACTCGGGAGGCAGAGCCAGGCGGATCTCTGTGAGTTCGAGGCCAGCCTGGGCTACCAAGTGAGTTCCAGGAAAGGCGCAAAGCTACACAGAGAAACCCTGTCTCAAAAAACCAAAAAAAAAAAAAACAAACAAACAAACAAACAAACAAACAAAGCCGGGCGGTGGTGGCGCACGCCTTTAATCCCAGCACTCGGGAGGCAGAGCCAGGCGGATCTCTGTGAGTTCGAGGCCAGCCTGGGCTACCAAGTGAGTCCCATGAAAGGCGCAAAGCTACACAGAGAAACCCTGTCTCAAAAAACCAAAAAAAAAAAAAAAAATAAAATAAAATAAAATAACCAACATTGCCGGGCGGTGGTGGCGCACGCCTTTAATCCCAGCGCTCGGGAGGCAGAGCCAGGCGGATCTCTGTGAGTTCGAGGCCAGCCTGGGCTACCAAGTGAGTTCCAGGAAAAGGCGCAAAGCTACACAGAGAAACCCTGTCTCGAAAAACCAAAAAAAATAAAAAAAAAAAAAATAAAAAAAAATAAATAAATAAAATAAAATAACCAACATCTATTATCTCAAAAGTTCTTGGAATGTCAGAACTTAGCCTGTTTGCTTGGTAAGCTGCTGGCCCGAGGGCTGGTCATCTGAAGGCTTGTCTGGGACGACAGGATCTATTCCAAGATGTCCTACCACATTACCACTAATGGGAAGAAGCCTCAGGTCTTCTTCCATGGACTGTTCTGGAGCATCCTCACACTGATGGCTAGCTTTTCTCAGAGAGAGGATAGAGTAAGTACCACATAGCCTTTTATGAAGTAGTTACTGAGGCACACAGTTTTATTTCCATCTTATTCTGTTTGTTAGGAACAAGTTTCTAATTCTACCAAGAGAGAGAACTAACTTTCCCTTCCTGAAGGAAGTATCAGAGAGTTTGGCTGAGGGGATGTAGTTTAGTGATAGAGTGCTTGCTTGTCTGGTTTGTGTGAAGCCATGGTTTGATGACCAGCATTGAAAAAAAGAAATTTATTTTTTTCTTTTTGGAGATAAAAACTTTAAGTAGCCCAATCTGGTGTCACATTTACTGAGTAGCCAAGGCTGAACTGGAACTCTGATCTTTTTCTGCCTCTCACGTGCTGGGATGACCATGGGTGTGCCCCTCCATACTATGCTAAGATGTTTCTTTAAAAAGAAAATTCTCACTGAAATTTTTTAAATTTTATAATCTGATAGGTTTCATGGAGCTAATACTAATAATGTGGTGTCTGACTTTATTCTAGACCAAATGGCTTAGACATTTCATTTTATCTTTAAATAACATGGAAGATCTAGAAGAGCTCTGTGACAGTCATTATATAAATCAATCAAGAAAAGATAGGCTACATGGCAGGCAGTATATGAGATACAATAACGGGACATTGACTTCGGGGAATTGGCTGATTTTAGCTAAGATTTGAAGGTAAGAGTTAAGTTAGGCCACAGAAAAGGGCTAGAAGGTGCTTTAGACAGAAGGGGCAGAACATGGATGAGGAAAGGTGACATTTTCCCTGTTTCCTGTATGGAGAAACTTGGTGTGTGTTCAGCACATTTTGTATTTGGAAAAAAAAAAAGAGTGTATTGGGGTTTTCTTGAGAAATGAGATAAAGTGAATCTATGTGTATATAAAAGGAATTTATTATAGTGGTTTACAGGCTGTGGTCTAGCTAATCAAACAATGACTGTCTCCCAGTGGAAGGTCCAAGAATCCAGTAGTTGTTCAGGCCACAAGGCTGGATGTCTCAGCCGGTCTTCAGTCTACATTGGAATCCAGAAGAATCAGGCTCTAAAGCCAGTGAAGGAGTGCCTTAGCAGCAAGATAGATGAGCTGCCAGGGAGAGTGAGGGCAAGCAGGCAGAGCAAAGGCTTCTTTCTTCTTTTATATCGGCTGCCACCAGAAGGTGTGGCCCAGAGTTAGGGTGAGTCTTCCTACTCAAAAATCCAGGTTTAGGGTGTGTCTTATCACCTCAAATGATCCAATCAATAATGATCCCTTGGTGTGCCTAGCTGCTTTGGATTTTTGTTAAATTTCAGATGTAGGTACTTTTTTTTTTTTTTTTTTTTTTTTTTAAATAATGATGTTAACAATGCCTTTAGATTGTTTTTTCAGCTAAGGGCACGGTTGGTGGTGCTGGCTTATAATCCCAGGATTGAAGAGGGAGGGTTAGGAGGATCATTGTAAACTTGAGGCAACATAAGGAGACCTTGTTTCAACAAAAAAACAAAAAATGCTTTTCAGTTATTCTTTTTATTCTACATTAACAGAAATAATATGTTACATAAGCAAATAATTTCCAAGCCCCTATGAGTAGTTTTGGCAACTTGGCTTTTTAGAAAGCATCCTGCTTAATATTCACAATTAGTTGACTTTTAGATCAATGAAGTATTTTAACTTTCATAATAAATTCCTTTATTTAAATTATGTTCTAGGAAAATATTAAGTAGGTTTTAATTTCAAAATTTATGTAAAAGTACTTTGAAAAGATTATATTAGAAACAATACTTTAGGAAAAAGCAGGTTTCTATTTTGTAAGAATTTTATTGATCTCAAAATTATAACATTTACAAAAACTAGTGTTAATATTGCTTTCACTATATGTAAAAAAGGAGGGGTTTTTTTTTGCAAGTATAAATTTATCATCAGTTTTACTAAATTAAAAAACTGTTCCTTACCAGGCCACTAGGGGCTACTCCAGTATCTAGGCAGAAGATCCAGTTCCCACTACAGCTTCAAGATGATCTCCCTCTAGAGTGGTAGCACTGTCTCATTGGCTTATGTGAAGGAAGTAGACCTTTAGGGCTGCTTTGGGCTGTTAGCGTTGACAATAGTATGCACCTCTGGCAAGGCTTTGCTGTCCTTTATCTTTTACATGTACTTGCTGGTGTGATGTGTGTGGGGGGGGAGGTCAAAAGACAGCCTGCAGGAGGTTCTTCTCTTCTACTGTGTGGGTCCAGTGCTTTAACTTGGATTGTCAGACTTGGCAGCAAGCAAGCCACCTCTCACGGAGCCATCCTGCTGGCTCTGTTTTGTTACAAAAACTGTGAAAATTTATTGGCCTCTAATTCTAACGGTGCTGTCTCAAACTGACTTCTTTGATCACTTGGGAGAAAGTTACAGTTTTCTTCTTGGGTACAGAACGTGTTTCTTATTTGTTTTGTACATTATACTTTTACTTGGAAAATTAGAAAAGCTGGTATTTGGTTAGAGTTATCATTTCTTTTTAAATTATGTATGTTCTTCTAAACACTGAGAAAGTATTATGTTTGTGGCCTTAGAGACTGGCCACCCGAAGGACCTTCGTGTTACCTTCAAGAGTATTTAACAAGCTGGCTCTATGGTGTTATGTGCCTGTGGTCTCAGCACTGGTACTCTGGAGGGAGACAGAAGTAGGGGCTCTTCAGTGCAAGGCTAGCTTGAGCTATGTGGTGAGACCCTGTTACCAAAAACAAACACATGAACAACTGGGCAGGTTTGAACACTTCGTTATCATCTCCATTTCTTTCCGGTTACATAAGAAAATACAGTGCAGTGTGAGTTATAAAGAAAAATAATGGGAGCTGGAGAGATGGCTCAGTGGTTAAGAGCACTGACTGCTCTTCCAGAGGACCCAGGTTCAATTCCCAGCACCCACATGGCAGCTCATAACTATCTGTAACTCTAAGATCCAAGATTCTCACACAGACATACATTCAGGCAAAATGCCAATGCACACAAAGTCAAAAAAAATTATAGGGGCTGGGGATTTAGCTCAGTGGTAGAGAGCTTGCCTAGCAAGCACAAGGCCCTGGGTTCGGTCCTCAGCTCCGGAAAAAAAAATTATAAAGAGGTGGGGGGAGGAAACAGGAGGAGATGAGGGAGGGGGACTGTGGTTAGTATATTAAAAAAATTAATAATATATATATATATAAAGCAGCGAGAGAATGCTCTTGTTATTCTCTCTCTCCTCCCCCCTCTTCTCTTTCTAGTGTGCCATATAGTTGAGTTGGTCTTGAACTTAGTATATAGTTGGGGATGGCCTTGAACTGAGTTCATATTTAATATGGCAAATTTTTAAAAAAGTAATTTAGGCATTTATATATTAAGAAACGGTCATTAGGTGTGTGTGTGTATGTGTGTGTGTCTGTGTCTGTCTGCGTGTCTGTCTGTGCGTGTGTCTGTGTTCATCTGTCTGTCCTTGTTTCTGTACCTTCTTATGAGCCACCAGGATTCAGTCATGAAGCCCTTCTTGTTTAATTCTAATCACTTCCTAAAGTATTCACCTCTAAACATCAGAGATTGAATTTCACAACATGAACCATTGGGGTATATACTCAAATCACTTCCAAATCACAGCATGTACCTATAGTTAATGCGACCTTTTGGGGTCTGTAATTTCCCAATTGAAACAGATTTCACGTTTTTGACTTCCCCTTCCTCAAAAAGTCATTAGACTTAATGTTTCAGAAAATACTTAGCTCAACCAAAATTGTGTTTATTAAGACATCCCTTCCAAAAGACTTGCTGTGTTGCGAAGGCTAGCCTCCAAACACCATGGCATAAGCTGTCCTTTTGCCTCAGACTTCCTGGTACTTGGGACTATACCTAGTTCAAAATTTCCTTTATCTGCAGTGCTGGGAATTGAACTCAACTCTTCACACATGCTAGGCAGGTGTTTTACCACTAAGCTATATCCTTAACCTTTTAAAATACTTTACTTTCTATGTGCCTCTAAAAAAATAAGTTTTATTTTGTGTGTGTGTGCTTGTGTACTTGAGTATGTGTGTTATAGGACACATGTGGAGATCAAAGGACAACCTTCGGGAGTCACTTCTCCTTTCGACACATGAGTCCCAGGTTAGAACTCAGCTCATCAGGCTTGGTGGCAAGTTCCTTGACTAGGTGAGCCATCTCATGGGCCTATCTCCTCTACTTCTCACTCCTCGTCCCCTTTTGAAAATTATTATTTTGAGGCAAGGTCTTGCTAAGTTGCTCAGACTGACTTGCACTCAGCACCCTGCTGTCCCAGCCTCCTGACTACAGGCTTGCATCACAGGTGTACAGATACGTACGTACTTAAAATGTAGTTGCCTGGGGCTGGAGCTATGGCTCAGCAGGTAAGAGCACTGGCTGCTCTGCCAGAGGTCCTGGTTCAATTCCCAGCACCCACATGGCAGTTCACAACTGTCTGTAACTCCAGTTCCAGGGGATCCGACACCCTCACACAGACAGACATGCAGACAAAACACGAATGCACGCACATAAAAAACGAAAAACCCAGAAAAACAAATTTAGTTGTCCTAACCACCCCCTACACACACACACACACACACACACACACACACACACACACATACACACACAGTTTTTCTGTGTGAGAAGACTATGTAATTTTCCTGTATGCTGTGTGTTTTCATTCTACGTTAATAAATAAAGGTTAACTTAATTACCAAATGTAATTCAGTTTACCTAATTTATGCTAGTTTACAACAGATGAGTGAAGCTGTGTGCAGTCATGAGAATGAGACTTGGAAAATGAAAATTGAGGCCTGTGGGATCAGAACAATGTATGTATTTATCTGCAGAGGAAGAAGGGCCGAGAGAGAGTTCTATAGGCCATTACAGACCCAACAGTGTTGGGTGGTAGGGTTGCATTTGACACACTGTTGTACATTTGTTTTATCCTCATTTCCCCAGTGACATGGGAAACAAGAGAGTTAGGGTAATAGGGCCTTTCGTTTGTCCGTCTGGTTTGGGTGACTTAGCATTCCCATGATAGCGGCTGTGCTGGACTAACAGACAGTGTACCTCTGTGGACCAATTCCCTAACTCGTTCTAGATCTGCTAAGTAAGGGTCCCAGTTCTGTATCCTGACTAAACAGTGAAATAGGATTAATTCATATTCATATTCATATGTGAATATGAATTAATTCACATATTCATATGTGAAATATAAGATGGTATTCTGTTTTTACACTTTCTTGATTATTTATAATACAATGTATATTTTCCAAACTACCACAGCAAGAAAAGACCATTTCTAGTGCTTATGTTTAGACTGGTTAGCTTGCTTATTTTCATGGGCTCACACACCAGCGTTGCATGTGAGACAGTGTTTTACCCCAGAACCTTTCATTTCTGTGGCCATTTCCAGTTGATGATCAGTTTGTTTGTTTGGTTGGTTTTTCCAAGACAGTATCTCTGACGGGCCTCGAACTCAGAGATCCATCTGCTTCTGCCTCCTGAGTGCTGGTATTAAAGGCGTGCGCACTGCCACCATCCAGCAATGTTCAAGTTTTCTAATTTCAGTTCTGTTCTGTTTTTCATATATCACTGTGTAGAATATTGGTTACTAATGGGGGAAAAGTCTTGTGACTTTTAAGAATCTGAACTGAGTGTAGATTAGTGGCAATCTTACTTCAACTAAAATTGGAAGAATACAGATTAGGTGACATGAGACTATGAATATATATAAAAGTAATTTCATAAAGGAAGAATAAGATTGTCATGCTACCATACCATAGTTAATAATTTAATTTGAAGACAGCCAGTAAAACATCCGAGTTTGAATTTAAGGCTTTAGGCAGGACATTTGTTACCACTGCCTCTTCCAGTACTCAGTAACTACCCCCCCCCACACACACAAAAAAAAACGAAAGAAAGAAAAGAAAATAAAATTAAGTACAATAGTCTTTTTTCTTTCTTGTTGGTAGTCTCAGTACTTTTTTTTTTTTTTTTATAAATTATGGTTTTATAATTTTCACCTGTCATCAGTTTAGTGACTTCTGCCCTGTGGCCTTCATGTCAGTTGAAAGAAGCACCGTTCCCTAGAGAGCTGAGTGTCTCTAATAACTCCTATGGAGAAGCAGGCTCTTGTTTTCCTTTTGCAACTCCTTCCCCACCCACCCTGCTCACACTGACTGACTTGACGGGCTGCGTAGACTGACATAGACTCTGGAATAGTCTTCATTGTTGTCTTTGGCAGTGTGGTTTCTGATAACGGTGCAGCATTTATAAGTGCTTGCTTCAACTTGAGTTGTACCCCAGCCTTTGGGGAGGGAAGAGGAGATGAGTTTATGGTCAGTAGCTATTGATTCCATTGACCTATATAATGGAGCCTCCGTGACCCCCAGAGGCCTGGGTTCCCGCACATTTTCTAGCTGAGTGTGTAGAGAGTGTGGCTCCTGCAGGGCTTGGAGGCTCTGTCCTTTGACTCATCCTTGCTCGCTCTGTACATCTCGTCTTCTGCTGATCTGTACTCCTGTGACAGTCTTTAGTTAAAAAACAGGGTGCAGAGAAGTAAACTCTTTCTCCGGATTCCCTGAGCAGATTAGACAAACCCCAGAGAAGTGTAGTAGGAACCCTGATGTACTAGCTTCAGAAATGGAGAACAGTGATGTGGGACTAAGTCCTCAGCCATTGAGGTCTGATGCCATCTCTGGATGTGTGTCAGAATTGGGCTGATGTAAAAGAAGGATACTAGCGGGTCAGAGCTGTTCGCTTCTGTCATCAGGGGAAGTGTCTGACAGCTGGTGGACTTTTTGTGGATGTAAGTAACTTCTCAGTGACAGTGTAGTTAAGATATGACACGAGAGAGTAAGGGAAACATTTTAGAATGTTCTGTGCTCTGAGAATTTGTTAAGAATCATATTAAAACACTTCAGAATAAAAAATATGTAATGTGTGTTGGGGAGAAATATGTAATGTTTTTGTTGTTAGTGTTCTGCATCTCTATTTTTATTTTTATTTTTTCATTCCTCCTTTGCTGAGGAACTAACCCAGGGCCTTGTACATATATAGTCAGTGTTCTGTTCCTGAGCTACATCCTTAGTGAGTGTTCTGCACCTTGAGAATGCAAAGTGAATCAGAAAATTAATTTAGGCATTGTTACTACTGTTAAAAATTTTAAAGTTTATTTAGTTTTGGAAAATTAACACATTACTATTTGAAGATTTCAGAAGTATACATTTAGTCTCCCTCTCACTTCCTTATGTTCCCCAAGAGGCTGTCAGTATTTGCAGATTAAATACAAAATTCCAGATTTAAAGGACTTCAACTTGGTGTACATAAGGAAATAAAGTTGACAGCATGGAGTCTGGAGTCAGACACTTTACATTTATGTACCCAGCACTTTTTTTTCTTTTTTTAAGATTTATTTATTTATTATGTATACAGCATGTATGACTGCAGGCCAGAAGAGGGCACCAGATCTCATTACAGATGGTTGTGAGTCATCATGTGGGTGCTGGGAATTGAACTCAGGACCTTTGGAAGAGCAGCCAGTGCTCTTAACCTCTGAGCCATCTCTCCAGCCCGTACCCAGCACTTTTTGAGCATCTGACAGAACTGGGATGATACTGGCACTCGGCAGTAATGTTTTCACGGTCCCGGTGTTGGTGCCGATTACATTGTGGAGGTCTGCTGTGTATTTACTGTACTGTGTGGAGCCGAGTTCTGAAGAGAATAAAGTTGATAAGAGGACAGGGTAATGGTGACATCTGAGTAGAGGATGAGTCCTAAAGGCGTTTGACTAGTGGTTTTCAGGAGAGCAGCATTCCAGGGGAAGGACTGTAAGGACAGTACTCTAGAGAGGCTGTTCAGAGCAGAGAGGGTGCTGTGTGGCAGTGGCTAGAGATGACTGCCTTGGGGAGAAGGGAAGATGCAATACATAAACAGAAGAGGACAAGTCAAGGATGGGGATCAGAACTGCTGATGACCAGTTCAGACAAGGCTTAGATACCTTTGTGAGACATCAGAAGAGGAGTCTGCTAGAGGGCTTCGGTTGAAAAGATTCAATCTGGCTGCTTTGTGAAGAATAAATTCTTGGGATAAAGGTGAGAACAGCGAGATGGTTATGAGGCCAAAATAATGGTAGACTAGATGACACTGACCATTACAGTTCATGTTTTCAAATTGAGTTGCATACTATTTTCCCCTAGATTGAGCTCTGCCTTTGAAGACTATGAGTAAGAAATAATAATAAATTCATAATATGTTTATATTGTATTTTGATCTGTCTACCCTTCTATCTCATACTACCCCAGGATGCCCTAACACATCCCATCTATCTACTCCCCTTCAGTACACTGAACCCAGTTAGTGCTGCTCATCTGCACATGAATGTGGGGTCATCCGTTAAAATATGAACAATCTACCAGTGGAAAAATCTACCCTTAAGGAAAAATGAATCTCCCTCTCACAGCAGCCATCAACCTTGTAAGTCCCCCTTCCATCCATGCTGGAATTTTGAATGGATTAACCTTGTACAGGTAACATTGCTGCTCCATTCACAATGTTCACAATGGAAGCAGCCAGATGTCCACGAAAATGTAGTACATAAACACGATGGGATTTTATTTGGCTATAAAGAAAAAGTAAATCATGAAGTTTGCAGATAAATGAATGGGACTGGAAAAAAGTATACCAAGGTAACCCTAGGCTCAGGAAGACAAGCCAACTATTCTCTCTCATGTCTTGACCTACTCTCAGGTACTTAGTTTGGTGTGTTTAACTGGAGTGCCTGTGGAAGCCAGGAAAGCAGAAGGGCCGTGGCAGCATAGGCCTGGGGCCGCCGGAAGGGAGGTAAAGATAGAACAGTGGGGAGAGAAAAACAGTCTTCCAGGTACATTAAAATGATTTTTTGTACATTGAGAAAATGTGTGTGTGTGCATGTGCGCACACGTGTGCACGCATGTACGTTCATGTATAGTTTTACGTACATCTGTGCAGGTGCCTGCAAAGGCCAGAAGAAAAAGGATCTTGAGTTGTAGGTATTTGGGATCCATCAAGTGTTTTGCCGTCTCTCCAGCCCCACACAGAGTTATTTGCTTTGGTTTTTTGAGAGTTTATGTAGCCCTGGCTGTCCTGGAACTGTATGTAGACCAGGCTGCCCTCAAACTCAGAGATCCTCCTGCCTCTGCATCCTGAGTTCTGCATGTGCTCTCATGCGTACTCTGACGTGTGCACACACCCCCATACACACCTCCCCCCCCCCACCACACCACAGACACACACACTAAATAGAATTTTAAAAAAATCCTGAGATTTTTGTGTTCCTGATCATTAATCAGGGGTCAGGCCTGGGTTGCAGCTCAGTGATACAGCACTTGTGTGCCGCCAGTTATGAGACCCTGGTTCATTCCTTCAGGGCGTGTGTGTGTGTGTGTGTGTGTGTGTGTGTGTGTGTGTGTGTGTGTACGCGTGAACACCCAGCTGTGTTCTTTTAAAAGATTTATTTACTTTCTGTCTGTGGATCTTTTATCGGCATGTATATGAGTCCACTGGGTATGTGCCCATGGAGGTCAGAAGAAGGCACCAGATCCCTTGGAGTTACAGATGGTTGTAAACCACCAGATGGGTGCTAGGAAACAAACTCGAATCCTCTGCAGAAGCAGCAAGTGCTCGAAACTGCTGAGTCATCTCTGCAGCACCCCACAGAGAGTTTCTTGATTGCTACTGCAACCCCAAAATGTACAGATGGCTTAAGAATTATTTTGTTGTGTGTTTTGTGGATGGAGCCTGAGGAAGTTAGGGGATTTTCCCAGGACTCAGACTCCATTAATCTGGTTGTCAGCACTCCTTTTCCGTAGTAGAATAATTTCTCTGGTTTTGTACTCATGGTAATCTCAAAACATGACAGCTCCCCCCCCAAACCACCCCTCTCTCTCTCTCTCTCTCTCTCTCTCTCTCTCTCTCTCTCTCTCTCTCTCTCTCTCTCTCTCCTCCCCCCCCCCATCCCTCTCTCCTCCCCACCACCATCTCTCCTCTTCTCTCTCTGACTGACAAGCTGTGTCACTGAGCTGCAATCCCAGCCTGAGACTTGGAAAATGATTAGAAGCAAAATTTTCTTCTTCAGGATTCTTTAAAAAAAAAGTTGAGAGAGAGGGGGAGAGGGAGGGAGAGAGAGTCTGTTTGTCTGGTTCTCTTCTTGCACTATGTAGATAGTTCTGGGGATGGAACTCTGGTCATCAGACTTGGCAACAGGTGGCTTTACCTGCTAAGCCCATTTACCAGCCCATCTTTTTGAGGATTGTAAGGTGATGGGGGGATTGACTGCTAGTGTTGACCTAATTTGACCTTCTTGTGAATATACACACGCCAGAGGCTTAAATATGACCATTTTCTTTAAACTTCCTTCTAGGCTGGTGGGAGACAGACCAAGTAGGAATGTAATAGTCTCTCAGCAGCGTGCCTGGGCAGGCAGCTGTGCCGTTAGCACGCGTCTGTCAAATATGTGGGCCTTCTTCGTGGTGGCGGTTTGCATCATTACAAGTTGCAAAGATAGTTAGGTATTGAGTGCTGTCTGTTTGATAAATGATTTTTTTCCATTCCCCAATGAGATAATACCATTCTTTTTTATTGTGTTTTTGCACAAAATCCACTGAGAACAATGCCCTGCCCTGGAAGAGCTCCTTAAGCACTTTGAGTAGAGGAGCTGCCTTTCCATTAGCCCCTTGTCTCCCACCTGCTGCTGGTACTGAAACTTTACAAATCTCACCAAAAGATTTTAGACCTCAGCTGCCCTTAGGTAGTGCTGCAACTGTGAAGCGCGGTGTCTTCTTGGCAGCTCCTCGGAGGTGGCTTTGTGGTAATACGGGAAAGTGTCAGTGTTTCTTTTCTCTTGTCTTTTCCCTGTTACTTCTTGATTGCCAGCTTTCATTGACTCCAGAGAAGTGCGTGCATGTGTTTTGCTAGTGTAGGTGTATGGATGCATGTGGAGGCCAGAGTTTGAGGGTGTGAGGAGTTCTTTCTCGGTATTTATCTACCTTATTTTTTGTCAAGGTCTCTCACTGAACTCTGATTCAGCTAACCTGACTGGCTTGCACGCTGCCCCCAGGGCTCCTCCTGTCTTTGTTTTTCTGGTGCAGGATTTACAGGAGTGGACTGCTGTGCCTGCCTGGCTTTTATATGGTGCTTGAGCTTCTCCCTCAGGTCCTCATGCTTAGGTATCAAGCACTTGACTAACTGAGCTCACTCCCCAGCTCTAAAAGTTCTTTCAAGAGGCTGTTGACTTTGTCTAGTAGACACTCCTTTTCTTTTTCTTTTATTTTTTTGGTTTGTGTTTTGTGGTAGCATCTCATGTAGTTCAGGCTGACCTCTGACTTGCTACATAGTTGATCCTGGCCTTGAATTCCTGATCTGTCTGCCTCTGTTTCCCAAGTGCTGGGATTACAGGCATGGGCTACCCATCTGGCTTCACTAGTAGACATTTTTGCTCTGTGATCACAAAAACATTTGGTTATGTCTTTGTGTTATAATGTCTGATTTCTTTTTTGTGTTTCTATTAGTGTGAGATTCTTTTTTAAAAACACTTTTAGATTTATTTATTGTGCATGTGTGTGTGTGTGCCTGTGTGTCTGTTTGTCCACCATGTGTAAGAGCCCATGGAGGTCAGAAGAGGATGCTGAATTCCCTAGAACTGAGTTGCGGGCAGTTGTGAATTGTCGTGGGAGTGCTGAGACCTGCACCTTGCCCTTCTGCAAGAGCAGTAAGTGCTCATAACCACCGGGCCTTCTCTTCAGCCTCATGAGGTTATTAAAAAGTGTTAAGCTATCTTTGTCTGTCTGTCTGTCTGTCTGTCTGTCTGTCTGTCTGTCTGTCTGTCTGTCTCTCTATCTTATCTATCTATCTATCTATCTATCTATCTATCTATCTATCTATCTATCTATCTATCTATCTATCTATCTATCTATCTATCTATCTGTGTATTCCTGTGGGCACATACAAGGCACAGTGCATGTATGGAGGTCAGAGGACAACTTGTGGGAGTCTGTCTCTCCTTATACCACGTGGGCCCCAAGGGTCTGACTCAGGTTATCAACTTGATTGCAAGTGTCTTTCCCTGTTGGGCCATTTTCCTGGCCCCAGTCAGTATATGAGGTTCTTGAGGACCACAGACCATGGCTTATTATTACCTTAGTCTCCCTTTAACTCTATCCCACCATTTTTATTTATTTGTTTTGTGTAAATATATGTGTGTAGGCACTTGCATATCACAGAGTGTATGTAGAGGTAGGAGGACAGCTTGAGGAAGGTGGTTCTCTCCTCCTGTTTTATATGTCTTGGGATTGATGAGGTCTCCTCGGGCTTGGTGGCAGGTTCCTTTACTCACTGAACCATCTTGACAAACAGGTGCTTTGCATTAAAAAACAAATAGATAAAAAACAAAATAACTTAAAAAATAAAACCCTATTGCTTATATATCCTAGTATTTATAGTATGTGATGTTATGGACTATGCTGGCTATTAAATTTTATTTCCTTGTCTTTTTCTGTTTTCTGTTGAGCTAGAGATTGAACTGAGGTATTGGCATGATAGGCAGTGCTCTTTACCTCAGAGCTAGCCCTTCCTTGCCCTTTCAAGGTGAAAATTGCTTAGATACACTTGACTTGTGAAATAGTCAGTTATAAATAATTCCAATGAGTAGTTATTGTAACAGTCATAATTAGTGTAATGTGGTTGCTTATTACAGGATTGGGATTTGAGATAGGAAGCTTAGAATTACAGACTTTGCTTTCGTGTGGAGGAGTTATCTGTGCACTCTAAATAATTGTACTGAATTATGTAAGCCATACCCTTTTAAAGAAGTACAGCTGAGTTCTGTGCATTTTCAACTGGTGACTCATTGAGTTAGCTCCTGCTAAGATGTAACTGTGGAAGTGCAGTGGTTCCCAGCTCCCCCCTTTCCAGTAGTGCTGCTTTTCCTTCATACTGACGGCAGGTGGTGTGTGTGTGCGTGCGTGCGTGCGTGCGTGCGTGCGTGTCTTCCTTACAACTAATGACTCGATAAGTTGTTGCCTTTGATAGGACATCATCTTAATCATTGTGCCTTACAATTTTATGCTTCCTATGTGCTCCCTAATTTTAATTGTGAGAACAGTTAGGTAAAACAGTAGTCAAGGAACTTATAAGCATATTTAAAATGTCTTGGAAAAATTTTTCCCCTTTGGCGTGAACATTTTTTATACAGAATCAAGGCTTTAGATTAGCGGTAGAGGACTTGCTGAGCATGTGTGGATCCCCGAGTTTGAGTGGAAGGGAAGGAAGAAGTTTAGTATGCAAATAATTGTTTGAAAACTCAAATTTATTTAATTATATTTAGCTTAAAATTTTAAATTAACTAATTGGAATTAAAATCTGATCAATTAGCTGGGTGGTAGTGGGGCACACATTTAATCTCATCACTCAGGAGGCAGAGGCAGGCTGATCTTTGAGTTCAAGGGCAGGCTGATTTACAGAGCAAGTTCCAGGACAGTCAGGGCTACACAGAGAAACCTGTCTTGAAAAACCAACCAAACAAACAAAAAACCAAACAACCTGATCACTTTTTTCTTGATCCGTTAGGGCAACTCTTATGTGCCAGTTATTTCCTTATAGAAGACGGGCTTTTTAGATTCAGTTTTTAAACTTTTAAAAAATTGTTGTAATACACACACACACACACACAATTTAAATATTTTTTTTCATCTCACTAACTTTATGTATACAGTTCCATGCATCAGTTAAATTCATAGTGTGTGACCATTACTATTGTCTATTCCTAAATTTCCTTTTCATCAGGCAACATGGAAACTCTTGTCTCCGGTAGAGAATACTTCCTCATTCCTCCTCATGATCCCTTCTTTTTCACTGTGAATTTGCCTTGGATAGATATTTTGTGTAAGTGGAACCATGTAGTATTTGTCTTTTTGTGTTTAGCTTATGTTAGTGTATTTTCAAGGTTCAACACATTACAGCATGTTTCAGAACCTTGTTCATTTTCCTGGCTTAACAATATCTAACTATGTTAGCTAATAAACATTTTGTTTATTAATTCATCTGTGGACACTTGGGTTCTTTCTACTTTCTGCCTATTATGAAACATGCCCCTCTGAACATTGGCATATGCCAGTATCTGTCTGAGTCCTTGTTTTCATTCATTAAAATTGGTGTACCTAGGAGAGGAATTGCTGAATTATATGCTGATTCTGTGTTCACAATGGTAAGTCCGTTTTATATTCCTACCTGCAATGAACAGGGATTTGTTCTACACTACAGAAATAATTCTGCCTACAAGGTCCCAATTATATGACCTTAAATGACTCTCAACCTGTCTTTTACTCATTACCGTACTTTCAAAAACAGCGTTAGGGTGAGATGACTTTACTGGTAAAGCATTTGCCGTGCAAGCCTGACACCCTGTGTTCATCCCTGAAACCTACTTAAAGTTGGAAGGAGAGAGTAAAAACCAACAAAATTGACATGAATGCCATCGCAGGCATGTGCCCCCCCACAATGACAACAGCAGCAGCAACAACAATAAATAAGAATAAACATGGAGCTCTAATTACCTATCCATACTCTCTCTTAAGTCCTGGCTGGCATTCCTTCACTTGATCTTACCTACAAGGCTGGAACGTAATATGAGACTGGTATTACAATAAATTGGCACGAGACATATTTACAATACATTCGTCCCTTTCTTCCCCTTTATTTACTTTTGCTGTTGGTTTTTTTTTTTTTAATTTTTAAAAATGTTTGTTTATTTATTATGTATATAGTGTTCTGCCTGCATGTGTCCCTGCAGGCCAGAAGAGGGCACCAGATCTCATTACAGGTGGTTGCTGGGAATTGAACTCAGGACCTCTGGAAGAACAGCCAGCACTTTTAACCGCTGAGCCATCTCTCCAGCCCCTTTGCTGTTGTTTTAAGGCAAGCTCTCTCATAGTCCAGGCTATCCTTGAGCTTGATGTGTAGAAAAGGCTAGTCTTGAACTTCTGATCCTCCTGCTTCTACCACTTGAGTGCAAGGGTTATAGGCATAAACCACCACATCTAGTCCCCCTCCCTTTATTTTGCTTTAAAGAGCAATTTAATTATACAGTAGCACAGAGATTTTATATGCTCAGCAATAAAAGTACAGTCAAATCCTTGAATACTAATTCTTGTTTTATTTGTTTTTTTTTTCTTTCTTTCTTTTTTTTTTTTTTTTTTGGTTTTTCGAGACAGGGTTTCTCTGTGTAGCTTTGCGCCTTTCCTGGAACTCGGTAGCCCAGGCTGGCCTCGAACTCACAGAGATCCGCCTGGCTCTGCCTCCCGAGTGCTGGGATTAAAGGCGTGAGCCACCACCGCCCGGCTTTATTTGGGTTTTTACACAAAGTCTTTTTTTAAATCAAAGAATTTTCAAGTACATTTATGTTGATATGCCACAAAATTTATTAATGTATGTTTTATGGCTCTAAAAATCATAATCTGATCAGAAATTTACTCTGCAATCTACATCCAAAAAGTCTTGCTAAACACTAGCAACAAGAGTGATATTATATGGAATAACATAACAAATGCTTTGTAAGGCGTTTTAAAGAGGGTAGCACCTATAGTCTAACACTGTAGATGAAAGCAAAGATCACAGCCTGGACTACATCCCGAGCTCTTGCTGCTTGAAGGTATTAGATATAGGTACTTCTTATTTTAAATTTCAAACCTAAAAAAAAAATAGTTCCCATAAAAGAGGGCTGATGGTTAAAATAGTATGGAAGATTAACAGCTTAAATGAATGATTTTGACATGTTGGAACTTGAACTTTTTGTTGCTGAAATTTGTATATTATTCTGTATGTAATGATATCACTGCAGATACATTAGTATAAATATATTTGTTTAACAGCAAGTACATGCAGAACATATTACACATATAATAGTAGGACCCCCAAGTCATGGGTCCATAGTATGGACATGGTATGAGATAGCTGTTTTGCGGGGGTGGGTGGGTGGGTGGGGCGCGTATCTTTAACTACTTAGGAAAAACATTTTTGGTAGCAAATTTTCCCTAGACTGCTGATGACTGAGAGGACTGTGATCAGTTCTTATAAAATGCATGGCCTAAAAACAACTTTTTAACTAGTCACATAATCTGTTAATACATAACCTGTCTCAACTTGTAGGGGAAAGGGCCTCCAGTTTTTAAATTAGAACCTCAGAAGTTGCTTAGGAACCAGCAAGATGGCTTAGCAGGTAGGGGTGTTTGCCACCAAGCATGACAACCTGTATTCAGTCCCCAGGCTCCACATGGGAGAAGGAGAGAACTGACTCCTGCGCATTGTCCTTTGACTTTCATTCACGCGCGCGCGCGCGCGCACACACACACACACACACACGTGGTGGGGTCAGGAGGGATGACTTCTCTGAAGTTTCTTTCAGCACTTTTGGTTTTCTAAATACTACCTGTCAAGAAATTGCTGTTAACGCTCACATTTCTTTACCTAATGTTTTTCGGGACCTTTGCCTACAGTGGAAAATGGTAGTGGTACCTGGCTGCCACTGTGACCTGGCCTTAGTCCTAGAGTAGGGCACTCTTCTACAGTCTCTCTGAGGAGGCCTGTAGTTGGAAGGCTCTGCCAGGGCTATTCTTGGAGCTTGACTTGTGCCGTTTTGGCAGAAGCCTCAAGGGTTGGGTTGGATCTCAGTGCATCTTTGAAATAATCAGGATGTTTAGTGTAGCATCTGGCTTGGAAACAGGGCTCAGGGCTCCAACAGTAATTTTTATTTGTGCGGTTTTATTTACCTTTTTATAGTGGGTTTGTTTTGTTTAGTGATTTTTCTTTAAGCGTGTTTTTTTTTTGTGTGTGTGTGTGTGTGTGTGTGTGTGTGTGTGTGTGTGTGTGTATGTGTGTGTACGCACGTGCATGTGTTCCGTGGTATAAGTGTGGTGGTCAGAGGACAACTGTAGACTTGGTTCTTTCTTTCCACCTTTGTGTGGGTTCCAATGATTGAACTCAGGTCACCAGACATGGCAAATACTTTACTCAGTTTTTGGGGGTGGGCGTGGGGAGAGGGCAGTGACAGGGTGTCCTGTATCTCAGGCTGTCCTCAGGCTTACTGTGTAATGAAGGATGACCTTGAATGTAATGATTTTTTTTTCCTCCTTCTGCCTTCTTCACACTCAGCTCACACTGTTTTTATTCTCTGTTTGCTCATTAGAAACAAGGACTTCTTCCTTATTCGTCTGCTCCAGCATGGCTGGAGATGTGCATCAGTTAGTAGAATGCTTGCCTAGATGCCTGAAGCCTGGGTTCAGTCCCTGGCACTACATAAACAAGATGTGGTGGTGTATGTCTAATCCCAGCACTGAGGAGGCAGTTGTAGGAGGCTCACAAGTTCAAGGTCACCCTCATCTGTCTACATAGTAAATTCGGGCTGGCCTAGGATATATGAGACCCTGATGTAAAACAAAAATAAAAACTTATCTTTCCATTGATTCATTCCCTCTTAAGGTCTGTATATCAAAAGCAGAATTTTGTTTCTAAATAAACTAAAGTGCTTGAATTTCCTTAATCAAGGTGTGATGGCTATTCTTGCTTATCAACTTGACTACATCAGGAATTAACTAAAATCCACGTGCTGTGTATACCAGTGAGGGAATTGTTTTAATTAAATAATTTGAAGTGGGAAGACCCACCTTTAATCCAGATCTCTTTGAGCTGGAAATACCCACCTCTAAATCTGTCCACACCTTCTGCTGGCAGCCTGTATAAAGGACATGGAAGAAGGGCACTTTGCTCTTTGCCTGTTTGCTTTCGTTATCCCTGGCAAGTCCATCCATTCACTGATATTAGAGCCTGCTTTTCTAGGATTCCAGAGTTTACTAAAGAGAAGCTGAGATATCCAGCCTCGTGGATTGAACAACTGCTGGATTCTTGGACTTTCTGTTGGTGGACAACCATTGTTAAATTAACTGGACCACAGTAGCTAAGCCATTCTAATTAATCCCCTTTATATATCTCTCTATATAAAATAATCATTCTATCAGTTCTATTCCTTGAGAGAACCTTTTTTTTAAACTCTTTTTTGGGAGCCCACCACCCAGTTCCCAAATAGATCACACATACACAGTCTTATTACTACTTATGAATGCCTGGCTTTATCTGGGCATTTCCTTAACTTTAACTTTAGCCTCATATATTTTTTGCCTTGGGCCTTTTCCCATTCTCCTACTTCTGTAAATCTTACTCCTTACTTCATGGCTTGCTCTGTAGCTGGGTGGCTGGCCCCCTGAGTTCTCCTCCTTCTCTGGCTCCTTCTCTTTCCTCCCAGATCTCTCCTTCTGTATAGTCTTTCTGCCTGCCAACACCACCTACTTCTCCTGCCTCACTATTGGCGTGAGTTCAGTTTATTAGACCATAAGTTGTTTTAGACAGGCACAATAACACAGCTTTACAGAGTTAAACAGATGCAACATAAACAAAAGGAACACAGCTTAGAATAATATTTTACAACAAGAACCCTACACTAGGAAAATGTAATAGCACTAAAAACTAAAATTGACTGTTGCCAATAAAAGCCTTTTTATTATGTTACCTTAATATGCTAGACATTTGCCTTCATCTCCCAAAGTGAGATATCAAATAGAACTTTAAGAAATCTTTAATTGCGTGTATGTTAAAAGTGAATGATAACTGATTTTCATCAAGTTCTTAAAGCCCCTTTCAACTGTGGAGCTACGGCAAGAGACTGTTTGGTGCAATCTAGTTTTGTGTCACTTCCCGTTGTTAGGCATCTCCTGGTGGCCTGGGGCATGAGCTCCTGGTCTCACTTGTTAGAGTCACGAGTCAGCAGCACACCAGGCAGCAGTAAAGCCTCCAGATGTCTGTCTGGCAGGAGACTGCACTTGATAAATTCTTGCCACTTCTGGCTACTTGCCCCCCCCCTCCCCAGATTTCTCCTTCTATTGATAATACAAATGAGCTGATTAACTTTAGGTGTACACCTAGATAACAGAGGATGTTAGTGGAGAGTGCCAGAATGTTACCAGAAAGCTATTTATCTACATAATATGAAGGTAGGGAAATTTTCTTATGCCTTGATCCTGACGATAAAGGGGCAGGAATAAGGAAGTATAGTTAGCCCATAGAACCCAGACTGTGAACCAAGGATCAGAAATGTGTGAGGGTTAAAAAAAGACCTCAGAAACCCAACTAGATCTATACTGAACATGATGCAGATTTCCCTGTCGTCATTTTCTGGTCATTACAACATGTTTACATAGTATTGAGCATTGTAATACAGGTGGAAAGATTGCTGAAAGTCGGAGGGCAGTCTGGACTATGGAGTAAGACCTTGCCTCAAAAACAAAGTATGTGGGAGAATATGATTAGGTTTTATGCAAATATTGTAGCCTTTAATATAAGATACTTGAGCAACTTTGGAGTTTGGTATCTGTGTACGGAGCTGGGATGAAAGACTGTAATGTTCTTAGAGTATGCTAGGTAGGAGAAAGGAAAGTCAAGGTAAGAAAGGACTCTGATAACTTGTAAGGAGTGAAGGGTGGCTCTGCAGCTGCCTGTCCAGTCCAGCATGTGGATGGAGGGCCTATATAGACAGTGGGGATTTCTGCTCTTTCTCCCTTCCTCCTCTTCTGGGTGAAATAGGACACTGTCAATTTAATATCTTTAGAAGAGATTTACTTGCTTTCCGTGTGTGTGTGTGTGTGTGTGTGTGTGTGTGTGTGTGTGTGTGTGTTGCTTTATTATATGATTTGAGAAACATGTCTTTTGCCCACTCTTAAAATTATTTTAGTAGGGGTTGGGGATTTAGCTCAGTGATAGAGTGCTTGAAGGCCCTGGGTTCAGTCCTCAGCTCCGGGGGTGGGGTGGGGTGGGATGGTATTTTAGTATATTTTTAGCCAGGTGGTGGTAGCAGCACACTTCTTTAATCCCAGCACTCAGGAGACAGAGGTAGGCAGATCTCTGTGAGTTCAAGGCCAGCCTGGTCTACAGAGTGAGTTCCAGGACAGCCAAAGGTACACAGAGAAACCCTGTCTTGAAACAAAACAAAACAAAATTTATTTTAGTATGTTTTTACTAATTCTTTGAGAATTTCATACAATGTATTTTATTATATTCACTACTACTCCTAATTCCTCCAAGATCCACACATATCTCCTTTAAAAAAACCCAATTTCTTTGGGGTAATCCCCTGCAGTATAGCTGACCAACAGGGCCACAGCCTTAAAGAAGATTTACCCTCCCTCCCCCAGAAGCCATTGACTGCCAGGTTCTTCAGTTAGGGACATGCTCATGAGCTGCCCCCTCCTCTGTGCTAGAATGCTGACTGGCTTGATCTTGTGCAGGTCTTGTGCAGGCACCACAGCTGCTGAGAGCTCATGAGTGCAGTGGTTCTTTCGTGTCCAGAAGACACTGCTTGGCTTTGGTGCTCTCCAGCCTTTGGCCCTTAGATCTTCCTGGGCCGCTTTCACAATGGTTCTTGAACCCTGCTCACTTGTAAATGCCCAAAGATCATTCTTGGAAGGGATTTTTCTTATTTTTACCTGTATAACCTATTAGGATGTGAATATTTCTGTCGTGGGGAATTCATGCTTTTATTTGTATACTGAACACATTTAGACCCAAACTGTAGAGGATAATTGCGGTGGAGATCTTTCCTGCACAGAACAGTGAAAAACAACAGAACCTTAAGCTTGAGCTCTTTGTAGTTAGAATATATTGGGCTAGTCTGTTTCTCCACTATTCTTCAGGCTAGAAAAATATCCACTTGGGACAGTGCGTATATACATTTGTATATGTGGGCATACAGATAATTGGAGGAATATCTTGGGGTTAAATTCTTGGTAGATAAGAGGACAAAGTAAGACAAGTGTGTTTGCCAGTCAAGGCTTGCTTTACAATCTTCCTTGGCAGGAGATTTGATGAAGGACTTCATTTTATTTTACTTAAACAATTTTAAAATTACTTTATTTTATGTGTATGAGTGTTTTGCCTGTATGTATGTATGTATGTATGTATGTATGTATGTATGTAATATGTATGTATGTATACTATGTGAGTTTCTGTTGTTCAGGGAACCCAGAAGATGGTATCAGATTCCCTAGGACTAGAATTACAGTTGGTTATGAGCTACCATAGGGTGCTGGCTATTAAACCCAGATCCTCTGGAAAAACAGCCAGTGCTTTTAACTGCCGAGCCCTTTTTCCAGACCCTGTGTGATTCTCAATATGTCTTAACAATAAAAACCCAGAGTCACATATTGAGGGTGAAAGCTGAAAGATCAGAGAAGCAGAGTAGCAGCTACCAGAGACTTCTTACCTCTATGAAATCTCAGACTGAATATGGGGATCCTGTCTCTACGGTGGCCCTCAGTCCGACTCGGGGGCAAGATCCTGTCTCCACCAGCCTTATATTTCTGTCTCCACTTCTTTAATGCTGGGATTAAATACTTGAGCCTCCCAAGTGCTAGAATTAAAGGTGTGAGCCACCATTGCCCAGAACTGTTTCTCTTTTAGACTGGTTTAATCTTGTGTAGCCCAGGGTGGTCTTGAACTCCTGATCTTCCTGCTTCCTCCTCCCAAATGCTGGGATTAAAGGTATGTGCCACCATTGCCTGGCCTCTATGGTTAATTAGTGACTAACTCTGCCCTCGGATCTCCAGGCAAGCTTTATTTGTCAGAACACAAACAAAAGATCATACAACACCCACGACTTTCATTTTCTTGTTTGTCTGTTTTTGAGACAGGGTCTTCCTATGTTTTTCCCTGGGTGGCCTGGAATTTGCTATCTAGACCAGGAGCCTCTAACTCACAGATACACCTGTCTCTACTAGCATTAAAGGCGTGTGCCATCATGTCTGGCCTTCTATCAACTTGTAATTGTAGTCTTTTCTGTTTGAAAATGCTGACAATGCATTATTATTATTATTATTAGATAATTAATTTGTAACTTTTTCCAGAATTGTTTTGGACATTGATTTTTCAATTAGTTTTAGCAGGTTAAAGGTGTGTATTTATTAGGATATATTAGAGTCTTGGCCTCTCCTGGTTTATGTTCTTGGGATTGTTTTTTCAACAGTGTCTTATTACATTACCTATTCAGGATGGTCTTGCAGTCATGGTCCTCATACCTCGGACTCTGTGCTAGGATTGCAGATGTTTGCAAAATTCAAAGATTCGGTGACTTAAATGCACCCCCTCCTTCCCATGAGTCTAGGGACAGTTGGGATGTGGCTAACTTTAGAGCCTTTGGTAGCTTCTGTGTATCATTGTCTTCTCGTGGAGGTGACAGGAACAGGAGGTACTTTTTCTAGTGTCTGTGGATAGTATTACTGCACTGAGACATCGGAAATAGCAGGGGTTAGTTAGTAAAGTGGGAATGGGGGTGACGAGAAGAAAGTATTTGGGGATGGTTTAGGAGCTACAGAGTTCAGTAAGTCCAAAGCATGGGGTGAGTGAGTGACCAGGAAATGATAAAGAAATGCAGTACACCTTGCAAAAGAGCCCCGTGTGCCATGTGGGGGTTGAGACTTACTGAATTCAATGTGGAGAATCTTTGCAAGGTTATATGGTCAGACTTACTTGTGTCTAGACAGGAAAAAAAGATCAGTCTTGGCTATTTGTGCGTATCACATTGATTTTAGTTAAGACGAATATTGGGCACACCATCAAAAACCCAGCGGAGGAATTAACAGAATATAAACTGAACTCATGGAATCGGCCAGAGAAAATGAAGATGAACTGTATTCAACCAGTTAGTAAATTTGTCACATTTTCATTTTTGATATCTCGTATCTTGGAATAAGAGCAGTTTTCCATTTCACATATGACCTCTCTCTGTCTTACCAGTGTTAGCATGGGAAGCTAAGAATGATTTGAAAAGAGTGAAGCATTTAACTAATACTAACAGTACACTTTCTTCTTCCCATAATTTTTTTTGTTGATTCTTTGTAAATTTCACATCATGCACCCCAAACCCACTTATCTTCCAGTCCTTCCATTTCTGTCCTTCACCCTTGTAACCTCCCCAAAAGAAAATAGGAGAAAAAAAAGTGTATCACAGTGTGTCACGCAGTACACCCACCCTTTTGTCCAAGCAGCTTTACTTGCAAATGTTCATTCAGTTACTCCTTGGTCTAGTTGAGACTTCTGGCTTCTGCTACACTACCAGTCCTCACCAGGACTCTCGGGGATATCCTGCTGTTGCCCTGAATCATGGAGGTCCTGCAGCTTTGGTCCTTTCCTACAGGACCAGTTACTTCGCAGGTCATACATGGGGTAGGTATTGCGGTGGACCACCTCAAAGCCCTGGACCTGGGCCTGGGTGGTGGCTGAGTTGGTCAGCCTGCCAGCTCTCCTGCCTTGCTCAGGTGAAGAGTGAGATCAGCTCTCCCTCGCCTAGTCAGTAGGGCCAGCTTTCCCACACCTGTGCCCAGGGTCGCCTCTCCCACACAGCCCAGGCAAGGGGCAGGGCTAGCTTTCCCAAATGCTGCAGTTGGTGAGGGATAGGACATTACATTTTCTTGATACTTTGCGAGAGTTGAGTGAATACTTGATTTTAGTGAACCTAACTGATCCACATTTAACTATTAGTGACCTTTTGTTTTATATTTCCTTAAAGGAGTGTACACATTGAACCTATCTCCATAATCCAGACATTTAAAAATATATACTCATTTAAAAGAGAAACTTAAAAAATTGAGGCTGTTCCACATGGCTTGCCTGGCATGCAGAAAGCTGTGGGTCAGTCCCAAGCACCACATAAAACAGATATGGGATTGCATGCCTACAGTCCTGCAGGTATAGGAATGTATGCCTGCAGTCCTGCAGGTGTGGGAATTATGCCTGCAGTCCTGCAGGTGTGGGAATGCATGCCTACAGTCCTGCAGGTGTGAGAATGTATGCCTGCAGTCCTGCAGGTATGGGAATGTATATCTACAGTCCTGCAGGTATGGGAATGTATATCTATAGTCCTGCAGGTGTGGGAATGTATGCCTACAGTCCTGCAGGTATGGGAATGTATATCTACAGTCCTGCAGGTGTGGGAATGCATGCCTACAGTCCTGCAGGTGTGGGAATGTATGCCTGCAGTCCTGCAGGTATGGGAATGTATATCTACAGTCCTGCAGGTATGGGAATGCATGCCTACAGTCCTGCAAGTGTGGGAATGTATATCTACAGTCTTGCAGGTATGGGAATGTATGCCTACAGTTCTGCAGGTATGGGAATATATGCCTACAGTCCTGCAGGTGTGGGAATGTATATCTACAGTCCTGCAGGTATGGGAATGCATGCCTACAGTCCTGCAGGTGTGGGAATGTATATCTACAGTCCTACAGGTGTGGGAATGTATATCTACAGTCCTGCAGGTGTGGGAATGCATGCCTACAGTCCTGCAGGTATGGGAATGTATATCTACAGTCCTGCAGGTGTGGGAATGTATATCTACAGTCCTGCAGGTATGGGAATGTATGCCTGCAGTCCTGCAGGTGTGGGAATGTATGCCTGCAGTCCTGCAGGTGTGGGAATGTATGCCTGCAGTCCTGCAGGTGTGGGAATGCATGCCTACAGTCCTGCAGGTGTGGGAATGCATGCCTACAGTCCTGTAGGTGTGGGAATGTATATCTACAGTCCTGCAGGTGTGGGAATGCATGCCTACAGTCCTGCAGGTGTGGGAATGTATATCTACAGTCCTGCAGGTGTGGGAATGCATGCCTACAGTCCTGCAGGTGTGGGAATGTATGCCTACAGTCCTGCTGCTCCAAACATAACCCAAACAAAACAGAAATTAAAACCTCCTGAAATTCTGTTTGTTGTCTCTCTGCTTTCTCTTTCTTTCCCCTGTACTGGTTTTTAACTTGGCTGGTTATATAGCTGAGGCTGACCTTGAACCTGGTCTTCCTGCCTATACCCTTCCAAGTGCTAGTATTTTAGCTGTGTGCCACACCACCTGGGCTTCTTATTGCTTTTTAACATGTTCTAGTTGCCAACAAGATAAATCTGGAGTTCTTGGTGTGGCTAGTGTACTTCTCAATCGAGTCCTCTTTTACCTTCCTCCTGTTTTTCTGTCTTAGCGCTTTATGTGATGCATGTACAGAAATCTAGAGTCCATAGTACATATTTTTTCATTAAGAATGTATTCTGGTGCTATATCATCACTAGTTGACTATCTCTGACCTGGAATGTCTTCCTCATTTAATTTACTTTAAACCAGTGGTTCTCAACCTTCCTAATGCTGTGACCCTTTACTACAGTTTCTCATGTTGCTACTGTTATGAATTGTAATGTAAATATCTGATATGCAAGTAGTCTTAGGTGACCCCCATGAAAGGATTGTTCCTCCTCCAAAGGAGTCTTGACCCGCAGGTTGAGAATCACTGTTTTAGATGGTTGATATAGAAACAAGACCTGTTGGTGTATTAAAGTATGTGGGATACACTTGGGCACAGATCTCATCTTTCTAGCTTACTGATATGTCTCTAGCCTTGTTATATATAGTGCATTGCAAATGTAGATACTAAATAAGTATTTTAATAATCGATACATTAAAATTACTGATAGTTAAACATTTTAGAACTTCCCATATGTGATGGTTAGTATTAATTGTCAACTTTACACCTAGAAGGCAAGCCTCTGGTATACCTCTGAGGGATTGTCTGCATTAAAGTTAGCCTCTGAGAATGTCTGTGAGGGATTGTATTGGTTTTGGTAATTGATGTGAGGAAATGAGTACTGTGTTTACACCATTGCCACCTCCCTCCAGTTCCTTTCTTATTCCTCCACTCCCTCTCAAATTCATGACCTCCTCTTCTTTAGTATTATCACGTAGCTATACATGTATATGTACATACAGCCTACTGAGTCCATTTAATGTTGCTCTTATGTGCATGTGTTTGGAGCTGACTACTTGAGATTAGGTAACCTATAAGGGGACTCATCCTTGGAGAAAACTGGTTCTCCCTTTCTCAACATCCCTTGATTGCCTATAGCTCTTCACCTAGGGGTGGGCTATATGAGATTTCCCCTATCCAAGTTAGCATGTCAGTTGGTGTTGTCAGGAAGACCTTTTTTAACTGTGAGCAGGAGACTCCTGAGTGGAGAACGTGGGCTGAGCCCTAGCAAAGTGCTTTCATGCATTGTTCTCTGTCCCATGATATGGGTGTGATGGGAGGGACCAGCTCCCTCGGACTGTGATTTCCCCTTTATGATGGATTGTAACGTGTAACTGGACCAGAAGAAGCCCTCTCTCCTGGAAGTTGCTTTTGTCGGGGTGTTTTATCACAGCTACAGGAGAAGAAACTAAGACACTGACTCGATTGAGTTGGGTATTATATCTTCACAGACATATGTGCATTTTATGCACAGAAGCTGTAGTGTGTGTGTGTGTGTGTGTGTGTGTGTGTGAGAGAGAGAGAGAGAGAGAGAGAGAGAGTGAGAGAGAGAGAGAGAGAGAGAGAGAGAGAGAGAGAGAGAGAGAGAGAGAACACAAGCACAGTTGCTGCATGCTTCCGTAGTTTCAGTGAAACAGCTGACTGCTTAGGTTACAAAGGATTGTATTATAGATCTTTAGGAATGATCTAGGTTTATTGTGAGTCCCTCCCTAGGAATGTCAACTCCAAGCTTGCATTGAAGTCACTGTACCAGGTGCTAGCTGCATTGACTTTGGGAATTCCGAGGGGCAAAGAGGGTTGGCACATTCCTGTCATCCCTTAGATAGTTCGTTTTCTTTTGCCTTGACTACGCAGGCAATGATGTGCTTCTGCTAAGATGAACTGATCATAAAATGCTGAAGTCCACATATTTTTTTGTGTTCAGAAAGGACCCTACTAAACCTTCACTACAATTATGAGAAGTTATTTATATCGAAAACAAGTTAAATTTAAACCCCAGAGTGGACTGTACATTTTTGTCTAGATACTGTAAAATTTGTGTTCTGTGATATGATGGTTATGGAGGGTATTTTCCGTTTTGATGGAACTGGCATGAAAATGATTCAACAACTTCATTGCTTTGCCTGTCTTCTGTTTTCTTCATTTAAGAGTTTGGGTGGAGATTTTTTTATATAAGTCTATGAATTTATTTATTTGCTTATTTATTTTTTTGAGACAAATCTCACTATATAACCTTTGCTAGATTTAAACTCCAAGTTTTCCTGTGTCAAGTACTGCAATTACAAGCTTGCGCTACCATGCCTGGCAGGTTCTGTGAGTTTTAACATGTGTAGATTCATGGAGTCCCACAACTAATAGAAAGAACCATCTGACCCCAGAAGTTAAAACTGGGGCATTGGAGTCTCCTTTGGACCTAACAGTCAACAAGTAATAATCCTTTCTAGCTACATTTCCTACCTTTAACCTCTGGCAACTATTGATTTATTCTTCCACGATAGTCTTGCTTTGGAAAGGATGTCATATAATGGAAGCATATACCATACACCTTTTGTGAACAGCTTCTTTGGGAAACTTAGCATAGTGCTTTCTAGTCAGGCAACTTGAATGTGTCAGTGGTATATTCCTTTAAGTGTTCAATGGCTTTGCGTAAGACGGTATCAAACTTTGCTTATATTCTTTGATTCATTGAAGGACATTTAGATTTTTCCAATTTAGAGTGATTTTTTTTTGTTTGTTTTTGTCTTTCTTTCTTTCTTTCTTTCTTTCTTTCTTTCTTTCTTTCTTTCTTTCTTTCTTTCTTTCTCTTTCTTTTTCTCTTTCTCTCTCTCTCTCTCTCTTTTTCTTTCTTTCTTTCTTTCTTTTTTTTTTTTTTTGAGACACGGTTTCTCTGTGTAGCCCTGGCTGTCTGGAACTTCCTCTGTAGACCAGGCTGGCCTCAAATTTAGAGATCCAACCTGCCTCTGCCTCCTGAGTGCTGGGATTAAAGTTGTGCACCACCACCACCCAGTGATTTTTTTTTAAAAAAAAGATTATTTTACTAATGTGTGTATTTATGTCTATATGTATGCAAGCTTTATGTATGCAGGTGCCTGGGGAGGCCAGAAAAGAACATCAGATTCTTTGTAGTTGGAGTTACAGGCAGTTGCTTTTAATTAATTCCCGTGCCATCTCTCCAGCCCCAGTTTGGGGCAATTTTGAAAAGAGCTTAAAAAATTTGCAGATGGGTTTTTGTATGGATTACAGTTTTTCATTTCTCTAGTGTTAGTACTTAGGAGTGGGAGTACTGGCTCATATTTCAGGTGTTTCACATCATGGGGAACGGTCCAACTGCTTTCCAAGTTAGCTGTACTGCTCCTCATTCTCCTGAGTACCATGAACATGAAAGTTTAAGTTGCATCCTCATCCACCATAGTCCTATTTGATATGGATTCCTTGATCTAATTTTACAGAACACGCTTTGGGCAATACTGATGGATGTAGTATGCCACCCCACGTAGTATGGCATGCAAGAGATATTATGAAACATGAAGATGCATGGCATTTAGTTTTTATATCTTGAAACAAGTATTTAAAAATATATTAGGGGTTATGAGCTATGTAGCTTAGCAATTTTTAAAGGTTCTCCTTTATGACTTATTTTTTAAAGATTTGTTTTTAGTTATGTGTTTATGTGTGTTGGGGCATGTGTGTGCATTTGAGTGCAGATGCCTGTCGAGGTATCAGATCCTCTGGGGCTGGAGATACAAGTGCTTTGGGAGCTGGGAACAGAACTCTGTCCTTTGCAAGAGAAGGTCTTGCTCTTAACCTCTGAGGCAGGTCTCCAGCCCCATGTTTATGGCATTAGCCCCATGACGTAAGGACGTTCTAGGCAGTGGTTTGAAAGTCTGGAACCACTCTGGAGATTCTGATAGTTTGGGGCTACTAGGATTAACCAGAACACCTTTTTTTTAAAAAACATCTGTTGATGTTGGAAACTTTTATAAACTATATTATAATACTAGTTCAACTTTCAAATTACAGGCTGTAAAATCTGCTTAATTGGGAAAGCTATCAGTAGTTGAAGAAAAGGATGAAAGGGAATATAAGAATGCATCTCCGTAGTAAAAAGCTGTTTGTGGATCTTACTTTGCACTGGATTCAAATTGTGAACAACTGGGTGTGAGTGTTACTCATTTAATTATACCTTTGTCAAAGCTCTGACTCTTGTAGTATTACAGCCAAGATACAGTGAGTGGTCCTCAGCTGGGAGCAATATGCCCTCCAGATTATGTTTGAGAATGTCTGGAGACAGTTTTGATGGTCATATCTGAGAAAAGGGAGCTACTGGCCTTTATTGGGTAGAAGGCAGGGTTGCTAAACATGTCATGCAAAGGACAGTTGTCTACAGCAAGGAATCATCCTGCTTCATCCACCTCTAAATACTCCGAGAGTCATTGTTGGAAATTTTGGTGTTAAATTATAGTATTAAAAATTCTGTCATGAGATATAAGATATATAATTTGTTACATTAAGAACATAATTTTCAAAGACAACATATTTTCCCCAGGTGTGGAGGCAGAGGCCTCAGAGGATCTCTGAGTTCGAGGCCAGCCTGGTCTACGTAGTGACCAGTGAGTTCCAGGGCAGTCAGAGCTACTGTCTCCAAAAAAAAAAAAAAAAAAAAAAAGAAAGAAAGAAAGAAAGAAAGGAAAGAAAGAAAGAGGGGGAGGGAGGGAGGGAGAGAGAGAGAGAGAGAGAGAGAGAGAGAGAGAGAGAGAGAGAAAGAAAGAAAGAACATATTTTCTTTCACAGCTGGAGTTAAAGCTCAGAGGTCCAAGCATGTGCCACCCACTTGGTCTTTTAAATGTGAGTTCTGAAGATCAAATGCAGAGTCTTGTGGTTCTGCCGACTGAGTCCTCTTTCCAGCCCTGCCATGTGCATTTTTATCCAAATTAAGTCAATCAAGTCTCTCTCATATCCATGCAGTCTGTTAGTTAAGCATGTAAGCATGCGCAGAAGGTTAAGCTTGTAATTAATTATTAAGAAAAGTCTTCGGCCGGGCGTGGTGGCGCACGCCTTTAATCCCAGCACTCGGGAGGCAGAGGCAGGCGGATCTCTGTGAGTTCGAGGCCAGCCTGGGCTACCAAGTGAGCTCCAGGAAAGGCGCAAAGCTACACAGAGAAACCCTGTCTCGAAAAAACCAAAAAAAAAAAAAAAAAAAGAAAAGTCTTGGCATCTTTCCTTCTACTCAATCTTTCTGTCTGCAGTCAATAGGTAAATATTTATGTAGTCCTTGTTTTAAAGTCTTTACATATAATCTTTTTAAATTCTTGCGCCACTTCTATGAGTAACCACTATAGTAGTGTCCATTTGTGGGTGTGTGTATATGCATCTCTATGCAGGCGTGTGTATACTTGTGTGCTCCTGTGTGTGTGGTGGGGCAGAGGGTGACTACAGCTGCCGTAATCACTTTCCACCTTACTTTGTGAGATGTAATCTCTGGTTAAACCTCGAGTGTACTGATTTGGCCGGGCTATTTGGCCAGCCAACCCCAGGTGTCCTCCTGTGTCTGCTTCCCCGGTGCAGGGATTCCAGGCAGTGTGCCGCCATACCTTCCTTTGCTGTAGGTGTTGGGGACCCCAGTTTAGGTCTTCATGTGTGCAGCAAGCACTCGCCACTGTGCCATCTCTTGAGCCCCTGTGTTGTCCATTGATAGACAAAGAAATGGAGGGACAGTGATGCCAGCTTGATAAAAGTTACGGAGATGCTCTAAGTGGGAACACTTGGACTCAGAGCTAGGGACTGTGGCCACCAAGTACCACAACTCGCCTATGCCCACAGTGGCTGCCTTCTAGGGAGGGCTGTTCACAGTTCAACTTCTTGTGCTTCATACTCTGCATGTGACAGGTACTCAGCAAAACAGAGCTGCTATTATATATTCTTGGGAAACATAACCAGCAATAATTCTACAAGGCATGACTTTTAAGCACCACTTAAAAAACAGAATTACCCGCCGGGCGGTGGTGGCGCACGCCTTTAATCCCAGCACTCGGGAGGCAGAGCCAGGCGGATCTCTGTGAGTTCGAGGCCAGCCTGGTCTACCAAGTGAGCTCCAGGAAAGGCGCAAAGCTACACAGAGAAACCCTGTCTCGAAAAACCAAAAAAAAAAAAAAAAAAAAAAAAACAGAATTACAATAATAGCTAAATCAGGGAATGCTTTTTTTTAAAAAATTTCCTAAATAATAAGAACCTTTTATACTGAGGTAATCGTGTTTTCTTTAATTTGTATTAATGTATATTACATTGATTTTTATAAACCTTGCATTCCTGCTGTTGGATTTGACGTGTTATAAATTTATTAAAGGTTTTTAAATTAGTAATCATAAGGAATATTGATTTGTACTTTTCTTTTTCTATGATGTCTTTGTTTTGCTTTACTCTTGCTTAAAATCCATTCTCTACCGTCCCCTCACTCATGGGAAAGACATTATTATAGTTGTCCATTTCTAGCCTTAGATCAGAAGTCCATTTTGCTGTGTAAGTGTGCAAAGCCAAATATCAGTCTATTATGAGGGCTCTTAAAACTTTTTGGAATGCAGAGCTTTGGTCCCTTCTAGAGGAAGAGATTTTATGAAACATATATACTCTTTTCTGGTGCCTCATACTCTCAAATACCTTATCAACAATTAGATCTGAGGATACAGAACACATAGATACAACGGGTCAATCTGTAGCTCTCCATCAGTTCTCTAAATATTTCAATTTGTCCTTTAAAAAAAATCGTGTGTATAGTGAGTGTGTTCTCTTCTGTGTGTGCAGGGTACATGTGTAGAAATGTTAGAGGACCACCTCAGTTTTCCTGGTAGTTGGGATTACAGGCCTTCACCACCATGCTCATCTTGAAATATTTATTAGTAGCTTACCCACATTCCCATGTGTCTTGGTCTGGTTCTGAACTTACTATTTTAGCATATAATTCATAATGCTAAGAAGAAATTGCACTGAATGAACGAACATAAATTGTGTGTGTATGTGTATGAGGCCAGAGGTCAACTTTTTATATTGTTCCTCAGGAGGTGTATACCTTGTTTTAGGTTAGGCTGATGGCCAGCAAGTCCCAGGGATCCTCCAGTCCCCACCCTAGGGCTGAGATTACAAGTGATGCTGGTATGATGAGACCATCTAGGGTTGCAGGACCACTTCTTTTTACCTAATGATTTAAAGGATAAAAAGACAGGAAAAGCAAGGTCTGAGCACTCAGCAAAGATTTTTTGAACACAGTTCCTGCCACCCCCCCAGCACACACATCTCACACATCTCACACATCACACACACACATCACACACACACACACACACACACTACACATATGCCACCATGCCCCCTGCCCACCCCCCACTATACACAAAGAGATAGACTTCTCAGGTGGGAAAGGGAATTTTTATATGGGTGGCATGAGTTCCCATTCTCTCTCAGAATTGGCTGGTTTGGGCTAATGGGGAGTTACTGGATAAATGTAGACAAAAAAAAGGGGGGGGGAGCTGGTTAATTCCCACCACAGAGGGAGAGAGAGACTAGTCCATCAAGTTTTTGTTTTGGAAAGGGAAAATAAAAGTTTGAATGAAAATTACATGAATCTACTTAGAACAGTGGTTCTCAACCTATGGTTCGTAACCCCCACAGGGATCAGGTATCAGACATCCTGCATATCAGAGATTTACATTATGATTCGTAACAGTGGTAAAATTACAGCTATGAAGTAGCAATGAAATAATTGTATGGTTGGTGTCACCACAACATGAGGAACTGTTTTAAAGTGTTGCGGCATTAGAAAGGTTGAGAATCACTGACTAGATAAGAGTCTCTTCCCATCTTTCTGCTTACCAGGGACTAGTTCCTCAAAGTAAAGTTTGGTGTTGAAATGTGACAGATCCTTACCACAACTTGGCTCATATTGATGACTCATAAAGTAGTTATCATTTGTTTTCCTGTGTTGTAAATAACTGTATAATCAGAGCCTAACTATCTGAATGTCGGGTCTGAAAACGGCAGAAGTCAGTGAATTTTTTGTCTGTTTTTATGAGTAGTTGCAGTTTTTCAACCACCAACATAGTCTAATCTTAGGATGTAAACTCCACACAAGAAGTCCTGTGTAGCCATGAGCAGTCAGCGACTCTGTGTTCCTCTGCTGCAGCTCAGGGCTCCCATTAATCTGCCTTCTGTTTCTGTGGATTGCCTGTTCTAAATGCTTCATCTAAACCAGTGGTTCTCACCCTTCCTAATGCTGCAGTCCTTTAGCACAGCTCCTCATGGTGTGCTGACCCCAACACATACAAATTATTTTCCTTACTACTTTATTACTGTAATTTTGCTACTGTTATGAATCTTAATGTAAATACCTGTGTTTTCTGATGGTTTTAGGCAACACCATGAAAGAGTTGGTCGAGAGGGTTTGTGACCCACAGGTTGAGAACCACTAATCTAAATTGAAGTATATAATATGCATTAATTTTTTACTCTTTTTCATTTGGTGTAATGCTTTCAGAGATCATCCGTTACAGCATGTAGCAGTATTTTGTTCTTTATTGTCTAATAATTTTATGTATGCTCACTGAGCTACATCTTCAGCTTGCCCCCTTTTAATTTTATGTTTCTAATCTTTAACAAAATTACATGTATGAGTGTTCTTAGGGTTTCTATTGCTGTGAAGAGACCATGACCAAGGCAACTATTCTAAATGAATTTAATCTGGAGTTTGCTTACTGTTTCAGAGGGTTAGTCCACTATCATCATCATGGTGGAGAGTGTGGCAGCATGCAGGCAGGCATGATGCTAGAGCAGTAGCTTGGGAGCTTCATATCCTGGTCTATATGCAGAGAGAGAGGAGGCCGGGGAGAGAGACAGACAGACAGACATACTAGGCCTGGTGTGGGCTTTTGAAACTCTAAAGCCCCTCCCCCACACACTTCCTTCAACAAGGCCAAACCTCCTAATCCTTCTTTCTCAGACAGTTCCACTTCTATTTACTAAGCATCGGAATATATGAGCCTATGGGGGCCATTCTCATTCAGATCACCACAGTGTGTGAATCTGTGTGAGTTTGTGCATTTGAGTGCAGCGCTCTCAGGGACAAAAGAGGGCATTGGATGCTGTAGTTACAGGTGACGAGCTCACCAACTTGGGCACTGGAAACCAAACTTTATTTACCACTGAGCCATCTCTCCAGACTGGTTCTTTATTCTTGGTGTTCCAGAATTTCACATTTCCCATTCTATCTAAATATCTTCCTTTAACAATTCTCCTGGAGCCAGTCTTCTGGCATTGGGTTCTTTCTGATGGTGTGTCTGTTTTACCATTGTATCTGAAGATATTTTTTCTTTTTTAAAATTTTTATGTGCAAGGATGTTTTGCTTCCGTGTGTGTGTGTGTGTGTGTGTGTGTGTGTGTGTGTGTGTGTGTCTGTGCACCACTTGCATGCGGTGCCTGTGGAGTACAAGAGGGCTTTGGAACCCCCTGGAACTGGAGTTATAGGTGGTTATTAGCCTCCGTGTAGGTCCTCTGAGAGAACAGACAGCACTCTTAACCACTGAGCCTCTTTCTCTCCAGCCTCCAAAGGGTATTTTCAATCGATATAGAAATTTAGGTTAATGTTCGTTTGTTTTTGTGATGAACTTGGAGCCTTGCACATAACGGACAAGTACTCTATTAACTGGACCATGTCTGTAGATTTTTGTTTGTTTTGTTTTTGTTTTTCACATTTAAGATTATATCATCTTGCTACTTTCTAGATTCATAGTTTCAAACTAGAAAAGAATCTTCAGTGATTTCAGTCAGCATTCTCCATTAAGTGTGAGTTTATTATCTAAGTGATTTCATCCATATCTATAGTTTGTATGTGTATGTATGCATTCATGTGAGTGCAAGTCAGTGCACATGTATGTACATGATAACCTGGGGTACTATTACTTAGGAGCCATATCCACTCTTTCTTTTTGAGACAGGGTCTCTTATTGCCTGGAACTCGATCAGTAGGCTAAGCTGGTCCAGGGATTCATTTACCTGTCTGCCTCCCAAGTGTTGGGATTATAAATGTGTCCCCAGTCTAGCTCCTTTAAGTAGGTTCTGGGGATCAAACTCAGATTCTTATATTTATGTAGCAAGTAATTGATCAACAGAGCCAGCTCTCCACCCATCTTGACTTATTTTAAATTTTACATCTATTTTTTACTTGGGGGTTGTGGTGTAGCTGTGTAAATGTATGTGGACCCTGTTGTGCACATGGAGATCAGAGGACAACTTGGGAGAGTTGGCTCTCTCGTGTTATACAGGATCCTGGGACTGAACTCAGGTCATCAAACTTGCTAACAAGGACTTTTACCAGCCGAGCTTTCTCACCACCACCCCCTCGAGTGATGGTTTTAATTCCCTTGAGTGTTGGTGCCTTCACCCCAAGATCGTCTCTGAGCTTCAGATTTATGCATCAAGTGCGTCTTTGTACCTTCTAAATTGAAATCCTCGGGACACTTGCTTCTGAGTATTCATGGCAACTACCCACGCTCTCAAGCTCAAAGTCTTTGTTTCTCCTTCTGCTGTATGGAAGCAGTTCTGAGCCCCATGGCTTCCATCTGTGAACCACATCTTTAAGTACATCTGCTCTTCCTTTGTCTCCACGGCTGTCATTGTTCTCCAAGCCAACATGATCCTCCTCCTGACTCCCAACAGTTTCTCATTTTTCTCTCTGAGTAATTACCCCTCTTCCCAAGCAGTGGTGATTATCTTAAAAATGGAAGTCAGACCATATGACTTCCCTGCTTAGGGCAGTTCACTGGATTTCCTTTTGTAATTGGAATAGAGTCTAAATCCTCAGATACTTACTCTGGCCGCCTCAGACGGCCTCAGCAGTGGCCACACTTTTCATCCTGGACACACCAGATTCTTCCCTCCGGCTTCAGTGGTTTTGCCTCTGGATCTCCCTGCCCCAGTCAGGCATGCCTGCTAAGATTCCTTTATTCCTGGCTGAGGTTGTCACTTTCTTTTAAACAGTACACTTCCTTGCTTCAAGGTGTTGCTAAGATCACTTGTAAACAACGACAACGCTACTCTTTCAGTTGTCTTTTGAAAAGTCCTTTTTAATAAAAATGTTATTCATACTGATAATGAATTTGATATTTTAAAATTAATAATTATTGTTAATCTTGGTTTTAATACAGTAAGTGATGATTGTAACCCAATAATCAAGTGATCTTTGGAGACGCAAGTTATTTTAATTTTTATTATGATAAAATGTAAATAACATAAAATTTGCCATAAACATTTTCACTGTGCAAATTCTGTAACATTAAATTTATTCAAATATTTGGGCATCTATATAAAAGAAAAATCAAGATATTTTATATCAGTGGAATTATGAAATATTTGTCCTTTGTGTCTGGCCCCCCTTTTTTTTTCCTTTGGTTTTTTCGAGACAGGGTTTCTCTGTGTAGCTTTGGAGACTTTTTCCTGGAACTTGTTCTGTAGCCCAGGCTGGCCTGAACTCACAGAGATCCACCCTGGCTCTGCCTCCCAAGTGCTGGGATTAAAGGCGTGCGCCGCCGCCGCCGCCGCCGCCGCCGCCGCCGCCGCCGCCGCCGCCGCCGCCGCCGCCACCACCACCACCTGGTGTGTCTGGATTCTTATGATGCTTTCAAAGCATATATCTGTTGTAACATATATCCAATTTTGTTCCTTTTTATGACTGAATAATAATACTCCACTATATGTACATACCACATTTTGCCTATGCATTTATTTTTTCTACAGTGTAAGAACACATTATAAAATTCCTGATGGCTTAAGAAGATTTACTAATTGAATAGTAAATCATGATAGACAGATTCTCCATATGAACATATGGATTATGGAGATCCTCTCCCTGAACAGTTTTTAAATCCTCAGAGAAATTCCACCTGGTATTTGAAATTCTGAGTCATTATTTGAAGTAGCCTGTAGATGTAACAGTCTTAATTAAATAAGAAACACAGAGCCAAATGCAGAGTCAAAAGAGGTCAGAGCAGGAGCTGAGAGCTGAGACTTAAAACCGCCTTCTTACCCTTCCTGCCGCTGCTGTCCCTCCTCTCAGCAAGAGACCTACTTCCTGTGTGTCTGTCTTTTTACTGACTTTCTGTTCTGCCTTCTCATTGGTTGTAAACCCAACCACATGACCTCCTCATCACTGCCTCTCTATACAGACCTCCAGGTCTCTATGGTTGGTATTGAGATTAAAGGCGTGTGTCTCCATGCTGGCTGTATCCTTGAACACACAGAGATCTGCCTGACATGTGATCGACATGTGATTGGGATTAAAGGTGTGCGCCACCACCACCCAGCTTCTGCTATAGCTTGCTATTAGCTCTGACCCCCAGGCAACTTTATTTATTAACATAAGAATAAAATCATATTTTAGTACAAATAAAATATCACCATAGTAGCCTTTAGTCATTTAATTTTTGCTTTCCCATAGTACGGATACAGCAGCTTTGTAAAGGTTAGTTTCATTGAAAACACAGATTTTAGTTTGTCAAGTGTTGTTGATAACATACATTGAAGTCAGTCTTTCTCTTGCAATGTTAATTACAACTTGTATTTTTATATTTTTTATTTAATGTGAGTACTTAGGTCCTGCTTTTCTGTGATTTTACTCCGTTACTTTTATTGACCTAAATAACTGGTATATAGTAGGTGCTTAATAATCAATGCAGTGGACATTCCCAGCTGTACAGTTACAGGTACTGTTTTGTATTACTACTATTATTGGTGCTGTAGTTGAGGTTTTTTGAGAGAGGAGCTTTAGCACAGGCTGGCTTTGAACTCGAAAGCTTTCACCTAGCCAAGCGTTGGTATTAGCTATGTGCCACCACGGTCTCTGAATTAGTTTTGTAGTTATCTTAGTTATCCATCCACACTGCTTAGTTATCCATCCCTTACTTTACTAGTTTGTGTCTCATAGATCACTCTGAGTTTTAAGGTCTTAAATTTTATGTAACTTTCCTCTGTACTTAACATTAGGCTTTTGCCTTTCCAAGTTCACAGTTTTCAGTGCTGCGAGCTGTGCTTTTTACCTGCATTGAGCCACACAGGCCGTTTGTTAGGAAAGGCAGTTGGTTAGTTGCTCTCTGCTTCTGCCTGTGCTTATGAGTCACACGGTAACTATTTCTTTGACTTTGGATTTGTGGTTTCTTGAACTAACTAGAGTGATGTACAGATGAGTCTTGTTGGGCGTTTCCTGTCTTTTCAAAGTGTGTTTGGTGTTGTACTGTAAACAGGTTTTCTCCAAGGAAACGCTGAACAGTCTCCTCACCTCTTTACCTCTGCGACTGGGACTTCTGTACCTACTGATCTTGGCTGATTTTGTCATTGAGTGGTTACTGTTGTGTGACTGAAATAGCCTCTGTATCATCTCCACCCCCACCCCTGAGCTTTTGGAGTAGCTCCACCCTTACTCAGGTCTCCGCCCTGCCCCGTGGGTTGAACTTGTCCTTTGTTCTTTCTGGCCACTGAGTATAGGAGTGAATGTCCCACGTGTATGGATTGCTGGCCAGAGTGGTATTTTAAGGCTCCTCTATTCAGAACAGTCTAGCTTAGCTGCTGCTCGGCCAAAGGCATGGTCCTGGGGCCTGTTCAGCTGCCTCCAGCCAGTTACTGTAGAGACCAGGATACTTTGCTGCCCTGCCCTGGCGGGGATGCCTCAGAGTTGCATGTGGCCCACATAGCAGGTATGTTCAGAGACGAGGGCTGGACTGGGGTGGAGGTAGGTAACACAGTAATGAAATGTGGATTAGTCTTCTCCTTTTACCTCCATTGTGGTCAGTGAAGGTTGGTTTATATGGTTTGCTTTTTTCTGGTATTTTATACTACTGCACTCTTTCATTAGCTTGGTTGGTTGGTTTTGGTTTTGGGGGGCAGGATCTCACAATGTAACCTTGGCTGGCCTGGAACTCGGAGAGATCTGCCTGCCTCTGCCAGCGCCGGAGTCAGGGCGTGTGCCACCATGCTCAGCCTTGTTTTGTTTGACGTAAGGTCTCACTGTCTCCCTGGCTGGCCTGGAACTTACTATGTAGACCAGGCTGGCCTCAAACTCACAGAGGTTAGCCTGCTTCTGCCTCCTGAGAGCTGACTCCTGAGAACTTTTAATAAATAATGGAAGAACATGAATAATCTATAAAATGATGCTAGATGTACATGTCTTTATTGAAAAACTTAAGCTGAATTGAAAGCTACCAAATAATATATCCAACTAAAATAGTTTTTAAAGAGGTATTAAAATTATTGCTAACTTCTTAGACAATATACAATCAAAGTAGAACAATGTTAAGTAGTATAAAGTAATGAAAACATTTTGAGAAAATAATTACTACCTGACAAGTTTATAATGAAAATGATAAAAAAAAAAACCTGGCTGAATAAATATTAGAACTGTGTTTTATAAGCTAAATATTAGATATCCACATTTCCTCTGAATTTGAATTTGTATTTCAGTTTTATTATTCTGGATTTTAAGTATGTTGCTGGTGTGTGTGTGTGTGTGTGTGTGTGTGTGTGTGTGTGTGTGTGTGTGTTCTACAAGTAGAAAAGATAAAGATTACTTCTTTTTGGTTGTCAATATTTCTGCTCCCAAGTCTTTTACTCAAGTAAGTAAAGTTTGGGGCCCTTGACTGCTTTGTTTCCACGGTCTACCACTATAGCAGTGGGTTAACTGAAGGAATTAGTTAACGTGCTGAGTTAACGAACCTGCATTGTTGAGAAGTTCGACATTCTAGCCCACACACTGACATCGACGTGGGCGCAGTACCTCTGACTCATGGGGCTTGCCTGTCTTAACTGGTGGCAGATGCGGCGGGCGGCGTAGACTGGACCTGATGGCTGAGGCTCCAGGTCCTCCACCCACAGGCTTTGGTTCCCTTTGCTTTTGCTTTGTTCTTTAGTTTTCTCTCTCTTCTTATTTCTTTACATTTTCGCTCCCCAACCTTCCAGCTAAGATGATTCCTTAACTCTGTGCTTGGTCCTGACCTTAGACAGAATTAGGACGTTTTTTGTTGGAAGATACTTTCTTTTTGTTTGGTGCTAGTGGGTAGGCCAGTGTTTTCTGAGGATATCCTGTGCAGGCAGATTGCACAGGAATTTGTTCTGCAAGAACAAAAGAGTGAGTGGGAAGAAAGAAAGAAGGAAGGAAGGAAGGAAACTTTGTAAAAGCCGGAGACGGGAGGGCCTGCTCGGAACGGAAAGACTGTCTGTCTCCTTGGCTTGGGTTCTTCGAGGTGTTTTCCCTTAGACACTGCCTTTACCTTGTGCTTGTTACTTCATTTAAGGGCTATGCACCATTGGTTGACTTTTATTAAATTTATTAAAATTTTAAAAATTTTTTAGAAAGCTTTTCATGTGTTGATTATATTTAACCCCCTCCTCCAATTCTTCCCACAGCTTTAAAATGTACAGAAAATTGTTCTGTGAACTCCATTCTTTTTTTTTTTTTTTTGCCAAGTAATATAGTAAAATTGAAGGTAAAAACTTGCCTTTACTAGCCCTCTGTTGGGCCCAGAGTTCCTCCTTACGTATTGACAGTCAGCAGTGCAGAGCTTTTGTTCATCATATTTAAAGGGCGTCCAGTGTAAAGTGAGCTCTGCTGGGTGGTAGAGGCTTTGCTGCTCCCTCCAATAGGACCTGCTGTGAGTTTGCAGGCTACACGATTATCCTTCAACAAGCCTTTTGTTGTGTGTTGGTTGCTTTGTTTGCAGATACAGTCTTGCTATGTTGTGCAAACTTATCTGATGTGGGTCTTAAGATCCTTCTGGCTCAGCCTCTGGAATACTGGGGCTGAAGCCGTGTGCCACATGCCTGATTTTAAATTTTTTTTTTTTTTTTTTTAAAAGCCTCTTGCTGGGCGGTGGTGGCGCACGCCTTTAATCCCACACATTCGGGAGGCAGAGCCAGGCGGATCTCTGTGGGTTCGAGGCTAGCCTGGGCTACCAAGTGAGCCCCAGGAAAGGCGCAAAGCTACACAGAGAAACCCTGTCTTGAAAAACCAAAAAAAAAAAAAAAAAAGCCTCTTATATATGAGCACTTTTGGGTCAGGGGAGAAGGGCTATTGTTCATTATTCAAGAAAAATTCCTGTCCTCATAAAACATTGCACCCGGAAGAGTTAGGTAATATACATGTGTATCCTAAGTAGGTAAATTGTGTGATATGTTTTGTAGAACAAACTGAGGGCGACTAAATCAGGAAAGGAAACACAGGGGATGTTAGAGTGTTGTTAGGAGTGATGCACTTCAAAATAGGATCATCAGAAATGTTATCCTCAGAGTTACATTTGAGTGACGTGTAACCGAGACGGAAGAAAAGGCCAGAGGGGGAAAGGCAGGGCTGTGTACTGCCATGTTTAAGCAGTAGTGGGGAGGGTGGTGGTCAGCATTGAAGGAAGACTAGGGGAGAAATGTACTAGGACTAGAGACAGGGCTCAGTGGTTCAGAGCACTCCCTACGCTAGCCAAGGACTGGGGTTCAAATCCCAGCTGTGTATGATGGTGCATACTCTTAATCCCAGGCAATGGGGAAAAGGAGGTGGACCTCTGTGAGTTCAAGACCAGCCAGGGCTACATAGTGATACCCTGTCTTAAAAAGGAAGATGAGTTGGGCAAATTAAACTGTGAGGGACCTGAAAGGCACTTTAAGGATTTGCTTTTTACTCTAAAATTGGGACCAATGAAGAATTTTAAACATAGAGCAACAATCTGACTTTTTTTTTTTTTAAGCTTTATAAGGAACATGTATAGACACACAGAAATCAGTAGTGAAAGAGTGTTGGTAGAAGTGAAAAGGGTGGGTGAGAAATGGATAGATTTTGGATGTTTTAAATTGTTTACCTTAATTTAGGTGTATACGCGCGCGCGCGCGCGCGCACACACACACACACACACACATACATATTCACATGTGAGAGTCAGGACAGTTTTTGACAGTAGGTTCTCTTCTTCCTCCGTGTGGTTTCCGAGCATGGAACCAGGGTTGGCAAGCTTGGCAGCAGGCAGCATTAGCACTCAGCCATCTCCCTGGACTCGTAGGTGTTCTGTGAGAGTAAGAACAGAGATATGAACGATCAGAGTTGGTGGCCAGAGCACCTGAAGAGAGAGTTACCATTGAGTGGGGTGGGGAATTCCGGCAGGAGAAACAGATTGGAAGCGGGTATGGGTTGGAGAGCAGCTTTACTTGGTCAATTCCAGTGGTGTCATTGGTGATTTCTGGCCTTCATGTTGGGAAACCCTGCACGATACCAGTTTGTTTGCTCAGTTTGGCTTTGTGGATCTTAACATTGAAGATGCTGGTTTTCACAAAGGTAAATGTACTGTTTGCTAATTCTGTCTTCCATTGTGTTTACGTTGGTTTTAGCATCTTCTGAACACTACAGAAAATCAAGTTCTAAATATTACTCAACGGGTAGCATTGTTTGTTTGGTTTGGTTTTTTGTTTGTTTGTTTTTGCATCGGGGTCTTACTATGTATGCACTATAGCTCTGAATAGCCTGGAACCTTGAACTCAAGAGATCCGCCTGCTTCTGCCTCCCCAGTGCTGAGATTAAAGGTGTGCCCACCACACACATCTGGTTAGTATATTTTAGATTAAGATACATTTCATTGTTTGCTGTCTCTTACATTTTTGTGTAAGTTGGGTATCATGCAACTAACAGCTATTGAGTACAGATTATGGAACCTTTGGGGGGGAAATGTGATTGTTATCCATAAGAAGTACATTGTGAGGTTGGGAAAGAAATCTAGAGAGGAGGGGTTGATGCTGTAAATGTGGTTTTTTGGGGAGACTGCAGATTCAGAAGGGAACTGGGTGTTGTAAAGTGAGGAGTCAGCCAGTCAAGAGAAAAGCAGGAAACAGGGGCTGAGGAGATAGCTCTTCCAGTAAAGTACTTGTCTTCAAGCGTGGGGAGCTGAGTTTGATTCCCAGAACCCATGTTTTTAAAAGCTGAGCATGGTGGCACACTTGTAATCCCAGTACTGGGGAGCCAGCCTGACTAATTTCCTGGATGAGCCCTAGGCCGTGAGACACCGATTTTAAAAAGAAGGTGGATGGCTCCTGAGGAATAACAGAGAGGTTGTCCTTTAACCTCCACGTGAACAGATGTGTACCTACTGTGCACATACATACAAAGAAATAGTGAGAAAGGCCACTACAGGTATAGTGATTGCGTGAACAAAGGTCCAGATGTGGAAGGCAGTACCCTTAAAGCTTACAGTGTAAGGTGTGGTGTGGGGAGAGGTAAAGCAGAGAATTTGGTCCACTTTGCTCACGAAAGAGCTTAAAAGCCAGGAATGATGAGACTCCAGTTTGATGATGAACTCTTAAAGGGCTGAAGAGTGATATGGTCCACTTTTTGTCTTAAATAGATCACTTTGCCAGCTGTGTGGAGGATGGATTTGAGGGAGACAAGACTGGAGGCAGTAGTCCAGGTGAGATCTGTTGGGGATCCGAACGAAGGGATTGAAGGAGAGATGGAGAAGAGGGGGTGACTTGAAACAACATGAAACCACAGATGCAAAGCGTTTCCCCCTTCAGAATGGCTGAACCAATTTTGAATTAAAAAACAAAACAAAACAAAACCTAGGAAAAAGACAAAGAGAAAAATGTCACAGGACATAGATCATTTGCAAACAGACACCTAACACAGTCCCTTGGGTCAAGAAAATTGCTATTGGAAGAACAGTGGGTTTTTTTTGTTGTTGTTGTTGTTTTGTTTTGTTTTTCCCTCTCTTGTTTGTTTTGTACAACCAAACTAGGGTATGAGAATCAGGTAATTTTCAACAAATGTGTTATAGGAATAGATTCAGAAACTATAAGGCCTTGAGAAGAAACAGATCTTACGAGGCCTTAGCTGGTGTACATAATTGAAACTCAAAAGTACATTGGTGGTATTTTTCTAGAACCTTGAAGAAATTACTGATAGTTTACAAAAATCTACTGCCCAGGAAAAGAGATTTTAGTTTTAAAAAAATTAAAACATTGAACAATTGTGAGCTATTATAACAAAAAAGATGTTTTAGATGTTAATAGTATCTTGTATTAAATTAAATTGTGTTTCTTTTTCTTTCTTTACTGTTTTTGAGGTAAGGTAAGTCTCACTCTATAGTCTAGGCTGGCCTCACATGCCTTCTGAGTGGTGGGTTACAGGTGTGAGCTGCCATGCCTGACTCAAATGTGTTTTTGTTTAGCAGATAACTTCAGCATTTATCTTGCTAGAAGCATTGTGTTTGTATTTGTTATTTGTAAATAGAAACTTATTTTCCCTACAGTTTCTTTTATATGAAGGCGTAAAGGAAGCACCTAGCTTAGAAGGGTTTGTTAATTTTTCCATTCGTATTTCTGGTCATTGTCACAATAGCTGGGTGTGAGGGACACTCCTGAAATCCTAGCACTTGTGTGTGTGTGGAGTGGGTGGGGGGCTGGGTAATAGATGGCAGAAGGATCAGGAGTTCAAGGTCACCCTCCACTGCATAGCAAGTTTGAGACTGAGGCCAGTGTGGGCCCTAACTCAACCCCACCTCTAAAAAGTTGCAAGTCATTGCTGGGCGGTGGTGGCGCACGCCTTTAATCCCAGCACTCGGGAGGCAGAGCCAGGTGGATCTCTGTGAGTTCGAGGCCAGCCTGGACTACCAAGTGAGTCCCAGGAAAGGCGCAAAGCTACACAGAGAAACCCTGTCTCGAAAAAAAACCAAAAAAAAAAAAAAAAAAAAAAAAAAAAAAGTTGCAAGTCATTACCACAGCAAAGGATCACACATACTTTATAAAGCTAGCAAGCACTTGTTGCTGAGTTTTGTTTCTCATTTCTAGAGAACTGCACCTTTGCTCTTCATTCAGGCCTGGTTTAGGTGACTGCATGGAAATCAGAACTAATCCTCTGATGCTGTGGTACAGTTTCAGCAAGTTGGTTGCTGCCTTGAAACCCAGGGAATACAGCACCTTTGCCTGCTCTCTTATGTGGGGTTTTTTGAGATAGAGTCTCGTGTAGCTCAGGCTGGTCTTAAACTCACTGTCCAGTGGAGGAGACCTGGAGCTGACAACCCCTGGTTATTTCTTCTTGGTACTTGTGAACACTTCTCAGTGTGAGCCAGCAGCTCACATGCAGCCCCGCACTGAGCTGACTCTTAGCGGTCTCACTCACTGGACTGCTTTCCCTTCTTGTGTCTTTCAGAAGTTTTGCACCGTCCCTACGGCTGTGACGCTGAATCTCAGGCACTGAATGAAGCTATCAGGTGGAGCTCCAAGGAGAACTTGCTGGGAGCCACTGAGAGTGACCCTAATCTCTTTGTCGCACTTTATGACTTTGTGGCAAGTGGTGATAACACACTCAGTATCACTAAAGGTGAGACTTCTCCCCATTCTGCTTCACAGTTTTCTCTGGCGGCCGGTGAGAAATGAAGGCCTGTGCCGCCTTCTGCCACTACCACTGACCAGATGATTGTGCCCAGGCAGTTCTGCTTCCTTCTCTCTTTCACCTGTGTCTGGACGGCCGTCAAGAAAGAGTCCATATTGGTAGAACTTTGTTCTCTAAACCCGCCGCTTCCTTCTGTTTACACTGACCTGTGATTGAGACAAGCTGCAGTGCAGATCCCCACTGGCTCCCAGGTCCTCTGCGTGGACTGACGGCTCTCTGCAGACTGGTACAGTCCACAGTGGCATCAGGAACTTGGACCCATCTCACTGAAGTGCACTTCTGTTTCGGGTAGCAACATTTTCAGTTTTTGGAGCAAGACTTTGTGTAGAGAGAAAGTCGTCCAGTGCTTACATCGGGTGCATGGTTCTTATTTTGTTGTTGTCCAGCTCAGTTGCCCTGGCCTAGACAACCAGTTCTTTCTATGGGCTGGTGAAAGAACAGTTAGGAAGGGTCTGTCTCTCCTACTCTAATATCTTTAGAGAGTAAATGAGATTGTTTTCAGAGGCCAGTTCTTATAAAAAGGAAACACTAAGAACAAGACCAGATAAAATCACCAATCATTTTTTGAACACCAATGAAAATAGCGGAACTTTTATGAGAAAGAATAAGAGTGGGGACATTATCGTTCATTTTGCACATGAATTGGGTTAGGCTAGTCCGCCTGTACTGGGTGTTTGTTTGTTTGTTTGTTTGTTTGTTTGTTTTTTCTCTTTTTTGGGCGAGGGGAATAGGGGAGTTGTAAAGCCTCCCACTATGAGGAAAATTTATCTCAAAATAATACTTAAATGAAATTATAACAAGCGATTATTTCTCAGACAGATTATTCTCAAATACCTTGTATTTATAAGGTTCAGAATGAAGCAGTTAGTGGAAATGATGATACTAAGTCAAGCCAGCAGGCCTCCCCTGACCATGAGGAAATATTTCCATATAAGATTTTTACAAATATTCGTTAAATTTTGGAACCCCATGCAAGCTAGGCAAGTGCTCTCCTGAAGAGCTACAACCCCAGACTCAGCATATCACTTTTTAAGTGCTATCAAATTCACTAAAGCAGAATTCCTTAAAACTGAGTTTCTTAAATTGTGTTACATGGATTTAATCCATGTGTACGAGCCTTTTGCCTGACTTCTTGCATGTGTACCACATATGTGCTTGGTGCTCCATGAAGGTCACGAGAATGGTTGCATCTCATGGAAATGGAGTTACAGGTGGTTGGGAGGTAACATGTGGGTGCTGGGAATCTAGCCCAGGTCCCCTGGAAGAGCAGCTAGTGTTTTAAGTGCTGAGCCATCTCTCCGCCCCCAGACTGAGTTTCTCAGACTGGAGTATAGGCATGTTCAGACGGTGTACATGCACATGCACATAGGAAGGAGGCATAGGAAGGTGAAATGCAGGCTCTCCTCTGGTCAGCGTGAGATAGATAGGTATGCATGCGAAGGTCATGGTTATTCTTACCTAAAGTTTGAGGCTCAAACAAAGGACTTCAAGCCATGTTCTGTTGTGTGGTAGTCCCTTATATGGTAGTGTTCTCTGTGTACTTGTTTGCAAAGCAGTGATTAAGAACATGATTGGCTAGGAACAATTTTCTCATGAGTATTTTCCAAGATGGTTCATTCACCAAGGAAACATTAATAAAGTCTTATTAATTTCTCAGTTACTAGTTATAGCAACCATTAGTATGCTGCTCAAGGACTGGGATTCCCTTTATCTCATGATTGACAATGGTTTTTCTTTAAAAACCATGACATTTTTATATTGTTTTTTTATTAATAAAAAGATGTTAAACTGGGTGGCAGTGGTGGCGTACACCTTTAATCTCAGCCCTTGGGAGGCAGAGATAGGCGGATCTCTGTGAGTTCAAGGCCAGCCTGGTCTACAGAGCGAGATCCAGGACAGGCACCAGAGAGAGAGAGAGAGAGAGAGAGAGAGAGAGAGAGAGATATGTCATGCTGAAGCCTCATTGTTGAGTTGTTATTTTTAATGAGGCAGGGTCTCCTGTAACCCAAGCCTGATCTTTACACAAATCTGGGTAGCTTTGAACACCTAACCCTCCTCTCTTTACATTCCAAGTGTTGGAATTAGAGGTGTTTGACATCATGTCTGCCTTTCTATAGTTTTAAGGAAAAAGAACTATCCTTTAAAAAGAAAATAATACTTACTATAGTGTTGCTTGATTTTTTCGCCTTGCCCACTGTCAGGACAAATCTCTGTCACCCGCCAGTCCCACAGCCGCTCAGACCCAACCAAATAAACACAGACACTTATATTGCTTGCAAACTGCATGGCCGTGGCAGGCTTCCTGCCAACTGTCCTTATCTTGCTAACTGTGCTTTTATCTTAAATTGATCCATTTCCATACATCTATACCTTGCCATGTGGCTGGTGGCCTACTGGCGTCTTCACATGCTGCTGGTCATGGCGGCGGCTGCAGTGTCTCTGGTCATGGCGGCGGCTGCAGCCTCTCTGGTCATTGCGGCGGCTGCAGCGTCTCCTTCTGCCTTTCTGTCCTTTTATCCTGCCTAGTCACGGCCGATCAGGTTTTATTTATTAACCAATCAGAGCAACTTGACATACAGACCATCCCCCAGCACAGCCAAGTGCAGACCATCTCAAACACCTGCACTCAGGCCCATGGTCCTAATCATCCTCTATACGGACCTGCTGGGTAACGCCACAAGGAACCTGAGAATGGGCTCCCACAGGACCTACAGAACATCCCACAGCACTATAGTTTTTCTTTTGAAAGTGATGGTTGGCTTAAATTAAATAATGAAACATTTTGGGGCTCAGTGGTTTACAAGCACTTGCTGCTTCTGCAGAGGACCCTGGTTCAAATCCTGGCACCCAGTGATAACTCATAAAATCTGATACACTCTTCTAGCTTCTTCAGGCACCATACACATACATGGTACACATACATACACACTGGCAAAACATTTATACACATTAAATAATAAATGTGTTTTGAAAAAAGTTTGATGTTGACTATGTGGCTTTTGCTTGAAATTCCAGCATTTTGAGATACTAAAGCAAAAACATGTTGGCCAGGTAGGCTACAGAGTGAGACTCTGTCTTTAAATGAAAGTTGTAGAGAAAGCAGTATTGGGTACCTATAAGCAGGAGGCTTGAGCCCAGGGGACTGATATTATCTATCCGTGGATGACAGAGTGAGACCTCCCCCATAGCAAAAATAAAAAAGTTCTTTCTAAGATTCCTGTCCTGACCTGACAGTGTCTGCTTCCCCGTGCATTCCCATGGTTCTCCTCCTGTCTGTCCTGACCTGCCAGTGTCTGCTTCCCCGTGCATTCCCATGGTTCTCCTCCTGTCTGTCCTGACCTGCCAGTGTCTGCTTCCCTGTGCATTCCCATGGTTCTCCTCCTGTCTGTCCTGACAGTGTCTGTTTCCCTGTGCATTCCCATGGTTCTCCTCCTAGGCAAAGCCCTAGGATTTTTTGGCTTTGTCCTGATTATGATAGCCTATATTAAGCAGTTTTGTATAAGTGTTTAAGGAAGCAGCAGTGTACACACACACACACACACACACACACACACACACACACACACACACACACACACACAAACGAGTTTTCCTAGCAAGTTTCTTTTGTTCCCATTGTTAGCTACTGTGCCTCTGCGCATTTGTGGATTCCCACCACTATACCAGACACTCTTGTCTTATTATCTTTATACAGTGTATAATGTGTGCATGTATGAGTTTCTTCACAGGCCTCTGAGTACTTTCTCCCACATCCAGGTGTCTTCTCAGGTGAAATGGTAGGGTGAATAGAAAGTCATGTTATGGTAATTACAGTGTAGGCCACGGGAGAAAGGTAGATGGCTACCACGATGGTAAGTCTGAATTTTCCCACAGCAGCCTTGGCCTGGTGTCTTCTGGGCCCTGTCTGTAGGTTGATTGCCTTCTTTCTGCTCTCCGGCACTAAGGTAGCAGGTGTGACCTCTATAGAAAACCTTGTGTCTCTTGGAAACTAGAGTCCTTAGATGAACATTTATGTTATCGTTGCTATCTGTTACTTTGTCTGTTTTGACAAAGAAGCTTCTAGTCTGTGCTGCAAATACGGGCAAAGTGTTTATTGAAGTCTGAAGCAGATGTTTCCAGTTTAATAGTGACATCAAGAGAGTGAAGCTGATACAAAGATTCACCAAATGACTTAGAATTGGGGTTCCAACTTCACAGTTATTTTCTGTTTGCACAGACTAATTTTAGAGGAAAGGGAAGAGTGATTCATGCTTTCTGGGAAACAGGAAGAACTGGGAAAATGGAACTTTGAACCCTTGAGTCCTGGAAACACTTGTGCTGTGAGAGTCCTCCCCACCCCTCCCGTCCTCTACACGGTTGTCCTGCTGACACCTCGGCTGGCTCTGGAGTCTGGCGGGGGTGTTGGGGCAGGAGGGGGGTTGGGGCAGGAGGTGTTTGCTTACGTTGATGGCTCTGTTGCTTCACTGTCTTCTGACAGTTTCAGTAACTTTGTATTTCACACGTCTCCTTCCTAAGCTTTTGTTATCCTTAACACTGGATCGGAAGGATGGATGGATGGATAGCATCCCTCTTTTAAGTGAAAGTAAATTTTATTTTTCTTTTGAAGAGTAAGTACTATCTAGGTGTTAGTAGAATTCAGGAGACTGAAGAATGGTCATGAGTCCAAGTCTCGCCAGTCTAGGCTACATGAAACTATCTTAGAAGAAGGGGTGGGCAGGCGGGCTTGGTAGATGGTTTGTGATTAAGAGCGCTTACTGCTTGCTCCTTCAGAGGGTCAGAGTTCAGTTCTCAGGATCCATATTGGGTAACTCGCAGTTGCCTGTTACTCTGGTCCTAGGGGATCCAACATGCCTTTCTGGACAATCACGCACGCACGCACACACGCATTGTCATTTTCTAGCTATTTGAGTAAACTTTTCTTTCTATACTAACTTAGCATTATATATATGACATTTGTAGTGGCATATAACCTTTAAAAACCTGTACCATCAGCAACCTTTCTTGTTAGACTCCTGTGGTTTAAGCTACAAAGCAGAGACTAATCAGGATATTGGTACACAAGCACCAAAGTTCTTGGCTCGTTTTTTAGTGAAGTTGAAGTTTCACACTCCACTGCTCAGTCGCAAAGAATCTTAACATTTTCTCTTTCATTCTGTGATGACTTTATGGCTAGGTGAAAAACTACGAGTCCTTGGTTACAACCAGAATGGCGAGTGGAGTGAAGTTCGCTCCAAGAATGGACAGGGTTGGGTGCCAAGCAACTACATCACTCCAGTGAACAGCCTGGAGAAACATTCCTGGTACCACGGACCCGTGTCCCGCAGCGCAGCCGAGTATCTTCTCAGCAGCCTTATCAATGGCAGCTTCCTGGTTCGGGAGAGTGAGAGCAGCCCTGGGCAGCTGTCCATCTCACTGAGGTATGAGGGACGTGTGTATCACTACAGGATCAATACCACCACAGACAGCAAGGTAAGACCTGTCAGCAACCACCTGTACGTGTGGAGATGTATTGAACAGGGTTAAAGTAGAAAATCATTTTTATGTCTGATGTAAAATAAAGTATTGCCTAATTGTGTGAATTGGGGCTGTTCGTCATGTTAGAGCTTCCTTCTTTCAAAACTACTCGGTAATAAGGTTAAAATTGTAGATAATTAATAGTTCAAGGGTAAGCTATATTTGAAGGTGAGGAATGAAGTGATGTATACATGTTAGCTGTTTTAATCAACAACACAAACCCACAAGAAGTACATAAAAACAGAAGTTACAGGGCTGGAGAGATGGCTCGGGTGTTAAGAGCACTGGCTGCTCTTCCAGAGTTCAATTCACAGCACCCACATGGTGGCTCACAACCATCTGTAATGAGATCTGGTGCCCTTGTCTGGCCTACAGGGGATACATGCAAATAGAACACTATACATAATAAATAAATAAACCTTTAAAAAAAAAAGAAGTTACAGATCAGCTGTAAGCTTTGGTGAGGAGACTAATTGCCATTAAAAAGTTCATAGAGTAAGAATTGGGAGTTTGGAGACTGGTGTTTCTCATTAGTATGTAGTAATATAAATAGATCACCCAGCCACTTAGAAACTTGAATGTTGGGAAGCTCAGTCTCAGTAGAGTGAATGTGTTAGACCGGAACTTTTGAGGGCTGGAGAGAGGGCTTAGTGTGAAGAGCCCTGGCTACTCTTGCAGGAGCCCTAGCTTCAATTTACAGCACCCCATTGAGAGATCCAATGCCCTCTTCTGGCCTCTATGGGCACCAGGTATACATGTGGTGCACAAACATGTGGGGAAACACTCATACACATAAATAAAGTAATTCAATTTGAAAACAAAAGTGGACGGTAAACTATCAGGCCCACGCTTAGGTCAGTTGTTCTGGTGAATGGTTGGTTTAGGTTGGGCCCCCTTTCCCCCACTGTGTGACACACAGGAAAGCTGGGACTGAAGGCCTATGCCACTGCCGCCCGGCTACTTTTGAACTTTTTAGTGACGTATAATGTGCTGTGTGTCCGGGTGTGGGTGAGTTTGTGCATGTGGGTGCAGTGCCCACACAGACCAGAAGAGGACTTCAGACTCCCCTGGAACTGGAGTTGTGTGCGTCCTGGCGTGGGTGCTGGAGACCAAACCCCAGTCCTCTCCAAGAGCAGTACACACTTTGAACCACTAAGCCATCACTTCCGTCTCCCCCTTGTCTGTTATTAAACCCCATTTTGTAGGACTGTAAAGATTAAATGAAGCGTTTTTTGTAAAGTTTAATAGCTAATACAGCATAGGAAATACATTACTAGTTTTCTTTCTCTTTTTGTACCATTATACAAGCAGAGTGTATTGTCTATGGCCTGGTGTAGCTAGAGTTTTTCTGCCTGGCCCACAGTCAGGACAAATCTCTCACCTGCCAGTCCCACAGCTGCTCAGACCCAACCGAGTAAACACACAGAGACTTATATTGCTTACAAACTGTATGGCCGTGGCAGGCTTCTTGTTATCTAGTTTTTCTATCTTAAATCAATTATTAATCTATAAGTTGCCACATGGCTTGTGACTTCCCCGTATCTTAACGTCAGCAGCTGGCAGCGTCTCTCTCTCTCAGCCTTCCAGTTCCCAGAATTCTATTCTCTGCTTGTCCCCTATACTTCCTGCCTGGCTACTGGCCAATCAGTGTTTTATTTATTAACCAATCAGAGCAACACATTTAACATACAGAACATCCCGCAGCAGGTAATGTAACAAGACCCAACAGTTATTTGTTCGCTTTTGTTTGTCTCTTGACAAATACCAGAGAGAAACAGTTAACAAACATTTATGTTAACTCACGATTTCAGAGAGCTCAGTCTGTTTCTAGCAGCTGTTTCTAATACTTTCAGGCTGTGGTCAGGTAGAACATCATGGTGGCGTCACGTGGTGGAGCAGAACTGCTCACCTCATAGCTACCAGAAGGGACCAGAGAGAAGCAGCGTACTGATTGGACTCACCAGCTGAAGAACAGCCAGCCCTTCAGCATAAGTCTTTTGGGGGACACTGTGCATCTACACAAACACAGCAGAAATGATCACGCCGATAAGCCAGACTTAGGCAAGAACAGTATTTATGGACGTCCCAAGCAGTGTGATTTATTAATAAATGATCATATATTGTTAACCTAGAATCTCCTACAGAAACAGAAATGAACATGATGTTCTATATACAAGTTCCTAGGAAGCTGTGGCCTACGCGCTACCTAGATCACCATGTCTATTTGTTTCTGTGGTATCTGAAGCTACTTTCTATTTCTAAGTAGACCTGAGTCGTTGCTACGGAGACTATGTAGCCCCAAGTCTAAGATACCTGGTTTCTATCCCTTTACAGAGAATTTTTCTGGCCTCTCTTATGGATGCGTTTCATACACGTAAAGTTGATTGACAGTAATATTTGCCAGGGAATTGTGTGGAGAGGAGTGTGTGAGGGATCGCTAATAGCTATAGGTTTTCTGTGGGGGATGATGAAAGTACTTCGATGGATTTGGATGGTGGTGGTTGATAGCGAGCCTTGTAAATGTACCGAAGGCTATGGAATTGTATACTGTAAAATACTGAATTTTATAGCATGTGAGTAACAGTTTAATAAAGGGAACTGACAGAAAGCAGACATTAGGTAACACACTGTATGGTTTCCTTTACGTGCAGGTCAGACAGAGCTAGTTCCACATGCTGGGAAGTGTATGTGGTGGAAACCTTTGCAGGGGTCAACAGCTGGCTAGCAAGGATTCTGGTTACAGTTCTTGGTGTGGGGGTGCGGTTTACTGGGGGAGTTTATTTTGTGAAAGACCGCTAGTTCTATACTTACGAATTACGTACATTTTTATATCAATAAAACAACTTTTTGTTTGTTTTAAACAATGGCTTGTTATTTATCTAAACAGTAGCCTGGGCATGATGGCACATCCCCTAGTCCCAGCACTCATGAAGCAGAAGCAAGAAAATCACAAGTTTGAGACCAGACTGGGTTATATAGAGGGACTCTGTAAATTAATCAGTCAGTTAATTAAAAAACAAACAAATCATACTCTTTTAGAAGATAAAGCCAGCCTGGCGTTGGTGGCACATGCCTCCCAGCACTTAGGAGGTAGAGGCAGGCCTGGTCTACAGAGGGAGTTCCAGAACAGCCAAGGCTGTTACACGGGGAAACCTGTCTCGAAAAACCAAAAGAGAAAAAAGATGAAGCTAAAGACTGTCTTATTTTACACTTCTTACTAAGTAACAAGCATCTTGTTAATAACTCCGAAATCCAATTATCTCTCTCTCTCTCTCTCTCTCTCTCTTTTTGTTTTTCGATACAGGGTTTTTCTGTGTAGCTTTGCACTTTCCTGGAACTCACTCTGTAGCCCAGGCTGGCCTCGAACTCACAGAGATACACCTGGCTCTGCCTCCCTAGTGCTGGGATTAAAGGTGTGCGCCACTGCCGCCCGGCTTATATCTCTTTTTTTAATGGCCTAGACATTTGAAAAGGGTGTTGTAAAAATAAATAAAAATTATAATTAATTATGTGATGATTAAGTAAAAATTATACCCATATAACCTCCCAATATCTAAATTAGTGGCTGTCAGTTTATGTTCCCCATGGGTGGTAAGTCCTACTTTATTAGCTTAGGAGGCAGCTTCTGATTGTCTATTTCAGTCACATCTCTCAGGTTTGGGTTGTACAGTCTCTTTTTTTGTGGCAGTTTCTTGCTCTAACATAAGCTGACTTGAAAGTCCTGGTCCTCCTCCGGAGTCTTTGGAGAGCTGAATTACACATTCTGTAGTCTTGCTGCTTAGAAATATCTGAGGACTAGTCTGTCTGATGTCTGCAGCTGTGTTGGACATTCTCCTTCAAGGCTAGTTTAGAAAGACTAGGAAGGATGCTTACAATGAGATGGAGCCATCTCCCTTGCCCTGAGCGTTGATATTTACTTGGCCTTAATTGCGATAACCTTCTGGAGCGCTAGTAGCACTCGCATACACCACCTGCGATCCCTGTGCCTTGCAGGTGGGGGCAGAAGCATCAGGAATTCAAGACCAGCCAGGCCCCCATAATGGAGACCCTGTCTCAAAACAACAAAACAAACAAACAAACAAACAGAAAAATAGGCCAGGCACAGTGGTGCACACCTTTAATTTGAGCATTCTGGAGGCAGAGGCAGGTGGATCTCTGTGAGTTCAAGGACATAGTGGAGACCCTGTCTCAAAAACAAACCAACGTCCCGTCTTCATGTCTCTTGGGCAGTGAAGTGTATGCTTTGAGAAGGATTCCTCCTCGTCCGCAGTTGCCTGAGTCTCCTTCTCTCCCCAGGTGTACGTGACTGCCGAGAGCCGCTTCAGCACCTTGGCAGAGCTTGTTCACCACCACTCGACGGTCGCCGATGGCCTAGTGACCACACTCCACTACCCAGCACCCAAGTGTAACAAGCCGACCGTCTACGGTGTGTCCCCCATCCATGACAAATGGGAAATGGAACGAACAGATATTACCATGAAGCACAAACTCGGGGGCGGTCAGTATGGAGAGGTTTATGTTGGCGTCTGGAAGAAATACAGCCTTACAGTTGCAGTGAAAACACTGAAGGTGGGTTGCTGAGAGTTAAGTTTCCAGGCCTGTGTGTGTGCTGAATCACTTGGAAAGATCAGTGTGCCCTTCTTCGGCTTTGGAACACTTTCCACCCACTGGTGCCAAACCCTTCAGCAAATGGCGGTGATTAACCCTGGTGCCGTTGCCGACAGCGCAGGGGCAGATTATTCCTGCAGTACAACCCACATGCGGAAGGGCTTGTCTCTGGAGGCTGGTGATAGAGAGCGCAGTGGGAATTTAGAAGCAAATTAGAAGTTCTGCTGAGAACAACCCCTGCTGAACAGAATTCTCCGAGCGGGCTGCAAATCATGAGCTCCCTATTTTGGTCTCGATCTTCCTGCCTTTTGTTTCTCCCTTCTGCCTCCTTGCAATTAGAGACACCCTTTTTAGTTAGAGTAAACATGACAGGCTGTTACTAAGTAGTCCAGGTTGGCCTTCCAGTCCCGATCCTCCTACCTCAGCCTCCCAAATGCACTGCCATGCCCTGCTCGGTCACTTCTTGTTTGTGAACTCTTGAAAGTCCCTTTTCTGACCCAGTGTCTCTTTTTTAAGCGTCCTGGTATAAAATCACAGAGTGGTCTGTCATGTGGTAACCTGGTGTGTCTCTTTCGTGAGCTGTCCTCATAGGCGGCAGTCAGCCCCGTTGATGAGCATGCTCGGAATGTAAAGGAAGCAGGGAGGCCGTGCACTTGTGCTTTGTTCTTTGAGAAAGGCAGGACCTAACCAGAAGGTCAGACACTAACTAGCAGAAAACTGAATCTCAGCCCCTCCCTCTGTTGTGGTGAGCTATAAGATGAGGCTGTTGAATTCCGCTACCCTGTTTATTTTTACTCCAGTGTCTGACACTGGGTAAATTCAAGGACAGTATACGTAATTGTTCTTCTGTAGAGTGTATTAGGTTGTGTAAAATTTCTTAAGGTAATATGCTAAAATACTCAAATGATGATCCCTTTTACTTTAAAAAATTATTTTTATTGTATGTCTGTGAGGGTTTTGCCTGTATTTTAAGTTCACCACATGGGTGCAGTGCCCAGGGAGGCCAGAAGAGGGCATCAGAGTCCTTAGAGCTAGAGATGGTTATGAGCAGCATGTGGGTGCTGGGGACCAGACCCAGGTCCTCTGCAAGAGCAGCAAGTGTTCTTCACCAACCACTGAGCATCTTCCCAGGCTTCACTTTTATACTTGAAGTAGGTTTATGAATTGACTTACCTGAATGAGAGGGAGGTTTGACCTCCTTTTTGTCTGTCTGTCTGTCTTACCTACTGTCTGGCTTTAACAGGAAGACACAATGGAGGTGGAGGAGTTCCTGAAAGAAGCTGCCGTGATGAAGGAAATCAAGCATCCTAACCTAGTGCAGCTGTTAGGTAAGAACCCCAGACTCCAGGTGTCCTTAGGGCCGTGCGCCCATCCTGCCCCTTGTCTTCAGATCACGTTTGTGTGGAATGTTCTGCTTTGTTTCAGCACCGTGGTGGAAATGCTAGATGTAATCATAAGCTGGGGTGCAGACCAGGGGTAGAGCTAGTAAGCATCAAGTCTTAGGCTTAGTACTGCAAACACACACGTATACATACTCATCCCTTATCATGTAATTAGTAGACTGTTGAAAACAAAAAACAGTGGCCCAAGTTGATGGCTTTAAAAAAAAAACTTTTATTTTATATATATGCATGTTTTGCTTGGATATATATATCTGCAGTGCCTACGGAAGCCAGAGAAAGATATTGGATCCCCTAGAACTGGAGTTATAGATGGCTGTAAGCCACCCTGTGTGTTTTAGGAATCAAATCTGGGTCCTCTGGAAGAGCAGCCAGTGCTCTTAACCACTGAACCAACTCTCCAGCCCCTTTAAATTTTTTTTTGCTTAGTTTATGTGTTTGAGTGTTTTGCCTACATGTGTGTCTGTGTACTACATGTGTGTCTAGTGCCCTTGGAGGCCAGAGGACAGCATTGGATTTCCCGGAACTAGAGTTACAGATGGTTGTGAATTGCCACGTGGATGCTGGGAATGAAACCCTGGTCCTCGGAAGAGTAGCCCATGCTCTTAAATGCCCATTCATATCCCTAGCCACAAATTGATTGCAATATGTAAAGCTGTCCAGTTGTGATTTCCCCAGATTCAGAGTTCACAAGCATTCAATATGGCATCAAAAAATCGTCATGAAATATTAAGAGACATTAAGCAAAGGTCCACTGAAAAACTGAATGAAAACTTGTAGCTGATCAGTTTATTCAAGCTGGAAATGGATGTGCTGCAATGGGTTAGTTTCTTACCTTTTCCGGCTACAAAGGAGCCTTTGATTAAACATTTTCCCTTTCTAAAAACCAGGCCTTTGGGCGGGGGTGGGAGGGGGGGGCGCCCGATGTTGGTTCAAGACAGGGTCTCACTATGTAACCCTGGCTGTCCTGGAATCGACTCTGTAGACTAGACAGGTCTTGAACTCACAGAGATCCGCCTGCCTCTACCTCCCAAGTGTTGGGATTAAAGGTATGTGACACCACTGCCCAGCTGGGTCATTTTTTTTTTGAATGTTCAAATTAAGTAAGCTAGGCAAAAAGAAAAATAATTAATATGGAATCTGACATGTATCAATAAAATCCTTAACTATGAAGGCAGTTTTTTACAAAATAGTTAGAGGCAGCCAGGCGGTGCTCACGCCTTTAATCCCAGCACTGAGGAGGCAGAGGCAAGTGGATCTCTGAGTTTGAGGCCAGCCTGGGCTACAGGGCGAGATCCAGGACAGGCACCAAAGGTACACAGAGAAACCCTGTCCCAACCCCCCTGCCGCTCCCCAAAGACAAAGTGGTTGGAGGCAAGCGAGCATCAGCATACACTTTAGTTCTGTTCCTTTAGATTAGCAGGGTTGGCGCACAGTTGAAGTGGTGGGCGTGGGCACATCCAGAGCTCTAGGAAGTTTGGTCTCACTTCTTGTCAGGTTCATAGAAGAAAGTGCTTTTGCTTTCCAGACATGCTGAGACAGTCTGTGAAGCTGCAGAGGACAGCTCAGTGGGACAGACTCTTAGCAACCTGTTTTTAAGTTTTTGTTGTATTTATTTCATAGAAAGTGGTGAAGATTGTCCACTTGTTCTTGGTCAGGTGTGTGTACCCTGGAGCCGCCCTTCTACATTGTGACGGAATACATGCCCTATGGGAACCTGCTTGACTATCTCCGGGAGTGCAACCGCGAGGAGGTGACGGCCGTTGTTCTGCTCTACATGGCCACTCAGATCTCTTCCGCCATGGAGTACCTGGAGAAGAAGAATTTCATCCATAGGTGTGTAACCCTGACCACTGCGTGTGACTAACCACAAAGCTGTCTTGCTTGACAGGAATGTGAAGGTGATAATTGCCAGAGCATTTCACAGGGAGAAAATCTTTCTCTGTTGCAGTCTCTGTTACAGAAAGCCTGGTTGCCTACCACTACATCTAGGATCCTTTTGCTCCATCTAGTGGCCACAGTTTTGAAGTATGATTCTGTCCTAGGAAAGTGTGTTAAAGCCTTCAGGGAGGGGTCTGTTGCTCCCCCCTTCAAATGTATCCCATCATACTTAAAAAGGAATTCATTTTGTCCAACGTTTGTCTTCTGCCTCCTTGTGGTTACTCAGTGAGTGGCAGAAATTAGCAAGTTTCCATGTTGGTGATTATCATAAAGTAGTACAGTGTTAGTTAGCATTTCCTTATCAACTGGCTGTAGCACAAAGAACCAAGACTAGAGTGTTCAGACCCGTATCAGCCGGAATAATGCGGGGTTCTCTTTCCCATAGAGATCTTGCTGCACGGAACTGCCTAGTAGGAGAAAACCACGTGGTAAAAGTGGCTGACTTTGGTTTAAGTAGACTGATGACTGGAGATACCTACACTGCTCACGCTGGAGCCAAATTTCCTATTAAATGGACAGCGCCTGAGAGTCTGGCTTACAATACCTTTTCAATTAAATCTGACGTCTGGGGTAAGATTGATGCAACTTCTTACATGCGTTTTATTTATTTATTTAACATTAGCTATGGCCGGCCTGGTATTCACTATATAGCCTAGGCTAAAACTTGGAGCAGTTCTTCAGCCTCTGTCTCCTGAGTGAGGACCATAGGCATGAACCACCATGCCCAGCTAATTCCCTTAGTTCATCAGAGCTTTTATGATGTTCAGATAAAAAAGTACTTTGAGAGGGTGGTGGAAACAGCTGGGGAGGAATAAACACCTGTAATACCATCACTCAGGAATCTGAGATAGGAGGCCTGGGAGCTTGGAGTGAGGCCAGCCTGAGTTACTTATTAGCATGTTGAAGGCCAGCTTGAGTTACATAGGGCTGGGGTGTAGTTTAATGGTAGAGTACTTGTCTGGCTACTACATTGTCTGCCATTCCCCAGCATAGGGTTGGGAGCAGAGACAATGGGAACACTGTAAGGGTTACAGTTAGAGCATGGTAGCAGATGCCTGTACTTCAGCATTCTGGATGCTCAGATGCTCAGATCCTTGAGTCCTACCTGCAATATGGCGAGACTCTGTGTGAACAACAAAGTAGCTTGGCATGGCAGTGTAGGCTCTGATCTCAGCACTCAGGAGACTGAAGGAGTAGGAGCACCTAGTGGAGCATAGGCCAGCCTGGGCTATAGAGTAACTTCTTGGCCAGCCTGGACTATGTAAGAGCCTGTCTGGGGTGAGGGGTAGGGCACTTGAAAGAGGGTCCAGTCCAGACCCCATCCTGCACTGGAGTTGTGATAGTCTTTCCTCTCTGAAGCTTCCTGCTCTTCGTGGGAGGTTTGGCTCTCTTATGGAATTCTGTCATGGGGAACACTCTGGGTAAGAAAGGTCTGATAATGCTTCATTGAGAATTTGTCCTTGTCCTGGATCTAATTTCTACTGCCCCGAGAAGTAGAATGACTATCTAGAGAGACTCAGTAGACCAAATTAGTATAGAAATTTGGAGTTGGGGCCAATAGAAATTATTTTTTAATCTCTTTACACAGCTTTTGGAGTACTGTTGTGGGAAATTGCTACGTATGGGATGTCACCATATCCGGGTATTGACCTATCTCAAGTCTATGACCTGCTGGAAAAAGGATATCGAATGGAACAGCCTGAGGGATGCCCCCCTAAAGTGTATGAACTTATGAGAGCATGTAAGTGTTTTGCATATTTGTGCTTTGAAAGAGAACCAGCAGCAGGATGGTTAATGAAATCTGCACCATTTCTGCTCTCAGCCTTAGACTGGATCTGGTCTCATTAACAGTTAGAGAGCCTGTCATCGACAGGGCCAGTTGGCACAGTGCATGATGTACCATTGAGTCTCATTGGAATCCTAAGAATAGTTGTCTGTGACCCAAATATAGAGCCAGTTTCTGAAAAAACATTTGTATATTTAATAGACAATGAGAAACTGAGTTGCATAATAAGTTATGAGGATTGGCTGCTCTCAGCTAGATGTGAATGGTTACTAAAGACTGTGATTGTTCAAGTAACCTCAAATGGTCTGGGAGGTGGCTCAGTGTGTAAGAGCACTTGCTCTGTAAGCATGGGGACTTGAGTTGAAATCCCTAGTAACTGTGTAAAAAGCCTGGCTCAGCTGCACATGCCTGTAACCCAGCATCAGGGATCTCCGAGGTCCAGGAGCTCACTGGCCAGCCAGCATACTTAGCTGAAGCAGAAAGCTTCTGGTTCAGTGAGAGGCCCCATGTCAAGGCAGTAAAGCATAGAACAGTGGAGAAAGACGTCCTGTGTTTTCTGTGGCTTCCACATGCCTTACATGTGTACATCTAAGTGCACACTCCCATGCATTTACTACACACAAAAAAGCCAAAAAGTAATCTCTTATGAATGTGAACAAAACATCAGACTCCTGCTGAGGATGCACACTCAGGAATATGTGTAGTAATGAAAATGTGCTTGTGTTCACACATTACCGTATCATTATTTTTTACTGTATTATTTTCTCATTGAGCATTTGTGTATACCAAGTGTATACTCCATAATCTTCCTGATAGCTTGTTAAACTTCTGAATTTATACACTTAATATTTAGGGACCTGGGTGTGTTTTGTTGTTGTTTGTTTGGTTGGTTCTAAAGACAGTGTGTCACCATGAAGCCCCAGCTGACCTGGAACTCACTGTGTCCAGCAGACTGGCCTTGATCTCATAGAGATCTGCCTGCCTCTCCCTCCTCAATGTTGGGATTAAAGGTATGTGCTACCATGTGTAGCCAGTTATTTTTTAAATTACACTGATTTATTTATGGGGCTTGAGTGTGTGTACTGCAGCATTGGTGTGGGAGCCGAGAGAATTTGTATAAGGAAGTTCTCTCATTGCACCACGTGGAAGCCAGGGATTGGACGCAGGTTGTCAGGCTTGGTGGGGAACTTTTACCACTGGTCTGTCTTACCAGCCCCCCAGCTCACTTCTCTAATAGAGGGAAATTTGCCATTTTCTAAGCATGCTCCCCAACTTTTCTTCATTTTTGTAGTAGTGGGAATGGAGCCAAAGCTAAATAGGACCAGCACAAGAAGTGGGCACTCACACCTCAGGGCTGGCCCAGGAGTTGGCCCACGTCCCACGTTCCTGTGCACACGCCGCACTCTGATAGGCACACGCCGTGGTGCGTGGACCCCATTACTGGTGTGCTGCGTGGACCCCATCACTGGTGTGCTGCGGGGCATGACTGTCAGGAGGCTGTAAGTTCTCTTCTGCTGCAGGCTGGAAGTGGAGCCCTGCTGACAGGCCATCTTTTGCTGAAACCCATCAAGCTTTTGAAACAATGTTTCATGACTCCAGCATCTCGGAAGGTAAGTCTTCCAGCAGGAGGTGACTGCTGGTGGCCAGTTGCAGGGCAGTGATGGTCATTTCAAAAATGGGCAGCTCCTGCAGTTTTTAAGTGTTGAAAGTTGACTTTTGACCTTTATTTTTCTTGTGTTACTGCTTTTTTTTATACTTTTTTAGTTCTGTGTTTTTCTTTTTTTCCCTTTCTTTCTTTTACTTGTTTTTTTGAGACAGGGTTTCAGTGTATATCCCCGGCTCTCACTCTGTAGACCAGACTGACCTCGAACTCACAGAGATCTGCCTGCCTCTCTGCCTCCCGAGTACTGGGATTAAAGGTATGCGGCATCACCACCCTGGAGTTTGAGGTTTTCTATATCATATTTCATATTGAAAATTACATTTTGATTTGAAATTTACTCGGTTTTTACAAAGAAAATCAGTAACTTCAGTAGTTCTTAACACAATACAAAGAAGATTTTAAAAATAAGTGTGAAAATATTCTAGGGGCTGGAAAAACAGCTCAGCAGTCAGGACACTTAGTGCTCTTGCAGAGGGCCAGAACCAGAACTTACTTCTCAGCACCAACTTTGGGTGACTCACAAATACCTGTAATTCTTGGCTCTAGATCAGTGGTTCTCAGCCTATGGGTTGTGACCCCATGGGTTGTTGAACGACCCTTTCACAGGGGTCACATGTCAGATACTAAAGGGTCATGGCATTAGGAAGGTTGAGAACCATTGCTCTAGAGGCTCCAGTGCCCTCTCCTGGTCTCTGTGTGCACTTGCACTCATGTATGTATACCCACACATATGTACGTAATTAAAAATAAATCTTTAAAAACAAATAGATTCTAGGCCGGGCGGTGGTGGCGCACACCTTTAGTCCCAGCACTCGAGAAGCAAAGCCAGGCGGATCTCTGTGAGTTCGAGGCCAGCCTGGGCTACAGAGAGAGTTCCAGGACAGGCACCAAAACTACACAGAGAAACCCTGTCTCGAAAAACGAAATAAATAAACAAACAAACAAGCAAATAAATAAATAAATTCTAATTCTAAACCACATCTAAGGCAAGGCCTAGATCTCCCCCATCAATATCATGAAATTTCATTTCTAGAAATAGAGTATAACCAAGATTTCTATAGACAGATGTGGCATCTGAGTATAGTTTATAATACTGAAAAACATAGGAACAACCTAAGCGTCTAGTGGACTGTTGATTGTATAACCACATAACTGAATACTTAAATTATATTCTTAAATATATTAAGCTATCAATAGAGATAAGCTTGTCCTTACTCAAGAAATGGGTATATGGACACATACAGGAAGTATATGGACACATGCAGGAAGTTGCTTGATTTTGTACGTAGTACTCATACCTAAGGAAGTCAAGCAATAAGCAGTGTGGTGGCACACCAGTTCTTTCAGCACTCAAGAGGCTGAGGCTGAAAGATCTCAAGTTCAAGGTTAGCCTGAGCTATATCATGAGACTGTTAAAGTTAGTAACCAGCTTTCTTGTGCTCTGGAGTAAGAGCCTGTTCTTGGAGAGCTAAGAATACAGAAGTCTTAGTTTCACCTGTCTATTAGACACTGTGATACAGTTCTGAAGTTTGTACAAACTTTTTCTCCCTCTATCATTGCACAGAATTGATCTTGTAATTTAAGTTTTCAAATGTTAGAAAAAATTAAGAGTTGAATTTTGTCTTCCTCTAGTGATTAATCACATGAGGTAAGAAGAAAAGGTAAACAGAGTACAGCATCAACATTTCAATATAAATATCTTCCTCCTCCTTCCCTGAGTTGTCCATAACACACACACACAAACACACACACACACACACACACACACACACACACACACACACACACCAAATAAATGTAATAAAAATTCTTTGAGTGGTAACATTTTTACAATTTAATTGATTGTGTTTCGTTTTTGTTTAGGAGTCAAGAGTGTACTTTTGCCTTAGTAAAAGCCACAAAGCTCAGCTGGGCAATGGTGGTGCACGCCTTTAAACCCAGCAACATGGGAGGCAGAGGCAAGTGGGTCTCCTGGAGTTCCAGGTCAGCCAGGGCTACATAGTGAGACTGTTTCAAAAACAAAACAAAACACATTTTGGGGTTGGAGAGGTGGCTCAGAGGTTAAGAGCACTGGCTGTTTTTCCAGAGGGCCTGAGTTCAATTCCCAGCACCCACATGGTGGCTCACAAACGTCTATAATAGATCTGGTGCCCTCTTCTGGCCTGCAGGCAGAATACTATATACATAATAAATAAATCTTTTTAAAAAGTCACAAAACTCATGACTTGGTTAAATCAGCCAAGGGTGACCGATAGAGTAAACACTATTTTGGTAATCAGGTTTTGTTTGGGGGAGGGTTGTTTTTGTTTATTAGTTTTTTTGTTTTTTAATATAGGTACTTGGGGCGCGAACCCAAGGTTTTCATGCATGTTAGACAGATATTCTACCCCCGAGTGACACCCCCAGCTCAAAAGAATCAGGCTTTTGTTTTTCCTATCGCAATTGGTTAGTTGGGGTGTGTGTGTGTGTGTGTGTGTGTGTGTGTGTGTGTGTGTGTGTGTGTGTGAGAGAGAGAGAGAGAGAGAGAGAGAGAGAGAGAGAGAGAGAGAGAGAGAATTGATTTGTTTCACTTGCATGAAATGGAATAAATTATATTACTCTCCTTTTCAGTGAAAACTGCAACCTAAAAATAGAAATCTCTCCAGACATGCGTCTCCTCTATTCAGCATCCGAACAGCACTTAGTAAGGGAGGCTCTCCCAATGCCCATTGAGCCCAGTAAGCATGTGAAGCTATGAGCAACGTCACTTGCCAGCAGGAAATAACAGATTAAACCATGAGATTCCCATGGCATGCCTACCAGAATGAGCAAAATCAAGTTACATACACTACAGAGTAACAGCATCCAGTTTTTGCAGGCATGCTGAGTAGGTAGCCAGAACATTTACACACTGGCAGTGTGGGTGTAAACTGTTATGGCTGTTATATAGTTCAGAACCTGACATAAGATCAGTGAATGTGCACCCCATGACCTATCCATTCACATCAATTAGATGTACATGGCCTTGTGAACCAACAAGCTTGTATCAACATATTCATAGTAGCTAAGATTGGAAACATCCTAAATAACCATCATTAGGAGGACAAATGAATTTTGGTAGTATCACACATCAGAATACTACTATACAATGAGGAAGAGATCCCACCACATGCAGTAACATGTAAATCTGTAGGAATAATGCTGAGTAAAAGAAATTGCACGTGAGAGTATACATGGGGCGGGCAGTAGCTCAGTTAGTAAAGTGTTTGGCATTCAGGTCAGAGGACCTGACTTCAGATCCCCAGCACCCACATGCAGAACTGGGCGTGACAGCACACCCCTGGGAGATGGAAATCAGAAGATCACTGGCTTGCTTGCCAGTCGGTCTAGCTAAAACAGTGAGCACTAGGCTGAGGAGAGATCCTGTCTCAAAGAGTAAGGTAGAAAGCAGTTGGGGAAGCACCTGGCATTGGCCTCTGTCCTCCACATATATAAGCTCCTGTGCACACGTAAGATTATATACTCTGACTTCATTTCTGTGCTTTGTATAATTTATTTTTGTTATTTTCAAGATAACATCTTTGCTCAGGCTAGTCTCATATTTCTGTGCTGAATGGATCCCCAGCCTCAGCCTTCTGAGCATCTGGGCCTATAGCACAGACTGTTCACCCAGCTGCATTTATGAACTTCAGTATTCTGTTCTCCTTTTTTCCTTTTTCAGTTGTATGCCTTGTTCTCTGTCTTAGGAGTGTCTTTTTGACCAGACCTTGTCTTTCTTACAGAGGTGGCTGAGGAGCTTGGGAGAGCTGCCTCCTCGTCATCTGTGGTTCCATACCTGCCTCGATTACCTCTACTTCCTTCCAAGACTCGGACCCTGAAGAAGCAGGGGGAAAACAAAGAGAATGTAGATGGGGGTCTTGATGCCTCCGAGATCCTGGCATCCAGCTCAGCACCAGGTACGAGGGGTCAGAGCAGGATGCTTCTGGGCCTTGGCCCTGCCCTGGCAGTATGGGCGGAGCTGTCCATGCTGTAGAGAACCTGCTTACCAGTTCTGTTTTCTCAGCCCCTGGCTCCCAGATAGTTACCCAGATGAGCGATGACAGGTGCATCTGGGTTGTAGAGAAGGGTGCATGCAGAACCAAGAGCGAGTGTCACCATTACTGTCCACATCCCAACTGGACACTAGTCACCGAAGCAGTGGTGTAGTTGTTAATGTCCTACGTAAGGCCAAGGCCATCTGATGTGTAATAAACGCAGACAGAACTTTTCTAATTTAGTCATGCTCATTGGCTCACCTTTTGTCTTTCCTGTTATTGATTGGCCATTTCTCAGCAGGGTTCATTAGAAGTGCACAAGCCTCCAGTGGGTCCCCAGCTCTGCCTCGAAAGCAAAGAGATAAGTCACCTAGCAGCCTCTTAGAAGATGCCAAAGAGACATGCTTCACCAGGGATAGGAAGGGAGGCTTCTTCAGCTCCTTCATGAAAAAGAGAAATGCCCCCACGCCCCCTAAGCGCAGCAGCTCCTTTCGTGAAATGGAGAACCAGCCCCACAAGAAATATGAACTCACGGGTAACTTCTCATCTGTTGCTTCTCTACAGCATGCTGATGGGTTCTCTTTCACTCCCGGCCAGCAAGAGTCGAATCTGGTGCCAGCCAAGTGCTATGGGGGGAGCTTTGCCCAGAGGAGCCTCTGTACTGATGACAGTGGTGGGGGTGGGGGCAGTGGCACTGCTGGGGGTGGGTGGTCTGGCATCACAGGCTTCTTTACACCCCGCTTAATCAAAAAGACACTGGGCTTACGAGCAGGTAAACCCACAGCCAGTGATGACACTTCCAAGCCTTTTCCAAGGTCAAACTCTACATCTTCCATGTCCTCAGGGCTTCCAGAGCAGGATAGGATGGCAATGACCCTTCCCAGGAACTGCCAGAGGTCCAAACTCCAGCTGGAAAGGACAGTGTCCACCTCTTCTCAGCCAGAAGAGAATGTGGACAGGGCTAATGACATGCTTCCAAAAAAATCTGAGGAAGGTGCTGCTCCAGCCAGGGAGAGACCAAAAGCCAAACTATTGCCCAGAGGAGCCACAGCTCTTCCCCTGAGAGCCCCTGATCCAGCCATCCCAGAGAGTGACTCTCCAGGGGGAGGGGTGGCTGGAGTGGCAGCTGCCCCCAAAGGCAAGGAAAGGAATGGTGGGGCGCGACTTGGAGTCGCTGGAGTCCCAGAGGATGGAGAGCAGCCAGGCTGGTCCTCCCCAGCCAAGGCCATAGCTGTCCTCCCAACTACCCACAACCACAAAGTGCCAGTCCTTATCTCACCCACTCTGAAACACACTCCAGCTGATGTGCAGCTCATTGGCACAGACTCTCAGGGGAATAAATTCAAGCTCTTATCTGAGCATCAGGTCACATCCTCTGGAGACAAGGACCGACCCCGACGGGTAAAACCAAAGTGTGCCCCACCCCCACCACCAGTGATGAGACTACTGCAGCATCCATCCACCTGCTCAGACCCCGAGGAAGAGCCGACTGCCCCGCCTGCAGGACAGCCCACTCCAGAAACCCAAGAGGGAGGAAAAAAGGCAGCTCCAGGGCCAGTGCCCAGTAGTGGGAAACCTGGGAGGCCAGTGATGCCTCCACCTCAAGTGCCTTTGCCCACATCTTCCATCTCGCCAGCCAAAATGGCCAATGGCACAGCAGGTACTAAGGTGGCCCTGAGAAAAACCAAACAGGCAGCTGAGAAAATCTCAGCTGACAAAATCAGCAAAGAGGCCCTGCTGGAGTGTGCCGACCTACTGTCCAGTGCAATCACGGAACCTGTGCCCAATAGCCAACTGGTAGACACTGGGCACCAGCTGCTTGACTACTGCTCAGGGTACGTGGACTGCATCCCTCAGACTCGAAACAAATTTGCCTTCCGAGAGGCTGTGAGCAAACTGGAACTTAGCCTACAGGAGCTGCAGGTGTCGTCTACAGCTGCTGGTGTGCCTGGGACAAACCCTGTCCTTAATAACTTATTGTCGTGTGTACAGGAAATTAGTGATGTGGTGCAGAGGTAGCCATTGTCAGCCTAGTGGGAAATGCACACATATCTGAGGGGAGAGGGAAAGGGACTTGTTTTCCTGTGTTCTTGTTTTTAAAAAGTGAAAGACTAATACTTGAGTGTGTTTATGTGAAGTACCTCAGATCCCTGAATTCTCACGTTTACAGGTTCATCTCAAAATAGCAAAAAAGGAAATCACATAAGTAGATAAGTCCATCTGGTGGAGCCGGGCGGCGTGGACAGAGTGGGAACTGCACTGGGAAGTAAGGGAGCATCATGTATATGTCCTCAAGTGCAGCCCTTCCCTGGCTGGACTAGCCTGTGGTGTCCTTTGGGCTGTCTCAGTTGTTCTGTCGATGAAACGGGCCTTGACCTGGCAGGCCCTGGGGGTGATTGTGCTTCAGTTCACCACTCAAATTCGAGGAGCAGGAAGAAGCAGAGTGAGGGATATAGCAGGTGTCTTACTCAAGGCTGTTGGAAGCGGCTGTTGGCCTTGCTTCCATGGGTCATTGCTGCTGTAGCAAGAACTGCAAATTTGATTGCTAGAATACTAAGCTGGGAAACATGGCCCTTTCCATCTGCTTTTGTCCTGTTTACCATGGGTGCATTAGTCGGTGCAGGAAGTACAGAATTCGAGGGACATTTAGTCAGACTGACACCTCTAAAACTCTTAGGGTAATTAGCAGTCACCCCTCCCACTCTTCTAGTATGTTACTTTCTAATGGACCAGTATCCACTTGCTGCTTCTTGGTGGCTCTCTGTAAACCATGGGCATAGGGGGGCTTCTTAATGGTTCTTCTCTGTCCCTTACTGGGCAGGCTGTCTTCCTTTATTTCTGGCAGCATTCAGGGCATTACCCAGCGTCAATGTTGAAAATAGTGGTCACTACAGCTTCTCATAGGGGAGACCCTCTGCCCCTGAATACTGACAGGATGGCCACTTGAGCAGCTATGTATACTCCTTTTTTCATTAAATACCAAGGAGATGCAGTACCTTTTTGGAACTGGCTGGGCCCAGAGGCCTGAGACTGAGAAGAGAAGCTTGCTTGACCCACAGGGCTACTTGCACCTTCCCCTTCCCTTGATCCCCACACTAATCTGGGTGGACAGTGGTCTGAGAAGGCGTTCACTAAGGGCTTGCCTCCACAGTATTCTCACCTCCTTTTCCTCTGCTCACGGAACACGCCACCCTCTTGTCGAACTTGGAGTCTGTGCTGGGAATATATATGTGTTGGGTTATTTATTTTGGTCTTTCACCTCTATTTTAAGAGTGCATTATAGAAGGAGTGGGTTATTTTCAGGGAGCACCAATTAGACTAAAAAACCTAATAAGGCTTTAACCTGCAAATAGGTTTTGCCTTTGAAAAATAGGCATTTCCCTTCCCTACCTACAGTTATGAAAGCTAATAGGGTGACATGGAATAGAAACTTATAAGATACAAATTGTTGATGTTTTTGGTACTGGGTCTAATTTTAGTTTGTTTTTTTTTTTGTTGTTGTTGTTGTTTTTTAACTTTATGAACACCCCTTTTATTCCCCAAAGAGAATCTAATACAAAACATCTTGATTTTTTTTCTTCTTCCAAAAGAGTATTATTTAGGAAGATGGGCATTCAGCACTGAGCCATGTTTTCTTCCTGACTGTCATCGATCCACTGTCAAGTAGCCACCCCATCTTTTGATCTATTAATTGAAGGCAATAGCCCTCATTCTCAAGAGTGTTTTGCAGACTAATATGCAGCTCCCTTTGAGAGCCTCTCTGGAGAGCTCTTTACTTAGTGTTGCTACATTGGGTCGCTTCTCATTCTCTCTGCTGAATCACAACTAGGAAACTTTAGAACTGCTGTGCTTACAGTAATGGGGCCAGAATCCTAAGGGGAAGCTAGTTCAGCTTGCATTTGGCATCCTTGACCAAGGAAGAGGTTTAGTTTTCATTAGAAAGAAAGGCAATTTGGATACTTAGCACTGCTGCTCAAAGAAGGCTCAGGGTAAGAGGGGGTTTGGAGTGGAGGAGAAGGCTCCTCCTGCAGGTGTGAGTGTTCCCAGCTGCCATCTGGGTCTGCACAGCAGGGATCAGGTCAAAGGCCTCACAGTAGCTGGAAGCGAATTTCCCTTCTCCTCCTCCTCCTCCTCCTCCTCCTCCTCCTCCTCCTCCTCCTCCTCCTCCTCCTCCTCCTCCACCACCACTCCCCACCATCCTGTGCTCCCTTAAACTTGAATCTCTTTAGCAGTTAGCCTTGTACAGGTAGGGAGGAGAAAGCTAAAATTGGAGGCCATTATTAATGCTACTTTTAAAGTCTACCCTGCCATAATGGGATGTCATAAGAGATGATTGTTGTTTTCAGGTTTGGGTCTTGTTTTGTTTTGTTTGTTGGTTGGTTGTTTGATTTTCCCTTCAAAGTTCGAAAACAGACTTGGAGAAACACTACTGAGTATCTCAGCTCCCTTCTCTCAGTCTGAGGGACTGAGTCAAGGCCAAGTCTCACGGAGGGTAGCACAGATCTGTCCTGCTTCAAGTGGGTCATCACTAAATCCCTGAGTTGAACTGATCTTTTCCTCAACACTGTCACGAGTAGCGTTAACTACTGTAGCACACTCCACATGATGCATGGGCGGTGTAGCTTTCAGGGATTGGGCCCCATTCACAGAGACACTGTCAACTTGCTATGAAAGCATTGTTTAGGGTTTTTTTTTTTTTTTTTTTTTTTAATCTACCTGCAAGGGACCAGCTTAAAATTAAAAAACAAAACAAAAAATCAGTAAATTAAAAGGTTTGAATCTAAAGCAGAGAAAACTGCTTTTAGAAACTAAAAACTATAACTTAACTTTATGTAGCCTGGAAAGAAAGCAGATGGCATTTCCTGGAGTCATGTGATGCATGGCTTGCCACAGCTTCGTCATGTTCCTATACAAGTCGTGTGCTTTCAGTTGCATTTCCCACCTTCAAGTGCTGCGTTCTGTATTGAGTATATCCTCATTATGCTTTACAGGAAGCTTTTGGTTTTTAAGCTTTGGCTACAATTATATTTTACAGTTTCAGATGATTCCCATCATGACGTTCAGAGAGAGAGCTAGAGACGTTAAAATGGGCCCTTCTTAAAAGCTATGTTTTGTAGTGAATTGAACTGAATTGAACATGGTGCACCAAGCTGTGATCTGTCATGAGAAACACTGATTGGGTCATTTTCTGGATGGCCTCTGCATAAGGTCATCATAATGGAGACTAGTTTCCAGCAGCATTTTCAGGTTTCAGTTAGAAGTGTTCCCACCCTTAGTTGACGATTGGCTGGTAAAAACCGTTTCTTGTTACAATGAAGACAGGGGGGTTTTGAGTTCAGAGGATACAGCAATGTCAGTAGTGTGAGGTGATGTTGATAGACTAGGTAGCTCAGGTGCCTGGTGCACACTGAGCACTCCATGAATGTTAACTGTTAGTGTTTACTCCTAACCCGGGAGCACACAGTAGTCCTCTCGAGGTTTTTAAAGGGAAACTGATACATTAGTCCCGCTCTCTATTGAAATTCTCAGTGCGGTGAGAGAGTAGCCAGTGTGTTTCCCAAGAACTTCTCCGAGTTTCAAACACTCAGCACTGTCTGAACAGAGCACTATTTGTGCCCTTTTCGGTAGAGAAGAAGGAACTAGAGAGGATGCTGTCACTAGTCCGTTATCTTGAGCAGTCAGTGGCAGAGCTGAGGCTGGAATTCAGGAGTCCTGACATTGTGGCGTTTCTCCACCACACCTGCGGCAGCCTCGTGAGATGCCAAGGCCATAGACAATCAGTATACATGGTGCTGCACACTTCTAAAGCACAGGCTGTAGTGGGCCCTGGCTAGCAAGGGCTTGGATGTCAGTAACAGTGCAGCCAAAGAAGCCTTTCCTGGAACTCGGTTATGAAGCAAGCATAGCGCTAGCCTTCTAGACTTGAGCCACGCAGAAACCTGCACTTGGTAGTTTAAAATACCAATTTGAGTTGCTTCAAAAAAAAGAAGAAGAAAACCAGTCCCTACATTCCTTTGTTGTTCAAAAAGAAATTTGTTGTGTCATTTTAATGACTGTGGGATAGTGGGAAAGAACCTGGAGAAATAAATGCAATCCAATTACAAAGCTGGATTATGACTACTGTAGAGAATCCCCTCTGTGGTTTGCTACATGTAGAGTTACATATGAAACTGATAAATGAATCTGTAGAGATACTGCACATGTTTGCCAATAGTGCAGAGCTGAGGAACTTGGGAAAACTGGGGACCGGCTTTGTGGTTTCCTTCTCTTTAAGAGGTAGTAAAGTGGTGGCATGTAATCCTCGCAGAGAAGAAGCTGAGCCAAGAGCATCTCACGTTCCTGACGAACCTGGGCTACAGAACGAGACTCGAAGGAGGGTGGGTTAGTCCCTTTGGAGCCCAACAGCTTGTCCGGGCCCTTGATTGGAAAGTGAAGGCCCTCTTTCTTCTGATCAGTCATCTAGTACATGCTCAACTAGTGTCCTTGCTGTGGTCAGAGCAGACTCATTTCCTGTTCGTGTTGACAGTATCTTTTTAAAAATAATGCCCTGGGGACTTGTGGGTAGAGAACTGATGTACTTGGAGAATTTCTAGAATTTCTCCACCAGTTATAAATGACATTGACATTTATCATCTCCTTTTTTTTTTTTTTTTTAAATAAGCTGGGCTTAACTCACCTATTAGATAATCATATACTCAAGTAAATCATGTGGAGGCAGGCAGCTTACATGCAGCTGCACTCTATATTCTGACCTCCCTGTATTTTTTTAGTAAATCATGTGGAGGTGACTACATCCAGCTGCACTCTATGCTGACCTTCCCATGTTTGTCTGTCTTTGCTAGTGAGATCATTGTCATCATAGGCTGTGTCTGCAGGGGAGTCGATACTGGGTTGACAGAGTCATCTTTATTTCTGTTCTTAATGATCTGTTTCGTCATCTTGCATGCATTAACTTGCTTCTCCTGGATCTGGGACCCATCTTTATGCCCTCAGCATCTGCCATGGCCAGTACTTTTTATATTTCCTATCAGCTGCCTTAGCTTCGTCAAGTTGGTAGCCCAGTTCTTTGAAAAATGCCTGTTTAGGTTTTGTGAGGCATGCAGGAGCCTAGAGCAAGGCAGTTACTTCCCAGGGAACCTGTGCACAGACTGGTGGAGGCAGCCCCAAGGTTCCCGTGGCTTCCATGCTGCGAGCATTGCCTTCCGAGTAGAGAAGCAAGGCCTTGGGATGCTTCTAAAACTGGGCCCACTCCTGCTGTCGTATGCAGAGTTCCAGTTTTCCAGCTTAGGGGTCAGAAGTGCTTGCGTTCCTGTCACCTGCACTAGTCAGCACAGCACAGCGGCCCAACTTCACTGCTGTTGCCTGTGGTCCCACTACCGAGGCAGCTGGCTCGGTTCACCCTGCTCAAGAGCATTGGCAGCTGATTCTTGGCTCCAGCTTGTCTTTGTAAGGCTGCTGCTTTCCATGCCGTGTGTGTGTCCCATCTTGACTGTGTGTGCGATGATAACTCTTTCCTTTTGGACTAGCTCCCCACGTGACCCAGGAGGCCCCTGTGCTGTTCCCTGGATAAGGTCTGGGGCAGGTCATCTTGATTAGAAGCTGGCAGTGGCAGAGGCCATGCTCAGAGGTTTGTGCCTTCACAGATGGGTTCCTGAGTACTGTCGGGAGAAGTACTTGCCTGCTGGGCTGGTGTGTGTAACTGTTGAACTAGATCTGCTTGAAACAGCCTTCACCAGGCCTCCAAGTCCTTGTCAGTTCAGAAGACCCTTCCTTCCTGGGCAAAATGCCAGCTGGTAAATTGCTGCTTCACCTTTCTCAGCCCTTGTGATGAGCTGAGGGAAGGAGACCCCTTCCAGGCCCACCCTCCCTCCACACACACTTCCTTTGCTCTGTGTACACCTGCAGATCAGACTATTCACCCCTCCTGGATAATAATAATCTCGATTTCCCTGGTGCTGATAACCCTGGACACAGTAGCAGAACCCGTCAGCCAGAGAGGACGGATGGCACACTGGGTCTGCACACCTGCCACCATCTAAGGGAAAGGAAATATGTCCACTTCTCCTCAGACGATAGCATCTTTAGGGAAGAATGGAGCTGTTCTGTGGGTCCTGAGTTACTCAGCTCTTCCTAGAGTACAGACCCTAATCCTTTATAAAAGACATGGGGGAGGCATTGTCAAATGCTAACAAGTTAGTAAAGGAATTAGAGAGTTTTGTGGGTGCAACTTGCTTGGGCTTGTTTCTGAGGCTCTGAATAGGAGTTGAACATCTTGTTTTTAGGGACCATACAATTTAGTGGCGAGTAGGGATTAATAAAAATTTCTTATTTTCAGCAGTTATAAGTTTATTGTTGAATCAGAGACTACTGCAGAAGGCCGAGATGCTTCAGGGTCATTAGTTCCCCACATTATGCCTGGTATTCTTAAGACCCATGCTGTCTGTGTGTTGTGAATGGTAAGAGTGCTACTGGTCAGGGCTAGAGGAACCAGCATTCTTCCGTCTCCACGGCTAGCTTCCAATAATACCACCTCAACTCCATCATGAGAAGCGTTTGCTGAGACCTTGAGAAATGACCTTCAGGAAAATGAGTCACCAGAAACTAACGAGAAGGGGAGGTACTGGCCCCACGGCTCCTGATTCCCTCTCTGAGGCAGCGGCAGTAATGCAGTGAGCGAGCTGCCCTGCACAGCTCCAGACACTGCACGCACCAAGCCGGCCCTCTAGACCGCACTTTGTTTCCTTGCAGTCGGATTCCGTAATGACTATCAGTGGAGAAACCCCATTTTGTGCTTGCGTGGTAAAAGTAAATTTGAACATTTTATGGTGGTTGATAGACTTTGTCCTAAACTTGCTAATTCAGATTCTTTCAGACCCTGATGTTTATACCAAAGGTTACACTGCAGGCGTAGGCGATGCACAGGGAGGAAGTCCACGGTGGCCCTGTGTGCACAAGGGGACACAGTGCCCAGTGAGACCACGTGGGATCGGTCATGGGGCACACTACCGCTGGGGTCAAGTATTTGTTCCTAATGGTCACTGTAATAGATTTTCCAGTCTTTCTAATTTAATTCTCTCACTCTGTTGTCTGACTGTGAACTGCTAACAGTGTTAAACTTGATGTAAATAAATGATGCCCTTGGCGGGGACTGCTTCTTGTCGTATCTCACATGGTTTGCAAGTTGTGTTTTGTTTTAAATAAAGGTTGAAATATTTTATCGGCAAAGTGGGCTTGAGTTGGAGTATTTCTCCTGGGATTTTAATTGACAGGGAAGCTAAGCAGATCTTTATAGGCATATAGGAGATAATGTAAGGTCCAGCAGATGATTAGTAAGCATCCCCCTGATGACATTCTTCCTGGAGTGCACTTTGATAATGAACCCTCATCCTGTGATGAGTGTTGCACACACGATACCTTCCTGGAGACGGGGCTGGCAGACATCAGGTAGGTAATGTGTGGGTATGTGTCTAATGTGAATGGACTACACAGACACTTGATTTTCTGAAAATCCATTCTAAACACAACTGCAAATAAGTTCTTAAACTGTTTTGAGACAGGGTATAAGTAGGAATCCTCAAAGAGAACATTCTTCTTATTCAGAATTAGTTACCTTTTGTTTTTCATGCTTTCAAGACAAGCATGTATCCTTCTCAAGGTGACCTCAAACTTGCTGACATTGAACTTGGATCTCCCTGCTGGGGTTGCTGTTGTATACTACACTGTTTATATGGGTGCTGGCGATTGAACCCAAGGCTTTATACGTGATAAGGAAATGCTCTTAACAACTGGCCCATATTCCCAGATCCCAGCACCTCTTTGACACATTCATTGAGAATAGTGTTGTCAGTGGCTGTCATGACAAAGAAGCCAGGTAGGAGAACTCGGTCATGATGTTTTCATTCAGTGGGTGACTGGTCAACAGTACTGTACAGAGTAAGTATCTCAAAGGAGCTACAGGGAAGATTCTGAATGTTCTCACCACAGTGAGATCTGGTCACAGATGCTCTAAATGCCGGGATTGGGTGATTGCAGTGTGCACATGTATAGAAACGTGTTTTCACTACTGTCCCCCCTGTCCTCCAGGCCAACCCCAGGCATTGGTAGCCACTCCCCTACCTCCCCACAAGATGAGCTCCCTGACACCGCACACCAGTGGGGTCCTGAGTGTGGAGCCCGAGTTATTTCAAGTTTTCCACATTCATCCATGTTGCCATGAAAGATGGACCGTCATTTTTTTGCTCCAGGACTTTCCCCGTGTGTCTGTACATTTCCAGGACCCCAGCGTCTGCTGGTGGAATCCCAGGCTGGTTCCGTCTCCTGCCTGTTGTACACAGCGCTGCACTGAACTCGAGCTCAGATGTCTGTCTGACATGATTCCACTTCTCTTCACTATCTGTAGTGGGGTTTGTGTGTGTTGTTCATCGTCCCCAAAATTCTGTGTACACTGGAATGCTAGACATTATAGTATATTAAAGCAGTCCTGGTGAAAGTATAGTGTTAAATTTTTAATGTATATAAATTATATAAATTATTTATGGGGGTATTGTGATGTTTTAAATCATATACACTGTATAATGTTGAAATTATGTTAAACATAACCACTTCCTCAAACATTCATTCCTAGTTCTTTTTTATTTTTACAACAGTCTCACTACATTGTCCTGACTGGCCTCATCCTTGCTCTGTAGACCAGGCTGGCCTTGAACCCTGATCATCCTCCCTGTATGCTGGAATTACAGGTATGTGCCACCATGCCTGGCCCCAAACTCTTCAAGCCAGTTGGAATTATATATAGTTAATTAAATAATTAAATAAGGTGTGTGCATGTGGCTGTTGGACATAAGTGCTGGGAACCAAATTCAAGTCCTCAAAGAGCAGCAAACACTCTTAACTTAGCCATGTCTGATGCAAGACAGAAATTCTAACTCTTGCAGTACCCACTGATGGGCCTCTCCCTGCTCCATCCCTCCTTCACCTTCTGCTATCCTAAAGGATTCCCTGTTTTCTTACGGTAATTTTACAGTTTCAGATCTTACATTTAGATATTTAACTCAAGTTTAGTTGGTTTAGCTGAGATTTTTTGATGCTGTTTGTTTTTCCTTTTTGTAGTGCTAGGGATCACACATGCTAGGAAAAGACCACTGAGATACATCTCCAGCCCTTGGTTTCGTAACACCTCTGCCTTCCAAGTGCTGGGTTTACAGATGTGCACCCTCGTGCTGAGCTATAGTTAATGCTTTGCATAACCACTGTACCGTTCCCATAGCTGCTGTGTTGATTCACATTCTCCCCAGCAGTGTCTTGTGAGTCCTCCCTTTCTTGCAGCCTCCCGAGGAGTCTTAGTATTCATAATATTGTCTTACTATTCGATTAGGATAAGGTGCTTCCTCTGGAGGGAAGAGAGAAGCTCATACAACTTAGAAGATTCACAAGCGCCTTCCTCTAGGCTACCTGAGCACTCACCTGTTACTGCAAACAGGCGGGGCTTTGGTGAAGTTGCTTACAGGCTGGGCAGAGAACTCGAGGGATGTAGCTTTCTGAGGCATCAATCAGCCTTGCTAGAATAGGCTTTTCAGAGATGTAGACACCTGGAAGTCGCCCAAGTTTCTGCACATCACCCCTAAACTCACTGATTCACCAGGGTAGACATGGTGTAATCACCCCTCTGCCCCGGCCTTGGTGCCCTGTCTGAGGTGACTAGAAATTTGTTCATGTCTTTTTTTAATCCAGAAAAGCTGCACCGTGCTCACAGCTTAACATTTCTCTTTCTTAGGAGGAACACTTTACTGTTGCTTTTCTCTCTCTTCTAAGACTTCTCTTTTAAAAAAACTTATGTGTATGCGTGTTGTCTGCATGTCTGCATCACATGCATGCCTGGTGCCCACAAGTCCAGAAGAGGGTGCTGGATCCCCCACGAGTGGAGTTACAGGTGATAGTGAGCCATCATGTAGGTGCTGGGAACTGAACAAGAGCTCTTGGTCACTGAGCCATCTCTCCAGCCCTCTTGTCCTTTGAAGAGCATCTGTTCTGATTTTTCTTTAAAGTTTTTTATTTTTTTTTTAATTTTTTTATTTATTTATTTATTTTTGCTTTGTTATTTTCAAAACAGGGTTTCTCTGTGTAGCCTTGGATGTCCTGGAACTCACTCTGTAGACCAGGCTGGCCTCGAACCCACAGAGAACCGCCTGTCCCTGCCTCCCAAGTGCTGGAATTAAAGGCATGTGCACCACTACCGCCGCCGCCGCCGCCACCCAGCTTCTTTAAAGTTTTAATGGGATTATTTATTGAGCTGTTTGAGCTCCTTCTGTATTCTGGATAATAACTCAGTATCTGTGGGTTGACTCTTCCTGATTGTTTATTGACCACTTAGCTTTTGAGTTTGATGAAATCCTTTTGTCATTTATTGCTATATTATTGCTTTGCTACTGGGGTCTTTTCCGGAAAACCGCTGCCCGTATCAAGGTCTTAAAACATTTCATTTGTTTCCTAGTTTCAGGTTTTACATGTAAATCTTTAATCTATTTTGAGTTGATTTTGTATATGGTGAGAGATCAGATCTACATGCACGCAACTACATTACCCAAAACCATTTATGAAAGAGGCTCCCCTTCCTCTGTTGCCTTTGTTGGCACTGTTGTAAAACGTCTGCTGGCTTGAAATGCATTCTTTTCTCTCTCGGCATTCTGTTCCAGTGGTAGGTGTCTCTATCAGTACCATGCTGCTTTGGTTCTACAGCTTTGTAACAACTTTCAGGTCAGGCAATACAATCCAGCTCTGTTCTCTTTAAGATTTCTTTGGCTACTTAAGGGTTTTATAGTTTCATAGGAATTTTGGGATTAATTTTCTATTCGTATGAAATATGTCATCTTAGGGTTTCTATTGCTGTGAAGACACCATGACCATGGCAACTCTTACAAAGGAAACACTTAATTGAGGTAGCTCACAGTTTCAGAGGTTCAGTCCTTTATCATGATGGGGAGCGTAATAGTGTGCAGGCAGATGTGGTGCTGGAACTCACGCTGTAGACCAGGATGGCCTAGAACTCACAGAGATCTGCCTGCCTCTGCTGGGATTTTAAAGGCGTGTGCCACATTGCTTTTATACTTGATCTGTTGAGGTTTTGTTATTTTTTTAATCATTAAGAGGTCAAGTGGCGCCGGGCGGTGGTGGCGCACGCCTTTAATCCCAGCACTCGGGAGGCAGAGCCAGGCGGATCGCTGTGAGTTCGAGGCCAGCCTGGGCTACCAACCAAGTGAGCTCTAGGAAAGGCGCAAAACTACGCAGAGAAACCCTGTCTCGAAAAACCAAAAAAAAAAAAAAAGAGGTCAAGTGGCTTTTCTGCATCTATTGAAATGATCATATGGTTTTTACCTTTCATTCTGCTAATGTGATAGATCATATTTGATGATTTACAAATGTTGAACCATCCTTGAATTCCTGGAATGAATTACTTTTGATTATAGTGAGTGACCTTTTTGTTGATGTTATATTGGGTTGTCTGTTTTAAAGATTTTTGCATCTGTGTTCAGTGGGAATGTTGGCCTATAGATTTTTGGGTTTAGGGTGGGGTTTTATTGTTTTATTGTATATCCTTGTCTGGTTTTACTACCAAGGTAATACCTCCTGGAATGAATTTGGAAGTATTCCTTCTTCAATTTTGGAGGTAGTTTCAATAGAATTGGTATCAGTGTTTGTTGTTTGTCTGGTAAAACCAGCCTTAAACTCCTAAACCCCTTTGCTCAGTCTCCTTGGTGCTGGGATTACTAATGTGTTTCACCACACTCAGATTTTAACTATTGTTTCTTTGTTTTGAGAATGGGTTTCTCAACATAGCTCTGGCTGTCCTGGAACTAATGTAGACCAGGCTGGCCTTGAACTCACAGAGATCCAACTGCCTCTAGATTAAAAGGCATAAGTCACCGTGCCCTTTTTTGTAAATTTCAGCATGAAGCCATCAGGTAGGTCCTGGACCTCTCTTTGATGTGGGACTTTCAAAAAAAAAAAAAATAATAATAACTGGTCATATAATCATTTACTTGTTAAGTTTGTTCAGGTTGTCTATTTCCTAGATTTAATCTTGGTAGGTTGTCTACATACAGAAATTTGTCTATTCTACATAATCTAGTTTGTTGGTGTATAATCATAATAGGTTTTTTGAATCCTTTGTGTTTCTATGTTACCAGTAGTAATATCTTTTCTATGGATTATTTGAGTCTCCGTTCTCACCTACCCCTTCTCATTTTCTTAGCTGATAAAGGCCATGCTTATCATACAATAAATAAAGGAGGAACCATCAGCCCTTTCATTGATCAATGTCTTGATCAGTGCCTTGGGCTTGCCTGGCATGCATGAAGCTCTGGGTCTGAGCCCAGCACCAGTCAGTCCAGGTGCTGACCCACGCCTGTGATCACAACACTTGGAAAACAATCAAGGTCATCTGGGGATCACTACTGAGTCCAAGGCCAGTTTTGGCTATGTGACACTGTCTCAGAAAGTCAAGACGAGGTCTTGTTATGTAGCCCCAGCCAGTTTCAAACTCAGACAGCCCAGGTTTTCTTAAGCTTGGCAGCCTCCTGTTTTCTAGTTCTTTAGGGCGCAGTGCTGACCCATGATGTGCATGTTGGCATAATTTCTCAGGTTTTGTCTCAAGAAGTTAAGGTTTTTCCATCTCTCCACTGACCTGTTGTTCTGGAGTACTTCTGGAGGTTTCTGAAGCCCCTCCTCTGCATTTTTACTTTTATGCCTTTGTGATCACAAGGTATTTCTAGGATTCTAGTTCTGTTAGATCAGGTGAGACCTGTTCAGCACTCTAACGTGGCCGGCCTGTCCTGTGTGGTAGAAGGCTGTGTCTGGCTCTTGGATGGGTTGGCATTGCCATGGTTTCTTGTTGCAGTTCACTTGGTTCTCACGACGTAGCCCAAGCCGACTTCCTGACTAGGGGATGGCAGGCATCGCGACCCCTGGGGCTTGAACAGGAACTCTTAAGTCTTACTGGGCAGTTCATGCTCACTAACCACCTCGTAGTCTTGCTTTATAAGAATTGGAATGGTTAGATCTCCACCCCTGGTTTGTGGCCAGAGTTCCTAAACCCTCGAACTGTGTGAGCTGCTGCTTTTGGTAGTGGAGGTCCCGCTCTCCAACTATGCTCCTTTTCTTCTGAGTACTACGTACCCAGTACGGCTGGACCAGTCAGTACTCCCGAACCTAAGGCAGCTGAGTACCCATGGGGATGCAGAAATGGTCCATTTACGAGATAAAGGTGGGAGGGTTGAGGAGGCTTCAGTAAGAGGGCAAATGATGACAAAGCACAAAGACGTGCTGTGTGTTTCCAAAGTGGGAAGAAGGGACCAGATGAGAAAAGGACAGAACACGCGTGTAATAAAGACAGGTCGTGCACGGTCTGCCTCACCACATGAGCTCAGGAACCACAGCTTTCCTGTCAGAGCTGTGGTGAAGAACTTAGGTCTGTGAGCGCTGAGTCTTGGGAGCTTCTAGGAAAGAAGGTGGAGTCGCCCTGAGTTCAGCTGACATGGCCCTAAAGTGAACTGAAATCCACTCACAGGTGAGCGGATGCTGGGCCAGCACCTGTCTCCACCAGTGCCCATCGGTGCTGAGTACAGTCACCAGGTCTCAGGAAGAAAGGAGGCCAAGGACGTTAGAAAAATACAAAATTTAATCTATACATACACCATTACATAGCAAGGCCCCTAATCTAAAGAAGAACAAGTGTTCAGTCTATAGAACACACGTGTGGTTTTTGTTTGTCACGCCTGGCTGGCCTCAAACTCACGAGGCAGCTCAGGTCTCCTGAGCGCTCTCCTGTATTAGCCTACTCAATGCTGGGATCTCACGTATGTGCCATACCCGTCACTGGCATGGTCTGAAAGCATGTGGTTTTCCCTTCAGCCGAAGGCCCTCTGCTGATCTGCTCACACACACAAGCTGACCCCTCGTCCTCTAGAAAGCCAGCCCACGGCTACAGACCTGGATGGAGCACACTTCTGAGCCACCCATCTTCCATCCTTCCATCTTCTGTAGTCCTAGAATCCTGCAGCCTCAGACTCCTGCTCCAAGTCCAGCTGCCTTCTGGGAAGAGCTATGGTGCCAAGAGGCTGGAGGGAGAGTTCCGGGGACCCTTTGGTACTTGGGACTTCCCGATGGCTTTCTGACTTCCGGGCCCAAATTACAGAATGTCTAGAATGCAAGTCTGTAAGGCACCAAGTGATTTTAAGAACTAGCTGCCTCTGTTAAGGTCTGCCTTCTGCACTAGCTGAAGCAGTGGTGCTGGACCAGGGTGCCTGGCACATTCAGGCTCTCTCTGGTGAGGGAAGACTCAAGGCAGGAAGAGGTTGATTCTCTGCGAAATGGATTTGCAGCCCTGGGAAGAGAAAAGCCGCTCCTCCTCAGGGACATACGTCATCATCTTGGCGATTTCATCCAGGGCCGCCTCTGTGTAGGGGAGGTCCTGGCTCAGGAAGGCGTCCCGGACACACAGCCGCACATGGCGGTACTCCAGTGGCAGGAAGGGGACGAAGAGGTCAATAAGGTTTTCCTTCACAAGACGGCTGGAGCCGAAGCTGCTGTCTGAAATCAAGACCCAGAGTTACATGACCGAGCCCTGCTAGAGACGACATACGGTGTCCCCCACAGCGAGACCTCGGCGAGATCCGGTCTCCCATGAAGCTCTAGGAGTGCTGTCTGCAGCAGGTGCCGGAGCTTTGCCGAGAGCTGCGGCTGCTCTAGGCACGGAAGCATGTGGGCATGGCAGGCAGGCACGGCCACCAGGGCTGGGGCTTTGTTTGGTGACCGGGGGGCTCAACCACTGTTCTCTCGGAGATCTGCTGGTCGGAGACCACGACTGTGTGTCTGTGGCTGGGCAATGACACCCCTCCCCCCTTTGTTTTTTGAGACAGGGTTTCTTTGTGTAGTTTTGGTGCCTGTCCTGGATCTTGCTCTGTAGACCAGGCTGGCCTTGAACTCACAAAGATCCACCTGCCTCCCGAGTGCTGGATTAAAGGCGTGCGCTACCGCCACCTGGTGCCCATGACCCTTTTAAGGGCGTTTTCAGAAAAGGACTTTAGGCCTACTTTTCCTTGTGCCGCCAGAAGTTGACAGTTTGAGACTGTCCTGTGTTCTCCACTGTTCAGACACCCTCACTGTCTCAAATTTGGTACATACACTAATCACCTCTAGCTGTGGCTCTTGGCAAGGACCGTGTACCTAGATGATCACTTACCTGCAGACTCCAGGATCTCAGCTTGAAGGGGAGTCTCCAAGTGTTGCATCGTAATTTCCTCCCTGGACCATCCAGCCTTCAGCAAACCCAGGACCACTTCATTGATGACACTGCCCCCAAGGTTACTAAAAGAAACAGTTACTAAAAGTTAACAGCTGATCCCCGCACTCACTCCCACGCGTGTTATTATCTGACCTCCGACACCAGTTCCTGAGCTGGAGCAGAGCAGACGGACACTGCCCTGCTTGGCCCCTGTCCCACCTTCTCTGTGCTTTTTGGTAAACACGTGTGAATCTGCTCAGTTCAGGAAACACTTATGTTCTGTGTGACCTCCAGTGTGACGTGAACGAGATTCTGGGACCGTGTGGCACAACGGAAGACCCAGGTTCCCATCAGGACCCACGGCAGTGACTGTCAGACTCCTGGGGTTGGGGCGGGCGTCTGGGCACAAGACTGCAGCAGAGGCCGGTGGGCTGCAGGGTCAGAAGGGAAACATGAAAGCTAAGCCGTGGCTAGCGGGAAGGACTGGGGGCCGGAAGGCAGGGTAGTGACCTGTTCACGTATGTCCTCAGAAACTCCTTCCCGGTAGAGGAGAAGGACTGGAGAATTCGTTCAGAAAGCACCGTTAGGAGTCAGGTGTCTGCCTGGGCTGCTTGCTCTGCAGCTTCCAAACAGTGAGAAGCAAAAAAAGAAAAAAGAAAGCTTGTTTTGTAGCGCCTGTGTTCTGAGGGCTGAGGACCACAGGGCCGAGCACGGGGATGGCTGTACACTGTTACGACAGGAGTGAGTGACAGGTAAGGCTGGAAGGGCTGGGGACCTGCCGCCAGGACGGTTGCTCCCTATCCCAAGTTGCAGCCCAGCAAGCTCCTGTACCAGCTGAGCCCTCGCTTCCTAAGGCCACAGAATGAGGAATGGAGTGAAGAGCAGGGGAGGCAGGCGCAAATTAAGCTGGGGGTCCAGCATCTCCATTCCTCCTCAAGGCTCAGAGTGCCCCTGGTACCTCAGGAAAGGTCTTATCTTTCTGCTCAGTTTGCATTTGAGTGTATCCTGCCATCCCTAACCTGTCTCCCCAGCAAACAGGTGAGGACCAGTGTGTCCCTCACAGCCACAGGACTTACCAGGGGCCTTGAGTCCCCATTTGGAAGAGTCCAGTAGAACAAGGGCATTCCCCGGGCCCTGCCAGACATCCAGGCCTACAGAAAGTGCTTATATCGCTCATCTGATTTCTGCATCTGCTGCACAGCCTGTCGGGAGGCTTTCTGGTCCACAACTGCATCAGCAGAGACAAGACGACCCCACCACCAGAGATCGTCCCATCTAGATTTGCCACAGTACCCCTATTTACGCCGTCTCCGGGGGACAGCAAACCGGTGAGGTCGGTGACTCACTCAGCCCCAAAGACACCTGCCTGCTTCTCTGTAACCCCAGGGCTCCACTGCACAATTCCTGCATGTTTATCTGCAGCTTCCTTCTGAACTGCCTGCAGCCAGTGTCTTCAGCCCAGCAGGGCTGCATGCCACAGTAGACATACTACCTCTCCAATAAGGAGACCGTGAAGAATGAGACCCTCGATGATAAGAGGGGAGGGATTATGTCCACGCTCCTGCTGGTCTGCGGCTGAGTCAGCGGCTGATTCTGCTGACTCATCACCCTGCTCTGCCCCGGGCCTGGCCGCCTCCCAGTTTACTGTCTGTCCGCTTTTATAGATAAAGCTTACTCGTTTGCAAAATCTTGGCACTATAAAATTGGTTTTTGTCCATATTGGGTAAGCAAGGCCTCCTGGGCTTCACCAACTGTCTGCCTTCAGGTACCTCAAGAGAGCTGGCAAAGAAGCCACCAGTACCTCAACAACAGGTCTCGGGCTCTTTTTCAGGATTAAACTGATTGTGTCAGGGCTGGGTACTTTTCAGTGGGCAAAGTATTTGCTGCCTGAGCATGAAGACCTAAGTTCAGGTCCCCGAGACCCTGGGAAAAGCTGGGCATGGCCGTGTGTGTGCACTTACAACTTTAGTTGTAACAAGGTAGAGCCAAGTGTGGTGACATATGCCTTTAATCCTAGCACACAGGTACGTGGATCTCTGAGTTGTAGGCCAGCCTGATCTACATAGCAAGTACCAAGCCAGCTGGGACTACATAATGAAGTCCTGTCCAAAAAAGTAGTAGTAAAAACAAACAAACGAGAGAGTGATACTGGTCCATGTCAACCTCCACAACACACATGCAAGAATCCTTACCACAAAGGGAAGATAAAGTGAGATTTGTAAACGGTCTTATTAAATTAAAAAAAAAAAAAAACAGGAGCCAGGTATTGGGGTGAATTCTGAAATATCAAAAAAGCTGAATAAGCCACAGCTAATCTCACCTCGCCAACTTTTCAGCCAATCCTGTTTCCTCAAACTGGAAGCCTGTTGAGTCCTCATCCGAATGGATCTCAGCTGAACTGCTGCTGAAAGCCTCTAGTTCCTGGCCCTCACACCTTCTACACCTTTTTGCTTCCTGCCATCACTTCCTGGGGTTAAAGGCCTGTGTCTGTCCCAAACAAGACATGAGACCTCAAGTCCTGGGATTAAAGGTGTGTGCCACCATGCCTGGCTCTGTTTCCAGGGTGGCCTTGAACTCACAGAGATCCACGTGGATCTCAGCCTCCTGGGTGATAGAATTAAAGGTGTGTGTGTGCCACCATTTTTTGGCCTCTATGTCTATATCTAGTGGCTCTGTTCTGTGACCCCAGATAAGTTCATTAGGGTACACAATATATTGGAGGACACAATATCACCACAGAAATTCATTATAGAAGTCAAGTCCAGAGACTCAAATCAACACTACTCTCTCATAACTAGGGCACCAGGGACTCTTGGGGCCCCCCCTCAGGAGGAGGTGGCTTTGGTTCTGCGTGCCTGGAGAAGGACTGGCAGGGTGGCCCATGGCCTCTCCTTGGTGCCAGCCTGCAGCAGCGCTGTTGGGAAGCACTGCCACATCTGTTTCCGCCCCTGGGTAAGTGAACTCCCGGGAAGGCAAGCTCGGCCGCTGTGGGTGGCGTCTCCCAGCCCACCTTCACCCACGTGGACTCGCGCATAACTACGTGGCCTCAGTCGGTCCACCGAGGTCAGGTCTGTAGGGGAAAGGGCAGGGCCACTGCCAGCTGGTCAGTGACCAAATGTTTGCCTTGAGATAGGAGGGTCAGTGGGTCGCACTGGGCAATCTCAGCACCTGAGAGAGTTTGCCAAATTGTGAAGCAACTGGGTGGGAGAGTCAGTGCCTTGGGGACCATTCAGCCGTCTCTGCATGTGAGGATGTCGTGGGACAGCAGAGGCCGCTGCCTCAGAAGGGGGTCAATACTCTGGAAGCTGCTCAGTCTTCACTGTGGTTACATTACCAAATGCCTCTCTTCTCTTAAAACCACCCTGAGATCCTCAGCCCTACTCCATCCTTGCCTTCCACATGCAGAAACCCACATGGCTTAAATCTGTTCCATCTTGTCTTGAGGAACCACCCTAAACCCAAACCTGCCTTCCACAGTTCAGCAGGGAGAAAAAAATCACTCCTACTTCCCCAGGGTACCCTAAAGCCTAGAAAATCCCACAAGGGTGGCCCATGGCCAGGGAGTAAGTGGCAGATTGGTAAGGGGCTTTGGTGAAGCATTCATACGGGACAAGTTTCTTCTCTGCTTCCAACAATGCCATTTTGGGGATTTGGGTACATGGGACAAAAGCATGAGCCGTTCTGAAGTAGCTGCTCTTGCTCAGCAGCCCCGGGACACATCCCATCACAAATGTGAGAGACCCGCCCTTCACTCTACACTTCCAGAGGAGAGACAGAAGGGGTGGGAATCCTGAGGAATGTTCAAGAGTTTTTTTCTACTTGATTTTAGAACAAATAGCTGACTTGAAAACCAAAGCTCTCAGACTCTTTGGTAACCCCCACCCCACCCCCATCTCTATGCAGGGAATGTGGCCTGCAGATGCTAACTCTCCAGCTCTGCCACCTCCGCTTATCCCCAAGACCCAAGGACTGCTTCTCTCCAGGAAAGGGCACTAGACCCAGAGACCAACAGTGGCAACTCCACCCACCTTTACGACCTGCCTGGGTCACATTTCCTGTGACTGCCTTCCACCATATCCCTCCTCACCACCTTCAGGCAGGGATTCTAGATTCACATCACCAACACCACCAAGAACTGTTGCTTAAGGAAAAGTTCTGAACACCTCCCCAAGACTCCTGAAGATTGTCTATGAGAATCTTCTAGCTCAACAGAAGGTCTGCTCCTGGGCTTAGAAACCTCACTTAGCTCAGCCTCAGCTGGGACTACTTCTGGGACCCCAGTGAAACCTCAACACTGAATTGCCCAAGACTCACACCTAAGCCTCAACTGGTCAAACACCCACCCAACAAAGCAGACACAAGATTTCCACACCCAAAACCACTACCAACAACGTAAGTACAGATGCCTAGGTCCCATGGTCTTGCGGGCCGCAAGAATATATCATAGAGATTCAGCTGTGTATTAAAGCTGAACTTTGACCAGCCAAGGGTCTGTCAAAAGGCAAAGCCATTTATTATGAATATTTGGTGTTACCCAGCTTTTAATATTTCAGCTGTCTTCTGCTATGAAATCCTTGTGTGCCCAAACCTATTGGTAAACAGTTCAGCTCTCCAGACCTGCTGAACCTACTAAGTTACTAACTGCCCTGCTGAACTTAGGAGACAAACTGGAGGGAGACGCCTAGCTTTGTTTCCTGTGCTAGGAAGCTCAGACCATCCCCTGGCCTTGAGGAGGCCTAGTGGTTCTCCAGAGCACTTTGAGAACAAAAGAAGTTTTTACATATCAAGGTGAGAGATAAAACAACATTCCTGAGGAGCCAGGGAACCACATGCCCAGGGAAAGAAAAGGCAGGTATTTTCTGTAGAATAGGACTGGAGAAGAGAAAAGAGAACTAGATGGGTAAGAACTTGAGAGAAACTAACTGAGATGGGGAAGAACTAGATTGAAGGGCTAGAAGAGAGGACTAGAGGAATGAGATGGAAGATGAGGAAGAGCCAGATGGGGAAGAACAAGATGAAAGAGAAGGAGATGAGAGAGGAGCTGATATGGGAAAGAACTAGATGGATGAGAACCTAGATAAGACAGAACTAGATGAAGGAATTAAGATGGAACCTGGAGGGGACAAGAGATAAATGTAGCTGGGCGGTGGTGGCACACGCCTTTAATCCCAGCACTTGGGAGGCAGAGCCAGGCGAATCTCTGTGAGTTCGAGGCCAGCCTGGGCTACCAAGTGAGCTCCAGGAAAGGCGCAAAGCTACGCAGAGAAACCCTGTCTCGAAAAACCAAAAAAAAAAAAAATAATAATAATTAAAAAAAAAAAAAAAGATAAATGTAAAGAGAAACTGGGCAAGAAAAGAGCTAAAAATGAGAGCAGAGTATAAGCTTGTAGAGAGAGAACTGACAGAATAATAAAGTGTATGGACTAAGGAATTTTGTGTATATAGATTCATTTCCTTTCTTCAAAGATTAATTATCAGCTGGTTGTAGATTCTTCCCGGACCCTGGGAGGGGACTATCAAGGGGCTGGACCCCCATGGTCCCCAATACCATGGCAAATACTCAGGAATAATGGAAACAGTAAGTCTCCACCAAACATTAGTGCTTCCATAGTAATGTCAGAAAATCAAGTTAGATGACATACATGACGATTTCAAAACAGCAATAATAAACATGATCTAGAAACTCAAAGTCACCAGGCGGTGGTGCTACACGCCTTGAATCTCAGAACTTGACAGGTGGGTGGATCTCTGAGGCCAGTCTGGTACAAAGCAAATTCTAGGCTAGCCAGGCTCCATAGAAAGACCCTGCCATATACGTAGGCAGAATATTCTGTCCCCCCAGCCAGCTCCCAAATAACCACAGAGACTTATTAATTATAAACACTAAGCCGATAGCTTAGGCTTGTTACTAACTAGCTTACATCTCAAATTAACCCATATTTTTATCTATGTTCTACCACTCAGTACCTTTTTCCAAGGTACAGCATGTCCATCTTGCTTCTCCCTGTGTCTCCTGGCAACTCTGCCCTTCATTCCAGCACTCTCTCCCTGTCTGCCAGTCCCACTAACCTCTTCCTGCCTAGCTATTGGCCATTTAGCTCTTTAGTAAAACAATGAGAGCAACACATCTTCACAGTGTACAAAAAGATTATGCCACAACACATATATGTATCGCAGTCTGGAGACAAAGTAGAGGAGAAGGGATCAAATCACACAGTCAAAGAAAATGACAAACACCAAAACACCCTAAGAACAGGATGTGCAAGAACCCTGGGGCACTAGAGAAGGACTAAACCTACAAATCACGGGCACAGGAGAAGAGGCCCAGGTCAAAGGCCCAGGTCAATATTGTCAGCAAAATCAGACGTCCCAGGGGCTAGAAAGATGGCTAAGTGGTTAAAAGCACATACATTTTCAGAGGACCTGGGTTCAACTCCCAGAACCAACATCAGGTGGCTCACAACTTCCTGTAATTCCAACTCCAGAGTATCTGACACCTCTGGCCTTGGTGGCCACTGAACTCACATGCACATAATTTAAAAAATAATAAATCTTAAAAAAAAAATCCTCTAATCTAAGGAAAGAGATGGCTGTCATGTCTAAGAGTCATACAGAACACCAAACAGACATGACCAGAAAATGAAAACATAGCATACCAAAATTTATGGAACATACTGAAAACTAAGAGTTATGTTTATAGCACTATGTGCCTACATAAAAAGAAATTGAGAGAGCTCAACTTAATAACTTAATGATGCACTGAAGGCCTTAGAAAAACAAGAACAATCAACAGCACTCCAAAAAAAGTAAAGCCAATTCTAGTAAAATAGAAACGAAAACAAAACAAAAATACAAAGAAACAATGAAAGAAAGCATGATTCCTGGAAAAAATTAACAAGCTTGACAAACCTTTAGCCAAGTTAACCAAGAGAGAGAGAAAGGGGATCCAAATGAATAAAGTTAGAGACAAAAAGGAAAGCTGTTGTAGAATATTAGTTGAAGATGTGTTACATTTGTTTATGCTGTGGAGGAGGAGAGGAGGACATCAGGGGCCAGCCTCCCAGCTACACAGCAAGCCATGGAGTAAAAAGTAAGGAAAGATATATAAAGATAAAAGCCCAGAAGCAAAAGATAGGTGGGATAATTAAGTTAAGAAAAGCTGGCTAGCCGGGCGGTGGTGTCAGCACATGTCTTGAATCCCAGCACTCGGGAGGCAGAGGCAGGAGTACTTTGTGAGTTTGAGGCCTGGTCTACAAAGTGAGTCCCAGGAAAGGCACCAAAGCTACACAGAGAAACCCTGTCTTGAAAAACCAAAAAGAAAAAAAGAAAAGAAAAGCTGGATAGAAACAAGCCAAGCTACAGCCAGGCATTCATAAGTATTTATTTGGGAGTATTTATTTTATGTGTATTTATTTGGGAGGTGGGTGGCGGGCCCCCAAAGAGTAAAAGAGTAAAGAGTAAAAACAACCAACTACAGGAAGCATTACTACAGACCTGAGGGGGTCCAGAGAGCTGTGATGGTATATATTAAAAGCTATATCCCACCAAACTGGAAAACTGAAAAGAAATGGGTCAATTTCTAGATGTATAAAACCTGCCAAAGTTAAATCAAGATGAAGTAAATAATCTGAATAGACCCACAGCATCTGGTGAATAGATGTTCTCATGCTGTCGGGGGCCATGTCTGAGGAGCTGCAGTCAGCAAGGGAGCTTATGGAGTCCAACTCTCTGAGTAGCAAAGCCCCGGGGTGGGGGTGGGGGTGGGGGAGGGGAAGGACTGTCTCCTGAACTCCCCTGCTTCTGCCGTGCTTCGCGCTTTCGCTTCCTCCTCCTCCTCCTCTTCCCGCCTGATCCTGCTGTATGTGGCCCGGTGTGGCTGCCATGTGAAAGGATCCCACTGTATCTAGTGTAGCATGGTTGTTTCTTTGGAAAATCCCACTCCTCACTGGGCAATTGACTTCCAGATCATAATGAAGATGATTCTTATAAGAGCAATGAGGATTACTTAGATCTGTGATTTTTTTGGTTTTGTTTTTGTTGTTTGTTTGTTTTTCGAGACAGGGTTTCTCTGTGTAGCTTTGGTTCCTGTCCTGGATCTCACTCTGTGGCCCAGGCTGGCCTCGAACTCACAGAGATCCACCTGCTTCTGACTTCTTTTTTTTTTTTTTGGTTTTTCGAGGCAGGGTTTCTCTGTGTAGCTTTGCGCCTTTCCTGGAACTCACTTGGTAGCGCAGGCTGGCCTCGGCCTCACAGCTTCTGACTCTTGAGTGCTGGGATTAAAGGAGTGTGTCACCACCGCCTGGCAGGTAATCTTTTCCTGTGTAGAAATGTTTGTCTTAGGTATAAAAGGGATAAGAGAAAACCAAAAGATATAAGAAGGAAAGAAGTAGAAGAAGAATAAGGAAAGATGTGGAAAGAAAACAACAGGGAAAAATAGAAAAGAAACTAGGAAGAAGAAGAAGAAAAAGGAAAACAGGGTAAAAGAACAGAACAGAGAAATAACAGAGAAGGAAGAACCCCAGCAGAGAGACAAAAATAAAATGATTAAATGTTGGCCCTCAGAAAGAAGTCTCCTGTGTGTGTGCAGTTTGCTGACACCACACCTCCTTTCCAGTTCCTCTGACACTGCTGAAAGCTGGCCTTTCAGAAGAACATAGCACCCAGTGAATAGACCCACAGCACCCAGTGAATAGACCCACAGCATCCAGTGAATGGACCCACAGCACCCAGTGAACAGACCCACAGCATCCAGTGAGATAGACCCACAGCATCCAGTGAGATAGACCCATAGCACCCAGTGAATAGACCCACAGCATCCAGTGAATGGACCCACAGCATCCAGTGAGATAGACCCACAGCATCTAGTGAGATAGACCCATAGCACCCAGTGAGATAGACCCACAGCATCCAGTGAATAGACAGACCCACAGCACCCAGTGAGATAGACCCACAGCACCCAGTGAACAGACCCACAGCACCCAGTGAACAGACCCACAGCATCCAGTGAATAGACCCACAGCATCCAGTGAATAGACCCACAGCACCCAGTGAACAGACCCACAGCACCCAGTGAACAGACCCACAGCACCCAGTGAACAGACCCACAGCACCCAGTGAATAGACACAGCACCCAGTGAATAGACCCACGGCATCTAGTGAGATAGAAACAGTAACTAAAAATCTCCCAACTATCACAGACATGCATGCAGGTAAAACACATAAAAAATAAAATGAATGATCTAACAAATTTTTAGAAGCACCTAACTATAAAAACCCCAGGACCAGATGGATTCAGTGCAGAATTTTACTTGACCTTCAAAGAACTAACAGAAAAACTCAAATCCCTTTTATGAAGCCAGTTTTATTCTCATACCACCACCAAAGAACCAATAACAATAACAACAAACAGAAAATTATAGACCAATCTCCCTGATGAAAAGATGTAGAATTCTCAATAAAATATTTACAAATTGAATCAAAGAACATCAAAAAGATTACCCACCATGATCAAGTCACCTTCATTCCAGAAATGTAGGGATGAAGCAATATATGTAAATTAATAAATAAAATCCACCACATAAATAGATGGATCACCTCATTAGACATAGAAAGGGCCTTTGACAAAAATCCAGCATCCATTCATGATAAAAGTCCTGGGAGAATAGGGATAACAGGAGACTTACCTCAACAAAATAAATGGAATACACAGGAAGCCAACACCATCCTAAACAGAGGAAAACTCAAAGCATTTCCACTAAAATCAGGAATGGCAGAATGTTCACTCTGTTCCCTCCTGTGTAACCCAATGCTAGAGAGCAGGACACGTGGAGGAGACTGAGGGGTACAAGGAAGAAGTCAGAGCATCCTTATTTGCAGATGATGTGATTCTATACACTAAAGACTCCACCAGAAAACTGCAGCCAATACTTTCAGCAAAGTAGCAAAATATAAAACACTAAAAAATTAGTGGCATTCCTATATACAAATGTCAAACACACCAAGACTGAGATCAAGGGAACGAACCCATTCACAATGGCCTCAAAAATATCCTGGAATAAATCTGAGGAAGTGAAAGACACGTACAATGAAGACTTTAAGACACTGAGAAAGGAAAGAAAGGAAAACTGAATAAGATACCAGAGGTTGAAAGACCTCCCATAGTTATGGATTAGTAGGATTAATACTGTAAAAATGACCATCTTACCAAAAGCAATCTACAGATTCAACACAATCCCCATTAAAATTCCAATGCAGTTCACAAAAATTGAAAAAAAAAAAAACAAAACAGCATGGTACTTGGATACAGACAGACTTGATCAGTGGAATCGATCAAAGACCTCCATATTTACCCACACACCCACAGCCACCACATAGCTACATGTAGAAGAATAAAACTTCATTCTTATCTCTCACCCTGCACAAATCTCAACTCCAGGTGGATCAAGGATCCCAACCTAAGACCCAATACCTTGAATTTGACTGAGAAAATAGGAAGGAAGGACACTTGAACTCATACACACATGAAAGGACTTTCTGAATAGGACCTCAGTAGCACAAGCATTGAGATCAACAATTAATAAACAGGACCTAATAAAACTAATTTAAGGTTTCTGTACAGCAAAGGACACCATCACTCGAGTGAAGAGGCCGCCTACAAAACAGGAGGGAACAGCTACATATCTGACTGAGAGTTAGTGCCTAGGTGTACAAAGAACTGAAAAAAATTAAACATCAAGAAAAAAACAATTAAAAATGGGACATGCAACTAAACAGAGTTCTCAAAAGACGAAAGAAATACAAATGGCCGTCTTAGTCAGGGGTACTGTTGCTGTGATAAACACCAGGACCAAAAGCAAGCTGGGGAGGAAAGGGTTGATTTGGCTTACACTTCCACTTTGCTGTTCATCACTGGAGAAAGTTGGGACAGGGACTCAAACAGGGCAGGAACTTGGAGGCAGGAGCTGATGCAGAGGCCATGGAGGGGTGCTGCTTACTGGCTTGCTCCCCATGGCTTCTCAGCCTGCTTTCTTTGGGGCCTCCCACATCAATAATTTAAAAAATGCCCTACAGGCTTGCCTGCAACCTTACCTTATGGAAGCATTTAGGTTCCCTTCTCTGAGACAATAGTTTGTTTCAAGTTGACATAAAACTAGCCAGCACACAGTTCACTGTAGAAAGTAGGTAGTGTGGGAAATCAGGGCGGGAAGCTGGAGGCAGGATCTGATGCAGAGGCCATGGAGGAGTGCTGCTTACTGGCTTGCTCCTCGTGGCTTGCTCAGCCTGCTTTCTTATAGAACCCAGGGCCACTAGCCCAGGGATGGCACCTCCCATGAGGGCTTGGCCCTCCCCCATCAATCACTAAGAAAATGCTGGATCTTATGGAGACATTTTCTCAACTGAGGCTCCCTCCTTTCTGACGACTCTAGCTTGTGTCAAGTTGACATAAACTAGCCAGCACACTAAGAAACATTTTTAAAATTTTCAACATCCTTAACTATCAGGGAAATGCAAATTAAAACTACTTTGAGATTTCATCTTACTGTTGTAGGATAATGTGTCTCTGCTAAGGCACCTTCTGATTGGTTTAATAAAGAGCTGAACAGGAGCTAGGCAGGAGAGGATAGGCGGGACTTCCGGGAACAGATAGGAACTCTGGGAAATACAGGCAGGATTCACCAGCAAGACAGAGCAAGCCACACATACAGTATGGAGGAGAGGTAATGAGACATGTGGCAGAATGTAGATTAATATAAACGGGTTAATTGAAGTTGTAAGAGCAAGTTGGGAACAAGCCTAAGCTAAGACTGAGCTTTCATAATTAATAAGAAGTCTCTGTGTCATTATTTGAGATCTGGTGGTCCAAAGAAAGTCCGACTACATCTTACCCTAGTCAGAATGGCCAAGATTAAAAAACAACCAATGACAAATGCCAGCATGGATGTGGGGAAAGGAAACATTTACTGCTGTTGAGAGTACAAATTGGTGCAGCCACTATGGAAATCAGTGTGGAGACTTCTCAAAAACCTAAGAGTGAGCACACACTCCAGCCACACCAGTCTTGAGCAGACATTCAAAGAACTGTATTTCCTACTATACAGATACACACTCATCCATGTTCACTGCTGCCCTGCTCACAATAGCTAGGAAATGAAAACCTGGATGTCTATCCACTGAGGAATGGATAATGAAGATGAGGTATATTTACACAATGGAGTATCGTTCAACTGTCAAGAAAAAGGAAATGATGAAATTCACAGGTAAATGCATGGAGCTGGAACCCGTCATTCTGAGGTAACCTAGACCCAGAAAGACAAACGGCAAGCTTCCTCTCATTTCTGAGTGTTAGCTTTAAACTTTCAGATATGTGTGTTTCATTTGGAATTACTCACAGAGGTCAGGAAATTACCACAGGGTCACAGGGAGAGGTTTCCAAGAAGGGGAGATGGAGCACAGTGGTGTAGAGTTAAAGGGGATAATGGAGCAGGAAGGGTTAAACTGGGGTGGAGGAAGGGAGGGTAAAGGAGGGAATATAGGAAGAGATAAATAACATTTAAAGATGCTGGAAAGGCGTGGGAGTAGCCCCACTTTCTGGTTGGATCTAAGTCTCACACCACACATTGAAACCCAATGCCTGTACCATTATTGGGCCAAGAAGCAATGCCTAGACATGTCATTGGCTCTAGACATGTCATCGGCCCTACAGGAGAACCACCACTATTATTCTGCTAAATGTACATGGTATTAAATGGACTTCTAATGGCTTATCACTATACCCATAGATTACTGCATCTCTCACCCCTCATCAGAGAGGCTTCTATTCGCAGTAAATGATTAGCACAGAGCCCTACAACTGGCCGAGGTGCCCAGCTCTAAATGGATCATAAATACCTCACCCATTCCTCCAAAGGCTCAAGGATCATTTCGGAAGGGGAAGTTGGAAGAGTGTAAGAGCGGGGGGGGGGGGGGGGGGGGGGGGGGGTAGATGATCACAAGGGAACGGAGCTCTGGACACAGCAGGGCAGCTGCGCATGGAAACTCACAGCCTGTTGTGAAAGCATGCACAAGATCGGTGAAGCCCAAGACAAAGCAAATCCCAGGAGGAGAGGGGAGTTGGGCACTACGTCCCAGTCCCACGCTAGCTGAGGAGCTGGTTTAGCAATTACTAGCTACCGGGAGAGAGAGTCTGTTTTAGTCTGTTTTTGCTTTGTGTAGCCCTTGGTAAGTCGACCCCGTTCCAGTGGAAGACCACACATCCGAGAATATTTGGGATTCACAAATTGGTCTTGATGAGGTTTGTTGTTTGTTTGTTTGAAGGGACACAAAGTTGGATGGGTAGGAAGGTGGGGAATGGATCTAGTGACTGGGATTGGGCTGTGTGTGTGTGTGTGTGTGTGTGTATGATCGAAACACGTTGTACGAAAAACCTAAACAAAAAAAAAAAAACCAAACAAACCCCGATGTTTCCGATGCTCTTTGCAAAGGCCTTTGAGGCGGCTGCGCAGACAGGCAGCTCCCCTTTTCTAGCTCCTGCCAGAGTCCCTGGGAAGTGACCCCAGAGAATGCTGGGGAAGCGGGGTGAGTAGGGAGGCCTCAGCGTCCCTTGCCTGCTTCCTAGCTGTGGGGCTTTGGCTTCGGGAAGGCTTCTTGCCAGCCAGCACCCCACTCCCGGGCCTCCCGCTCAGACCTCACCTGAGAAAGAGGAAGATGGCGCGTGGCGGTTCCGCGCCCTGGGCCTCGGGGACCCTGGCTTCCAGGTGCGGTCCAAGCAGCTCCAGCAGCTCCGGGTGCAGCTTCTCCGCTTCGTCAAAGATGAACATGCTCTGCTGACAGCGCCGCCGCGTCTCCTGCATCTGCCACCGCAGCTCCTCCTGCACGGGACGCGGGGAGCTGCAGACCTCGGAGGAGCGTGGGCTCCTGTCTCCACGGCGCAGGTGCAGCGGGGCACCGAGGCTGGGCCCCACCCACCATAACTACCGAACCCAAGCCCTGGCTCGGGTCCCACCCAAGCTTCCCAGCTGACTCTCCTGTACCTGGCCTGAGCATCTCCACCTGGGAAGTTCGTGAGAGAAGCTCCTCTGCCCCAGGGAACGAGCATCCGCCAGGTGCTTTCTCCAGGACCAAAGAAGTCCCACTCTGGAGCTAAGGACCACCTCACCCTCCCCAGGGCCAGAGATGCTGGGCTTAACAACCCAGAGATAGAGGAAAGGCTCAAAGGCCCAGAGGCTGCCAACCCCACGCCCTTGGCCTCTCAGAAGCAGACCGCCCACTGGTACCCAGACAAGGCCGAGATCTCAAGGGAGCCAGCCTGCTCTGTCTGGTGCACAGGCAATGTGTAACTTGAGGGTTGGTTACCACAGGGGCGCCCCACCGCAGGGCTTTCAACCCTCCACCGAACATAAGCTTTGTGATTCTCTCAGAGCTGGGCACAGCGGCTTCTCAGGCAGCTTGGCTAATCTACACGACCTACCCATCTCGGCCTCCTTGGCATCTCCACCCCTCCGACACCCAAGCATGTGAGTGTGTGCCCACGTCAGTTTTCTAGTGGGGAAGTGACGTTCTCAAGGAGTTTTGCTGCAGTCAACTCCAGAGAATTCCTCCTGGGAAAGCTCGGCTGTCGACTGCCTGACCGGGGCGCATCTTGGGGCTCAGGACACCCTGTCTTTGCCCTCCAAGGCCATACTGAAACTACCGGGTGACTCAGGAAAGCTCTGTCCTCAAGGCTGACATAATCCTCCCAGTTCACACACACCCAAGCACTACAGTTGAAAGCCAGCATGGGTGTGGTCACGGCGGTCTGCTCTTGTTCAGGCTAATTTTACTACATGTGTAAATGGAAAAAAAAAACCCAAAACCCTTCAAATAGCCAAACAGTAAAGGAGCATGTGTCCACCGGCTTGCTGGCACATAACAACCTGCTATGGGAAGAACTGGGGAATCACATACGATAGGAGGTGAGGATATGCCAGTGCATGTCTTTTTTAAATGCTGCAGTGTAGTTAAGTAGTAGATTCCTTGTCTAGCATGCTGGCGGCCCTCAGTTCAATTTCTAGCAACCACGTTTTTAAAAGTGAGCATAGTGCATGCCTGTGATCCAGCACTTGGGAGGCTGAGGCAGAAGGATCAAATCACTATTGTTGCGTTCATGGTTCAATGATACACTTCAGGGGGGAGAAGAAAACCCCAACAAGCCATTTGAAACAAGCCCCTCTGCATGTTAGTTCCCTAGGCTGATGTCAGGGTTAACTCGCGCATTCCCGTTTGAATGCAGGCAATCATGCTTGTAAAGCCCAGCCACAGGTTCATGGCCCGGTGCACATCTGGGGAAGGGAAACAAGCCAGCCGAACACGCCCGTCTAATGAAACTACAGTGGTGTGAAATGGCTGGGAAGAGGAGGTCTGATAGCAGCAGAGGTCCAGGATGTGTGTGCGTGCGTGAGTGTGTTTGTGAGTGTGTGTGCGTGTGCGTGTGCGTGGGAGACCATGGGAAGTTCACAGTGCTAACTGTAGTAAGTTACGGATGCTGTGGCCTTTGGGGAGGGGTGGTAAAGTTTATGCTTTTTTTCTATTCCTTACACATATCACTGTTTTTTGTTTTTGTTATTATTGTTGTTTTTGAGAGGATCTCATTGTGCATCCCAGGCTGGTCTTGAACTCAAGATCTCCCTGCCTCAGCCAACAAGTGCTGGGATTACAGGCATGTGCCACCACACCAGATATATTTCACTATTCTTAACACACACACACACACACACACACACACACACACACACACACACACACCCCAAAACAAAAGCCTGTGACTCTGTTGCCGCTGTGCGTGGCTCCAGTGTGCAGCAGTCACGGAAACAGTTCCAGTGTGTTCTGGAAACATCAGTTTTCCCACCTGGTGCTCTGGGCTGCCTCTGGGGAAGGGCAGGGAGTGGCCGCCTGGGGACAGGTTCTGGCCCTGCAGCTGCCCGTCCCCATCCCGAACTCGTCTGCCCTGGAGCCTGCCTCCTTGTGGTGTCAGCATCCACCCAGCACGCGCCCCGCTGCCAGGCCAGTGAGGCTCCCAGCACGGCGGCCTCACCTTGTAGACGTCCACATACTTGGGGTGTGGGAAGTGGAAGGTGGAGATGAGCATCCTGACACAGTCACTCCTCAGTCCGTCCCGGTACAGGTTCTCCGCCAGCATCCGGGCCACGAAGTTCTTGCCTGTGCCGGACCAGCCATGGAACGCCAGGGCCAGGGCCTTGTCTACTCGGGGGGTCTCCAAGTAGCCCCTCACTGCTCGTAGGACCAGCTTGCTAGCCAGATGCTGGCCATGCAGCCGGACGTGCAGATCCGATTCTAAGCCTGGAAGGAGGAAGGGACCACAGTGAGAGAGAGGCACAGGGGCTTGTGGGTACCGCTTCCCCGCCACACCCCCGCATGTCTACCGTCTGATCCCCGTGACCCCAGAACAAGAAGCAGGAAGGCAGACCTCACAGCCAATGGTACTCAAAGGCCATTTCCTGAAGAACTGAGAGATCAAGACTGAACTCTGGAGACTAGAATTATCCTTTCTGGATACGCCACTCAACGGGTGGACAGGCCGGTGTGGAGGGGCCCCAGCGCATCTCCAGGGGCTCCCATCCCCGCTCCAGGAGTTCCTGTTCTCTGTCTGTCATCCCGTCCCAAGCTGGCACATACTTGGGCAGCTCCCCACAGCCCGGCCTGCTTTCCTTTGCCCCCTGAAGGGACACGGACTGGAGGGAGGGAAGCCGGCTGCCAGCTGGGGTAAGGTACCAGCCCTTAACTATCTATCATCAAGACCGATCGGCTGGGCACCTCGAGCCAACCCAGAGGAGCTCTGGAATGTTAGCAGGTGACGGTCTACTACAAAACACAGCCAGGGCTGTTACACAGAGAAACCCTGTCTTGGGGGAAAAAAAGCAAAAAGCAAAAACCAAACAACACATCACCGCCATCACCTCGCTTCGTTTCAAAACCACTGGTTCCGCTAAGGGAAAATTGTCTCCCCTATCATCAGAACTAGGAAGCTTCACATTGGGACTTCCAGGCCCTGAAGAAGAGTGGGTCATCTAAAAAAGAGAGGGTGGCCTGCTGTGAATCCACATTCAGACTTCCCGACCTGTACGCGGGCTGAGATTCCACCCTGTGCTAGATCCTGCTTCAGACACACGTGTGGTCTGTCCCTCTTTCCTTCCTTCCTTCTCTCTCTTTTTGTGAGTGTGTATGTTCCTGTATGTGTGTAGGGGCATGGCACACACATGTGAAGGCCAGAGGTTCACATCAGGCATTATCCTCAACCACTTTCTATCTTGTTTGCCTTGGTTTTTTTGAGATTCTGTATAACAGCCCTGGCTTTCCTGGAACTCACTCTGTAGACCAGGCTGGCCTCGAACTCACAGAGATCCGCCTGCCTCTGCCTCCCGAGTGCTGGGATTAAAGGCATGTGTCACCACCACCAGCTTCTGCCTTGTTTTTTAAGGCAAGATGAACCCAGGGCTGGGGTGTGGCTAGACTTGACTTTTCCACCAAGCCCTAGGGATCCTCCTGTCACAGCTCCCCACCCCCGTGGGTGTGCACGAGTGTGCGCCCGTACCTAGCTTTCACACGGGGCTGGGGATTGGACTCAGACCCTCACGCTGTGTGACGCACTATACCCCGGCCGTCTCCTCAGCCTCACTGGCACTTTTTCTAAGTAAGTGACCCAAAGTTTAGTTTGTGCTTCAAGGTGGCAGGGATGCAAGAGCCAGGGCAGGAGAACTCCAGACAAGCTCCAGGGGAGGAACTGCTTCTGGGGAAACTGGGAAATTTTGCAAAGGATTAAACCACAGGGCCCTTGTCAGAACAGGTTTTGTGTCTGAGGCTGAATACCACACGGCAGAGTTAAAACTCTTCACTACCTGCAGCATGCAACAGATCCACCTACATAATAAAAAGTACAGGAGGAGAAGGTTGGTTAGTATTTGTTTAGATGCATGCGGGCAGGCTGGGGTACACAGGCTTTCTGGGGACAATGCCCATCCATGGAATGCTATGGATTGGTTTATAACGGAAAAGAACTTTGTTTCTCTCAGGAGACAGAGCCTCTCCTCCCCCGTAGCCTTACTTTAAAGATAAATCAAGAAGCCCAGGTTATCCCCCCACAGACATTTGCCGGTTAAACTTAGAGACAGACAGTTTTGTTTGGTTTTGTTTTGTTTGTTTGGGTCTCTCTACATATCCTAGGCTAACCTTAGATATTCATGATCCCACCTCAGTTTCCCAAGTGCGGGATCACTGGGGTAGGACAGCACATCTGACTGACTACAAAGGAACACTGTGTGTGTTGTGTGTATGTGTTCCTGTGGGTGTGACGTGAGTGGAGGTCAGCATCAGGCATCCTCCTTATGCTCTCCCCTGTCTCCTCTGTTGTTGTTGAGACAGGGTCTGCCCCTGAACCTGCTGCTCATCGACTGGACAACCTGACTAACAGCTTCAGAGACCCACCTGTCTGCATCCCTAACCCTGGAGTTACAGTGTACAGTGTTGTGCCCAGCTTTTATGTGGGTGCTGGGGATCAGAACTCCGATTCCCATGCTTGCCCTGCAGGTGCTGTGCCAAGTGATCCATCTCCCCCTCCCCTACAAAATAACATTTTAAAAAACAGTTTAATTTTTTAATTACGTGTGTGTGTGTGTGTATATGTGTGTGTGTGTGTGTGTGTGTGTGTAGTCATGGGTTTGTGGAGACGAGGGCAGCCGCCTGCAGAAGCCAGGAGAGTGTCAGCTCCCCCGGAAGTGGAATTAGAGGCAGTGGTGAACCTGCCCAACGTGAGTGGTGGGACTCACAGTTAGGTCCTCTAAAAAGTGGTGGCTCCCAGCGGCTGAGCCCTCTCTCCGGCTCTTAGGAACATTTTAACCACAATTTTGGATCAGCTTTTTGGCTCTCTACTCTCAGCCATCCTCTGAGAGGTTACTTGCTATTCCTGTTCTGGTCCCAGCTCTCCTGAAAGGGGGCATGTTGTAGAATATTATTTTAAGATGTGCTACATTTGTTTATACTGTGAAACATTTGTTTTAATGATGCAAAGATGTGCTGCATGCTTTTATGTTGCATTTGTTTAACTCTGCAAAGCTGTGTTACCGTGCTTGTCTAAAACACCTGATGGTCTAATAAAGAGCCGAATGGCCAATAGCTAGTCAGGAGAAAGGATAGGTGGAGCTGGCAGGTGGAGAGAATAAATATGAGGAGAACTCTGGGAGAAGAGAAGAGAACAAGGAGAGAAGGACTTCAGGGGCCAGCCACCCAGCTACACAGCCAGACACCAAGTAAGAAGGAAAGAAAAGGTATACAGAAATAGAGAAAGATAAAAGCCCAGAGGCAAAAGATAGATGGGATAGTTTAAGTTAAGAAAAGCTGGCTAGAAACAAGCCAAGCTAAGGCCAGCCATTTATAATTAAGAATAAGCCTCCATATGTGATTTATTTGGGAGCTGGGTGGCTGGGCCCCCCCAAAAGAGTGAAAACCAACCAACATTTTGGCCTTCCAACATGGGGCCGTAGAAAGCTGAACTACAGGGGTAGTCTGTGTCAGATTCTCAGTCTCCCCAGAACTCAACACAAGGCCTGGTACATACAGCTCAACAGAGATGAGCTGTTCCTCCTCAGACCCTCTCCCAGGGATAGTAGGGCATGACTGCAGAGACATCTTCAGTCTAGACTGGGGACAGATGGTGACTGGGGCCTAGCCCGTGTCTCACTGTCTCCTGCCAGCTGCCTCAGCTGGGTGTGACACGTTCATAGATCTCAATAAGTTTCACACCCTTAAACTAAAGATAAAACGTGTTCCCAGCTCTTGGGGCACTGGGAGTGGGGTGGGGTAAAGGGCTTTTTGCCCCTGATCTAAATATCTCCATACTCTGAAAAACAAAACAAAACAAGGCTGGGCGGTGGTGGCAAACGCCTTTAATCCCAGCACTCACACTCGGGAGGCAGAGCCTGGCAGATCTCTGTGAGTTCGAGGACAGCCTGGTCTACAAAGCCAGTTCCAGGAAAGGTGCAAAGCTACACAGAAAAACCGTCTCGGAAAAACCAAAACAACAACAACAACAACACAAAACCCCAAAACCAAACCAAACCCAAAACAAAACAAAACAAAACAAAAAACCAGGTGGAGGGCTGGGGCTGGGTACTTGCCTAGCATGCCTAAGCACTAGCTCTACGAAGACACCCCCACAGGAAGTATTTGGACACTCCTTCCTAAATAGTAGAATGTAATACCCGCCAAGGACACCATCAGGGTGTTGTTCCTATTGTTGGAGGGGAAATCGTGGCGTTCAAAGCCTGGTCAGAAGTGACCCTCAAACAACCGCACACCCGACTTTCCTCTCACTGGAGGAGGGGGAAGGGTGGAGGGTAAGTTTCTCAACTAGTCGCTTCTCCACGGTCGCCCACCCCTCTCCCCCCAGATTCCCCGGACCCTGGAAATCACGCCAGCGCCAACCTGTCAAGTTGTTGGAGATCCTGCAGTCCCCGCCACGGGTGCAGCAGTCTTGAAAGCGACAGAACCACTCGGCGAGCCTATCCAGGGACCGCCGGCCCCACAGAGGAAGGCTCCAGCCTGGAAAGGAGATGCTATGAGATGGCGAGACGGTGATGAGCGAGGCAACCCTGAGGCTTCTCAGTGACAGCGCCCAAACCAGAGTCCGGGTCCCAACTCCCAGCCAGGCTCCCGCATGTGCTCCAGCGCTGCCTCCACGAGCCGCAGAGGCGAACGCATCTGGGGTTGGGGGGGGGGGGCAATCACCGGTTGTGTCTACAAAGGACTTTCTCTAAGCCATCAGTCAGGCGGGCAAGAATGGGGAGACTGTGAGGGTCTAGAGGAATCGGAGCAGGTGAGGCGCGGCAGGCAGCCAGACCTCTTGCTGTGCCCAGGGGCTGCGCCAGATGTGCAGTGGCCAGGCCTCCTAGTGCGCGGAGGCTGCCGCGGCTCCCGCTAGGTGCGCGACGCTGGTGAGGCTGGCAGGTGAGCGAGGGGGCGGGCGGCGGGGACCGCTCTTACCCAGCGGCGGCGCGGGGGGCTCCTGGTCCTCGCAGTGATCGGGCCACACGGAGCAGCTGAAGAGCGTCCAGTACCGTCTGGAGAGGGCCCCGACCGTCCTCAGCTGCTCCTGCAGGCGCTGGACACCCGGCCAAGGGGCCGGCTCTTCGGCCTCCTGCCCCGGGCTTTTGGCACCACGGTGGCCCTGCGTGCCCGGGGGGCGCAGTGGCATCAGCAGCAACAGCCAGAGGGTCCCGCGAAGCATGACTCTCCCGGCGCGCTTCCGCCTCTAAGAGTCCGGGACCCAGGACTCACGGACTCCCGCGCGGGCGGGCGCCGCCCAGGATTGGCGTCGCTATGGTGACCGGCCCGCCCTCCGCAGAGTGCGAGCCAGCTGCTGTTCTCAGACCCAGAACTCACCGGAACCGAAACCCAAGCTGGTGTCCCGGACTGCAGGAGTCCCGAGACCGTCTTGAGGCCCTGTCCACCCCACGGGACTCAGCCTATTCTGGGGCATGCCCGTGACCTCAAGGGAGTGACGGCAGGCCCTTAAATGGCCTTTGACAACCACTCAGCTGTGCCTCCCACATAAGGACTTCCTTTGGTGCCCAGCCCTCGCAGGAGGTCAGCTTTCTGCCAACCCCACGACGAGGAAGGCGATAAAACCGGCCAAGCAGGAAGCGTTTTGTTGGCACAGAGTCAGCTGGACCGAGATGCTGTCCCGGGAATATGAGCAGGATTGAGCTGGACAGCCAGGGTCGCCCCTGGTCCTCTGGAGAGGGAAATGAAACATAAGCTAGCAGTAGGCTTTCATGGGTGCCAATCTGGGAAAAGCAAGAGGAAGTCAGGCCGGGAGGTATTTGAGATTTGGAAACCCCCGAGTAAGGAGAAATTGTACCACGTGAGAATTACAGAAGTTAGCATAAGTATTTGCCCACTCCTAGCTAGGTTTTTGAAGCTGATCAGACATGCATGGTGAGGCAGGCAGAGCTCTGTGAGTTCAGGGCCAACCTGGTCTACATACCAAGTTCCAGCCAGGTACAGCTACATAGTGAGACTCTTGTCAATGTTCAGAAAACATTAAAGACCCAGGCTTGGTCCCAAGTTTGGCATCCTGGGGAGGTGGTGGAAATTAGTGAGGTGAACCCTAGTAGAGGTCTTTGGGTTAGTGGGTGGGTGGGTGAGCCATTTTGCTCTACCAACTGCTCCTGCCATGATGTGGGCTGCCCGCTTTCTCCAGAGGCCTGTGAGTAATGAACTGGAACCTTCAAGGCTATGAACCAAATAAACTTTTTCCTTGATAACTCTCTCTGGTATTTGCCACAGTGGCAGGAAGCTAACACACACCTTTATGTTTATTTGAAAACATTAACTCGGGGTTGGGGATTTAGCTCAGTGGTAGAGCGCTTGCCTAGCAAGTGCAAGGCCCTGGGTTCGGTCCTCAGCTCCAACAACAAAAAAGAAAAAGAAAAGAAAACATTAACTCACTCAATATTTGAGCAAGTGAGTCTGATTATCTGAATAGGCCTATATTCTGTGTGTAGGACGCGGGCGTTACCTCACTGGTCTACACCCTGACTGCTCCACCCACACTTCAAGGATGCTGTGAAGAGCAGTCAGAGGAGTTTCATATTCAGTACATGGCTACTTTTATTTCCTCATGTAGCAAGTATGTGCATTTATATGGAATGTGTAAAACAGCATACTGGACTCTAGTTACTACTAGTGTGTCCTGGAGAGTTACAGTGTAAACGGGGGCTAGTCCTGTTGGGCCCTGCCCCCACCCTTCCTTTGGTAGCTGTTGCCTTGCTTGCTGACCTTGACCAGGTGTCTCCCTATGCTGATCCCCTGCTGGTTTCCTTCCTCCTCCAACAGTTTACTGGGAGGTTCCTTGTTTGTGATCCTGCATTTGGTGTAAACAGCTAGGATGCAAGTATGTAAAACATCTGTAGCAAACTTCTGCCCTCCGGGGTTCCCCCACTGTGCTGTAAGCCTGTATTTAAGGCCTCTTCCCTCCTTCAGTAAACGGCGGCATTGGGCATTCTACTGAGATGAATCACCCCTGGTCTTGTCTCTGTTTTTAATCCTCAGCCCCTCCCTCGGGCATGGTGAACCGGTGGTAGCGCAGTGGCTACATAGTCCGATGGTAGGGTGACTGCTTACGTGCTCAACAAAAAATGAAAAACGGGGGAAAAATACGAAAAAGATGTGTTAAAACAACACATTTTAAGACTATGGGGTAATCATCTCAGCTTTGCAACTTTTGGGTCGTGCTAGTAATAAGATGCTTTGGTTCGGATGCAGCATTTCACTGCAGATAAACTGGAAACTCCATAGACTAACTTGCTTTCGAGACATTCCTTAAAAACAAAAACTTTGAGGTAAGCACTTCACCAAGAAGTCCCACATTGAAACAACAAATCCACACATCAGTGTTTCTGTAAGTCTTGAAGTATTTCCGTAATTCGTCATATCCCATTCTCAGGGATTGGGGCTAGTGGCTGGAAAACGCCCGGGGAGCGACCTGGGTGATGGGGACATCTAGAGGCTTCTGTGGGAACTACAGGAAGCTGTGAGCGTTGGGCATTACTCAGCATAGTCCAAAGACCCAAGGCTTTGGCTTTGCCTAAGAGCGTGTCATAACTGCAAAATCTGGAAGGTGGGACCCCAGCCCTATTGAGTCAACATCTGCATGTGGCAGCTACTTCTAAGAGAAAGTGGATACTCAGTACCCTATTGAATTTATCTGGATGGGACCTCTTTTTTCAAAAGACATCTTCCCAACACCACTGAAGGGAGCCAGAACCATGTCTTTTTCCCCCCGAGACAGGGTTTTTCTGTGTAGCTTTGCGCCTTTCCTGGAACTGGCTTTGTAGACCAGGCTGGCCTCAAACTCACAGAGATCCGCCTGGCTCTGCCTCCCGAGTGCTGGGATTAAAGGCGTGCGCCACCACCGCCCAGCCAGAACCATGTCTTAAAAACAATCTCTGGGAACAACTCAAGCCTCTTATCTCCAAATAAACAAATCTGATAAACTCTGAAAACACGAGGATGAATGTGTCCTAGTTCACCTGTTAAAGGTTCAACTTCCGTGGCCCCGAGCACTTGTGCCCCCCCCCCAACCCGTGGTCTGTGACTGCTCTTTCAAGGGAGGTACACTCAGATAAGAGGATGACCTCAGGAAACCCATGACCCAGGCACTGGCCAGGAGTGCAGGCCCTTGGGGTCCTGAGTCTTTTGAGTTCACAGCTCCCCAGTTCTGGAGTCGTGGGGTTTTGATTCCATCACTGTTGAGATGGGGTCTCACTAATGTAGTGCTGGATGCCTTGGAACACACTACATAGATGTGGCGGTCTTCAAACTTGTGGCACTCCCGCCTCTTACAGGCTAGCAGCCATACATACACGTCAAATTTAAACCAGAGTCTCCTTCAGTGGAGGTCCTGTGTGCGCCTTAATCCTCACCACCTCCAAAATTCTTCCCTGTTTCTACAACAAATTTACATTACTCCAGAGGCACTCGGTGCCTTATAAGCAACTCCTCCGCTGGCACCAGAACAGTGGTTCTCAACCTCTGGGGTCACAACCCCTTTTTGGGATCGGGGAGTCGAATGACCCTTTCACAGGGGTCATCTAAGACACAGCTAATTACATTACAATTCGTAACAGTAGCAAAGTTAGTTATGAAGTTGCAACGAAAACAATTTATGGTTGGGGTCAGCACATGAGGAACTGTCTTAAAGGGTGGCAGCATTAGGAAGGTTGAAAACCACTGCTCTAGAGGCTTCTCAAGGGAAGGGCCAATCACTGCCATCCGGATGGCACGTTCCAATTCTCAGGACAATGTCTAAATGCCTCGTAGATTTGTAGTGGGGTTTATACTGCCTACCCCTGCCTGTTTTAGAAAGTGGAAGCCGCCCAGCTGCAAGGTCTAGTACCTGTCTGCTGAGGAGCAAAGGGGTCCTCAAGTGGAGTCTGCAAAAAGAGCTACGCGATCATCTGAATGAGAAATGCCCCTCAGTCTTGGGCATTTGAATACTTGGTCCCTAATTGATGGTGCTGTTCGGGAGGTTTGGGAGCCTATGACCTTGCTAGAGGAAGTATGTGACCGGAGCAAGAGGTTAAAGACCTGCCAGGCAGTTGGTGGTACATGCCCCACCCCCTTTTTTAAGATTTATTTATTTATTTATTTATTTATTTATTTATTTATTTATTTATTTATTTATTTATTTATTTATTTAAATATGTATACAGAAGAGGGCGCCAGATCTCATTACAGAGGGTTGTGAGCCACCATGTGGTTGCTGGGAATTGAACTCAGGGCCTCTGGAAGAGCAGTCAGTGCTCTTAACCTCTGAGCCATCTCTCTAACCCGGTGGTGCATGCCTTTAATCACAGCACTCGGGAGGCAGAGGCAGGCACATCTCTTGAGTTCAAGCTTGGTCTCCGGAGCAAGTTCCAGGGCAGCCAGGGCTACACAGAGAAACTGTCTCGAAAAAGAAGAGCTTAAAGGCTGAAGATGTGGCACTCCCACATTTAACAGGCTAGCAGCCATACATACATGTCAAATTTAGACCAGAATCTCCTTCAGTGGAAGTCCTGTGTGCACCTTAATCCTCACCTCCAAAATTCTTCCCTGTTTCTAGAACAAATTTACATTACTCCAGAGGCACCATACCCGCTGCCTCTACTCCACCATCGTGGACCCTTGTCCATCTGAACTGTAAACCCAAATAAACTTTTTCTTCTACAAGCTGCCTTGGTCATGGTGTTTTATCACAGCAGAGAGGCACACGTGTAATGTTCAAATGCTGGCGCAATTATGCAGCAAACCCAGAGGAAATCCAAACTGTGCTTGTCTGGTTGAGGGTTCAGATAGTGGATTTCCATTTCAAAAATGAAATTCTGGGTACCCTAAGAACTCTAATCAGGGAAATCAGCTCTGTTTCTGCCTGTAGTGTACTATGCTACTCAAAATTCCTAGTTCTTCATCTCGCAAGAAGCTTTGAGAAAAGTACTAAACATCCAGGAAGTCCTGAAGACTCTGAAGTCTGGTACAGCTGACTGTGTGGGTCTTCCAAGGACTTGTGAGGAGGACTATGGTGCTCACCGACTGGAAGCAATCCCTATGGAAGTTTAAGTAGAGGCACGAGGTGTAACATTTTGTCCTTTAAAAACAGGAAAATGGAATAGGAAGCACCAGGGAGAAAAAATGTATTAACAGGAAAACATGATACAATAATATATATTAAAATCTTTATTTTTCAGAATTGAAACCCATAGAACACTTAGAAATTTGTTTGGTGTCTTACCAAGTACAACCTCTGTCTGCACAACAGCTCCAAGAGGAAATCCTCGGCAGGTCAAACAAGAGGGCAGTGATGCCTACACCACCCTGAAATAAATTAGCTTCCCAGTAAGTTATTCCCAGCTTCCCCCAATAGTGTGTGACAGTGCAGTCCCAGCCCCACTCACCACCCAGACCAGAGAAGTACAGGGGACAAGCGGCCTCCCCTGGGAGCAAGTGTCAGGCAGGAGCAGACTGCTCAGGAGACACCCGGCGAACATTCTCACCTCTACTGGACAAGTCCTTTCTCAGCGTCAGTATTTCCTTGTGTCAAAGGAAATCCATTTTCCTTGGCAGAATACACCCAGGGCCACACTAACCCAAACTCCTCACCCCACCTTTCCTGAACCCAGGAGGCAGGCCGCAAGGGGCTTGCTGACAGCGGCTGTCTACTGATCGCAAGAGAAGGTCACTGCTGGCCAGAGATCAGGGAGGGACGAGCAGAGGCTGAAGGCGTGCGTACAGTGCGTGGAGACGGGAAGGCCAAGTGTGAGCGCTTTAGAGAAAAGAGGACTTTCTTTGGATGGTAGTGCTGTCTCCAGCTCTGGGAAAATAGAGAGGCTGTCAGGATTCACTTGCTAAAATAATCGGTAATAATGTACCCGGATTCCTCCACTTTCTCCTTAAAATTTAGTCTGACACTTTAAACCTGAGTGCAAACAGGGAGACATACCTTAAAAAATACCATTCACCATCAGCAAATCAGAGCCTGTTGTTTTAAAAGGGAATTATTGATAGCCCTCTCCCAAAGCACAATGCAGCCCAAGACTAAGGAACAGTTTTAGAATAGAAATTCTATACCCAAGTTTCCCACTGCGACCAGACACGTTTGAGAAGCGGAAGCAGATGAAGACGCAGCAGTGGCTCTGGTTTCTTGGACTTGTAGTAAATGTATTCATCTATGCGGATGCTCAGTTGGCAAACGTAATTTAGAATTGACCAAAATCCCTCTGATGACTTGATTATAACAGCCCAAATTCTAGTAAATGACCCCAAAAGAGGCCAGAGTTACAATACTTTTAAAAATGTATCTTTTTTGGCCTGGGTGGTGATGGCGCACGCCTTTAATCCCAGCACTCAGGAGGCAGAGCCAGGCAGATCTCTGTGAGTTCGAGGCCAGCCTGGGCTACAGAGTGAGTTCCAGGAAAGGCTCCAAAGCTACACAGAGAAACCCTGTCTCAAAAAACAAAAACAAACAAATAAATAAAAAAGTATATATTCCCCCCCCCCAGAACTTTGTGTCTATAAATTTGGGGCTAGGAGCTTATGGCTGCTCCACCCCTGCCTGCCACGCTGAGATCTGCCCAAATGTACCTTTCCTAGCTCACCCCAACCCCTAAGAACACAGATTTATATTCCAATTGCTGTGTCATGGACTCCACTGGCTCAATTCTAACCTCATCCACGGTGGACCTGAGGACCTGCTAAAGCCGTGAGTATGAAAACAAAGTGTGAAATGACTTTTCTGTAACTATTCTGGAGGAAAGATTAGACGTTTTTTCAAAGCAGCTTTTCAGTCTGTTCTCTTCCTCACAAGAATCTTGTGCCTTCAACATCCCAAGTGAGGTGTGTCCGCCAAAGTGCCGAGCCACACTCAGTCAACTGAGGTGAGGGAGGGCGGACTGCCGCCATCTGCTGGCTGACACTTTGCTAAGCACTAACCATGCTAACCTCAAGTTCAACTGTGAATTTCCTGGGACTTACACACCACATGGCCTGAAAACTGGACTCAATACCTCCTTTTACTAACACTATTTCAATGTTTTGTGCTAATATTTGTTTTCTTAAGTTCAATACCCAAATTTGAAAAAAAAAACTCAGCCTATTCCTTAATCTAACTCAAAATGTACATAAAATGTACAAACTTTGCTAATTTCATGCCTTTTAAAAGTTCTTCTAGGTTTCAACATGAGAAACCTAGGGTCTTAAACCCAGAAGGTAGCTGCATCTAAATGTCAAGCACAGCACTGAAAGGCTGTTCTTGACAGGAGTCCAGAATTGGACAAGAGGCAGAGGAATCACACAGTGCTGAGTGAGGACACCGTCCCTAGCCCGGTAACTTACCACAGCTGCTTACATGTCCAGTGACTGCCAACATACAGAACTGAGCCTAAACTTGACAGTGCTGCAAGGAGATGAAAGAATTCTACACCATGGGTTCAGAACGCCAAGCCAGAGGGAATCTGGATTTGATACAAACCGCAGCATTAAGGCTCTTTTTCAGTGTCAAGGCTCAGAAGGCTTAAATCTTACTGCTACCTGCGGGCCCGCATCACAAGCTGGGTCCAGCTACCAGCAAGACGCTTTCCCCTAAGAAAGGCACAGACAAGGCCATCAACCTCCCAGGGACAGCGGCATCACTGTCAAATGCCTCACACCTTAGAGAGCCAGGCATGGTTGCTCATACTTATAATCCTAGCAGGTGGACGGCTGAGGCAGGAGGACTGCTGCCAGTTCAAAGCCAGCCTGGGTTACACACTAAGTTCCCGGCCAGCATGGACTAGAGTAAGAGTCTACAGTTTACCTCAGAATAAACAATGCCAATGAGAGAAGGGGGTGGGGGGAGACCAAGATGGCAGAGATCACAGGGACCTAACATATTATTTCAGCTTGTTTTGCTACTTTGGGCAAAAGGTAGGCAAGGGGGTAAATTAGTGTCTGCAGGGGATCATGCTTGGGTTGTAATCGTATTTTCTCTAGAGACCATTTTGGTTAATTTGAACAGAACCTAAATACAGGGGAAGTTCATTTTCAGGACGTCAGTCATCTTCCTGGTTCTACAGCGTGAGTCCCTCCCTCCTCTCTTCCCTGAGATGTCAAATCCACAGCACTCAACAGCTAAGATCCCCAACACCCTCCTGCCTTTCTCTTCCTCCATCTTAGAAATGGGTCTCCTCCAGCACTGTGCTCTTTTGTCTGAACATTTTCAGTCTGACTAGTTCGGCCTTTTTTTGTTTTTGCTTTTGTTTTTGCAGACACAAGGACTACAGAGTGAGTCTACAGAATCCATGGGTGTGGTGACGATGGCAAGGTTTACCGCAGACACGCACTTCCTCAGCCAGTGTCACACCTCTTTGTCCCTTGGTGTGGGGACAAGACTGACCAGAGCTGGTCCCCGCCGCTTGAACAGGCAACTTGGAGGCCGCCAGGTGAATCCAGAGACAAGCTCCCACGCAGACACTGCAGAGAACACCGGGCACTCCCGGGGCCACCCTGTCTTCTACACCAGAACCTGCTGCTGGCCACTTCCGGCTGTCACATGCCACTTGGAATTGATTGTGCTGTTTATCTTTGTAAAAATCAGTCCCACTTGTTTCCTGTTCAGAGTTACAAGTGGGAGAGTGGCATCCTGTCTTCCACCAGCACCGTGTCCACCCCAAACTGGTCAGTGCACTGCTTGATGGTGACCAGGACGTTCAGCAGCCGCTGGTCCACGGAGTCCAAGTGTGGATCAGAGAGCACTGGGGAGATGGGGTCGTGGGCCATGGCGGATTTTAAGGCAGACTTTAGCACTCCATTCTTCAGGTAGTTCAGTCTGTTCCAGGTGGAAACTCGAATGCTGGAAGAAAAAGGTTGAAAGGAAGTTATAGAACACCTCCCTAGCCAATCCAGGGTAAAGCTTGGATAGTAGGCAAGGTTTTTAAAAATCATTTATTTTTAAATATTTTTAAAATTATTTCAACTAAAAAAAATACCACTTCTATTTCAGACTTGCCTCTGTATCAGAAGTAAGCTGCATCGGCATGTGTAAGTTTTGGGGAGTAATTAGAGATATGTACAAAAATTTATACATATTCATTGCAGTAAGAGGAAAACCAAACCAATCTAAATGTCTAACACGTAAGAAATACTTCAAATTAAGGCTAATTCATCAGGGAAATATCATGCAGTCATTAAAAAGGTTTGAAAATTGAGTGGCACAGGGAAATGCCCATGATAATTATGTTAGAAATGACAAATTTGGAGAGAAAAACTTTCATTTCCTGTCTGTGGGGAAACTAAAGTATATAATTACTGTGATAAAACTACAGGATTACAATGACGTTCACTATGTTAACAGGAGTTACCCTTAGACACTCAGGGGTGACTGTAACCTCCTTATTCAAATATTTCTGTATTTTAAAAATTCTAATATTAATAGAAAAATAGTTACTATAAAAATACCCCTTTTTTTTTTTTGTTTTTTCGAGACAGGGTTTCTCTGTGTAGCTTTATGCCTTTCCTGGGACTCACTTGGTAGCCCAGGCTGGTCTCAAACTCACAGAGATCCGCCTGGCTCTGCCTCTCGAGTGCTGGGATTAAAGGCATGCGTCACCACTGCCTGGCGGAAAAATACCTATTTTTTGCTAAGAGATGATGGCACATGCCTTTAATTCCAGCACCGGGGAGGCAGAGGCAGGTGGATCTCTGAGTTTGAGGTCAGCCTGGCCTACCTAGTGAGTTCCAGGACAGCCAGGGCTACACAGAGAAATCCTGTCTCAATGCCCCACCCCACCAGAAAAAGAAAAATCTACTTTATTGGGGACAGAGATGGCTCAGCACCTAAGAGCACTTATTTCTCTTGGAGAGGACCTGTATTCAGTTTCCAGAACCTACTCTGAGCTGCTCACAGTTGCCTGTAACTCCAGCTCCAGGGGACCCAATGCCTTCTTCTGGCTTCTGCTGGCACTGCATTCAAGAACGCATAGTCCCACAGACAGACTGACAGACACACACACATACTTTAAACTTTTAAAGAGATTATCTATTTTCCTAAGTTATTTCACTACCTGATTGCTATGGTTTAGGTATTTTCCCTGATAAAATCCCATTGGTATTCAGTTAGCACTGTAACAGTACTAATAAGATCTGAGACCCTAAAGAGGTGGGTGACCAATGAGGGCAGAGCGTTCAGTGGAGCGATGCTGCCCTGTCTCCTGCCAAGTGGCTAACAGTGAGAAAGTTCTCTCAGGGTGCCAGGGTTTTGATACTGGGCTTCTCAGCTTCTAGAGCTGTGAGCCAATCAATTTCTGTTCTAGGTTGGTAAGATGGCTTAACAGGTAAAGGCAGTTGCCACATAAGCCTGGTGATGGAGTTTGACCCCTGGAAACCGTGTCAAAGGTGGATGGAAAGAGTCAAGTACGTAAGTTGTTCTCTGACCTCCACTGTACACCTGGCACACAAGCCCACACCTACACAATGCATACGAACACACGCACTAAAATAAGTTTAAAGGGAATGTCTCGGTCTGTGACTTTCTATTACAGCAGGATGAAACAGACTAACTGACCAACTAAAGAGAACTGGTTCATCTCAGAAGTTCTTACCTCTTTGTGGGTACAGGAGTAGTAACCGGACAGAATGTGGGTACAGTATAAGTAACCAGGCAGGAAGAAATGTCTGACTTTGAGAGAAGTAGACTGTTTTATAGCTACTTAAAGTAAGGAAGATGGATCTTTGTACAAGGATTTGGGCAGTTTTCTATTCTGAATTGTGTTACAGCTGCAGAGAGCGCCACGCTTCTCCGGTGGAACAGAGCTTTACTTGACTGACCACACCTACTTCACACTTCTATATGCTTCTCCAAAACGGACAGAGTTCCTTGCATCGCGTCTCTTCCTAAGCTTCTCAGAAGAGGGCCAGTGCAGCACGAAGGGGCTCTCTCAGCAGAGTCTGTAGTTTAGTGACGCAGAGCCCAGGCACATTCTCAGAAGACAGAAGCCCCTGAAGTCGCAGCCTCATCCGATAACTCCCCTGAGGTCCTTTCTCAGACAGGGTCTCCCGTAGCCCAGGAAGCCCCTGGATTTGCTGTACAGCTCAGAATGACACTCCTTTCCCTTCTACCACCCCCAGCTGCTGGGTTACAGCACTCTGGTTCCTGAGGCGGGCTGCTTTCTTTCTTTCTTTTTTATTTTCTATTTTTTGAGATAGGGTTTCTCTGTATAAGTCTTAGTTGTCCTGGAACTCGCTTTGTAGACCATGCTGGCCTCGAACTCACAGAGATCCACCTGCCTCTGCCTCCCAACTACTGGGATTAAAGGCGTGCGCCACCACTGCCCGGCTGCTGAGGCTTTCTTGACGTAAGTACCAGTATGGCATGTGCCAAATCTGATTCACTCTGTGGGCCCACAAATGTGCCTTGAAGGTGGCCCAGAAGCTCTCAGAGTCATCACTTCCTCTGCAGGTCAGGACACTGGCTGCTGACTGCCTGCCTGTATCCCACCTGCTCTCAGTGTTCCAATATTAGTAAGGAGAATTAGGGCTGTCCAGGTAAATAAATATTACTATCTAAAGAAATGTTCCCTACTGACAAAGAAAAAGCTGAGCACGTGGCACAGACTTGTACATAAGCCCAGTACTTGGGAGACTGAGGCAAGGATTCTGGAATTTTGAAGGCAGCCTAGGTTGTGCAGTGAGACCCTGTAGAAGAGAAACAGGAAGGGCCAGGGAAGAACTAGGGAAGGAGGGAATGGAAGGAAGGAGAGAGGGTGGATGGAGATGGGTGGGCTGAGGAGCTCAGTCAGTGCAGTGCTCGGCAAGCAGGAGGACTCGAGTGTGATCCCTACCACGCCCGTAAAAAGAAGCTGCGCGCAGTACTACATATGTGTAAACCCCGAGTAGGGAGATGGAGACACCGGGATCTTGGGGCTTAACGGCGCCAGCCTAGCCTACTTGGTGAGTTCCAGGGCAACGAAAGCCTTGTCTAAAAAAGAAGGAGGTGGACAGCTCCTGAGGAGGACACCAAGACTGTCCTCTAGCGCGCGCACACACACACACACGCATCCTTGCACACATACATCAGCATGAGTGTGTGTGTGGAGGGTAGAGCATAGCTCAATGGTAAAGTACTTGCTTAGGAGGCACAAGACCCTGGATGTAGTCCCAGCACTGGAAAGACAGACAGACAGACAGACAAGGGAAAAAAGAAAGGCGGCAAAGCCACAGGAGCTGTGTCTGGGCTGACAGCACCAGGCTGTTCGCAGACCTGCTTTCCGCAGCCAGAGGAGGCAAATCCTGCCGGCTCTTGACATGCAAACCTCAAGGTCGGGGGGGGGTGGGGGGTGGGGTGGGGGGGTGTTGGTCCATTTTCTTGATTTACTTCTCAATTCCTTTATTCTCTAATATACTAAATCACTTATTAAATACTTAGAGGAAGTTATTTTTGGATTAGGTAATTTCAAACTAAGATACACAAACTCCAGGTGGGAGAATTGGAACCAATGGGAAACCAGACACAGCAACCGAGAGTACAGATTACAACAGACTCAAAACAATAATTTAAAATTTTTTGAGACTGTCTCACTCTGTAGCCCTGGCTGGCCTGGAACTCACCATGTAGGACAGAGTAGCCTCAAACTCACAGAGATCCACCTGCTTTTGCATCCTCGGTGCTGAGGTTAAAGCCTAGCTAGTCTGTTTTTAGTAGGTGGTAGGGATATTAAGCCACCCACACACATATTACTACAGACACCACAAACTTACTGATGCAAAATTCACAATGAATTCTGAGCTTTGCGTGACTGCCTCTGCGTTCCCCTCAGCACTGTCAGGGTTCACAGGGGTTCTGGCTGCAGAAGTAGGAAAAGCAACTGGGAGGCTTTCCTGTCACGAGAACCGATGTCCTGGTACCTGACCCCGAAGAGGCAATGCAGGCAGACACACCCGCGTCATAACTTACATGCAGCACTGATAGAGAGGTGCAAGGATGCTTCTCTCATCCAGCGAGGGGTTCCCAAAGCTGAAAGTTAAATGACGACAGTCAGTTAGTACAAGTAGTTGTTCCTTTCAGCATCAAAGCAAGAGCATGTTCTGTAAAAACCAACTGTGATCCTAGATAATTTCATGCTCCAACAGATCAAATCATTTAAATTAAAAATAAGCCTGGCATGACTAATTAGACACAGGATCATTAACAGCCTGAACTAAAGTATCAAACAGTAAATGAACTCGTGTAACGAGGACCCTTTCCTGCCTCGATGTGGGACCACAGCTGTGGCGCCACACTCAGTCTCCAGTGCAGAGACAAGGCAGAAATCCTAAGTCAGTACAGTTTTTAAACGGTGTGGTGAGAACTCCCTGCTAGAGTCCCCAAAGGGCAGGTGGATGGGACTTCCAGAAAACCGTACTCCTGCAAGCAGACCGGCTGACAGCTTCAAACCAGACAGACTGCCCAGGGGCTTGCAGAGGCTGAGACAGAACAACTCAAAGCAGACACAGAAATGGATTCCATTAGGAAAGGAATGGTGATCTGGGAAAACGGTCCCTCTTTGGGGTGAAACCGAGTTTCTTTGTGTAGCCTTGGCTGTTCTGAAATTTGCTCTGTAGACCAGGAAGGTCTCAAACTCACAGAGATCCGCCTGCCTCTGCCTCCCAAGTCCTGGGATTAAAGGCGTGCGCCGTCGTCGCCACCACCGCCCGACCCCTTCCATTCTTTCCCTGGACTCCTCCTTAATGACTGGAGGAGGACCCCTAGCCCTGATGATAGTGCAGAAAGAGCAGCTGCTATCCTTTGAACAGTTCTGCTGCCCACAAACTCCTGCTGCTATTGAATCCTCAACGCAAGGCTATTAGGAGGTGAGGCTGTTGGGAGAGTAAGTCCAGCATCGTTTTGATCCCAAGTCCTCACATCCCAGGCCCCAGGCTCATCTGCCAAGGCACTAGTTGCCAGCCCGTAGCACTACTGAGGTGAGGACGTCTCCAGGAGGTGGGGCCCAGCAGAGGGAAGTTAATTCGCTGGTGTGCATTCTTGATGGGGATTTGAGACCCTGGCTTCTTTTCATCGTTGTTCTCTGCTTCCCAAAGGCCAGGAGGCCAGCAGCTTTGCTCTACATGTGCTCTCAGCCCTAATGATTCTGCCTCATCACAGGCCTCCAACAATGAAGACAACAAACCTCGGAAACCGTCAACTGAAATGAGCATTTCATTCCCACTAGTTGACTTGTGGCAGCGTTTGTTTCAGAGGGCTGAGCAGCCCAGGACCCTAGAGAATGCACACAGACGGACAACACAGTCTTGCTGTACCTTTTGGCATTATCAAGAAGGATAAGCATGCTAGCGCCTTCATCGTCTTGAAAGCTTTCATAGTGGTGGCGGTCGGCATTGCCAATCAAGTAATCGAAGACAGCAGTGTCAATGATGTCCAAGAGGCGTGGGCCTGAGTCGTAAGGGGACGTTTTCTTCACAGCATCGCAGTAGCTCTCATCATATTCCCACCTGGAGGCAAGGAGCATCACAAGGGTTACTGAGTGCCAGCTACACCTGACTAGAGTTTAGCCCCTGAGAGTCCTACAAAAGCCATATGCTAACAGTTTGGTTGTCAGCTGTGATGTTATTAGGAGGTGGGGCTTGTGGTAGGAAGTTAAGCTACGAGAGCAAGCCTAGGGGGAGGATATGGCTACCCTGGCCTTCTTCTCACTGTCTGCTTGCTAGCCACCATGAGAGAGGGACTTTGCCCCACAGCATCTGTGTGCTGCCTCGATACTGTATTACCACAGCCTCACCGCAACAGAGCAGCCCTCGCTGGGCTGAGACTTTAGGAACTGTGAGCCAAAAGAACCTTTCTTCTTTTAAAACCCTAGGCATTTTGTTAGTGACAGAAAGCTAATGAAGAACATTGGTACCAAGATAGGGTCATTGTTGGGACTATCTCTGACAGCGAGATTCAAAAGCCTTTGGAATTGGTTTGCAAGATTAGAAAAGTTTAAGATGCAAACTAAGGAAAGCAGGGGATGCTGGAAGCACAGATTACTGGAGGGTTCTGGAAGGGTAAGAGGCTGGCAGGAAGACAGACCGCAAAAGCTGTGTTGACAGGTTTGGATGCAACAGGAACTCCACTGGGAAGAAGCATATTAGAGGCTGACCATGTTATATTCTGGAGAAATATACTCTACGTTTGGACATATCCTGAGACTCTGTGGAATGGCTTATATGGTAGAGGCAATTTCAAAGCAGCAATATGGGAATTACTGGTTGCTTTTAGTCGTATTTACTGTGAGAAGTAGAAGCAAAACGCAGAGCAGAAGATCTGAAAAACTTGTAGTTGAACCAGGAAAGACGCACATATAAAGTTCAAGCCAAGAGGGGTACAGATGCTGAAAAAACTAACACCATTAAAAAAGCCCAGTGTGCACTAGGGTGGCAGGAAAGGCATCTGGAGGCATCCCAGGAACCTGCAAGATGCTGCCCATCTCAGGCTAAACCTCTGTGTTCAAGCATCAAGACACTGTGATTCACAAGGGCCTGGATAAGCTCAAAACAGTGCCAGACCCTGGCATCATCCAAGTGATGCTGTGTTGCAGGCACACAGACTGGAAGAACTGCAGAGCCACTTCCACTGAGGAGATTCTAAAGGGGTCTTGAGAGGTTGACAGACAGGGTTGGAATTCCTACAAACGGTCCAAGAGTGTGATGCACGAAGCCGTGAGAGTAAAGCTGCTGCTATGGCTATATTTAAAAACGAAAACAAAATGTTTTAGTGTGTGTGTGTGTGTGTGTGTATGTGTGTGTGTGTGTGTGTAAGTGTATGCATGCAACCACATGCGTACAGTTGCTGGTGGAGGCCAGCAAAGGCCCTTTGATTCCTGAAGCTGAAGTTAGAGGTAGTCATGAGCTCCAAATGTGAGAGCTGGAAATCAAAGTCAAGTCCTCTGCAAGATCAGCAAATGCTCTTGACCCCTGAGCTACCTCTCCAGGCCCCCATGGTTCATATTTTAAATGTCCCCTAAAGACCATGTACGTAAGCCCTGGTTCAGCCTCGGCTGAAGAGATGATGGGGATATTCCAGGGAGTCCCTGCCTAGAGGGATTCCTCCCGGCCTTTTCTTGTCTTTGCTTTCCAGAAGCGACGGGATAAGCAGCCTCTGCCACCACATGCTTCTGTAATGATGTACTGTGCCACCAGAGGCCCAAAGCAATGTGGCTGAGTGACTCTGGACCGAACTTCTCAAACTGTGAGCCACAATTAATCTTTCCTCTTCTTAGTGATAGAAAGATGGCTGACACATTAGCACTGCTGAAAACAGGGACAAGACCTACCTCGCAGGCTTACCCATAATGGGCAATTCTTTGTACTCCTGAACTGACGGCTGGCTTCTATTCAGGAAGGGCAACTGGTGTGGTATAGCAAAGAATTAAGTCATGGCTCACAGGAGCATTTACCTGGCCAGTTTGCCTTCTCGGTAAGTCCTGCCCCAGGGGTGTCGATGTTTCTGCAGAGGCCACACATCTGGGAGCCAAAGCGTGATGGCTCCCTCCATCATGTCTCCATCAGCACAGGCTGGCTCTGTTTCTCGGCAGTAATAGCACTTCCCATAGAAACACGTGTTATTCCCTGCAGGATGGAAATGAGCCAGACAGACTTAGGGAAGAAAATTAAGAAGCCAAATTCTCCCCCAAGCAAGATCAAACAGCTAAGTACACAGGCATCATGAACATTAAAATCCTATACAGGTAATAAAAGCAGACAGTATAGAACAATCCCCGATGGATGAGAAGCTATACTAGAAAGCCAATCTTCCCATGTTTCCCTTCTACCCAGCCGCTCTCCTGGAAGTGAACTACCATCAGTCTCGCTCTCAACTCAAAGGAATTAATGGAAAACAATGTCTTCCTGTCCTTTATCAGAGCTGAGGTTTTGGCCAAAGTGCCCAGAGGAGAGAGAGTTTGGTCCCATGTGGGGGAGGCAGGAGCAGGTAAGAAAATACTCTGAGGGTAATGGGAACTAGTTTTCTCACAGATGGAGAAGGAAGAAAAGCAAGATGGTCAGAGTAAATCCTGTCGTGAATGAGAATAAGATACTGGTTTTAATCCACACCCAGAGATAAAGACACAGGCGTGTGTGTGTGTGTGTGTGTGTGTGTGTGTGTGTGTGTGTGTGTGTGCATTTGTATGTGCACCTGTGTGTATATACATGTATTTCCTACTCTACCCTTGAAGAGAACCTAGAAACAATGAGATCCAGGACTTATTCAAACATCGGTTCCCCATCCTTCTCCCTCTCTCTTCTCGTGGCAATAGGGCCTCATACACTCGAGGCAAGTACTCTACCACTCAGCTATATACCCAGCCCTCTTCTTACTTTTTGAGGCAGGCCTTGAACTTGCAAGACCTCTTGCCACAACCTCCCAACTAGCTGCAATTAGAGGCTTAAACCACAAGCTTCACATATCATTTTCTAAAGACCATTTTAGCGCTACATTAAAGAGGGGGGTTCACTGAACCAGCAGCTCCTCCAGGGCTGAGTCAGGGAAGGTTGGACTACCCTGCCATCACCAGCAGTAAGGAAGTACTCAGAGAACAATGAGACCATTCCAAGGACCTGAGCTGGACTGTAGGGTTCCCAATGGCTACATCTGTGGCAGGCAGAATATCAACATTAAAAAAAAAAAAAAAAAAAGTAAGAAGCTGTGTGGTGGCGGTGCACGCCTTTAGTCCCAGCACTCAGGATGCAGAGCTAGGTAGATCTCTGTGAGTTCGAGGCCAGCCTGGTCTACAGAGTGAGATCCAGGACAGGCACCAAAACTACACAGAGAAACCTGTCTCAGGAAAAAAAAAATCACTTATTGGGGCTGGAGAGATGACTCAGAGGTTAAGAACACTGGCTGTTCTTCCAGATGTCCTGAGTTCAATTCCCAGCACCCACATGGTGGCTCACAACCAACTGTAATAAGATCTGGCGCCCTCTTCTGGCCTGCAGGCATACATGCAAACAGAACACTGTATATATAATAAATAAATAAATCTTTTTAAAAAAAGTAAGAAATTGCAACTAAGAAAGTCAAACTCAGTGAGTTCATCACGATATGAATAAAGAAATGCATGAGAGGGGAGTTCTCTCTAAATAGAATGTCTACCAAGAAAGTACAAAGCAATAACAGAATTTAAAAAGTACCATTTCACAACTATCGTAATAACTGATTCTAACACAAATGATCAATGTGCTAAACCTGGGGATGAAAGTTTGGTAAGGAATGGAATATTTATGTAGTTCTGCCTGGGGATGGGATGCTAGGTGGCAGAGCATATTCTTAGCATGCATGAGGCTCTAGAGTCAAGGCCCACCTCAGTATTGGGAGGGGGTGGGAAAGCAACTGGGTATTAATATAGTTGAAGAGTACCCTGTATAAATAACACCTCCCCAGCTCTGGGACTATAACTGCATGCCACCACCATGCTTAGGTTGGGAGGCTGAGGCCTTTTACATTATTAAAAAATAATTTATTTAATTTTATGTTCATTGGTGTGAGGACATCAGATCCCTTGGAACTGGAGTTACAGACAGCTGTGATCTGCAAGACGGATGCTGGGAATTGAACCCAGGTCCTCTGGAAGGGCAGTCAGTGCTCTTACTCTCTTCAACCCCAAGGCCTTTTACATTATGATAACTAGTCAATAGTCCCCTCTTTTTGACGGGCATGGTAGTGCACATCTTCAATCTCAGTACTTGGGGAAAGCAGAGGCAGTGGGATCTCTGTGAGTTTGAGGTCAGGTTGGTCTACATAGGGAGTACCAAGACAGCCAGGGCTACATAAAGAGGCCCTGCCTCACAATAAAAACCAAAGTAAAACCAGTCAACTGGGGCTGGAGAGATGGCTTCGTGGTTAAGAACACTGGTTGCTCTTCCAGAACAGCCGGGTTCAATTCCCAGCACCACATGGCAGCTCACAACTGTCTGTAACTCCAGTTCCAGGAGACCTAGCCTCACTAGGGCACTGCACACACACACTACACAGACATACATGCAGGCAAAACACCCATCCATATAAAATAAAAATAAATAATTTAGCCAGGCGTTGGTGGCACACGCCTTTAATCCCAGCACTCGGGAGGCAGAGGCAGGCGGATCTCTGTGAGTTCGAGGCCAGCCTGGGCTACCAAGTGAGCTCCAGGAAAGGCGCAAAGCTACACAGAGAAACCCTGTCTCGAAAAACCAAAAAATAAAAAAATAATAATAATAAAAAAAAATAAAAATAAATAAATAAATAATTTAAATGGAAAAAAAAAAAAAAAGAAAAAGAAAACCAACCAACCAAAAGGCTCTCTTTGCTCTTATTTTAGGATCATTTTCAGGTTTTTACTTCTTATGACCTTTAAAATAGTCTTGTTTGTTTCTACTCAATATTTGTTAGTATTTCTAATGTAATCCAGTTGTTAAATTTATAATTTTCAATTTCTGTAATTATAAGCATTCTCTATGTGTTACTTTCAATTGGTTGAAATAAGTTTTGAAAGAAGTCTTAAGGTTTGTGGGCAGTGGTGGCGCACACCTTTAATCCCAGCATGGGAGGCAGAGGCAGGTGGATCTCTGAGTTTGAGGCCAGCCTGGTCTACAGAATTGAGTTCCAGGACAGCCAGGGCTACACAGAGAAACCCAGTCTTGAACTCCCCTCTCCTCAAAAAGAGAGAGAGATCTTAAGGTAGAGAGAGTGATGTAACAGCTTTGGGGTGTGCTATAGTTGATTAGGTTCTGTGTAGTACATACTGTGCTGGACCTGGGAAATAAAAGCAGGTGGAGACAGGTTCATCTCTAGGCCTTGCTAGGCAACCAGCCGAGCTGGGGAGCTCCATGCCAGGGAAAGACCCTGTCTCAAAAACAACACAAGGAAGACGTGCCCGAGAACCAGCAGCCAAGCTGCCCTCTAGCCTTCCTGAACACATGCACATACAAAAGACAGAACACAAATGGCTCTTGAACAGATGGACAGATGCTACACAGGAAACAAACAAACAAAAACCCCAAAAGTTTTAGGATGCATTATTATTAGTGTTGTTGTTTGGAGACAGGGTTTCTCTGTGTAGCCCTGGCTGTCCTGGAACTCGCTCTGTAGACCAGGTTGGCCTCAAAACTCAAGAGATCTGCCTGCCTCTGCCTCCTGTGTGCTGGGATTAGAGGTGTGCGCCACCACTGCCTGGCTCAGGATGCATTATTAATGATACTGGGGGGGAGGGGGGTTGCATATATTGTCATGGGTAAAGTAGTTAAGTGTCTATGAGGGGTAATGTGACCACCATCCACTAAAATTCACAGTGACCTAGCACTTCAACTTTTGGAAATTTCTGCCCATGTGTGAAGTAGCATATGTACAAACTAATTCTGGGCAACAATAGTTATAAATACAAAATAGTGGAGTAATATGCTGGTCCAATAAGGGACTGGTTATATGAATTTATGGCAGACTCATATAATAGAACACTTTGTAACTAGTTGTGATCTTGGTCCTCAATTTGAGTACATCTGGAATCAACTGAAACCCAAGTTAGGCACACCTGTGAGGGTTTTCTTGATCAGACTATTTGAAGCAGAAAGCCCCACCCGAAATCTGGCCACACATTTTGGTGGCAGTCCACATAAAAGGACATAGAAGGAAACTTCTGCCTGGCCTTCTTACCCTCACTCTTGCTGGCAATCCATCTACCTTGTTGCTGAGACATTCCTTCACTGGTGCTGGAACTAACTTCTTGGGGATTCCAATGCAGACTGAAGACCAGCAGCTCTCCAGGAGTCCTCTAGGACTCCACTGCCAGATTGAGACTGCTGTCCATCAGCGTCCTGGATAAACAATACTGGATTCTTGGCCTTCCCACTGTGAGATAGGCACGGTTGAGCTCCTCAGACCCCAGCCTGTAAGCTGGTCTAATAAAGCCCCTTTATATATATTTTCCATTCTATCAGTTCTGTTCCTTTAGAGAACTCTGAACAATGCATTGGGCAAACACAAAAGAACAGAGAAGTTCTTAAATGTAATACGAAAGGGTTTTTCCAAGACAGGGTTTCTCTGTGTAGCTTTGGTTCCAGTCCTGGAGCTCGCTTTGTAGACCAAGCTGGCCTCGAACTCACAGAGATCCACCTGGCTCTGCTTCCCGAGTGCTGGGATTAAAGGTGTGTGTCACCACTGCCCAGCACGAAAGGTTTTTATAATATATTAAGTAAAAAGAATGAGATGCAGAAGTTATTAATAGTATGCTGTAGATTGTGTAGAATGGTAGAACTAAATATAAATATATGTTTATATTCATACAAAAGGAAACAATTATTAAGAGAGGTTAGTGCTTAGGCTAAGAAGAAAGAATAAGATGCAGAAGTATGTATAGTATACTATATAGTATGTAGAAGGTAGTATTAAATATGAACATGTATGTATATAAAAAGAAATAAAGAACTAGTAGAGGAATTGGAAAACATGTTACTGTAGTCCTTTTGATGCTTGACGCATGTTAACAAACTGAATAAATTATTGATTCAAAAAATGAAAACACACACACACACACAAACAAAACAAAACAAAACAAAAAAACCTAAGAAATTAAGACAATCTATGGGGTAAAATCCAAACACTTGAGTTTGGTAAATAAGAGTCTTATTTAGGGAAAGAAGTATAATGTATTAGGTTCTTATCTAATGTGGTTTATTCAGATTTCTGGAGTTAAAATATAAATTTGGGAGTTGGGGCTGGAGATCAAACCCAGAGACTTGTGCATACTAAGTGCTCTCACTGAGCTATATAAAATGTAAACTACTTTAGTAAGGGACTGCATGATGCTGAGCATGTAATTACAGCCCTTCAAGCATGCTCACTGCTCTGCTGTCAGGGTGAAAAGGAAAGACGTCTATCCCAATGCTTAGTGTGAGACCAATCAACAGCATCTATTCCTCTCAATAATAGGGCTAAGTGTGCTTTTCCTGACTTCAGTATCCCCATTACACTCTGTGAGCCTGAGCCTTGGCCTCTGACCACTTCCTGGACATACTCAACGGCAGAAACTGCTTTTCTGATTACTGAAGTTCTCCTTCCTCTCCTTGGGTGAACTATCAGATCTAAGTCTCCATCTCAGGCTTTTCTCCATTAGCTACACTAATGACTAGTTCATATAAACTCCTAGATGATCCTGAAACAAAATATCCAGAATCCGATGCATTCTGCATGCTATCCTTTTCCACACACCCCTCAGTTAACTGCTGTATTCACTTGACTATCCAATCTAGAAATGTGGAGTCATTCTTCAGTTCCCCTCCCTGCTTACTGCTCCTCCGAGCTGAGACGTTCATCACACTGTTCACATTCGTTCGTGAATCTCTCTTAATCCCTCTATCCCATCCTTAGCTTAGTTCTGTCTCTTGAAATCACTTCAACAGCCCGCCAGGGCTCTCATCTTCTCATCCCCCCATCACTATTCACTGTCTACAATACTGCCAAAATTAACTTTGTAAATTCAAATATGATTACTTCATGTTCAGATTCTCTAAATAGCCCCCCAATGCCCGAGGGGAGTCCTGACCCCTCAGCATGATGCACAGGCCCTTCAGTGACCCTGTCCTGACTGCTTCCTCTCCTCAGTGCCGAACCCACACACAGCTTCCCCTTGAGCTCACACTTGTGCCTCCTGTACTCCTACTCACCCTGTCCATCTGTCCTCAGGCTCCACCAATGTTACCTCGGGGGCTAGTGGGGTAAGCTGGGTAGAAATGAAATCACAACTATTTTCACAAACCTCTTTCTGAAATTTAGTATTTCAATCAATTACAATAGGAACCCTAACATTAGAATTTCTTGCCACCTTGTCACTAAAATTAATCAGAGTTTCCCGTATTGTATTACCATCCTTGCAGTTTGGTTTTCTGAGACAGGTATTGCTTTACCTCATTTTTAAGTATAAATCTATTCATTCTAGTAAAAAGCAAGGTGAAGTTCATTTTCAATGTCTGTTTCAACATTTATGCAATGAAGGAGAACACTGAATCACCAAAAAGTCCCCACCAAGAAGAGGCCAAGACAAGAGAACACAGCACCTCTAAATTCTTCTTGTTTTACCATGCTTCCAACGAGAACAAGACTGACAGACCCCTGCGCATCATGGTAGGCTAATGAGAACCAGGGCCGGCGAGTCATACCGAGCTCCATGAAGTATACACTAATCCTTGGGAGGAGAGGAGTGGCCCAAATGCAGTTCTACAATGGAGCTCTAGTTGCCCTCAGGAGCTGCTTCAGGCTTCTTCAATTCTCTATTATTTATTTATGTGTGTATATGTTTATTCGGAGGGGCACACACGTGGAGACCAGAAGTTGATATCAAATGCCTTCCTCAATTGCTCTCCACCTTATGTTTTAAGCCAGGGTCTCTCACTGAACCTGGAGCATAACACCAACTTGATTACACTGAGTGAATTTCTAATTTCTCACTAGAATTATAGGTGCCCCTTCTATACCTGTTTTTTTTTTTTTTTTTTTTAACCTGGTATGGGGATCCGAACTCAGGTCTTCGTGCTTGCATGGCACACACTTTACTGGCTGAGCCATCTCCCAGCCCCTGGCTTCCCCACTTCCCAGGAGAAGGTTCTCAAGAGAACTCATGTATACAAAATAAACCACGGGGCAATGGTGGCACACATCTTTAATCCCAGCACTTGGGAGGCAGAGGCAGGAGGATCTCTGTGAGTTCAAGGCCAGCCTGGTCTACAAAGTGAGTTCCAGGACAGCCAGGACTGTTACACAAAGAAACCCTGTCTTGAAAAACAAACCAACAAACAAAACAAAAGCCAGGACAATGATTTGCACACAGTATCATTTTAGTGCAAATCTTCCATTTGAGACTTACTGGAAGATTAAGCAGAAACAGCTATCACTTTCACTATTGGAAAGTGACTTCACTTCTTTCCTTAAGAAGTATATAGTAGGGGGAATTCTCACTTCCCGTTCTCACCATTAGACTTAATTCCCACACTAACATGAGAGCAGACTTTAGCTTGTTCAGCGATGCCCCATTATTTACCTTACTGACCATGCCCCTATTTAAACACCCTCCATCGTCTCTTACCTACAGTTAGGAAGGTGCTCAGCAGCTGCTCTGTGGCCACAGGCTTGATCTCCGTCCTCAGATTAATGTATCTGCCAACCACCAAGGGAGCTCGGCGGAAACCCAGAATCCTAGTTTTGAAGGTTGAAGAGAGAAGAGAGAAATCTTTGGGGATGTATTTTAAGTTAAGTCTCAAAAACCGTGGTCAATCCCACTAAAAGGTTTTGGAGGTTGTAGGTAGGTGAGTTAATCTTGGTTTTTGGAGGTACATATGTTCATGAGTTTGTCAAGATGTACATTACTCAACCAGCGAAAAGTGTAAGGAACTGTTAAGTCTATGGGACAGGAATACGGGCTTATCACAGTACCCTCTGCTTCTGTTAGAAAATTTTCATAATCAAAACCAGAAACACATGTTAACAATGCATTAGAAAATACCATGCTTAAACTCAGATGGTTCAAAGCTTTGATAAAACTTTGACGAACTGCGAACTGACCCAAACAACACGCCCACAGGACTGTTTAAATAAGGACACATTCGAAGGCCTTTCTTTCTAATAGTTAAACACTAGAAAATACTTTCTTTTCTTTTCTTTTTGTTTAGTTTTTTTCCTACTTTTATTGATTCTTTGCAGATTTCACATCATGCATCCCAATCCCACTCATCTCCCCATCCCCCTCCTCTGCGCTCCACCCTTGCAACTTGCCCCCAAAATTTAAAAACCAAAAACCAACAACCAAACAAACAAAGGGAGAAGAGTCTCATCATGGAGGCTGTAGTGTGGCCGCTGAGTCACACCATTAACCCTTTAGTTCTTTCATCTTTACTTGCAAGTGTCCATCACAGCGAGTGGTCTGTCTGGCTTCTGCCACATCACCAACAGTGGCCCTCACCGGGACTCTCTTGGACAGCCTGTTGTTTGTTGTCCTGTGTCATGGGATCCTGCATTCTGGATCTGTAGGTTCATCCCCTTCACATGCTCCAACAGTTCACAGATGAGATGGATGTTGGGGTAGGCTAACTTACAGCCCTGGTTCCTGCCCTGGGTGGCGGCTGGGGTAGTCAGCCCGCCAGCTTTCCCCCACTGTCACCACCCAGGTAAGCTCCCCATCACTGCCGTGGCCAGCCCACCCAACACAGCACTCAGCAAGGAGCAGGGCCAGTTCTCTTGCTCCAGGTCCGTGGGTCAGATCACCCACACTCCCACCAGCAGGGCCAGCTCCACTGTCTTGCCTAGGCGAGGTGCAGCCTCCTTCTCTCTCTCTATTCCTATAGGGGGCAGACATGAGGGGGGCTTGAGTCAGCTCCTCTGAGTCTTTAAGTCCTGACAACAGGGTTAGCTGTACTGCGCTGCAGCTGGTGAGGGGCAGGGCTAGTTCTCCCTGACCCCAGGGCCAGCCCCCTTGCCTGTCCCAGGTAGCAAGGGGTGGGAGAGAGAGGGCTTTTTTCCCTCACCCACGTCACCACATGACAGACGAGGGGGACCGGGTCAGCTCTGTGTACTCACGCCCCCAGGGCTGGCTCACCTGTGTCCCTGACAACGGGAGTAGCTCTAGTGTGCTGCCCAGGTGAGGGGCATGCCCAAGGTGAGGGGTGTGGCCTTTGATGGCAACATGGACCATGGACATCTATACAAGTTCCTGGCTGTGGTAAGACCACAGATCGAAACATGGTCCTAGGCCATAGCCTGGGCTCAGACACCCCCTGGCCCTGATGGCAGCAAATCCCACCAGGTTAAGCACAGGCCCCCCCCCCCGGGGGGGTCATCCCAGACCCCTGGCATCAGCATGGCTTCCAATGGTCTCAGGAGCTATGCACATCCACTCAGACCCTGGCTGCTGTAGGGCCACGGACCCAGACATGGCCCTCAGCAGCAGCCCTGCCTGGATGACACTCTGGCCCCCAGTTGACAGCGCTGGCCATTCAACTTGGCATGGCCCAGTAGTGGCATGGCCCTTGGAGACTAACATGGCCACAGGATATGACCTAGACCCGGGGTATCTATGTGGCCTTTGGTGGTACCATGGGCCACCGGACATCAACAAATACCCTGGCTGTGGTAGGACCATGGACCCAGACATTGTCCTTGGCGGCAGCCCGGGCCCGGATGTCACCATGGCCCCAGACCCCAGTGCAGACCACTCAGATCAGCACGGCCCCTGCAGCAGCACGGCCCTTGGACACCTATCTGGTCCCAGGTGGTGGCCCAGACCACAGCTCTCTACACAGCCCTCAGTGACGACAGGAGCCACAGACATCAACTCATGCCTCCTTAGCTGCTTCAGGGCACCAGACCAAGACTGGCCCTTAGCAACAGTCCAGGCCTGGGCATCACCTTGGACTCAGGTGGCAAGCAGGCCATTCGAATCAGCCTGAGTCTCACTGCCCTCACCTCTCCAGACCTGCCTCTCCTCTGCCCATCAACTGCTCCACCTCTCTCTTCCACCTCCTACCTGTACTAGCTCACCATAATGGTGTCTGACTGCCCCGTACCGTAGGCACCTGGTGGCACTTGGCTGAATCGTGCTCCAGCCAGATGTATAGCACGGTGCACAGCTGTTGCTATCATCATGGCCAGGGGCTGGAGTCCCCAGGCAGCTCCTGGTTTTGAGTCCTGCCCCTGCCAGCCATCTGGCATGGCAAGGAGCTCTGTTGCTTTTGAGACAGTCTTACTATGCAGCCTTGGCTGGGTTAGGTCTGCTAGGCAGACCACTGTGTGGCTTCAAACTCAGAGATCCTTTGCCTTCCAAGAGCTGGGATAAAGTTGTGCACCACCACACCTATTATTTTCTTTTAAAATGACATTTCCTGGTTAAAAAAAAATACACATTCCCTCAAGAAAATTTAGAGGTTCAGAACTTAAAAACTAACAGCATCCTAATTCCCAAGTCTGGCAACTGACATTTTGCATAAGCATTTTCTCTCACAGTTGCGTAAATATACAGGTATGTATAAACATCACATACAGGTCACTTATCTTCTTTCTTTCTAAACAGGATTTCACTGTAGCCCAGGTTACCTGTGAATTCAACAGAATTCTCCTGCCTCAGCCTCTCAAGTGCTGGGATTACAGGTAGAAGCCAGCATACCTGGCTTAATAGTAACCATACCTATACAGAGAATTCTTCACTATTTAACAAACTAACGCTATGAAAAGATATATTTTGCCAATAATTGGGGGTGGGAGGTAACAAAATAAAATAATAATGATATATCACTCTACACATATAAGACTGATGAAATTCACTATGTTGGGTATACTGATCCAGAAGTGAGAAAATAAGGCTTTCTTCATGATCTGCTGGTGTCCAATAAACAGAAACCAGAAGGTTTGGAGGGAAGAAAGTAGACAGATAAGGTTCGAACAGTCTAATTCTAGTATGCCATTAAATGAGGAGTTGGACCTTTAAAAGGCTGCAAACATTCATAGTATTATAAGCAGTCATTTAATTTTTTCCCTATCTAGAGATACTAAGTTCTTATCAAGTTTTCTCTACTACAAAATGCTAGTAAGATATGTGTGTATCTATATACTTAAAATTTTTCTTTTTTCTTTTCATAGTACTTCCTAGAAATATTTTAGATATATGCACCAAAATGTAGTTATTCATTCAAAGTCTATGAACAGTAATATTTCTGATACAAAACAACAACAAAATTAACAATGCTCTAAGTAGTATATGAATTCAATAAATTCCTGACAATAAAACATTATCCTTAAAAAGTCTTTGTGATTTCAGCAGGTGAGAATAGAAAGTGATGGTTTCCAAAGCATTTTAAATATCGCAGTGACAAGAAACCTGTCCCGTGTTTATTAGCATTAATAACCGCAGTTACTCTTTACTACCTACGGTATTTAGTTAAAGTCTTCTTTAAACACTAGCCAAGGCTAGCCCCAAACGCCTGCTTCTCTTCCTTTAGCTGTCTAAGCACAGGAATTACAGGTATGCACCACATGCTCAGGCCCGCTTCTGTTCTTTCTTTTATTAAATATATTTATTTCACTTTATATGTATGAATGTTTTACCTGCACGTATGTATGCACACAGCCTGAATGCCTGTTGGAGTCCCTGAAACTGGGGATAGAGACGGCTGTATGGGTACAAGGAATCGAACCCAGGTCCTCAGGAAGAGCAACAAGTACTCTTACCCACTAAGCGATCTCTCCAGCCCCAGTCCTCTGTGTTTGTGAGGACCATATTCTACTACAATGTGTGTACGGAAAAATATGAGTTTCTTCCTAATCCAGAAAAAGACAAAATTTGGCCTTTTCTTTTGGGATCTCCTCGTATGTTTTTAAAAAGCTTCTCTTTCTCCTGCTGTCCCTTCACGGCTGGGGTTCAAGCCACCTCCCACCCGAGCCCACAATCATGTCTCTTAGTGTTGTCAGACTGGAAAGAGTACAGGTGAGGAGAAACTGGGATACCAGAGTTGGCTAAGGGGACCTGTGAAAACAGTATCCATCACTCTGGAGGGTCTCCATATCCCCAGTTTTCTGAGATGAAGTCTTGCTATGTCGAGGTTGGTTTTAATCTCACTATGGAGCCCAAGCCAGCCTTGAATTCCCAGCCCTTGTGTCTTTGTCTCGTTTCTACAGAGATTACAGGTGTGTGCCACCACAACTAGCTACTTATATTAGTTATATATTAGAAGTCATGGTGATTTTGTTGTTGTTTCTTTAAAAAAAAAAAAAACTACTTTGATTTTGAAGCTGTGTATGTTTTGTATAAAGAACAACAAAGCCCATTCTCAATTCCATGCTGTGTATGTTCAGTTATGGGGATAAATAAGTCAGTATTACTCACAACAGAAACAAAACAGCAAGGCTATGAGGCCCAATTAATATCTTCAACCATGACGACATAAGGCATGCCAAGAATGAAGAGAAGTAATAGGAAGTAAAGTCTAGGATTAAAAATACTTAGCCCTGTTGGGGCTGGACAGATGGCTCTGGCTAGGAGGACTTGCTGCTCTTGCAGAAGACCTAGATTTGGTTCCCAGAATCCCCACAGCAGCCCACAACCATCTGTACCTCCAGTTCCAGGGACTCCAGTGCCCTCCTCTGGCCTTCCTGGGCACTAGACACACATGCGATGCACAGACATACATACAAGCAAAACACTACTCATACACTCACATATATATGTATATACATAGGAAAAATAAATGTCTTAAAAAGATTTATTGTGTTTTTTTATGCAGCACCCAAATATTGGGTATTTACAGAACTACAATGGCACTATTTCATAAGCTATGAACAGGGACCACGCCCATGTTATTGCCACATCTCTCATTTCTTAAGGAAGTCCAGTTATCTCTGAAAGAGATGATGAAAAGGACCCATAAGAGAGTACACACCTGTCCAGGTGAAAAGCTGCCACCTCTGCGTTGTGTCTGTCATAACCAGCATACGGCTCCCCTTCTACCACAAAGTCTCTGCTGTACCTGCAAGGACGGGAGGCAGACAGGCAGGAATGACGTCAGTGTCGGAAATGACAGAACAAGAGGTAGAGAACCACTTCAGCAAGCCTGATCTGTTCCACACTCCCCTGTCAACCCTGAGAACTGGGTGTTCGCACACACGGCTGGTAGATGAAGAGATGAGTTCAGACAAAAACCAGACACTGTTTCTACCTCAGCAATCATTCTTTGAACAAAACATAGATGACATTGGGTTTACTTCTAAAAAAGTCTTGTGGTGCAGTGGGGGTTTTTTTGGGCAGGGTGGGGGGGTGGGGGGGGGGTGGAGTGGGTTGTTTGTTTTCTTTTGTTTTTTTGGTTTTTGGAGACTGGGTTTCTGTGTGGCCCTCCAGGCTGGTCTCAAACGCAGAGATGTGCCTGTCTCTGCCTCCCCAGTGCTGGGATTAAAGGCGTGCGCCACCACCCCCCGGCCAGTGTAGTTTAAGTACAACAACCACAAGGTGAGTTTCTGGAAAGAAAGAAAGAACCATCTTTGTATCTCTAGCATAGCATTCCACTCAGAATTGTGCTGCTTAATAAATGTCTTAAAATGCTTATTAATATAACCGAAAAAGCAAAGAACGCCTTTGCTTACCAGAATGCCTATTGTAAGGCTTAGAGGAGACTTTAAATTTGGAGGAGGGGAGAAGCTCTTCCTGACACCTCTGTTTAATGAAATGGCAAAGGTACTTCTGCCAACAGTAGTCTGAGTAACCATTCCTGCTCTCTTTTCAAGTTTATCCTGGACTAGCAGTGACAGGCTAGCCTTGAGCAAACCCTTTCTGTTCTGTGTCTAGAGATTCTTATCTGTAAGACCAGGGACTGCACCAAAGTATTTCTAAGGTCTCTTTCATCTTAAACAGCATTCTGATGGATTTATGCCACAGGCATGACATAAAGGAAAACTGGAGGGCTGACTCAGTGGTTACGAGCACTTGCTGCTCTTCCAGAGGACCCTGGTTCAATTCCCATGGCAGCTCACAACTGTCTGTAACTTCAGTTTGTGAGACCCAACACCCATGGCAAAACACCAATGTACGTGGAAAAACAAAACAAAAACAAACTGGAAGGTTTCTTTCAATGCTTTTTTTTTTTTTTTTTTTTTTTAAAGTTTCCTCTGTGTGGACCAGGCTGACCTTGAAGTCACAGAGATCTGCCTGCCTCTGCCTCCCGAGTGCTGGGGTTAAAGGCGGGCCCACCACCGCCTGACTCAAGTGACTCATTTTTACAGATATACTTTAAACTTGTTCACTGGGAAGGAAAAAGCACCTAGCTCACCTACAGCTGCTCACTGCTCCTGAATCAGCAGGGAGCTATAGGGCTTTAGAAGCAGCCTGGGAAAGAGAAGCTCGACTCCAGTACAGAGCAGTTCCACTGAACACAGGATTTCTGATGCTCACACACACGGTGATAAGTGGGAAATGGAAGCGCAAAAGGTACTGCCCTTCAGTGGTCTTAGAACACAAAGTGGAATCCTACCTCTAAAGCATAATTTCAAGGCAAAATGATGAAGAAGCCCTATTAGAAGGCCAGCGTGCATCACTATCTTGGTGGCATCAGTTTCTTCTCAGCTTGATTCGTATACCAGGCATTAAAGTTCCTAGCACCAGTAATTACTGAGGCTTCTCAGCTTTATACTGGCTGCCTTTAAATTGTCAGTTTAAAAATACCACTGCAGCAAAAGCTGACACTCTAGCAAGCACTTTTCTCTCTAGCACAGGTGTAGGTGGCCAGACAGCTGGGGAACAGCCCTTGAATACATCTCAGGAGCTCAGCGCAGTACTTCCTTCCGCTGAAGCATTACCGACCTTGCCAATAAACCTAAAGGCTGCCGAGGGAAGAGCATGAGCCCAGAGGCATCTGGGAACGTTGAGGGTAAGCTTGACAGCAAAGAGGAGTAGGAATCAAATGAAGGAACCTCATTGGAGCCAAGTCAGAATTCTGCGCTGTATGTTTATGTGTTTTGTGTATGGGTGTGTATGCATATGTGTGTACATGCCTGTGGAGGCTAGAGGATGACCGTGATATCATTTCTTAAGCACCATCTAACTTTTTTTCTTTTCTTTTTAAATTTTATGTATCTGTGTATTTTATGTATGAGTCCTCTTTCTGCATGTATGTCTGCAGGCCAGAAGAGGGCATCTGACCCCATGTGGTTGCTGGGAACTGAACTCAGGACCTCTGGAAGATCAGCCAGTGCTCTTAACCACTGAGCCTCTCTCCAGTCCCATCTAACTTTTTGTAATCAATTTTTCATTGATATGGAACTTACTGGTTGGCAAGTGGGTCTCAGGGATCCCCCTGACTCTGCCTTCCCAGTACTGAGATTACAAGCATATATCACCATGCCTGGCTTTGTACACACACACACACACACACACACACACACACACACACACACACACACACACACACACACACGTACACGCACGCACGCACGCACGCACGCACGCACGCACGCACGCACGCACGCACGCACCTGTATGAGTGTGTGTGGAAGCCAGAGGCTGATGCAAGGATATCTTTCCTCTACTGTATCCTACCTTATTATTTTTGAGATACAGTCTCTTACTGAATCTGAAGCTTGCTGCTTTAGCTAGTGTGATAGTTTGAATGTCTCCCATAGACTGATATGCTTAGTCATCAGGGAGTGGTACTATCTGAAAGGATTACAAGGATTAGGAGGTGTGGTCTTGTTGGAGTAGGCATGGCCTTACTGGAGAAGTGTGCCACTGAGGGGGCTTTGAAATTTCAAAAGCCCAGGCCAGGCCCTGTCTGTCTCCATCTCTCTCTCTGTCTGCTTGTGAATTGGGATGTAACTCTCAGCTGCTTCTCCAGCACCATGCCTGCCCGACACCATGCTCTCAGTCTCTGAGACTGTAAGCAAGGCCCCAATTAAATGCTTTCTTTTATAAGAGTCGCCTTGGTCACGGTGTCTCTTCACAGCAATAGACCAGTGACTAAGACAGCTGACTGGGAGCTAGCAAGCCCTGGAGAGCCACCTGTCTCTACCTCCAAAGTACCGGACTGCGGTCACCACTCCTGCCTGGCTCCAGCTCAGGTCCTCATGCTTGCTTGCTCACTCGCTTGCACAGCTAGCAGTTTCCCCATGAGCCATCTCCCCAGCCCATGCCTGGTGTTTCTTATGTGGGTTCTGAGGGGCACACTTACCAACTGAGCCTCTTCCTAGCCCCGTGGTCTCAAGTCTTTGCTCATGTGAAATATGAAAAGTCGGGATTCTGGGTCTCATTTTCCTCACCTGGAACCTCCAAAGGCCCTTTCAGCATGCACTAAGATCATTCCCTCACTTTTACCTAGTCTAAGGTCCCTCCCTGCTTTATGTCCTTTTCCCAATATAACTGCAGCTGTTGCCTATAAAAATCAATTTACTTCTAGAATGGATACAACTAAATTGGGGGGGGGGGGATCACTTTTATAATGCAGTAAAAACATAAATAACAGTATTATACTGTATCCCTGTCTATGTCATCTATCTCTATATAACTCCCACTTCTGAACGCTAAGACCACAGAGGCTATTAAAGAAAGGAAGGTGCATGTCTTCACCAGACTTAGATTCTCCTCAAAACAGGGGATGTTCCGTCTTAAGTCACTGGAGCAGAATTCATACAATAACTGCCAATAGAATCACTCCTGTCTTTCTTGTGAAGGACGTCAGCGTCTGAGCGAGGACATTAACTTGCACTTACAGCAGGGCGATGAGACCCTAGAGGTCAGACTAGTCCTTTGTTAAGTGTTCAAGGTCCGGAACGACCTTCTGTAAATACCTCAAGCCACACCCAGTCTCCCTTGTCTGTGACAGCGTCTGTCGGGAGTCAGATCACCACCAGTGTGTGCAGTGACTGAGGGAGACAACACTTTCTCCCAAGCATCCACCATGCTGGTAGGAGAGGCTGCCCTGGGATGGAGTAGAAACGGGCTGTTCAGGAGACGGCAGGGAAGAGCTGGGGCTCCACCAAGCCGGACAAGGAGTGGAGGGAGAGTGAGGCTGAGAATCAGACAGGAAGCCAGACTTCGGGGCCTTTGTTATCAGGCTGGAGAGGATGGGCTGTCGGGGGCACAATGGGAAGACCCTGAATGTTTTAAAGCTGAGGGAGCCAGGCACAGTGGCACACACCTTAAATACCAGCGTGGGGGGAGGGGCACACAGGCAGGCAGGCAGGCAGACCTCTGAGTTTAAGGCCACCCTGATCTACAAAATGAGTTCAGGCCAGCCAGGGCTTCAAATGAGACCCTGGCGAAGAAGAAGAAGAAGGGAGAGGGGAAGAGTGGAATGCCATTCAGGATCTGGAAGAGGAAGGCCATGCGTGCGTGGTACAGAGTAATAACAAAGACATGAGATGAAGCAAGAGCGACCAGGGCTGCCACGTGTACCTCTTGCCACCTCTCCTACTCACCAGCCTGGTCTTTCTGCCTCTATTATACCTTCCTTGAACACTGCGGGCATGTCTGTAAAATCTACAGTCTACAACTGCCAGAAATATGTCTGCGTGTGGGGCCCAGGAGCGGAACTCATGTCATCAGGCTTGGTGGCAGGTGCGTCACCTGCTGAGCCATCTCATTGATCCTGGGCCCCACATGGTGGAAGGAGAAAACTGATTCCCACAAGTTGTCCTCTGACTTCCAAACACACCACGGCACATGTGCATACACGTGTACGTACGTACACACACACACACACACACACACACACACACACACACACACGACCCTAAGTTAGTCATTTTTTAATTTTCATGATGGGTGCTCTACATCACCAAGCAAACAAAGAAACTGTATGGGAGAAGACAAGCTGTTTAAAATTCGATGGATCTAGGGTCAAACTCCAGCGCTACTAAACTACTATGAGGCAACTTTGTCAAATCAGTTTTCTTACTATGGAAATAGGAACTGAACTGACTCGGGCGTTAACAGTATTTGGTGTGACGCAAATGGTGTGCATTCAACAGAAATTGATCTCAAGGCCTACTCCGAAGTGCTGGGATAATCGGCTTGCACAACCATAACAGCTCTCCTGAATTCTGTCTGTCTGTTTTTTGAGGCAGGTTCTCGCTATACAGTTTGGCTGTCCTAGAAATTACTAAGTAGACCAGGATGGCCTCAGATTCAGAGATTCTCCTGCCTCTGCCTCCTGAGTGCTGGGATTAAAGGGTTGCTCCAACACATCTGGATTCTACTGCCTTTTTTAACTTGCCCAGTACTTCCCAGGACCAGACAAATACTGACCTCTTTCATTTCTGGGATTCTAAATAGATCCATACCCCAGCTGCCTTTTTAATCTGTAAATAAATGCATAATAAGGGAATTATATTTTATACATCTTTCCCTCATATTACTCCCTCCACTCTAGCATGAAGTCTAAAGGTAAGATTCTCTAAAGTTTCACTGAGAGATGAAAACAATGTTCGGTGCCAGACTCTAAAAACATTTGTTGCTGACTAACTTCCGGTAGAAGAATGTGAATCACCATGTTCTGTTGGTCACAGAAACCATGAAAATAGAAGGGTCAGTGGGTGTCAGGGGTTCAAGGGCAGAGAGGGGAGGGTGGAGCCCAGAAGACTTTTAGGGCTGAGAACCATAAGATATTACAGTGATAGACATTGCCTAAATCCACAGAATGTACCCCTAAAGAGTGAACCCTGATTAATTAATTTTCTTTTGGTTTTTGTTTTTTCAAAACAGGGTTTCACTATGGAGCTTTGGCTGTCCTGGAACCCACTCTGTAGACCAGGCTGGCTTGGAACTCTGAGATCCACCTGCCTCTGCCTCCCAAGTGGTGCTAAGATTAAGTGTGTGCTGCTATGTCCAGCCAAACAACGGACTTTAATCAACAGACTATTATTGGCTCATCAATTGGATTAATGAACATTAATAACAGGAGAAAACTGGAGGAAAAGGTAGTTAATGGTATTTGTATTTTTCTTAAAATGTTCCATGAACCTGGAACTGCTCAAGAAAACAGAAACAAAGCACAAGGAAGCCCTAGATTGGAGAGTCAATGCTTCTGCGCTGACCCCCCCACCCCAATTCCGGTTCATTCAAACTCTGTAGCTCCTGATCTCTGGCTATCTATCCAGCTTTTGGTTATCCTGGGGGGGGGGGGAGGTCAACAAACTGTTTATCTTCTACTCAGTTCATTTTGTATCTAGCACCTGCCGCACTGAAGATATTTAGCACACTAGAAATCAACAGCCAGGCAGGGAAGCTCAGGCCTGCATGATAGAGGGGGCTCACCAAGTTCAGGCCAGCCTGAGTTATACAGTGAGACTACATCTCAAAACGAACAAAGCCCCAGAGAAATCAAGGTTAGTTCTGTTCAAAAGTTCACTTGTTTGTTTAGACCCTTCCTGTGCCGCGCCCTCCTGAGCGCAGACTACAGGACTCAACACCACAGCTGGCTTTCTGAACCACCACAGCTGGCTTTCTGAACAGGCTTGAAGGAACCAGAACAGGTGTCCATAGGTCCCTTCCACTCAGAGAATCACTGACCTTCAGCACTAGACTTTGGAGATGTTCTAGTCCAGCTGTCTTTTTACTGAAAAGAACGGCATGGAGGACACTCTTATATAAAGCCCAAGTTGAACGAATCAACACCCAGCACACACCTTCTAAGATGAAGACTCACCGCTTAGGTTTGAAGACAACTTTCTGTCCTCCTTCAAGGATCAGTAAAGCTTTTAGCTGCGTCCCTTTATAGCCCACATCAGCTTTAATGACCTTCTTGGTGGCCATGGCATGCAGGACTGCTCCCAGCTCTGGTGTCTCTTCAGGGTACACTTCCCGGGGCACCACCCACTGGGCCGCAATCTCCCAAGGAGACTGCAGGGTGTGGTCCAACTTGGGCAGCAGCTCCACCCGCAAGCCAGTCATCATTCGGTGAAAGGCCCTCTGGTCCTCTCGGTTGGCCGCTGATGTATCCAGGTTGTCGATCAGGAAAACTTTGGTGAAGATGAAGATGACGAGGAGTATTGCTAACAGCACGACGCGCTGCTTTAGCTTCATGGTGGCCTCTCCTCCTCCTCCTCCTGGACCCACTTTCTCTCAGCTCAGCGGGGCGGACAGGTGCTGAGGATCAGCAAGGCGATTCCATGATTACCGAGGTCTTCACTGCAGTGCCTCCACAATTCCTGCAGGCCAAAGCAGAGAGCACGATTGGATCAGGAAGTCTGTCCTTCCACCTCCACGATTTGCAAGGCTCTCACGCGTTACTTACCCTGTTAGTGACTGATTGCTAGTCCTCCGCTTGAGAAGGCCCATTAATGAAAACAGTGTGGGAAAGACCTAGGAAGGATACTGGGTACATGGAAAATTCCAAGAAACACATTCCCATTTTAATTAGGAAGTGCGATCATATAGGAGCCATTTGGCTGCTATATATATTTCCAAAAATTATCAAAACGAGGGGGAAAACAAAACACTGAGCTATGCATAGTTCTTAACTCCCAAGTTTCACTGTTCCAAATCCGTAAGTGAATCCTTGTCATATCTGATAATTTTCTCAGCTCCTTTCCACATGTAAGTTTTCTGTGACTCTGAACAACAGGAACTCCCAAGAATACCAACAAGAGTCCATGACAGAGGCATAACTCCTTTTCAAATACAAATACACATTTTGTTCATGTGATTAAGCACAAGACTCAGACACGTACTCTCCTTGATCAAAGCTCCACTAATTATTTCTCCTGGTAAAATATGGATAATCAAATCTGGATGAATTAAGTGAAGGAAAACCATTCCCCTTTTACCATCTGGTGTTAACCGAATATGATTAGACAGCTCGTGAAATATGAACCATAGCAACATTGCTATGCCTTGAATGGTGTGGGCAAGACAAGAGGGTGTTGAAACATACAATTCAATTGTATTTGTATGCTGAGAGACTGCTTCCCATTGCACTGGGCTTTGTTTGTTTGTTTGTTGAGATCAGGTCTCATGTAGTTCAAGGCTGAACTCATGGTCTTCCTGCTAATAGCCCCCAAGTGCTGTGATTATAGATATGGGCTACAATGCACAGCTCCACAAGGCCATTTCAAACCGTACACAAGCTCACTTTGCCGTCTGCCGACAGCCTGTACAACACAGCACTGGGACAACGTGAATGACAAGAAGATAACAGGGTGTCGCTGCGTTCTGCAATTCATTCAACAACTCAAACCACTGATCTAAGAAATAAGACCAATACAAAAAAACAGAGCCAACAATTGAGCTGCGACACTCCCATCTAAATTTGAGGCTGCTTCTTTCACAACTGGAAACAACCCAAGAGCAACATTGTGAGCAATGCCTTGCCTTGAGCCAGCTGATGAGACATTCATTCTCAACCAATCCTTCCTGGTCTTTCCATGAAGGAAGCAGAAAGTGAAAGTCACACCCTAATCATCCCCAGGCACCTGTTCTGTTCCACCACTTCTCATCACAGTTAAGCTGGAACAAAAGCTGTGTGAGCACGACTGAAAATGTAATTGTTTTTATTTAGTTCTTTTTTAAGTTAGCCCACAAAGTAATAGGTTTCATTATGCTACAATGTCATTGTGATGGTATCAGATTTGGCATGGAACTCAGTAAAAGCAGTTCCTGGTAATGATGCACAATAGCAGTATTAGGAGAGTGGATTTCAATATTAGCTCTAATGATACTGATGTTTCACTCATTTGTTCACAATACACATTGTGGGGTGCAGTGATAGAGGAAACAGATGCAGCAGCATCTTCAGCACCTCCACCCCCAGAGTCACAGACGAGCACTGGACAGTTCTGGCTAAAGGAGACGGCTGAACAGGCTTTTCCTGTCTATAGAATGCACTTTGGGTCTAAAGTTTGGCTAACGAGACTTTGATAATACATATCTAATGGCTGTGCATATTTTATGGAGAATAATCTTCCCTCATAATATAAAAATAGCACTTCCAAATTTGTTTTGTTTTGGCTGGCCTTGATCCTGCAGCAATCTTTCTGTTCCCCTTCCCCACTTGCAGGGAGTGTAGACAAGTACCACCTCATCAGGCTCGTCTCATTTGCTGTGATGGGGATGATACCCAGGGCCTTGGGAATGCTGACCAAGTGCTCTAACACTGAGCTCCACACTCCAGTCATCTCCGTCTAATCACCAACACAACAGCAAGTTTTAAAAGTCCCCAAATTAAGACAAAGAGGTTCAAATCTGAAAGCCAGTTTGTAAACTTTCTGTAGGTTTTGAAATATCATTACCTTTTGAAAAGGCCTCAGATAATCTTCATTTCAGGGCTGCAAACAATTCATCTACTCAGGCCGAACAGAAACTTATATTGGGGAAACTGAAGAATTCACTGGTTACTAATATTATCACTACTCTAGAGTGAGAGCAGATGTGGAAAAAGTGCGTTTTCATGTTTGTGACTGATGGGTTGCCACCTCCAGGTAAAATAAGTTAAGACTGCATGCAGTATGTCACTATTCTTTCGTCTTTGTTTGAAAGGCGGAGAGAAACTGAGAGAGAATGGGTCTCACCGCGTAGTCCAGGCTGGCCTTGAACCCACAGCCATCTCAGTGTGGTGAGGGGTGGGGTTACGGGCTGTGCCCACATACCTGCCAATGACTTGGCATTGTTCTCTGCCACTGTCTTCCACTTCCACAAGCCCAGCCACCAGTTCTCTGCAGTGCTCAGCACCTCCTACTGGACCCTGGAAAGAACAGATTTCTGGACCTGCAGGCTTCAATAGAGCCTAATTAGTCCCTCGACCATCCTCAATCTAATTCCTTAACAGGGCCTTAAAGCCTTACTCTGAATGTACTGAGTGAGGCAGCCCTCTGACCATGTGTCTGGGCTTCCACCGATCAGCTAACTCAGCGGTGCTGGTTCTCTTCATCCTCAATGCCCTTAAAACACCTCCTTTCTCCTTACCTCTTATTTAAAACCTAACCCTTCTCTCAAGGCCCACCTCTAAGGGCATTCTAGTCCCTCCCCACCTCCCTCCTCCTGACCAGTGCATAACTACATTCTGCCTTAAACTGCCTTAGACATAGTTCCTAATTCCCTGCTCAGAAATACAGCTCCTTAGGAGGATCCATCCCCCTTGCTCCTTTATACTTGAGAAAGGGCCCCCAGGACCCAGTGTCCAGGCTTTTTAAATGATTATTATTAGTCTTTTTGATTTGAGGCAAGCAGTATACTATACAATCTGCAAGCTGGATTTTTAAGACCATCCACTTCAGATATAAGAAAATAAAAGCAGGTCACTGTGTGTACTCCACACTCTTCAGGAAAACCTCCCTAGCATTTCCACAGTAGCACTGTATACCTGCTCTATGTCATGTCCTCACCTCCTGCTGTAAAACGCTCACATAGTGAGCGCGACACTGTCCAGTGTTTACGGCCATCTGTCTTCGTGTTTGTTATATGGAACAGAGCCTATTTCACAGAACAAGTAGGCTCAAGGTAATAACATAACTCAGAAAGTGTTAACTATAAAAGAGGCAGTGCAAGTGGAACATTTGCCAAGTCTCCACACTAAACACTGGCATGAACCCACAGTGCAGAGTTCTGGGAAGCGGATCTTTCTAAGCAGTTTTCCTAGGAAGCCTAGTTCACTCCCGGCAGCCCACGTGGGGCTTGCCACACAGGCTCATCTACTCCATTCTTCACACACATATACCACCACCCTGTAGGTGACACATGTTTGAAAGGACAAACCTTTGACCGTAAAGTGCTTCTACAAGCGTTTCACAGGTCCAGAGGGAAGGAAATGTGATATCTTAGTATAAAGTCCTCTGTTCAAAAGTCCAGTGATACAGCGAGGAACGTATACAGAAAAACATAGTGATGCAGAGGCCTATAAACTGTGCAATTAAAATTCACATACGTGGTAGCTAATGAACATGAGATCATCTAGCCCAATACTCCCTGGGGATCCTCTAAGTCACAGCTTGAGAGAAGCTCCAAGCCTCAATGACAGTTAAGCCCCTTTGAATGGGCCTCTGATTTGACAACTTCACACTAATCCCAACTTTTATCCACAGCGATGAAAAGTGAAAGTTTCAGTAAAAGTGAACAGAAGTTTCCTTTTCTTTTCTTCTTCTTCTCCTTCTCCTCCTCCTCCTTCTCCTTCTTCTTTTCTAGAATGTCCACAGTCAAAATAGGCTTTTACCACATGAATGAAAGCCTTGTGACTGTAAAGTACCATAAAACAAACATTCTGTGCCGAGGACTCGGGGATTTGTGACACAGAGGGACTTTATTAAATAGCTAGCATGTGATCACATTTATGCATGCTCTCTCCTTGTCCCCCATCCTGACTACAAACCATAAGGTAGGTCCCTTTTCTCAAACAATCTCTTTGGAAAGTGTTGGTTTTAGCAAAACTGAAGATTTGCTAAGTGTAAGAAAAAATAAGATCTCAATGCAAAGTTTTTACATTTGTATATTTATTTTGAATGTATGGGCAAAAACACCCAAGACATGTATGGAAGTCAAAGGACCTCCTTGTGGGCTCTGAGGACTGAACTCACAGGTCATCAGGCTTGGTGGCAAGTGCCTTTACCTGTAAAGGCTATCTATTCAGACAGCCCAGATTTGAATTGAATTAAGATTTTCTTGTTACTATTTCTACAGATAAACATTGACAGTTCCTCCCACCAAAGGGCGGGGTCTATTTTTCCTCCTCCTGATTTGAGCTGGCTTTGCAGCTTGCTTTGATCAAAAGGCTAGACAAGAGGCTATGTCCCACTTTTGAGCCTCAGCATTAAGACACCTGGCAGTTTCCACATTCACTTTTTGGATCTAGCTGCTATGTAAAGACAGTTTGGTTTGACTGCTACATGAGTGACCTATATAGATAAAGGCTTCATGTGCACCCAGCTGGTCTGGCCACCCCATCTGAAACACCAGAAAGACAAGTAATCAAAGGTATTCCAGTCTCAGGTGAATTGAGATGAACAAAGCCATACAAGAGACCCCAGACCTTACCAGGTGGGCAGTAACCAACCGAGAACACATGACCTACACAATTATAAGAAAAAACACATCACTGTCTTAAGCAACTATATTTGAAGCAGTTGTAGAACATTCTCTATTATGTCTTCTATCAACTCTTGGTGATGTTAAATATTCTGGGGGTGGAGGTAGGGGACTGGAAAACAAGGCATATGGCTAAAAATAATTTGAGGGTGGAGGTGGTGACACGAAATCATTAAGCATAAATAAAGAGCAGACTGATAGATGGTTAGATCATGTTATTCTTATAAATGATTACCAATGACTCCTATGGAGCAACAGTTATTGTAAAAGTTATGTTTTCTTTTCTGCCATGTGGTGTAGATGTTTAAGAAGAAAAAGTCTCCTAGAAGTGACACAAGAAGTCCATTTTCCACTTGGCTGTGTTAGTCAACTGAACAAATTAGCTTAAAAGAGGAAGCATTTATTTGGGCTTATGGGGTTAGAGGTTTTGGTGTATCAGTAGCCAGCTCCACAGCTTTTGTGCCCAAGATGAGGCAGAACATTACAGTAAGCACATGGCAGAGCAAAGATGCTCACCCCATGGTGGCCAGGAAGCAGAGACAAAGAGAAAAGGTCTAGCAATAAGATACACTCTTCAAAGGCACCCCCACTGATCTACTTCCAGCTAGGCCACTAACAGTCACTCAACTATGAATTCATCAGTGGACTTTGATGAAATTAGCACTCTTATAATCCAGCCAATTCCCAAGAGCCTCACCTCTGAACAATGCACTGGGGCCAAGCTTCAACACACAATTTTGGGAGAGTCGTTTTATATCCAACCCTATTATGAATCACTTACTAGAATCTACTTATATATTTTACAACCTTACTTATACTTATGCAGTGCAATTGAGGTTAATATCACATACTCACACTACACATGCTCAGCTTATAACGCCTATCCTTTGTATTTCAGCCAAAGCATAAACAATAGCAAAACTCCAAACTCTTTAGTATAGAGAACACAAGATACTTTCACCCTGATGTACTGACCCTTTGATTTTTAACTGGCGTTGACATTATAGCACTAAGTCACATTATTATTAGCTGTTAAGAGTTTACATCCTTTGCCCCTTAGCCACAAATACAATTCCAACATGATCAATGCAACTAAAACAGATGGGAAGCATAACCTAAATTCTGTTTCACACAAAAATCAGAAATACAGCATGCCTTTCACAAGCCTTTCATTCAGAAAACTCCCTCTGTGTTTAAAGAGGATGACTTTTGTCTTTAAAACTGTTTAAGGCTTAAAGCTCTTAAAACTTAAGTGTTGAGAGCAGCTTAAAGGACAGGTATCAAAAAACAATCTAATCCCCACACAGTCCAAATTGGACTGTTAGATTTTCCTTACTATTTTCATTTCCATTTAAACATCCAGACAATATCTGGAAAATAAGGCTCTTCCAAGTGAAGTTTTAACAGCTCCTTGTGAAGGACATCAACTAGAAATGGCCACCAGGCTGTAAGGAAGCATTAAGGAACCTGCCCCCGGTGTGAGGCTAAAATGGAAGGCACAACAAATAACTATTCTCTCTTAAAAAGGTAAGTAAAGAAACTTGCAACCTGTTTCATTTAAACCTTTCTTCCTTAAAAAAAGAAAGAAAGGAAGAAAGGAAGGAAGGAAGGAAGGAAGGAAGGAAGGAAGGAAGGAAGGAAGGAAGGAAGGAAGAACAATTATAACATTAGCAAGAGCTGGTGTACAAAAGAGACCCAGGCAGTATCCGGTGAGCAGACACTCATTGGAAAGTGCTTTAAGGTACACGGTGTAAGGAGGCTCCTGTGTTCCAGGGGGTTCAGTCTCAATTATCAGTACATGACCACCACTTAAGGCTGCGTTAGGCTATTCTAGACTACTGTTACTGCTAACCTGTTTCCTGAAGTTGGCTAGGATTGAGAGTAAAGACAACCTGGAGATGTTAGGAGAAAGAATGGACAAAGTCCAAGAAGACATTGCCCAAGAGTGATAAATGAATGATATAGAAGACAAGGCTGAAATCAGATCTTCAAGTATTACTGACAATGGTTTTCTTTTCTTTCCTTTTTTTTTTTTTTTTTTTTTGAGACAGGGTTTCTCTGTGTAGCTCTGGATGTCCTGGAACTCACTCTGTAGGCCAGGCTGCCCTTGAACTCACAGAGATCTGCCTGCCTTTGCCTCCCAGAGTGCTGAGATTAAAGGAGTACACCCCCATCCCCTAGTGACAATGGTTTTCTGAATCAAGACAAACCATTAGGACTTCCATGCTATTTTCTTTTTATGCACGAGTATGTGTGGTATTCATATGTATATGTGTGTGTTTACACGTGTGAAGGCCTGAGGTCTACGTTGGGTGTCATCCTCAATCCTTCTCCACTTTATTTACTGAGGTAGAGTCCCTCACCTACTGAGCTAGTCTAATTAGTCAGCTTGTCCAAGGGATCCTGTCTCAGCCTCTGGAGCGCTGGGGTTAAAAGCTGCCATGCACTCTCAGTTTTTATTCAGACCCTCAGCTGAGGATCTCATCCCAATGAGATGTTTGCATGGCAAGAACCTTATCCACTGAGTCTTCTCTCCAGTCCTATTTCGTCTCCAGGAAGAACACACAACATAAAATGTATATATACAGGACGCAAGCCAGGGGAAGGAACACGAGAAGAATTAAGAAAGTCTTGGGCAACCACCAGTGGTACAAAGTTCAGCCACTAATGCTCAGAGTCTACAGAAGCTAACAAGCCTATTAGTTAACTATTTGAAATGTGATCTCAGGAAGCAGAGTGACCTGGGTTCTGCTCCACAGAAGGCCAGAAGCTGTACTCTTTCCTACCCGTGAGAAAAGGCAGGCAGACTGTTAACGGCATATCCAGTGAGAAAAAAAGAAGGGTAAAGAGCATAAACAGCCTACATTTCACCATCACCTCAAATCCTTGTTCAATTACTGTCCATAAGGGATGCTAGTAATCCTTCTTATGCATTCATAATTTCATACCCCTTGGCCTCCTTTTATAACAGTCTCCTCTAAAGCGGCCAGTACTTTCTCACAAAATACTGACCTCAAACATACCTAAGCACACTGTCTCATTCTGCACATCTGACACTCAGTCTGCATCCCCAAGATTCTTTAGAGACAGACATTTCTTCTGTTTTTGGCAAGGAAAAAACCTGCATCAGAAGACCTTTTCATTATTTAGAGAAGAGTTTATTAATTTCTGTAATCAAACCCACGTAGCAGAGGATCTCTGCATTATATTCTCCTCTAGGCAGCTCTTGCTGTTATCCTGACATTATAAGTTAGTCAGAAAGGAATTTCGGTAGCAAAGTAAGGACTTATGTTCTGCACCCCAGGCTCACATTATTGAACTCATTAGTCACAAAGAAGGAAAAGAGGGAAGATGTGCAGGTGCTGGAGAAGTCCTTAGGGGAGACAGAACTTTCCTTTCCCATCTCCAATATAAGGGGCATGCGGATGGTCAGCACTGATGCTGCTGGTATGGTTATTTCCAAGAATTCTTCTATTAAGGTTAAAAACACTGGCTCTCCATCCAACCGCTCAGCCAATACAGGTGGCAGGAAAAAGTGTGTGCAGCTCCCCATGACCCGACTTGGACAGGCTGCAGGTGGCTGGAACACCATATAATCACTGGACAGAATCTCAAGACAACACCAATAAACAGTACCCTTTGCAGACACTCGCCTTAACAGCACATTTCCAACAGAAATCTAAAACCATAGCGTTGGCTTTTTTTAAAAATTATTCCTTTTGATTGGAATGGGGGGGGCTGAAAAAAAATCTAGTATTTGCACCAGAATATCTATGTTTTCCTCACACTAATTTTCATTCATTAATTCAACAAACAACTCATGTACATCTACTATGCACCCTAGGAACTACAACTGCAGGATCTCAGGGTAACAGTGCTCCCTACCCCAATCCACAAAATCATCTCCTATGCAATCACAGCTCAGCCAGACATCGTATCTCCTTCTAACTGTAACTGTGCACTCTAACAGCAGACTCTAGAGTGAGATCTTAGAGTTAAAATCTACATAGTTATCAACTTGAAGGCGGAACTTCCTGGCATTGCACTTACAGCACTGAAAGAGAAGTCATAGGGAGCTAATTCATGTCCCAAAAGTAGACAGAAAACTTCATTGAGGAATTGAAAATTCAGAAAAGATTTTTAAAAACATCAGAAGCCAATAAGGCTGTATGAAAAAGCTGAAATGGAAATCAAGAGAAGTGACTAAAAGCAAATAATCATTAACTTAGCATAAAATAATTACGACACAAAAGATTATGAAAAATAAGCCAGTGACTTGCTTTTTCCAAAGTATACGTTTGTTGAAAATATATACATACAAAAAAGGTATGTGGTTAAACAAAGTGTTCCTATTTTCTCACTAGCTCTAAGGAAATAAATCAACCCCATTTTCACAAGGAAAGCTATTAATCCCAGGTTTTTTCTTTTTCTTTCTTTTTTTTTTTGGTTTGTTTTTGAGACAGGGTTGTCTGTGTCTCCCTGGCTGTCATGGAACTAGCTCTGTAGTAGACCAGGCTGGCCTCAAACCTCTGCCTCCTAAGTGCTGGGATTAAAGGTGTGCACCACCACCTCCCAGCCAGATTTTTAAAAATTTAATTTTATTGTTTTGAAACAGCATTTTCTCTGTGTAGCAGTCCTGACTGTCCTGGAACTCGCTCTGTAGACCAGGTTGGCCTCGAACTCACAGAGATCCTCCTGCCTCTGCCTCCAGAGGGCTGGGATTAAAGGGACGCACCAAGCCCTACATTGCTCTCCTTTGATACGGATTTTCAAACGTGGAATGGGCATCTTGTTGATGGCTAACTGTTGGTTCTGGGACACAAAATCCACCATCTTCACAAACTTTAAGAAAGTTATTAACTTAATAATTTTAAATTTACCTTAAATTGGTTCAGAGCCCACACAAATAATTTAGCATCTTTAATACCTGAACCTGTTTCTCAGGATGATAAATGACATGCAGAAGTGCTCTCAGGTCTTGCATAAATTCAGGGAAGGAGGAGCACAATGAAATCACTAGCCCAGTGGAATTCATGCATGGATTTTCAACCCAAGTAATATAGGCATGGTTAATAAAGGACAATCTTGACTCTACCCGATTACTGATTGTATTACAAAGTGTAGACCTCAACAGTGAAAAGATCGCATTCTTTTTTTCCTTCCGACGTGAGCCGTCAAACCTCCAGAGGGAAAGTGGCTGAGTAGATGACCCTGACACCTGGCCCTAGACCCAAGTGACAACGTTCAACATATCTTTTCCGCAATTGTAACTCCTTACCCATTCTACTGGAGATAGTCTTTTAACGAAGTAATTGTAAGGACCATCCACGCCTTGTTCCCCCTTTTCTCCTTTTTATCAGGAGCCTGACAGCTAACTGACTCCTGATTAAAAAGAATGTCTCATCCACAATCAAGGACACGGCTTGACAACGTTCACATTCGGCGTGAAGGCAACGTCTGAGTTCGCTCTGAAACGCCGGGCCATCATCACACCCGGAAATGAAACCGCCAGCGCAGCCCACTCTGGACTACGGTCTCCTCTCAAGTTGTGCCCCACGGCGCACCGAGCGCCCGACCCCAGGACACGGCTGCTCCCTCCGACCCAGGGCCTGCAGGTCACTCGCGCTCCTCGGCCACCGTGCGGGCCCGGCAGGGACCCGGCGAGAGCGCCGCTCCTCCCTGGGCCACCGACACCAGCTTAGCGTGATCGGAGGGCGACGCCAGGGCCGGGCGCCGCTGGGGACAGTACTCGGCAGCGAGCACCGGTCACAGCAAGGACTCCCGGCCGCCCGCGCCTCAGCAGGGCCGGCTCCACCGGCCGAGCCGCCCGCAGCCTCGCGGGGAAGCCGGGAGCCCCGCATCCGGCCCCGGAGGGAGGTGCCCCGCCCCCCGCCGCCCGCGCTTTCCCGCCCTCCCCTCCCTCCCCGCCCTCCCTCCCGCCGCGCCCGGGCGGGCGGGGGGGGGAGGGTCGCGCGCCCTCTCCCGCCGCGCCGCTCACCTGGCGGGCCTCAGGCTCGCTCCATAGCCGCCCGCGCGGTGCGGTGCGGCGCGGCCCCGGCCGCCCCCGCCGCCTCCGGGGAGGGGCAGCCCCACGCCGCGCTCACCGCCCCCAGCCGCCGCCGCCGCCGCCACTGCGGCTCCCGCCCACCGCCGGCCCGGCCATTCCCCGGCCGCCGCTCCCCGCGGAGCCGGCCGCTCCACACCCACCCCCGCCTCCGCGCCGCTCGGCTGTTGGTACGGTCCTCGCGGAACGCCCTCCCCACGGCCAATCCCAGCGCGCACTGGGCGCGGCCCCGCCCCCGCGGCGGGTGGGCGGGACTACCGGGCCGCTCCGGCCCGCCCTCTTTAACCCCTTCGCTCCCACCCGCGTTCAACTCCGCCGCAGCCGCCGTCCGCGGGTATGCCCGAGCCCGTTGACAGCGACTAGCTTCTGGCTTCTCTCTTACCTCCACGTTTGCTTTCCCGCAGTCATCTAGGTGAAGTTCTTTTCGGAAGAAATAATTTTCTTTCTTTCTTTCGCTCTGCTGTCTTGACTTCTCCTTGGAGAGTCTGCCTAAAAGTGTCCTTCCCTGACCAAAAGAGGCCAGACTTCCCACCGTGGGAATTGCTAAAACTTAGGGCCAGAGCAGAGCTCCCCGCTATACCTTTTCGGTAGCACTTAACAAAGATCCTGATTATTTTATTGTAATAGCAGTTGCTCTAGGTTTGTCCCTCACGGTGGACTGTAAGCCGCAAGAGGGCAAATCAGACGCGTCTTGGTTTCCAGCGCCCTGCACCCACCCACTAGACTCGAGCCGCGTGAATGAGATGCTCCTCCCCCTCTACTTAATGCGTGTCCTTTCCACTTACTCCATACACAGCGCCTACTGTATAATGCATACATTTATTCACCATATACTCAGCTTACACATAGTCTGCCTGACCCTAAAATATTATGGTGTACGTTTTTCATGGGATACCATTTGGAAGGGAGAGAGGATGGGGACTAAGCAGGCAATTCTTTCAAGAAGGAAAGAAATGGTCTGACTTTTTTTCTCCTTGCCTGTATGCCTTAGGGTATATCAGTTAACATCTCTGAGTATAAGGTTCCTTGGAAAATGGCAGTTAATCACAGTACCTATTTCACAAGACTGCTGTGAGGCTTAAATAGGAAATGTGTGCAGAAAATACGTTATTGTGTGAAGTTAGTTGTTGTTGTGTGTGTGTGTGTGTGTGTGTGTGTGTGTGTGTGTGTGTGTGTTGAGCACTTTCAATCAGGAAATCCAGAGGAACTATTGGACTTGACACCCAACCCCAGACAATCTAGTGAGGAAAAGCAGCATTAATCACTACTGGAAGCATTAATCATTGCAAGAGTGCACAGGCCAGCACCAAAGGCACTGTGTCAGCCTTTTACTGGATAGAGTGGAGAAGGTTTGGGGTCGTTAGCTGACCATAGAATGCACAATTCTTGGGGAAATTGGCCGGATGATAACGAGAATCTGTCTCTTATTTCCCAACAGGAACATGGGTCTGCTGGCAGTCAGCCCTTCTTTCCACATGTGGGGGCCCATGGAGGCTCCCTAGTATGGCTTTACTCCAGGTCAGAGAATCTGAGCGGGGCTACATAGTGGGATGATTGGGCCAAGGGCATGGTTGCCAGGTGTTTTGAAGGGTCTGCACTTGGCTGTACATTGTGTTTTGATCTCGAAAGGGCGAGGTCTTTTGCCTCTCCCCTGGGTAGTGTATAAGAAATCCATTAGAGGGTTGGGGATTTAGCTCAGTGGTAGAGTGCTTGCCTAGCAAGTGCAAGGCCCTGGGTTCGATCCTCAGCTCAAAAAAAAAAAAAATCCATTAGAATAAAGGACAAGGTGACTAGGTTCTGACCCAGCCCCCTCCCCAAGCTATCCTGCATCTCTGTCTTTCTCTCCATCTAAGCCTATATTTCTAATAGTTCCTCATTTCTTCTCTCCTCCCCCCAAGAACCCTTCAAGGAAGTCAACAGTTCCTCTCAAACACTGCACCCCCAAATATCCCTTCTTCTCTGTCATTCTAATGACACCGAGGATGGACTCTGCCACTATCACTACTCAGGGGAAGGCTGGCTCATCCCGAAGCCTAGCTTCCTGGAGATGATGCTTCTCTGAAGGAGGGTTCCTGGCCCGTGGAGACAATCCAGTCAGGTGCTTAATTTCACATCCATCCCACATACTGCAGTAAAAACACTCTTCTTCCTCAGAGGGTTCAAAATCTCTGTATCACAGGCTTTCACACAGAACACTTAGTCTGTCTCTGTTTTCCTGTCACCAGGCTGCATTACTGAGGCTCTCTGCGCCTGCGTACACCACACCAGCACTGTGCCGGACACTCCATGACACCCTCGGGCCTGTAACAGCACCCACAGTCAATATAGTCTCAGTGTTGTAAGGAATGTGATTGTCGAAATACGAGTGACTAGTATACGGGAAACTGCTGCGAGGAGACAGGACACCTAAATTATGCAGCACAGACTCTGATTCAGAGTCTGGGAAGAGTGTGGGCTGGAGCTGTCAGGGAAGAAGGATTGAGGTGGGCAAAATATGGGTGGGAGCAGAGAATAACAATATGAACCCAACGCTGTGCAGTGTTATGAGACGTTATAACTGATATCCTGGGCAGATAACACAGGGTAGATGTGTTCATTCATTCATTCTCTGTACATTCATTCATCTACTGAACACGAGTGCCAGGCATCAGACTAAACTTCAACCATGCAGAGAGGAAGAGGGCCCCAGCCCCATCTCCGAGAAGCTTTCAGGCTCAGTGGCGCTCCTTCTGGGATTCAGATCATTTGTAGAGTTGTATTCCTTTCCCCAGTCACGGGATGGACTATGGTTTTAAGTATCCAGTTAATCTCCTCTTGGCCGAAATTTCTCTCCCGGGCCCCCAGGCTGCAAGGTTCTTAAAGCCACAAACTGTGACTTTACGTCACAGCTCATTGAGTTGAAACCGGAGCAGGAAATGGGTTGTCCCTCTCCCACGGAGAGCAGCGGACCACCCTCAGCGGAGGAATGGTAGTGACTAGCCCAAGTGTGGACTGCTAGCAGAGGCTAGCCTATGGCCTGCACAGTTCACCAGGAACCTTCCTGCTTGGTATACGCAGTTCCAGCGTTCCTCTCTAGTGTGTTCCTTAAACTCCTCCCACAGGGTTCACTAGGGCAGCTTTCCCTGTCAGTGAGACTGACTCCTCCCTCACCCAGCCTCGGGAGTGCTAAACATCTCTTCATGCCATTTGACCTTTCATGGGCTTTCCGGCTGTGTTTCCTTTTCTGAACCTCTTGGGAGCCCAGTGCCTTGGTTGGACCTCTCTGATGGCATGGTTTATTGAGGCTTTGGGGGATTTCTCAGTCACCATTCCCATGGGTACAAAGCCTTTCAATGCCCAAGAAAGCGTTGTGGTGAACCCTGTGTCTTCTGTAGTGTCAGCACCGTTCACGGATGTTTAGACATGCCCCTTTAAAGAGAAGCTCCAGGACAGCAGATCGCGTAGGACCGGGTGCCCGGCGCTTGCTCCCTATGTCATTTTAACCATTTTCTAAAAACCGCTTCAGAACTTCCAAGCCTCGGTCAATTTGTCAAGTCCCGGGCCTCCAGAAAACGTGAGGTATTAGGGAAGCATTTTCTTCTAGCCCCTGCACACACAAAGGCAGCACACATTGTTTCTTTGAACCTATTTAATACATCCACGATAATGGCTCCCCCTTGAAACTGATAGGCGAATTCTACATCAAGCTAGCTGAGGAGAGCAAAACTCAGAAAACTGTCTACGAGCCCGGGGAGAGTGGTAAGGAAGGTTAGGGAGGGATAGAGCACACACGGATTCTGCCATTCCCTGCCAGGAACAAGTGCCCATCTCAGCTGCCTCTAGCAAGTCTTGTTCTCTGCAAGAGGCTCTCCCTGGACTGTTGGCAGAAATTTCTGTTCCAACAACAACTCCCAAATACCCAGCAGCCACTTTCCAAATTACCATATAGAAGCTTATATTAATTATAACTGGCCATTAGCTCAGGCTTATTACTGACTAGCTCTTACATTTAAATTAACCCATAATTATTCTCCTTCTTCTTCTTCTTCTTCTTCTTCTTCTTCTTCTTCTTCTTCTTCTTCTTCTTCTTCTTCTTCTTCTTCTTCTTCTTCTTTTTCTTCTTCTTCTTCTTCTTCTTCTTCTTCTTCTTCTTCTTCTTCTTCTTCTTCTTCTTCTTCTTCTTCTTCTTCTTCTTCTTCTTTTAAGACAGGGTTCTCTGTGTAGTTTTGGAGCCTGTCCTGGAATTAGTTCTGTAGACCAGACTGGCCTCGAACTCAAAAGAGATCCACCTAGCTCTGCCTCTCAAGTGCTGGGAATAAAGGCATATACCACCACTGCCTGGCAATCCATAATTCTTATCTATGTTTAGCCACATGGCTTGATACCTTTTCTCAGTTTGACATTCTTATCTTGTTTCCTCTGCATTTGGCTGGTGACTCCTGACTCCACCCTTCCTCTTCCCAGCATTCTCCTAGTTTGCTCACCCACCTATACTTCCTGCCTGGCTACTAGTCAATCAGCATTTTATTAAAACAATTCGAGTAACAAATCTTTACAGTGTACAAAAGCATTATCCCACAGCATTTCTCATTTTTTGTTTAGTTAAAAAGGAAGGTTTTAACCTTAATATAGTAAAACAAAAACAGTTGTTAAGTAGGAATTATAGTAACACTATCCAATTCATTTGCATTTGACAAAATTAGAGAAAATATTTAATGATCTATCTTATCTTGGTGAGTCAAAAGTTTTGTATCTAATTTATCTTTTATTATAACTAAAGAAAACTATAACTATCTAGTCTTCAACTCAATCAAAGACTCCAGAAGGATGTAATGTTACTTAATGACAGGAACATCAGGCTGCCCAGACAATCACCCAAAGTTCCTCTGCAATGCCGGGGCATGCATCTTCAGCCTACAGGCCTAGCATATTTGACAGACTTATCTGTGAAGCAGGATTTTTGAAGGGCTGTCCCACCTGATCTTGGCAAAGTTCTGCAGTCACTTTCTTTTGTGTCCCTCTTGTCCAGTTTGTACAGCATATTGTCAGTAGTTGAGCAAGGGCACTTTCTTTATCCACATGGCTAACTTTTGCCATAAAGAAAACAAACTCCATAAGGAGTTTCTTCAATGCCCATCATCCTATTTCAAGTAATTGGTGATACCAGGAGCAAATGTGTCTCATTGCCGAGAAAAGTCTAAGTTCTTAAAACATTTTAAATGCCATATTCTGTAGGTCTTTGAAGTGTTTGAAGATTGACTATCTATCTGAAATATATCTCTGTATGACCTTGTATGACCATAAGTTTGCAATTATAGATGATTATTAATCCATATTTTAAAATTATATATTACATTTTAAATGTGTTGCACCTAAATAAGAATAGAAATATACATACAGTATAACAAAATTAACTTTAAATTTGCCATCAATAAACTAAGATCCATATTGATGTAAAATATGTAAGATTAAGAGTTGTTTTTTGGATTAAAGTAGATTTAATAATCTACCCTTTTTTCTCATCATTTTTATATCATACCCCCTTTCTTCTTTTAGAAAGAGATCGATTATGACCAATAACAATTTGTATCCAAAACCCCTAAACAAAAACAAATATCTATAATCCATTTTTTGTGAATGTGGGCATAGTTTTCTAGGCTACTTCCTGCTGATTGGGGGCACTGTTAATCTTATGGGGACCCTGAGAAAATTTAGGATTATAGTCAAGTCCTGACTGGAGTAGTCTGTAAGGCTGGGTCATCTCAGCCAGCAGCCTTGAAGCCTTTCTGGATTCAGAACTCAGAGGAAACTGTAACAGAGGTGCTCTGAAACATTGGATCATCTGTGCCATCTGTTCCCACTAGAATTTTTTCAGATCTTCATTGGTCAAATCTGATTTTTCTTTACACAGAATGAATCTACAGCCTCTCATTCCTGTGGAAATAAAGGCACAAACTCCCCTCCAAAGTAACACGTCTTTTGACTTAAATTTTGAAATCAAGGCATTTTCAAAACATATAGGTTGGATTAATTCAGCAACATTTATAATCAAATGTCTCTTGGCAGTTGTTGCTCTTTCCTCAGTAGTCAAACAACTCAAAAACAACATAATAACATACAGTATCCAGACACTCTGTGTATTTTCCATCTTTACATGGCTTTTTTACATTACTTTATTCCCTTTTTAAGCATTTTATTATTTTAAAACTATATATTTCTTTTTTATGACTGTCTATACCTTCTCTTTACTCTCCCAAGCCTACATGTATTTGTAAACACATTGTAAACTGTTTAGAGGTTGTTGTTGTTGTTTTCTGAATCTGTCTTTACTGCATATCTTTATCTTTTCCTGACCACATAGCATTTAATCTGCTAAACAGGTGTGGCTATGATTAAAGCAGCTAGATTAAAATGGCCGTCTCCACCCCACTCCTTGGCTCTCTGAGAGTCTAGCTTCATGGCAGAGATACTGCAGGAACCACATGTATCGCCCCCAACTCTGGGGAGGTTTTAGGTCCACACCACCACTGATTATTGTGCTGCCTGCTGCTCATAAACACCATTTAAGTGTTTGGCAGCAGGGCCTCTTAAAAGAGCAGTGAGGTGCCGGGTGGTGGTGGCACACGCCTTTAATCCCAGCACTCGGGAGGCAGAGCCAGGCGGATCTCTGCAAGTTCAAGGCCAGCCTGGACTACCAAGTGAGTTCCAGGAAAGGTGCAAAGCTACACAGAGAAACCCTGTCTCGAAAAACCAAAAAAAAAAAAAAAAAAAAAAGAGCAGAAAGAGCAGTGAGGTTTTTCCTACTAATGCTGAGTCAGGAAACTCTCTCTCTCTCTCTCTCTCTCTCTCTCTCTCTCTCTCTCTCTCTCTCTCTCTCTCTCTCTCTCTCTCTCTGAGACAGGGTTTCTCTGTGTAGTTTTGGTGCCTGTCCTGGATCTCACTCTGTAGACCAGGCTGGCTTTGAACTCACAGAGATCCGCCTGGCTCTGCCTCCCGAGTGCTGGGATTAAAGATGTGTGCCACCACCGCCCGGCTAGGAAACCGTCTCTTAAAGGAGCCATGCCTCTGCTCGCTGCCAGCAAACTGAGCCCACTGGAGAAAACGTGGTTACCAAGAAGCTGCATTTGACTCTGTTTTTATGTGTTTAGAATCCTTTCCCAAGTTCCTTCAGGTTTTATGCGGATGTAGTTGTCCCATGTTGGGCACCATTTGTTGGCAGAAGTTTCTGTTCGACCAACAAATCTCAAAACCCAACAGTCGCTTCCCAAATTACCACATAGAAGCTTATATTAATTATAACTGCTTGGTCATTAGCTCAGGATTATTACTGACCAGCTCTCACATTTAAATTGACCCATAACTCTTATCTATGTTTAGCCACGTGGCTTGATACCTTTTCTCAGTTTGACATTCTCATCTTGTTTCTTCTGCATCTGGCTGGCAGCTCCTGATTCTGCCTTTCCTCTTCCCAGCATTCTCCTAGTCTGCTCGTCCTGCCTATCCATCTGCCTGGCTACTGGCCAATCAGTGTTTTATTAAACCAATTCAAGTGACAAATCTTACAGTGTACAAGAGCATTATCCCACAACACCAGACAGTAGCTTCTGCCTCTCTTTCCCAATAGAGCAGATATCTTTCTTTCATTTTGTTAACACCTCTGCAGAGTTGCTCTCAGCCCTCTCCATTCTGATGGTAGCAGACTGCCCACCTAACCCTGCACAGGGCACCTCTACCGGTACCACCTGAGTAAGTCATTCATGTCCCAAGGCAGCATCATGCACTGCCTTTGCAGCTTCTTTGCTGAGAGATTCAGGCCACATGTTCTGAAAGGCATAGAAATCTTCCAGTTATTTTTTCTACTCTTGCAATGCTTTTTAAATAGCTGCATTATTGAGATATACGTTTAAAGCATATGATTCACTGCCTTTTAGTATATTTACAGAGTTGATTCAACATTAGTATACCTGGATTTTAAAATATTATCATCACTCCCAAGACAGTAGGGACCATTTTCCCTCACTGTAAAATCTGTTTAGCTCTATTTTTAAAATATGCACATAAAAGGAAAAACAATAATAAGAGAGTGAAAGTCTTTGGTTAATGAGAACACAGAGGACCACAGCTGTCACAGCTGTGATTCCCTTAATTGCCCTGTGTAGCAACAGCACTTTAAAGACCAAGTTGTATGCTATGTTGTGGTGTGTACTCCTCAGTAAATGTCCAGGGCCATATCTTTGAACACATTCCAGTTTGCTGTGGCTCTCTCTAGTACCACACATGGCTCTTCTGCTGTTTGAGCAGAGATAATTCTACAAATCCCGACTGCCAATTCTCAAAGGAAGAGACTCTGTAATGGCCAAATCAGCAGCACATGCCCTGAGTGTTTCATTTAATAGCTGCTGTGTCAATTTAGAGGAAGCAGAGAAGCTCTTTGTTTTTGTTTCTGTTTTTTTAAACAGTGTGTCACTCTATAGCCCTGGATGACCTGAAACTCACTATATAGACCAGGCTGGCTTCAAACTCACAGAGATCCACCTGATTCTGCCTGCCGGGACTAACGGTGTGCATCACCATGCCCCACCCAAATACTTTGGTTTTTATGAACTCAGTTTACTGCATGAAGTACTTGCAGTTACATGGTCGGCCTGGGTTCTTCATACGTTTTCAAAACCAGCAAGCATCTACCATGAACAGTAACATGTGCCTTGAGCCTCTCTTATGGACCTTCTGAAATCTTCTAGAGCTGCAATTCTCCAGCAGGCTGCATAGGCAGTCAACGCGCATCTTTATACCTGCCCCTGTACTCGAAGATTGGAATTTAATTACCATGGGTGGGATCCTAGAAAGATTTTTTTTTTTTTGCCAAGTTCTAAGTTTATTCTACCTTGTAACCAAAGCTGACAATCATTGTCTTACTAATGGCTAAGTCAGGATCACATTCCTAGTCTGAATTGTGCAAGGTTGGCCTCATCATAGGACAAGGATAAGTTGAACTGGTGATTTTATATATAGTGCAAGCTGATTATGGCTGGTTTGGAGTAAGTGGGTTGGTTTTCAGAAGACCCTCTACAAGAAACCAATCATTTCTCTCTAGGGAATTACAGCCTGCAGTGAGCAAGGATGAGGAAGATGGGCGGGAAGCCAGCGCTCTGTGCGGTTCAGCTGCCTCCTCTCAGTGGACCAGATCCCCACGGTTGTTTCCAGGGAGGCCTGACCTTTCAAATACCTGGGGCTGTGGAGCACAAAGGGAAGAGAGCAAAGTAGACCAGGATAAGATAACCGCACAGCCACTTGCTAAACTTAGGTGTACACACACACACACACACACACACACACACACACACACACTGCTTCATGAAATATGATCTGATGAATTCATCATCAGGCAATTTCATCACTGTGCCAATCAAATCAGAGCGCGCACTTACTCAAAGATGGTAATAGGAACTTTTTAGCTTCGTTATAATGTACGGAACACGACCTGTAGATGCAGGCTGTCATTGAATGAAATGTCATTGTGTGGCACATGACTGTAGATATACAGATATAGATCTTTAAATATAGAGCAGGCCCCTTTCCTCTAGTCTGTGATCATCTCCTAGAGGATAGGTACCGGTGGAACAAGGAATTGGCCCGGAAAGGAGTACAAGGTGCTTGGCACAGTGGGACTATAAGCTTGAGGTAAAGGAGCATTACCTCACTGACGTACCTGGTGTACCTTTCAGGGATCCTGTAGTAAAAAGGAGGTGATGAGGTGTGGCAGGGAGGTCCCTGAGACAGGAAGTACAGAGGACCCATGAATGGTGTGGGCAAGGATTTTCATTGGCAGTAGCAAATCCCTGACAGCAATAATACTAAATTGACACTTCTTTCGTGACAACGCACAACCAAAGGGGTAAGGGCAGCTTAAGAGCATACCTAAGGGCCAGGGAGGTGTCTCTACAATAAAGACATTTGCCGCTAAGTCCGATAACCTGATGGCCCACTTAGTGGAAGGAGCGAACTTCTAGCAACTTCTTCTCTGACCTCCACATGCACACATACACACACTGTATGCCCTATACACACTCACTCTCTCTCCCTCACACACATGCACATGCACACACACACACACACACACACACACACAGAGAGAGAGAGAGAGAGACAGAGACAGAGACAGAGAGAGAGACAGAGAGAGACAGAGAGAGACAGAAAGAGAGAGGGGGGAGATTTTTTTTAAAGATAGTACCTAAATTTCTTTGTATCCAGCTCCTCCCTCTTCCCACCCCACCGTTGCTAAGTTCACCCCTGAATTATGCCAGTAGCTCAATTTGTGCCAACTTGATGGGCCACAGAATGCCCAGACAATCTGGTTAAACAATGTTTCTGGATCTGTCTTAGGAAATATTTCCAGAATAGATCAGCAATTGAATGAAGGATCCAAGTAGAGCGCGTAACTCTCCACCATGCGGGTGAGCTGCATCGGCCTTGATCTCCCTGCTCCAGAGAGTCTGCATAGAATAGAAGTGGAGAGGATCGAATTTGCCCTCTGCCTGGCTGCTGAGCTGAGACATTGATCTTCTCTGTTCCTTGATCTTAGGTCTTCAGATCTGGCCTAGAATGCACCATCAGCAGCACAGCTCTCAGGCATCTGGACTACATCACGGGCTTGCCTGGGTCTCCAGCTTGCAGACCGCGACTGTAGTCATCCTCAGCTTCCACCATTGCATGAGCCAATACCTTATAATTAGCCTCTTACTAAGGATTTTATATATCCATATTGTGGTGGTTTGAATGAGATTAGCCCCCATAGACTTTGAACGCTTGGTCCCCAGTTAGTGGAGCCGTCTGGGAAGGATTAGGACTCAGGGTCTTGTTGGAGGAGTGTGTTGCTGGGGGTGGGCTCTGAGGTTTCAAAAGCCCATGCCAGGCTGAGTGTCTCTCTCTCTCCCTGCTGCCCGCAGATCAGGATGTGAAGCTCTCAGCTATTTCTCCAGCACCATGTCTGCCTGCACACTGCCATGCTCCAGCATGATGATGGTGGACTAAACCTCTGAAACTGTAAGCAAGCCCTCAACTAAATTCTTTTATAAGAGTTTCCTTGGTCATGGTGTCTCTTCACAGCAATAGAACACACACACACACACACACACACACACACACACACACACACACGCACACACACGCACAAACACGTGTGTGTGTGTGTGTGTGTGTGTGTGTGTGTGTGTGTGTGTGCATGCAGCAGAGGTTTCGGGGAGATTAATCCTATTGGTTCTGTCTTCCAAGAGAACCCTGACTAATGCAAATTTAACAGTACAGGCTGAATGTGCTCCCCCCCCACCCCTGTTCACATGTTCCAGCTACAACCTTAATGTGATAGTACTACTTTGGGAAACAATTAGGTCATAAATGTGCAGCTTTCATGAATGGGGCTGGAGCCCTTAAGAGAAGAGTCATGAGAGAGAGAGAGAGAGAGAGAGAGAGAGAGAGAGAGAGAGAGAGAGAGAGGTTCCATCTCTGCTCTCTGCCATGGCGGAACCAAGCAAGATGGCCATCTGGAAATAAGGAAGCAGGCCTGCAGCAGGCACCTGACGTCTGTCAGCACCTTCCCTTTGTATTTCTCAACCTCCGGAAAGTGAGAGATAGAATTATGCTGTTTAAACTCTCTACGATGTTCTGTTAGCCTAAACTGACTGATTCCATCTGGTCTCCCAGTCCCCAGCTCATTCCCAGCTCATATCTGCAATCCAGATACCTTCATAGCAAACTTCATCTCGAAAGCTTCTTCTAGAAGGAAACCTTACCCAGATCACACATTGCTCATGATCCTTTAGTGCCCCAAAGGACAAAGGCCACGTTCTCTTCAGAGGAATCCTCAAGGCCCCACTTGGCCCTGCGGCTTTCTTCTCCTTCCCATGTAGTTTACATGAGCTCCGCAGAGCGCTGCACACTCCAGGCCAGTTCTTGTCTCCGCCTTTTTGAAGGCTCTTGATTCTGCTAGGAATTCCCTTCCCACTTTCCTCCAGCCTTACTCATCCTTTCAAATGTCATCTTTGCTGGAAAGCTAAGTATCCTGCCTCTCAATTCCCCTAGCAACCTACGCACCCCTCTCCCTTCTATTGATCTGGCACATTCTTTTCTAAACATAGGCATTTACCGCTATAGGTTTCTTATGTGTGCTACTTTAGCTACATCCTATACATTTTGGTACCTTGTGATTTTGTTTTAATTTATCGCAAAGTAGCTTCTAATTTTGCTGGAGATTTATTCCCCATCCACTGGTTATTTAGGAGTGTGCTGTTTAGTTTCCACATGTAGGAATTTCAATTTTTCCTCTTGTTAATGAACTCAAGTTATGTGTCACTGTGGTCAGGAAACATGCTTGACTTCTTTTAAATCTTTTGAGGCCCATTTTATGGTCTAACACATGAACCATCCTGGGAAACACTCCTAGTGACCTTGAGAAAGAAGTCTAATTCTGTTGCTGGATACAACAGAACTCAAGGTCCACTGACTAAGTCGTTATTGACTTTATTTCTTCTTGGTGCATCTGTCTGGTTGTTCTATCTAGTATTCAAAGGGGGGCTTTGAAATCTTCAACAATGACTGTTACATTGTCTCATTGGACTTTCAATTCTGTCAGTTTTCGCTTGATGTATTTGGGGTTCCTATGATAGGCTGCGTACATGTTTATCAATTTCACATCTTCTGTTTTTCTTTTTTCTGTTTTTGGTTTTTGGAGACAGGGTTTCTCTGTGTAGCCCTGGCTGTCCTGGAACTTACTATGTAGATCAGGCTGGCCTCGAACTCACAGAGATCCACCTGCCTCTGCCTCCTGAGTGCTGGGACTAGAGGCGAGGCATGTACCACTACATCTTCTTGATAGATTGACACTTTGTCCCTATAAAATGGCCTTCTTTGTCCCTTGAAGTATTTTTTGCTGAAACATCTGAAACTAGCATGGCCGCTCAAGCTCTCTTTTGATTGCTATTTGCATTTTTTTTTTGCCATTCTTTGACTTTTTACTATTTGTGTCTCTGAATCTAAAGATGTGTCTTATAGATATAATATGGTCAGATCATGCTTTTTATGCATCCTGTCAATGTCTTCCTTATTAGAGTATCCAATACTACCAGTGTAACTTGGTATAAGCTGAAATTTATGTAGATCAATTTGGTATGTTTTCTATGTGCCTTATGACACTCCTTTGTTCTTCAGTTGTTTTTTTTCCCCATGCTTAATCACTTCTCCTAGCATATAGGTCTATGAGCTTGTGAGTGAGTTTGCTGTTTGGTTGGTTTTTTTCTTTTGTGGTACTGGTGATAGGACCCAGGGTTTCCTACATTGTACTGGTTTGAAAGAGGACTTTTATGTATAGGTTCATGTATTTGGTTCCCAGATGGTAGCACTTTTTGGTTTTCTGAGACAGGGTTTCTCTGTGTAGCTTTGGAGCCTGTCCTGAAACTCACTCTGTAGCCCAGGCTGGCCTTGAACTCACAGAGATCTGTCTGCCTCCTGAGTGCTAGGATTAAAGGTGTGCACCACCACCGCCCGGCTCAGTTGGTAGCATTCTTTGGGGAGGTTATGGAACTTTCAGTATGTACAGCCTTACTGGAGTAAACACATCACCAGGCGGGGTGAGCTTTAAGAGTTTATACCTTTACCCCACTTCCAGCTTTCTGTCTCTACTTTCTGTGTGTTGTTGAAGAAGTGGTCCCTCAGCTTCCTGCTCCCACTGCCTGCCACCATGCCTCTCCTATTGTCATAGACTCACCCTCTGGAACTGTAAGCCCAAAATGAACTCTTCCGTAAGTCACTTTTGGTCATAGGTTTTTCATCGCAGCACCAAAAAGTAACTAATACAGGCATTCGAGGCAAGTGCTCTACCACTGAGCTAAACCGTCAATCCCCTTTTAACGTCCTGTTCTGAGAAGAGTCCTGCTAAGTTCCCAGGCTGGCCTTGAGTTGACTCTTGGTGCTGTTACACTGTATATGTTATACTTTCATGTGTTTATGCGCCCATCAACACAGATGTACATTGTTTTTCTCTATCTTACATTGAGATGATCTGTGTCCGACATCAACAGGAAGCTCTGATGGCATGGGGTGTGTCTTCTTCATAGCAGTGCTAGAACTGGCCATATCATTAGAAACTCAATAATTTTTTTTTTCCCGAGACAGGGTTTCTCTGTGTAGCTTTGCGCCTTTTCTGGAGCTCACTTGGTAGCCCAGGCCAGCCTCGAACTCACAGAGATCCGCCTGCCTCTGCCTCCCGAGTGCTGGGATCAAAGGCGTGCGCCACCACCGCCCGGCAAGAAACTCAATAAATTTTTGCTTGTAAAAGTGAAATGAACACTCACCACTTGGATCTAGAGACCTTTCACTAGCTCTCTGAATAAGAACACAATTGGTTGCTCTCTGCTCTTCTCTGTTCCAGAGATAGTCACATCTTCTTGTGCAGTGCGGCCTCATGCCTGAGACACGACAGAGTTGAGAGGGTTTGGACTATTGAACCCCTAGTTCACGTCTGGCAAAGTGGACATTGTTACCATCAATGACCCCTTCACTGACTTCAACTACATGCTCTGCATGTTCCAGTATGACTCCACCCATGGCAAGTTCAACAACACATTCAGGCTGAGAATGAGAAGCTCGTCATCAATGGGAAGGCCGTCAGCATCTTCTAGGAGTGAGATCCCGCCAACATCAAATGGGGTGACGCTAGTGCTGAGTACGTTGTGGAATCTACTGTGTCTTCACCACCATGGAGATGGCTGGGGCCCACTTGAAGGGTGGAGCCAAAAAAGTCATCATCTCTGCTCCTTCTGCTGATGCCCCCATGTTTGATATGGGTGTGAACCACGAGAAATATGACAACTTACTCAAGATTGTCAGTAAGTGCCTCCTGTACCACCAACTGCTTAGCCCCTCTGACCGATGTCATCCATGACAACTTTGGCATTGTGGAAGAACTCATGACCACAGTCCATGCCATCACTGCTACCCAGAAGACTGTGGATGGTCCCTCTGGGAAGCTGTGGCATGAAGGCCGTGGGGCTGCCCAGAACATCATCCCTGCATCTACTGGTGTTGCCAAGGCTGTGGGCAAGGTCGTCCCAGAGCTGAACGGGAAGCTCACGGGCATGGTCTTCCATGTTCCTACCCATAATGTGTCCATCATGGATCTGACAAGCTGCCTGCAGAAACCTGCCAAGTATGATGATATCAAGAAGGTGGTGAACAGCCTGGAGAGATGGCTCAGTGGTTAAGAGCATTGGCTGTTCTTCCAGAGGTCCTGAGTTCAATTCTCAACAACCACATGGTGGCTCACAACCATCTGTAATGAGATCTGGCGCCCTCTTCTGGCATGCAGGCAGAATACCATATACATAATAAATAAGTTTTAATTAAAAAAAAAAAAAGGCAGTGAAGCAGGCATCAGAGGACCCACTAAAGGGCATCCTGGGATATACTGAGGACCAGGTTGTCTCCTGTGACTTCAGTGGTGACACCCACTCTTCTACCTTTAATGCTGGGGCTGGCATTACTCTCAATGACAACTTTGTGAAGCTCATTTCTTGGTATGACAATGAATATGGCTACAGCAACAGGGTGGTGGACCTCATGGCCTACGTGGCCTCCAAGGAAGAAGAAGCCCTAGACCACCCACCCCAGCAAGGACAGGAAAGCAAGGGAGAAGCCCTCGGCTGCTGAGGAGTCCCTTTCCCAACTCAGCCCCCGACACTGAGCATCTCCCTCACACACAGTTCCCATCCCAGACCCCCAGAATAACAGGAGGGACTTAGGGAGCCCTACTCTCTAGAACACCATCAATAAAGTTCACTGTACCCACAAAAAAAAAGAGAAAAGAATAAAAAATAAAATTGGTCAAACCGACTTTATGTCCTCGACAATTGTGAAGCTTCCTAGTCCTGTTTAGTGGAGTCAGCTAGTAGTCGGGTAACAACATTATTCTCGGGGCAGATCTACTTCTTTACCAGCCCTAAGGAGGTACTGATTACATCAACATGCATGATGTTGAGAATCTGCTTCCCAGTATCTGCTTCCCATGCACGTGCTGGGGATGAGCTGGTCCCTGGTCTGGTCAGCTAGGTAGAGGGAGGCAGATAAAGGAGTACCGTGAGGAGCATTGTTACGAGAATGGTGATTTTAAACGCGTTTACAGGAAGAAGCAAACTAACCCAGAAACATGGAAAGAGAAGGGCACTGAATAATGACACTCGGGCAACATTGTCTAATGTTAGTAATATCGTTCCATGTCCTCCATTCGAGAACCTCAAAGTGATGAAGCCACAGGCAAGGATGGAGCAGCTTCGGATTTAGCCCAGTGTCTTGATCTTACTGGTGCGGAAACACACAACAGCTGCAGAATTAGAATAACTTGCCCACAACAGCACAGCTAATGAGTGGTTTCAGAATCAGAACTTGAATTCCCAAGACAAGGCCTCCATAATGCCCACTGGATGCTGCTGTCTGGTCACCTAGAGACACTTTCTTTCTTTGCTTAGTCTCTATGAGAAAGGAGTTAAGATAGCCTCTCTGGTCTGGTTCAGATTAACTCACAGCAGCATACATGCCTGACTCTTACAAAATGGTATAATCATTTGTTTCTACACTGGAGTCATTACTTCTGGTGGAGCAGCCTCTGATAGGAACTGGACACGCCAGACAGATGATTTAGTTAGAACATATGTTTTTAACCTATTCCAACCCATGGCACCTGAGGAGAAACCCTTGTCAGGGCTTCTGGCAAAGGTTTCCTCTTTATTAAAGAGAAGAATGGCACTTATATGAGAACCTAGATTCACCCAAACCTCTGAGTGAGACGGTCGAATGGAAGTTACCGGAAGCTGGGGAGAGGTGAGAATTGAAGTTAACAGGGTCAGAGTTCCAGTTTTGTAAGAAAATGGTGTAGAGACGGCCGCTGACAGTGATCGCACAGCATTCTGGGTATGGTTAATACCGCTGCAGTACACACCGAGAATGGTCCTGACTGTTTTCATAAGAAAAGAGAAAGATGAGAGCTTAAGGCATCCTACTTCCTGTTGCTAGATGCAGCTCGGCGAATAAGTTATGTATGTAGTTTGGCAGCAACTTTATAACCATGAGGGTAGAAACCTGAAGATGAGGCCAAACGATGAACAAGGAGCTACAGAGGATGCCTGGGACTCACTCTCTCACTTTTGGAAATGTAGCTAACATGTAGTAAACTGCAAGCACACACCATAGTGAAAGGTCACAGATAAAACATCCTTCTGTAACTAACATCTCTTCACTGTTTGTACGCAGAGACAGACACCGTCTTAACATCTGACATTGCAGACAGCTTTTCCTGTCTTAGGGCTTTGTACAGACAGAACCCAGCTGGTTCTGATGGACACAGCCCTTTCCTAAACATACAGCACACTTCTGATCTGGTGTTTTTCTTTTAATATGTCTGTGGGATTCAGTCATGTTTTCTATCATTGCAGATCACTCATTCTCACCATTGAATACAATTTTATTTGGACATTATGCTGTAATTTATCCATTTTGATTCTTGACAGGCATGTAGATAGTTTCCTAATTTGGGCTATTAAAAACAGTGATCCTGTGAGTGATTTCTACTCTGAAGAATGCTTGGATGTACCTAGGAGTACAATTGCTGGGTCTCTGGGTGTGCCTGTGTTCACCATTACAGAATCTAGACAGTTTTCCAAAGTGGGGGATGCCAATTTAGATGCACACCAGTAACATACGAACATGCTCTATCTCTATGTTTTTGACTCCTAGGTCCTTCTGAGCCACGGAAAAACCAGGTCTGGAACTCCTAACTCACACTGGGTGTTTAAGCAGTTGCTGGAGAGTTTCCGTCACACACGGCCCAACGTTTCTCAGCTAATAAGGGACTCTGTGAGGGAAGGTCCATTGCCCTTTAAGGCCTAGCTTCTTTCAAGCCTGCTGGGTTGCTCCCTGCCACGGCTAAGGATGATGGGAGCAGGGCCCGAGTGACTTCTTCGGGAGTGGTTCACAGTTTGCTCATTTCCACGTACCTCCACTCATCTAGGCTTGCCCTGGACTATCAAATACTCTGCTGATGACAGACTACTCACCCGAAGCTCCCCCAAGATCTGGTATTGCCTTCAGACCACCCACAGTACTAACTGCCATATGTACCTCACAGTCAAACTCCAGTGGTCTTCCAGAGGATCCAACAATCAACCAGAGCTGTCTTCTTTGAGAACCCATTTAGCTGCCCAAAAAGCAGAAAGCTAAGTGATCACCCATTATTGTGACTACAATTGTTCGGCAAGGCCTGTGCCAAGGATGTTATGTCTGTGATCTCATTTTCTATTCACCTAGAAGATCTTGCACCTATTTTAATTCACAGCCCCTTTGCTCTAAATCTACCCTTTGTTACCTGCTCAGTGAAAATGATGTTGGCCCTTAGAAGCAGAGCCATCTCTTGGTGTCTGTAGGCAATCAATTGTGAGACCCCCTGTCCCTGCCATACCAGATTTTGGATACTATAATCTGCAGGTGCTCAAATCCCTTTTACAAAAGGATATGGAATTTGCAAATGTCCTACCCATATACCTTATGTCATATAGTACAATATTTAAATAATTGATATGTAAATAATTGCATTGTATTGTTTATAGAATAAGGACCAAAAAAAGTCTACAGATGCTCAGTACAGGTATAACTGTCCTAAATTTTCTGACTCACTCTTGATCAAATCTACAGATTGTCCATGGATCCCGAAGGCTGGGCTAAGTGGCACCATGTTAAATTTTGGCAGTTGAGGGCGCTGGAGAGGCACTACCCGCAGAACTGTCCTTAGTCCTGGAGGGCTTCTCTCAACCATCCGACCCACACACAGATCTCTAGTGTCAGGCTTGTCTCGCCTCTTCCCGGGTTCTCCTCCTCCTCACACCTCCGCTGAGTCACCTCTTCATCGGTGATCTTCTCTAGTATTCCAAAGGGTGGAGTTGAGGCACACCAGGGATTTCCAGCATGCACCTCCATCTGCTCACCACCTCGACTTCTCTGCCACTCTGAACCAGGACCCTTCTCCACCGTGTGCATCTCAAGGTGCACATGGCAGCCCTGCCCCAGTGGGAGGGAGCTCTGCGGTTTCTGACTGAACCTTAATTAAGATGCCTTTTCCTCTTCACCTTTGGAGGCTTTCATTTTGTTTCATAGGGAGTTGTTTTTCTTTCTCCTGTGTGGAGTTTCTGACGTCACTATTTCCATCTGATTGGCTGGGACAATTGACTGTAGCTCCTTACAAACTCGAACATCAGTTATTCTAAATTTTGTTATTTTGAGATTTTATTTTATTTTTTTAAACTTGCTGTGTAAACCAGCTGCCTGCAACTCAGAGATCCCTCTGCCTTCCCCAGCCCTAGCGCTGGGATTAAGGGCATGAGACCACACCCATCCAATTTCACCTTTTTAAGCAGCCTGTTCTTGAGGTTTTCTGACTTGTCTACACAGACTGGCTGTCCTGCATTCTCCATGCTTGTGGGCGACTCACACCTGGGGTGTGCCTCCAGCGGCATGCTGGGACTCTTTGTATGGATCATTCACTCATGTTCACCCACATTTTATCTTTGTTTTGTTTGAGACAGGGTCACACGTAGGCCAGGCTGGCTTGAACTCCTGATCTTCCTGACTTTACCTCTCAAGTGCAGAGATTACAGGTTATGTGCCACCATACCCGGCACTTTTTTTTTTTAATATATTTTATCTATTTTTTTTTGCAGGTATATACTTTTACAAATATCCTTTGAAGCTGGGAATGGTTGGCACATGCTTATAATCCCAGCATGTGGGGAGCTGAGGCAGGAGAATTGAAGTCACCCTGGGCTACAGTCACTAAACAAAGAAAGAAAGAAAAGCTCGTTTCATTTGGGTCTTGGAGAAGAGCCAAAGGTAGACAGGTGTTTATTCTGCTGTCTACCCCAGGAATCCTATGTGTATTCTTTTGAAATCTACTTTTTATTTTTTATTTTTCAGTGCTGGGGATAGAATTCAGGGCCTCCACACATGCTAGGGAAGTGTTCCACCACTGAGTTATACCCCCCGTCCTAAAAATCTACTTTTGATTTTTAATTTAATATTGTGTCAATCATACATGTTCTTTTGTGAGCTCTCTGTCTCTCTGTCTCTCTCTCTCCCTGTTTTGAGACAGTCTTACTAGATAGCGTATGCTGGCCTCAAACTCATGACCCTCTGGCCTCTAAAGTCCTGGGATTGCAGGTGTGCACTACCAGGCCCATCTTATTACAATGTTTTCTTAAATTACTTTCACATTTTAAAATGTCTTTGCTAGTTTATGCTGAGGATATGATAGAATTCATTTAACTTGTACCTTTTTTTTTTTTTAAATCTAGGTTGATTACATTTGCTTGCTCTTGAGAATTTTATAAAGGTCATAGGTAGGCCTGCATAGAGATGGAGGTGCCCTCCCAGGACCCTGCCAGAAGTAACCCAGAGGCAGCTTGTCACATATACAGCACGCTTCACTCCCAAGGGCTTCTGAAGAATTCATAAACAACTGGAGTTACTTGCGTTCATGCCCCACCCAGCTGTCTAGGAGAGAGCATCCAAATGCCAGCTAAGCAGCAGTGGACCCAAGGAAATGCAATGCTCATTATTTTAATCAATATCTCTCTCTCTCTCTCTCTCTCTCTCTCTCTCTCTCTCTCTCTCTTTCTCTGTGTGTGTGTGTGTGTCTGTGTGTGTGAGGGCACACGCGTATGCATGATGTGCCTGTGGACACGTGTACTATGACACATGCCTGGAGGTCAGAGGACAGTTTTGTGGACTTGGTTCTCTCCTCACTTTTGCGTGGGTTCTGGGAATTGAACTCAGTAAGATCCGTTCAACATGGAACCCTCTTTGGTCCTTTCCTTTCTTTCTCTTGCATTTTACATCTAATTCTGCTTTTGATCTATGACATAAATCTGTCACAGGTTTCTCTTGCTTACAAGGAAATAGTGTGGGAAATGAAGTTCTGCCTTGAATTCCTTTCCGTCGCTGTAACACAGAGCGTTTCTGTGTGCCTCCGCAGAGCTGAGCTGGCTTCATCCGGGATCATGGTCTCACTTCTAGTGGGTGTTACATGATGTCTCACCCTCGGGCTCCGGCTTGTGGCACGCAGGAAGGCAGCTCTGTACGCCTCAGGTTATAAAATGTGCCCAACGATGATGTAACGGCGCAGAACTAAAAAGGGGATACTCAACGTAATGTTGAGCGCTGGAGAAACTTACACAGAAACTGCAAACAAGTTTGACCCTTCAAGTCTTGGCCCTCCTCCGCCTGCAAACACAGACAGGCAATTCACAAGTAAATGAAAACTTTTCAACAGCCTATAGTTGGTAGTCATGAAAGGGGGAAAAAAAACCCACACCCAGAAGTCAAACACTGCATACAGAGCCTTTCCTTGTCCTTGTCAGAGCTCAAAGAAGGTCACCCAACAACAGAAGCCTTTGGGGTTGAGAGCGGCAGGGACCAGGGCGGTGCGGGACAGAGTTCCTTTCATGAACTGGAGTGAAGACTGAGCTTATTCATGGGGTCTAGGGGGCAGTTGAACGTCACACTCTCCAGGGCTCCATCTACAATCCTGGAAGAGGCTGGGCCCTGAGGGCTGGCTCACCCTCCGGAGGGCAATGTGGGGTGTGGGTCTGAAACCAACATCCACTATGGGAGGTGCCGAGATGGGAGCTCTGATCCTGAGTCTCTGTGGCTGCTCTTGAAACATTTCCGAGCTGATGACAGCTTTCGAGGACTCTGGTCCAGCAGGAGCTAGACATGGATCCCAGAGTCTCAACACAACCTTCTCATGTCAATCACTCATGGAACAATCGTCTACATGCCAGCTGCGTGGTTCCAATAGAGGAGAGGTTAGGAGAGAGAGCCTGCCAGGTGGGAGGGAACAGGGCAGGCAGGGTGCTCAGGAAGGGAGAGGGAAGTGCTTTCCAAAGACACTTTCATTTATGTCCTGTGTGCATGACTCAGAAAATGCCCGTTTCTGTGTTAGATCATATATCACCACACTAAAATTTTCTTTTCTTTTCTTTTCTTTTTTTTTTTTGCTGTGTGAGGGGGCGTATGACCATGTGTGTTCATGTAGCGGCCAGAGGTTAGTGTTGGGTGTCTGCCTCTCTTTACCTTATTTTTCTGAGACAGTCTCTCCTTGAACATGGAGTTCAGTGATTGGCTAGGCTGGCCAGTGAGTTCTGGTATCTACCTGTCTCTGCTTCCCTCCCCTCCCACATCAAGCTTTTCATGTGGGTGTTGGGGACTTGAACTCAGGTCCTAACGCTGGGACAACCAGCAGTTCACCTACGGAGCCATCTCCCCAGCCACGTTCTTATTTTCTCATCCCTTGGGATCAAGAGGGGACATGCAGTTAGCACAATCCCCTCCGCAGGCCCTGTGTGGGCAGACTGGCAGTCACACTGCAGCCCCCGAGTGCCACTCACGGTCTGGTGAAACTGTCCTTCTGTGTTTATTGAGCGTCTACAGACGGCAGGCCACAGGGCTGTGCCCTGGGTCCTTGTTCTCCGCACTCACAGGGCAGCGGGATCCTCAAAATAGGCTACTTGCATTTCAGACAGAGGACAGTTTTAAAATAAGGATGTCCTCTGCAACATTTTCGTTTGCTAGATCCGGCAAGCCTGCCCAGGACATCGTTAAGAATACAAGGTATGAGGCTGAGGATGTCCTTCAGTTGGCAGAATATTTGCCCAACACACAGAAAACCCTGGGTGCCAGGCCTGGCACTGCATGAACAGGCCATTCAGGGCATGGTGGTGCTTGCCTGTAGTCCCTGCCCTTGGGAGAGCGACAGCTTCACTGCCCCCCATGTCTGTCTTGTCACTCATGGCTTCTCACCTTAATTATCCTGAAGCTGTTTCTGCATTTATGTATTATCAGCAGCCTTTCCCAGGACAACGGAAGCTCTCGAAGGGCAGAGTCCCCCATCACTCACTGTCCTAATTCCTAGCAAGGATGCTGACTACGTATTAGACAAATGACCGCTCCGGGGCCAGACAGGAGGGTGTGGCCGTCAGGAAAGCCTTCACAGGATGTGACACTGGAGTAAGACCTTAAGGAAAATCAGTGTTAGTTGAGAAGACAGAGCCGTGGGAAGGAGACTCCCCTCCCTGGAGTTGTGGTGGAATGGGAGAACAGAGGGCCTGTGTCCATCAATTGTCAGGATGTGTTGGGAGAGTGGCGGGAGCGTGGCCATGCAGGTTCCTGTGTGCCTTCCCCAGAGGAGAGAAGCGAGGAAGGCCTTGAGGGGGGTATTGAAGCTTGAGGTTTCCCCGGGAAAGTAGCCCGGAGTTCTCCCCTGCAGCAGTAAGACACTCTAGGTGAGGAAAGCTGAGGGTCACGTGAACTGGTTAGAACGCTTGACTGTGAAGAGTTGGAATGGTCCAGATCTGTGCCCACTGTTGTCTGACCTAACAGCTGCAAGAAGCAGTTCTGAATGTTTTAACAGACCTAACCATTAGCTTCCACCAACCCCAATGCTGAGAATGCCCTGAGATAGTGTCTGCAACCCATAGCATAGATTTCCTGTTTTGCTGTAACCCACCTATGAGCGTCCCACCAATGTGTGTGTGTGTGTGTGTGTGTGTGTGTGTGTGTGTGTGTGTGTGTGTGTGTGTGTTTTAATGCCTTGATTTGGGACTGCCTTTTGTTCTGTAGTCATAACAACTCCGTGAAATCATGGTCATGTTGAAACGTGGTATTTGGGACAGCCTGAATTCACATGCCTGGGCCATGGCAACCATGTTTAGCCCCAGAATAAACTATCTCTGTTCCCTTTGAGATGAGAGTGGTACATTGAATTGTGAGTCTGACCCAGGCAGGGGATGGTGGTTCTCAGGGGGAGGAGGACATTGTGGCATTTAAGATAGAGAGCCAGTGGGACTGTAGACTGAAGAAAAGATGGTCATTCTTGCCTCAGTTGAGGGGCAGAGAGTGATGTGCCAGCAGAGTCCCAAGGCGGTCAAGGGCAGTGTTGTGGGCAGGCACAGGACCATGGGCAGGGAGGAAGTAGCTGTAAGCAGAGCAAACACACATCCATATGGTGGGTACACAGTAAAAGCCTGCTCTGTACTTCCCTGCCTAGCAGGGAGGAGCCAGGGGCCATAGGTTAGAAAGGTCTTTGTTAATTGGGTAATGTAAGTAAAATGGATCCATCTATTGGGCCAGGTGGTGGTTTGAATGAGAATGGTCCCCACAGGCTTGTAGATTTGGATGCTTAATCATCAGGTAGTGGAACTGTTTGAGAAGGATTAGAAGGATTAGGAGGGGTGGCCTTGTTGGAATAGGTGTGGCCTTGTTGGAGGAAGTGTGTCATTGAATGTACGATCTGAGGTTTCAAAAACCCATGCCAGACCTAGCTTCTCTCTCTCTCTCTCTCTCTCTCTCTCTCTCTCTCTCTCTCTCTCTTTCCCTCTCCCTCTCCCTCTCCCTCTCTCTCTCCCTCTCCTTCTCCCTCCCTCTCCCCCTCTCCCTCCTCCCTCTCTCTGATGTCTGTGGATCAGATATGAAGCTCTCAGCTACTGCTCTAGCACCATGCCAGCTCCTGTCCCCACACTCCCCACCATGATGACCGTGGACTAACCCTATGAAACTGTAAGCAATCCCCCAATTAAATACTTTCTTCTCTAAGTTGCCTTGGTCATGGTGTCTCTTCCCAGCAAGAGAACAGTAAGACAGGCCCGTCAGTTCTCCTCTGTGACCAGAAGAGAATTTGCACTGACTATGACTTTGGGGAGTCATAAGGCAGACCCAACTCTTTCCAAGTGTGATGAGGTCCAAGGACTGAAAAGCGAGGACTCAAGGCTGGGTGGTGAGCTGAGAGTGTCCCATAGGACAGCGGTCACTTGACAGCTACCTGGACAGAAGGCTGAGAAAATAAGTTTACGAATGCCTGCTTTGTGACTTCTTAGGAAGTCTCCTCCAGATGTCTGTCCTTTGCTCAGAGAGTGAAGGTCAGAGCTCACAAGGACAGTCAGATTTGCTTTTGGTGGTATGCTATTTTTCTTTTTCTTTCTTTTTTTTTCTTTTTCTTTTTCTTTTTTCTTTTTTTTTTTTTTTTGGTTTTTTGAGACAGGGTTTCTCTGTGTAGTTTTTGGTACCCATCCTAGATCTCACTCTGTAGACCAGGCTGGCCTCAAACTCACAGAGATCCTCCTGGCTCTGCCTCCCGAGTGCTGGGATTAAAGGCGTGCACCACCACTGCCTGGCACTATTTTTCTTTTTTAAAAATGTGTGTGTGGCGGTAACTCGATTACTAGATTGCTTTCCTAGCGTGTGCAAAACTCCAGTACAATATAAACCAGGTGTGTTGGCACACTCCTGCAATCTCAGCATTTGGGAAATGGAGGCAGGAGAATCTGAAATCAGAAGTGCAAGATCATCTTCATCTACATGATATGAGACCAGCTTGGGCTATATGAGGTCCTGTCCAAAAAAACAAAAAACAAAACAAAAAACAAACAAGAAAAAAAAACTGGGGCTGGAGAGACGGCTCAGTGGTTAAGAGTACTGACTGCTCTTCCAGAGGTCCTGAGTTCAATTCCCGGCAACCACATGGTGGCTCACAACCATCTGTAATGAGATCTGGTGCCCTCTTCTGGCTTGCAAGGACACATGCAGGCAGAACACTGTATATATAATAAATAAATCTTAAAAAAAATCAACACAAAAATTTGTTTCAAATAGTCTACAAATACAAAATATCAAAATCGATTGCATATAGGAAAATTAACTTTCTGGTGCAAATGGTATGCATTTTATACACATGGACTCCTGTAAATGTCACTTTAAGCAGATAAGGACAATTCCAGGGCCCCAAACAATCTCCTATGTTCACACTTTTGGCTCAGTCCTAATACCAAGTGCTGCTCATTTTAGAGCTTCATGTAAGTGGGGTCCTCAGCATGTCCCCCTCAAATCTAGCTTCCATTCCATTCACACTGTGAGACGCTCATCCAGCTGCTGCATGCTGCTGCACTGCAGTATCTTTTGCATTACTGAGCAGTGCTGCATTCTATGTCTCCACATGTTTCACTGCTTTCCTGCGGTGCACACGGGTTGAATCCAGTTTGAATTGAGAACTTTCCCTTGGGACTGGAGAGATGGCTCATCGATTAAGAGTACTTACTGGCTGCTCTTCAAGAGGACCTGGTTTGATTCCTAGCACCCACATGGTGGCTCACAACTTTCTGTAACTCCAGATCCAGAGCATCCGCTGCCAGGGTCTGGCGCCTTCAGGAACCATGAACATGTAGGCGAAACACCCGTGCACATAAAATCAAAGCAATAACAATGAAAGAAATAAGAAGTTATCCTTAGGCTTAGCTGGGGTGAGGTTCAGATCGCCTTCCATTTCTTCTACTGCCCGGATTCTCTCTTCTTTCTTTGCGGGGGTCCTCACTGCCCGGATTCTCTCTTCTTTCTTTGTGGGTGTCCCCACTGCCCGGATTCTCTCTTCTTTCTTTGTGGGTGTCCCCACTGCCCGGATTCTCTCTTCTTTCTTTGCGGGTGTCCTCACTGCCAGGATTCCCTCTTCTTTCTTAGCAGGTGTCTTCACTGCCAGGATTCCCTCTTCTTTCTTTGCAGGGGTCCTCACTGCCCGGATTCTCTCTTCTTTCTTTGCGGGTGTCCTCAACCACAACCCCTGCCTCTTTCATTTGTAGGCAAGCACAGGCTTCCACTCTCTAAGTTCATACAAACGGCTGCTTTGGAGAAAAGGTGTCTTCAGTATGGCAGACAAATCCCAGACACCGAATTAATATTGACTGGGTAACTCTACGAACCATTACTTCGTGTTTTCACCCTTCTCCCTAAACAGAGCCCCAGTGTCTAAATTTGCTCTCCTCTTAACCATTGACACTTATTCCCTCAAGAGCTGGAGTCTTTGTTGGAATCCAGTGACCTTGCTGAGGATTCCTGGAGCATTAGAAAGATATAATGCAGTATGTGGAGATCTACACATGACAGGGCCTTAGAGGGAAGGAGAGGCTTCCCTTTAAAGCCTGTAGAGAAGCTAGCTAGCTTCATTCAGAGTAAGAACGAGGAGGTGGGAGGGATGCTCAGTGGTCAGAGCACGTATGGCTCTTACAGAGAACCCGAGTTCGGTTCCCAGTACCCATGCTGGGTGTCTCACAACCTGTAACTCCAGCTCCAGGTAGAACTGACACCTCTGGCCTCCAAAGGCCCCATGCACATACCTGTACACAAAATTAAAAATAATAGAAATGCATCTTTTATGGAAGAATATGAATGAAAGAGAGAGGGAGAGAGAGAGAGAGAGAGAGAGAGAGAGAGAGAGAGAGAGATAGTTGTGACTGAGGGTGGTGGGGGTGGGGAGGGGCAGAGCCTCTTTAGGAAGTAGCCTTTATATTATGTCCTGGGGCAACACCCCTAAGAAGTCTCCTTTGGACCAATCCTATGAACAAAGGAAAAAAATTCTGAAAGTATAACCTTTTAGGAGCGGCAAGAAGCTTCATACCACGTGACTGAGCTCAACATAGCGTACATGGCAACTGTGGAGACCCAGATATTGCAAATAAAGAGCTGTCGAGTCACATCATAGATTATTTCTTAATTCTGTCCCAGAGAGAATTGCAGGGAGGCGTGGCCTGATCCAGGCTGTGGGATCTGACCTAAAGGTACAGACCAGTGTTCTAACATAATTCTCCTCTTTAAGAGGTTGAGGCAGGAGAATTGAGAGTTCAAAGTTTGCCTGGGCTACATGAGATCTTGTCTCAACAATGATAAAAAAACAAAACAAACAAAAAACTCAAGTAAACAAACAAGTAGCCTTAGGTGAAAACAATTATGCTGTCTTTATTTTGATGCCAGAGAAAGTTTTAGGCAGGGATGGCTTGTGTGTGTGTGTGTGTGTGTGTGTCTGTGTGTGTGTGTGTGTGTGTGTGTGTCTGTGTGTGTGTGCCTGTGTGTGTGTGTCTGTGTGTGTGTGCTGGGGCAGTGGCTCTGCTTCATGGTGTGTGTGTGTATGTGTGAGGTGTATTAAGGTAGGTAAGACAGGAGCTTGCTAGGCATTTGTTTTTTTGGAAACTGTGGCTTGCCAAGGCTGGTGTATAGACTCTGGGGCCAATGGCTTTGCCTGGTGTGTTTTTATTGTATTGTTCAACCCCCAGGCGGACTTCTTATACCTCAGTGGCTGTGATGTGAGACAGCAATTCACATCTCCCCAGCCTTCCTTTCCTCATCTGTCCCAGGCATGACACCTTCTTATGGAAGCTCAGTCACAGTGTTGGAGGAAACAGAAGGCCTAGAATGAGAGCTGACAAGAACGTGTGAGGAGTTAGATGGAGTCGGGAACCAGGCAAATGCTCTGGTCTCTCCAGACCCCTTCTTGTCCCGAGGGTAGAATGCAGGGCTACTTCCTTCTAGGCAACTTGTGGTCAGGGAGAGAGCACAGAATTGGGGCTGGGGACTCACGCTTGGCCTAACTGGAACCCTTGTTGAGAAGCAGTTGCCTTCTCTGCCCTACTGTGTGCTCTCCATCATCCCGCCTCTGCGCAGGCCCCGGCCAACACCTACAATCCAGGAATGCACACACGCGCCCGCCTATTCCATGTTACTAACAGAACACTCTCTACTGGGGGACTTGGCCCTCAAGGAGGCCTGAAGATGAGCGAGACACAGACACCTTTCCCTCTCAGCCTATCAAAATCCCATCGTGCCCTTTGAGTTACCCTCCATCAAACCCAGCTGCCCCTCTCCTAGATGAGCTCAGGCGACCTGTGAAGTCATGGCCCCGGAGCAGCTCAGATTTGGAATGTGTTGGTAATCAGCAGGCCCTGAGGGGACTGGGTCTCTCCCCTGGGGTTCCATGCTGTGGCTGGGAACAGAGCTGGATTGCTCAGGGAGAATGAGAACGGAAGGGGTCCCTTGGCTCAGGTAAAGGGGAAGAGAACCCTATGAGAGGCCTCTTACCTTCTTCCTCTCTCCCTGATGCACCTCTATGTACGGCCACATGGGGTCACTGTCCTTTTAGGGTTGACCAGGAGAGCCGCGATGGGGCCGGTCCTGGGCCCCACAGCTTTCTTTCCCCGAGGTCTTTTTGCAGAGTTGAAATAACCCGCAAAAGCCTCCCTGAGACTGGGACCAACATGGCCTCTTAGACGCCTTGGGCAGGAGGGCCCAAGAGTGAGAGAGCGAGGGAGCAGAGCTTATGGAGTGGTGAACGCACACGGCTTTCCCGAGGGGAGCCACGGGGGCAGCACTGGCTGGCTCTGTCGGAACTCACCTGGGCTACCACGGCATAGGCAGGAGGGTCTGTCACAACAGGGAGGCAAGACTGAAATATGCAGCCATATGCCTCTATGGTTCACCTGGGGTCCCAGCCTACCACAGACTGTTCCTACTGGTCCTATTTGTTTGATTCTCTCTCTCTCTCTCTCTCTCTCTCTCTCTCTCTCTCTCTCTCTCTCTCTCTCTCTCTCTCTCTCTCTCTCTCTGTAGACAACAGTTGGTTCCCTCCTTCCATCTTTCCATGGGTTCCCAGGGATCATGTGCAGCTCATTATCGGGTGGCAAGTGCTTTTATCCGCAGAACCATCTCCAAGACTCTAGTCCGGATTTTAGTGATGACAGGAGACTTAGCCAGGCCATAGCTCTGGGACTTACTTAGATTATACCAGAAAGTGGGCGGTGCTAATTCAATGGCCAGCCACCCTGCCACACAGAGCTTTTCGGAGGGAAAACATATAGAGGCCCACCAGCAAATGAACGTCTCACTGGCCCATGTGCTCTCTCTTTCTGCCCAAGGGCAAGTGTTCCTCAGCCTCTAGATGAAGATGGCTTCCAGGGCCTGGGAGATGAGGGCTAGGGTAGGGGCTTTGAGAAGGCATGGCCTAGGGAACAGATGGAGCTCTGAAGGCCAGTGTTGGTTGTTAGCATTCAGCTCTGGCCAATACCTGGGGCACACACAGACTTAGATTTTGTAGGGTTTGAAATCTGGGGGCTGGAGAGGTGCCTCAGCGGTTTAGAACACGTGTCGCCCTTCCCAAGGACCTAGGTTTGGCTCTCAGCACCCACATGGCAGTTTGCAACAGTCAGTAACTCCAATTCCGGGGCCTCCTCGGGCCTCATCGCACACACATGGTGCACAGATATACATGCAGGCAAAACACCCATGTATGTAAAGGAAAATAAAAAAAAAAAAACCTTAAAAAGGGAGAGAGAGAGAGAGAGAGAGAGAGAGAAACAAAGCACCGAAACTTAAGGTGTACACGTAAACACTTTTTAGGACGAGAAAACATGTCATTATCAATTTATAAATTTTTAAATCAAACATCATAAAATCAAAAAATTAACATTTTTAAACTAGCACACCATTGTAATGTTTTTCCATTCGCTTTGGGATGTCCCGGCTTTGAGCTGCAATTCATATGCCCACAGTGCCATTTTCTGTCTAAAAGAAGAAGACTAGCTAGCTAGTGCAGTCTTTTCTACAAGACGGTTGATCAAAAATTTATGTTGTGTTGCTTTTAAACCTGTAGCGCCACTGTTTGCTTACAGATTCGAGACAGATTGAGCACATCATGCCCTGTCTACCCCAACAGAGAAAAAGTATGCTGTGCTCACCTGTGAACACTGCATGGTTGAATGTATTCCCCACGAGAGCTGATCTTGGCAGGGCAAGCCCTGCTTTTACATTCACCGTGGATGAAAAGACTTTTCACACACTGGCTTCTGACTCAGAGCAGGTTTGAGCTTCGCTTCTCTTATGCTTCCCGTCCACTTCCGGTGCTGGCTGTGGAAGGTCACATTCACACTGCACAGGCTCCATAAGTGGTAGCCAGGAAGGACAGTCCTGGAAGTCATTCACACACTGAAAGAGGGCTGCTGTCAGGGTGTCAAAAGATAAAATCACAAGCAATTTAAAGATCTTGACTAGCATTTGTTCCTGGTTCTGTACTTGGCTGGACCTTGAGATCAGAATGCTGTATCCTTAATATATTCAGATAACACTGAATGGACAGAAACAGACGTGATGTAAAAAAAATGGATTATTTAGTGATCACTTGGTATTTTGCCATATTCAAACCAGGGGTCACCTGTGACTGACTGAAGTTGCCACAGGACTCAGGGGACCCCTAAGTTAGCTTTGGGGGGTAACAAACCAAATTAGGTTGTAGTTTGCTATGTAATGACTTAAATACAGCGGCACCACAGGGCATGCTTTTAGTTGGACGGAAATGACTGCACCTTGTATAAATAAACATATTCTTAACTCAGTTTCTCTCTAGCCAGAGGCTAAAAATGACTACAGCCTTTCCAATTTCCATTCAGCTCGAAGTGTGACTAAGGCTGTAGAATGGAACAAGAGTTTATTGTGGCTAATATATTAACACTTCTGATTTTCTTTTCTTTTTTTTTTTTTTTTTTTTGAGACAGGGTTTCTCTGTGTAGCTTTGTGCCTTTCCTGGAACTCACTTAGTAACCCAGGCTGGCCTCGAACTCACAGAGATCCGCCTGGCTCTGCCTCCCGAGTGCTGGGATTAAAGGCGTGCACCACCACTGCCTGGCCACTTCTGAATTTTTTAAGTGAGTGTAAAACCAGTTGTCTTGGGGTCTCTTCTGGAAAGTTAGGAGCATCCTTGCTGTTGGTTAAACAGCGCTGCTCTTGGCTGGCCACGGCCAGCGGCGGCCATGCCGATGGAGGAGAGTGCTGGAGGAGGAATCATAAGCCATGGTTACCTTTTTAGAGCTTTATTGGGAGAGAGGGAGGAAGGGGGACAGATAGAAGGAGAGAGCAGAAAGAGAAGAAGGGGGAGGGGGGAGAGAGGACAGATGGAAGGAAGGAGCGGAAGGGAAAGAGAGGGACGCACAGAGGGCCCACCCGCTTTTTAGGCTGGGACATCATGTCAGGCTGATGACGTAATTAAGGACAGAATCCTTACACTTGCAAGTGAGGTGTCTTCAGGCTTAATTGACCCCTGTTAGCGCTGTGTAAGATCTACCTTTGCATGGGACCCGGCACCCCTCCCTCCCTCCCTTCCCCTCCTTCCTCCTCCAGGAACTGACTCACCATCTCTGCTCTCTGCTACCCAACTTCTAGGACTTCTGGGGAAGGAGTTGCCTCTCCTTTCAACTCCTCCCAAAGGAAAAACAGCAAATCTCAGTCCCCAGCCTCTCCGGGGCATCGTCTCTCCTTCCAGGATCATGTGGCTTTCTAAAGACTGGACAGCCAGAAAATAGATGTGGATGCAACGCTGTTATCTAGCCTGCTCCTCCTCTGGGTGCCACAGAACGAGTGTAGCCCACACTGAGAGATGGCACATCTTTAGCTCTGAACAAAGGGCTGTCTAGACACTGTTGTCACATTTCAGAGGAAAGCAGCTTTTATTCCTGGAGGTGGAGTTGAAGCTCTAGTATGAAGAGATGGGAGAGAGCCTGGGGTCATGGCCACCCTCTCCTTAGGCCCCATCAGACTGGGCCTGGATTGCTGCTTTGATGCAGCTATCTTTTGAGGGCAGAAGTTGTGCCTTATTTATCTATGCGTCACCAATCTCTAGCACAGCCCTTGGTACATCCAGATGGTGCTGGATGGATGCTGAAAACCAGAACAGGACTGGGTGATTGACAGCTCTCGGGTAGCCCCCTGGGCAGCATGGCACCTCAGTGGCTATGAGCATGTGAGGGCCAGGGGACCACTCTATCCATGCACTTGTCCATGAATTTTTTTGTTTTTATTTGTTTTTTGAGAGAGAGTCTCACTATGTAGCTCTGGCTGGCCTGGAGCTCTCTAGGAAGAGCGGACTGGATGCTACTTTGCTTACTAAGAGTCTTAGCAATTAGACAAAGAACACCTCCAGCTAGCATTTCCATGAAGAAATGCATTCCAAGTCTTGGCTCCTAAGAAAGATCAATTGGGAAAAACGAGAAAAAAAATTCTAATTCTCCCGTGAGCACCAAAGCTTGACCACCACCACAGAGACCCCAGGAGTTTGAGGACTCGGCTGACATCCAGTCCTGAGCAGTTACACATGTGACAACTAGAAGTTGAAGGTTGACACTTTGGGGACAATGACAAAGGCCACAGAAGAGAGATGTCACTGTGTAGTCTTCTCACTGTAGCTGTTGGGTTATCATGAGCATTTGGGATCTCTTCTGGTGCTGTGAACTGCTGTAAAATAAATGAGCAATAAGTTTATACATACAGTATGGCCATTCCCCTAGTCCTGTGAGTTGGCTGGGTCTGTCTGGTTCAGGTTTGGAACCCCAGCTTCTAAGACAGAATTGTAATTTACAGGTTTGCTTCATGAAAAAAGTGGGTTCAGGGCTAGCCTGGGCTGCTAAGTGAGTCTGTCTCAAAAATAAGAACATGCCAAGTATATAGCTTAGTGCTGGACTTTGCCTAGTATCCCTAGTTAAAAAAAAAAAAAAAATCTATGGGTGGAGTTCCAAGAAACAGCAAAACCTGAAAGCAAAAACAAATCTGAGAGGCTGGAAAGATTGTTCAGCAGGTAAAGGCAGCCGCCACCACGTCTGATGACCCACATTTAATCTGGAGATTGATGACCCATGTTTAATCTGGAGATTTAGGTGGCAGAAGAGAGAACCGACTCTTACAAGTTGTCCTCTGGCCTCCACACACTTGCCACAGTGTGTGTACCCACACACCAAACACAACCAAAATAAAAAGTACAGTAGATTTAAAAAGAAAAAAAAAGTTCTGGGCTGGAGAGATGGCTCAGAGGTTAAGAGCACTGGCTGTTCTTCCAGAGGTCCTGAGTTCAATTCCCAGCAACCACATGGTGGCTCATAACCACCTGTAATGAGATCTGGCGCCCTCTTCTGGCGTGTAGGAATACATGCAGGCAGAACACTGTACATAATAAATAAATAAATCTTAAAAAAAAAAAAAAAAAAAAAAGGAAGCCCCAAAATTGACAGTTCCAAACCATGGAAGTGTAGTGCTGTGTAGTGCTGTTCCCTTTGCCGGAGAGCTGAATAGTATATTATCAAAGTATTTCCCTTGCCAGGTGGTGGTGGCACACACCTTTAATCCCAGCACTCGGAAGGCAGAGGCAGGCGGATCTTTGTTAAATTCGAGGCCAGTCTGGTCTATGGATCGAGATCCAGGAAAGGTGCAAAGCTGCACAGAGAAACCCTGTCTCGAAAAACCAAAAAAAAAAAAAGTATTTCCCAAGCGATGTTCACTGACCTTTCCCAGTGTTCATGTTTCCTTACAGGCAGCAGTTTTGTGTAAATGCCCTAAACTTAATGTTTATTATATATCATACAAACTAAGACATATATTAATGAGCAAAGATTATGAAGAATGTTGGAAATATTTTGATAATAAGTGTGACTTGGGGGAATGTCTTAGAATTCCCAGGAGTTCTGATTTCTGATTCCTGGTGGAAGGCATCTGTGAGGGATTTGGAAGCACTGCTCCAGCCTCCATGAAGGTCCCATTCTGAATCAGGGACTGAGTAAATCAATTTTTATGCAATAAAGACGCTAGCTTTGTTGGGCCACTTCAGCGTCTCCTGGAAAATACTGTTCCCAAGGACATCCTGGTCCTGAGTGTGTAACGGAGTTTGGATTGGTAGCTTGCAATCACTGAATCGGGAAGCTGGGGATTGGAGAGAACCCTGGGGGTCATCTAGAACCCTCGTAACAGATGGCCACATAGCTGCTTTCATTACCCATGATGCCCAGTTCCTGCCTCTTCCCAGGCAGTTTTCAGTCTTTCTCAGGTCGGGAGCTTAGGGAAGTAAGACCCAGCAGAAAGCGTGGGTGTGGCTCCTCAGGGGAGAGTGTGCCCAGACTCAAGCATCTTATCAGTCACATGTACCATCTTGGTAGCTCTCAAATGACACACCAAAGTGTTGCCTTCCCCCTCCTTTTCGGTAAGTAAGACTATAGTGTGACTTGGAGAATCTGATAAGAACCACAAGGTTTCCACGAGGGGGCTCAGGCTTTTTTTTTTTTTTTTTTTTTTTTTTTTTTAAATAAGTAAATGGGCTTTCTTGTGAAATTCCTAGAAAATTGCAGCTTTATAGCTGAGAAAAGGCAAAGGCCAAATATGATTAGGGTTTAGTTACAATTCATGGCTCTCTTAATACTGTCACCTCAAAATGTCTCTCTATAGAAGAAATATCATCCCTGGGTCGGCAACCTTCACAGCAAATGTTATTTGTGTTGGAATTCTTGATTCCTAGCTGGCAAGAGATTTGTGCCAGACTGTAATTTTTCCTACAGAAAGAGTTCTAGATCCGATTTTAAAACCTAGCTTTGGGTTCTGGGATCTGCCAATTAGAAGTCTTATCTTGCTGGACCCTGACAGATCTGATTTCGAGAGTGTCCCTCTGGCTGGGAGGACAGGGTGGGGGCACTAAAGGAACACCAGCTAGGTAAACAGAGCAGAGCGCATGGATGAGCACTTTGGGAGACTTTTGAAAAGGACTGCGGCCTGACATTAAGCCTCACTGCCTGTCTTCAGAAAAGAAAAAACAAGAACTTTGGGTTGAACAGAATGCATTGAACATGCACATCTTTCTCCTCCTTCCCCAAATTCCATCCCAGAACTTTTACGACCTAAGAAAGGTGTGAATTCCCAAGGACCAAGCAGGAGACACCAAGAGCTGCTTAGAAGATGAAATGGAGAGAGGGGAAACTGGCCAGTGAGAAGAAAGCGAACTGAAGCGGGTGCCAGCTCCCTCACCAGGCAGTAAAGACAGCAGAGGAGGGCGAAGTTGGCTCCGGAGCAGCAGAGCCCACCTCTCCCTTTCCGGTGGAAGAGACAGGAAGTGCACCCTTTGGAGAGACAGACCAGGTAGAGCTGGTATCCAGGGTGCAGGCTCAATACAGGATGGAGGACCACACACTGCAAAGCATCCTGGAAACTGGCGGCTACCATGGGCATCACGGACTTCCGGGAGAAGTGGCGCTATGACCGATAGGTGACTTGCCGAGGGCCCAGGTCTTGTGCCACAATTTGCGCCAGGTTAGAGGACAGTTTTGTGGCGCTGGTTCCCTCTAGTCTTTACGTGGAGCAGCCCGGGGGGGGGGGGTACTGTAGGGTTCCTCTGTGAAAAGCGGTCCCCGAAGAGAAGAAGATCCATAGCTATTGAAATTTGAATTCAGGCAACAAAACAAGCAGGCGCCAGGCCTGGCTATGCTGTATAGACACCCGCAGGACCTATGCCCTGTCCCTGTGCCCTGTCCCTGTGCTTAGGGCAGCCCCGCTCAACCCTAGACAGCCCGGGGCCTCCAGCATGGGAGAAAAGCATAACAAACCAGCAAACTAAACTTGACTTTACTAACACTTTCAGGTTCAAAACAGCTTCCACTCTTGTGCAGCATAAACGAGCAAGTAGAATTCACAGGTGTCGGGAGTATGTACTGAGTTCTAAGATCCACATTCCTAGGAGAAATCGTTACTATTATCCACAGCTGTGGGTTTATAGTGATTGTACTATTATACATCAGGTTCTTAAAATATTTAAAAAATTGTTTTATGCATTGTGTGTTTTGTCTGCATATGTTTGGGTGCCATGTGTGTGTCTGGTGCCCACTGAACCCACAAGAGAGAGTCAGATCCCCCAGAACTGGGGTTACAGGTGGTTGAGAGCCTCTCTCTCTCTCTCTCTCTCTCTCTCTCTCTCTCTCTCTCTCTCTCTCTCTCTCTCTCTCTCTCTCTCTCTCTCTCTCTGTGTGTGTGTGTGTGTGTGTGTTAGAGATCCCCTCCCCACGTTAGATAGTAAAGGCAAGGTCCTTGATAAAGAAGTCTTGTGGTACATGTGACCCTTCCCTCACCTGAATGGACAAGTAACTCTTACTGAGCCAAGAGAGCGTGGGTGAGACATATGGACTCCTTACTGCTCTGCCCCCTGTGAGCTCAAAAATGACCAGGCCTACTTAAGAGACTTCAGATCCCAGTTCCTACCGTGAGGCCCATAAGAGCCCATGGCAGGTCAAGATGGGGTACTCCATCTGTGGAGCCCCCCTCACTCTTGGGGTTCTGTTCTAGTTTGCTTTTCTACTGCTGTGATAAAACACAGACTTAAAACAACTTGGAGGAAGGAAGGGTTTCTCTGACTTCCAAGTTATAGTTCATCTTCAAGGGAAGCCAGGGTCGAAGCAGAGGCCATGGGGGAATGCTGCTTCCCGGCTTATCCCTACGACTTGTTCAGCCCGCTTTCTCGTTCAGCCCAGCCCCACCTGCTTAAGGATGGATTCACCCACAGTAGGCTGAGCCCTCTTACATTAAATAGCAATTAAGACAATTTCCCACAAGCCAATCTGATAGAGGCAATTTTTTTTTTTTTAGTCCCTCTCCCTGGGTGACTCCAGGTTTGTGCCACCTTGAAACTAACTATGGCAAGTTATTTCTCATCTTTCCCCAATTAATCTGTGTTTGCTCTGATTACTGCTTATCTGTGTTTCCTTTTTTCTCCTTGGTTGTGAGACAAGAAACTTGGGGTCCACTGGCTTGGGGTGTCTTTGGTTATTATCTGATTGTCTGGGACCCTTGTGCCCTTAGTTAAATCCCAAGAGCTTGGAAAGGCTCTTTTCTTTCAATAAACTGCTATCAGTTTCACAAATGGTAACTAATTCAAAAATGGACATGATGCTATGCAGTTTTTTTTTTTAGTAAAAACAAGAATTAATGCAAACTAATGCCTTTATTATTCTTCAGGTACCAGAAGCTTTTAAAATATAGTTCAGAAAGTACAATGCACAGCAAAATCTAATCTAATTTGAGATTTTTCATTTTATATTAATGAATTTACCTAGCAAAGCATTTTACTGAGTTACAAAAGAAAAATACCAGAATTTTGTCTCCTTAAAGGGGATTTTTTTTTTCTGCAAGGAGGCTTTTTATATTTCATTGGGGGTCTCCCCAACCCTGCCCCAGCTTCTGTACTTTTTTCAGCCATACTACACAACGTTTGAATGTTAAAGACAGGTGCCAAAAATAAATAAATAAGCAGAGAAAGAATTCAGGAAACAAAGGGAATGTGAGACACAGAGAAATCCCTTAAAACAATTAACAGTGATCCTAGGAAGATCAAGGTCTAGGTTTTTTTTTTTTTTTTTTTTTTTGTTTGTTTGTTTGTTTTGGTTTTTGGTTTTTCAAGACAGGGTTTCTCCATGCAGTTTTGGTGCCTGTCCTAGATCTCGCTCTGTTGACCAGGCTGGCCTTGAACTCACAGAGATCTGCCTGGCTTTGCCTCCTGAGTGCTGGGATTAAAGGCGTGTGCCACCACCGCCTGGCTTTTTTCTTTTCTTTTTTTTTGGGGGGGGATTAATTTTTTTTTCTGCTTTTCTTTTGGTGTTTTGAGAAGATCTCATTATATAGCTCTGCCTATGTAGATCAGGCTGGTCTCGAACTCACAGAGATTTACCTGCTTCTGTGCTATCATGCCCAGCTTACAGTCCAATTTTTTATTTGTTTTTGTTTTTTAGAAGGAGGAGGGTGTCATATAAAGCAAGGGATACGAATGAATAAGAAGCCACACTAGGAAACTAATAAGTTATATCCTGTAGGGGATTGTGAATGCCAATTTGTGGAAATCTCCCAGGAATAAAACAAAAAGTCGGCCGGGCGGTGGTGGCGCACGCCTTTAATCCCAGCACTCGGGAGGCAGAGCCAGGCGGATCTCTGTGAGTTCGAGGCCAGCCTGGGCTACCAAGTGAGCTCCAGGAAAGGCACAAAGCTACACAGAGAAACCCTGTCTCAAAAAAACCAAAAAAAAAAAAAAAAGTCAAAGAAAATAAGAAAGGTCAAATATCCATACTGCAGGAGTTTTAGTGAGAAAGACCAGAGAATGTGAGCACATTATCAATTAAACACACTAGAAAGATTTTCTGTGCCAAGGTCATAAATCACCGGTGTGAAGGCATTGTGGAGAAATGAGACCCACGGCCAGGTACTTAATCTTGAGTTGTCTGAGCATCAGGAACACAGAGATGAGCTGGTAGGCGAAGTCACACACAGAGGGCAACAGTGAGGCTTCTGACCAGTACACAAGCCCGGGGACAAGGAACAGTGCCTTCCAAGTGGTGGGGAAATGCCTTCCAGTCCTGAATCAGTCCAGGCCAGGCTCGGCACCTTCTGAAGACAGAAGGAGGGTGTTTTCGGACCTGACAACTTAGACTTATACACCCTTTTTGCTCGGGACCATGCTGAACAGCAACTCCAGCAAAATGAGAAGTAGATCAAGGTAGAGAAATGTAGGACCAAAAAGGAACTTAGGAGGGAGATGGAAAGCTCCAGAATGGTGCTGAAGGGAAGCACAGCAGGACCGGATGAGAGCCAGAGGCCGAGAGCTGGTGCTGTGGTTAGCGTAAGAGATGTGCTTCACAGTCTGAGGTGTTTGAACATCTGGTCTCCAGTTGGTGGCGCTGTTTGGGGAGCTTGAAGTGGTGCAGCTTGGTTGCAGGGAGTACATCTCTAGGGGCAGGCTTTGAGCTCAAATTTTGCAAATTTTCAGTGTGCCCTCTCTGCTTATGCCTGTAGTTGAGGATGTGAGCTCTCAGCTTCCTGTCCCTGCAGCCATGGTTGCCTCCTCCTGCTGTTCCCCTCTATCATGATGGAACATGAGCCCTCGGACCGTGAGCCCAATTTAACCCTTCTGTAAGTTGTCTTGAATGGTGTCTTATGGAAGCCATAGAAAAGTAACTAAACATCTAGGAAGAGGGGGATGTCTCAGAGGAAAAAGAAAGCTGTAATAAGTCTTTCTCTGTCCCACCAGCCAGTTCCCAAGTAGTGACACAGAGACTTACATTATGAAAGCTTGGCCTTTAGCTTAGGCTTGTCTCAACTAGTCTCAACTAGCTCTTATAACTTGAGTTAACCCAATTATAGTCACCTACATTCTATCACGTGGTGTTAGCTCTTTTCTATTTTGCACCTCCTGTTTCCCCTCTGTGTCTACTGACTTCTCCTGCCCCTCAATTCTTCTTCCTTTCTCGTCCTCTCCCTGGAAATCCCACCTATACCTCCTGTCTAGCTGTTGGCCATTCAGCTCTTTATTAAACCAACCACAGCAATATATACAGTGTACAAATATCCCACGACAAAAAGCAACCCACTGTGGGTTTGGGTCATAGGGGGTGGTGACGTGGAGAGAGATGAATGACAGATTACATGGAGAATAAGGCAAAGTAATAAAGGCAGTTATTGTTAAAAATTAAGATTCATTTATATGTTCTCAGGTCTGTCTCTCTGTGCACGCCATGTGTGGGGGTGTCCTTAGAGGTCAGATCCCCTGGAGCTGAAGTTACAGGAGGTTGTGAGCTGCCTGACATGGGGACTGGGGACTGAAATCTGTTCCTCTGGAAGAGCATCACGTGGTCTTTTCTCCAGTCCCATAAAGGCAATCCTTAATTGGGATTGGGATGGGATGGGGTGGGGACTCCACAAGGAAGAAAATGAATCTGGACTTGGCTTGAAGTAGTATTTACCTAGAAACAATATAAATACTAAGTATGGATTTTCTTTTTGTCATTACTTTTTTGATTGATATGAACTGATTATATGTATTCAGGCATGGCTTGTTTTAATACAACGTGTACTGAATATTTTAACTTTTTTTATTTTTAATTTTAAAATGTTTTGATTTTAGGTTTGGGAGCTCTCTCAATCCATAAAGTACTTGTGCAAGTACAAGGATTTGAGTTTGGATCCCAAGCACTCACATAAAAAAGAAAGTCAGACGTGAGAGTACATGCCTATAATCCCAGCGCAGGAGCTGGTGGTGGAGACGGGAGGACCCTCTAGGACTTGCTGTGTAGCCAAGCAAGGTAAAATAGCAAGCTCTAGGTATGAAATCCTGTGTCAAAATAAGATGGAGGCTTACTGAGGAAGACTTCCAGTACCAACCTCTGGCCTCCAGAGGCGTACACACACACACACACACACACACACACACACACACACACACACACACACACACACACTGCATACCTACACACATATATAACATGTTGTAATCTCCTGTCTCTCTCTGCCTTGTCTCTTTCTCTTGACAGGGTCTCACTTTGTAGCACTGGTTGGCCTGGAACTCATTACGTAGACCAGGCCTCGGCTCCCCCCAAACACTGGGATTAAAGGCATGCACTACCACACCTAGCCTGTATTTACCATTTCTATCTTAAATTGAATCATTTTTGTATGTTGAAATTTTCAAATTCTTTTCCTCTGGTTACTTTGAAATACATAATTAATCATCGCAGACTCGGTTGCTCTTTTGTGCTACAGGACGCGAGATCCACACACACACCCAACACACACACACCCAACACACACACACACCCAACACACACACACCCAACACACACACACCCAACACACACACACACCCAACACACACACACCCAACACACACACACACCCAACACACACACCAATTGTGCTTTGAAACCTGCTCTCCACTTTGTCTCTACTGTCGTACAGCTGATGGTTAAAGGGGTGAGTGGAAGTGTGTGTGTGTGTGGTGATATATTATGTACCCTAATAAAAATTGCCCAAAGGTCAGAGAACAGGACAAGCCACTAGATTAAACATAGATGCCAGGCAGTGGTGGCACACACCTTTAATCCTAGCACTCACAAGGCAGCGATCCGTCTGGATCTCTGTGAGTTCAAAGCCACCCTGGATTACATGAGATTGATTCAGTCTAGGAGAGAAACAGAGCCAGATAGTGGTGGCACACACCTTTAATCCCAGTACTTGGGAAGCACACATGTCTTTAATCCTAGGAAGTAGTGGCTGGGTAGAGAAAGGTATATAAGGCCTGAGGAGACAGGAACTAAAGGCTTTTCAGCAGAAAGCGTCCCTTTCGGCTGGAGCTCTTTCAGGCTGAGGAGGTGGTGAGGTAAAAGGTGGTGGCTGTGGCTTGCTCTGCTTCTTTGATCTTTCAGCTTTCACCCCAATATCAGGCACTGAGTTTTTATTAAAAGACCTATTAGAAATTCATGTTACATGTGTGTCTGAGAATCAGGAAGGTGTATATAAGGGAGATAAATCTTCATCTTTCCCGGCAAGAGTCAATAAAGAATGTCTAAAGAGAAAAGCAGATCAAGATCAATAGCCTTTTAAAGTGTGCAGCTCAAATTTTAAGAATGGGCAAAGGAAGTAGAGAGGTTGCCCCAGGAGTTGAGTCTCAGGGGGAACACACTAGTGAGACCGTTGTTTGTGTTTTATGCTTTGAAGTAATATTTAACTTCGGAAACTATGAAATTATTGTGGTGGTTTGCAAGAAAATAGCCCCCAAAGGGAGCGGCACTATTAGGAGGTGTGGCCTTGTTGGAGGAAGTGTGTCACTGTGGGAGCGGGCTTGGAGGTCTCTTTTGCTCTAGTCTCAATCAGTGTGACAGTCAGTCGACTTCCTGTTGCCTGCAAGATGCACACTCTTGGCTCCTGCACCATCTCTGCCTGCAGGCTGTTATGCTTCCCAACAGGATGATAATGGAGTGAACCTTTGAAACTGTAAGTGAGCCACCCCAATTAGATGCTCTCCTTTATAAGAGTTGCTGTGGTCACAATGTCTCTTCACAGCAGTAAAAACCCAAACTAAGACAATTATGCATAACTATATAACACTATAAAAATCGATGCCAGTTGTTCAAAATCTCTGCTTTCTCTCAATTTTATATTGCACTCCCACCAGGCCCTCTGTGTTTGGAGATCAGGTCACCAGGCATCTAAGACAGTGCCAGACTCTTCTGGAGCCCACTTGAAGCATGCAGAAAGCCACCTTTCTCCCCACTTCTAGGAGAGAAGCTGCCGCTGCCAGCAGCTTCCCCATGAGCCCCATGCCGACTCCCCCACCTCCTTTCTGAGTTGGGAGCGCCTTCCAGATTCAGTGCTTTTCCAAATCAAAGCAAAAACCCTAAATCCTCCACCCCTGCCCACCCCCCTACCCCCCCCATGCCCCAAGCCAGGCAAGCTGACTTTGCAGGAAGAGTCATTAAACTGGAGGTACCTACAAAAGGAGAAACGTGCCCAGCCTTAACCACACAGAGTCTTCAATTGCTTTTGTCCTTGGGAGACAGCAGAATGGATGGGCTGCCCTGGGAGACCTAGCAGATGGGAAACTCATTAGAGATGCAAGCTTCAGCAAGAGGGACCCATGCGAGTCAGGAGTTTCGGGGTATTCACTGTTGCCTGGAAACCAGAGACCAAATAGGAAACAGGAAGCCCCAGGAGGAGAGAGGCAGAAATATTTGAGCTTCATTTCCAGAGGTGAGGGCTGCCCGCCAAGGCCTGCAGGCAGCCCTGTACCTTACATCTCCTCCAGCCTCAGATCATCAGCACCGCTTCCCGGGGCACCCACTCCCTCCCAGCCTCACTTTGCACCTCTTAGGATTCAGGTGACCCTGTAATGGTGTTGGAGGGCACACACACACACACACACACACACACACACACACTGAGCTTTGGGCCATTTTCTGGAACTGATTTCTGATGAAATTGACAGCCTAACAGAAACTTTGTCTCGTCTCTAGGTTTTCTGCAGCTGCTTGGCTGCCTGTGTGGGGCATGGACTCCCAGTTCTATTTGTGTGACCCTGGGTGAGGCAGGTCTGTCTGCGTCTGGCCTAGAAATTGCAGCTGGAGCAGAGTGTGGCCAAGCTGGAAGAAGTCCTAGGGCACGAGGGAGCACAGAGCACAAAACCTGAATGACCTCTACCCTGGGGACTTGCTGAGCACACCAACTAGGTTCTTCTCTGCGGTGATACAGGCCTGGCTCACTGGGTCCCCTTCACTGGGCCGTTCTGCTTCCTGTCCCTGGCATGGCCTTCGCTGTCTCTGTACATCCCTTGGTCACTCCACAGGCAGGTGGAGCCTCTTCGCCATTCCCACCTTGGGAGGCAGATTTTTGTGGCCACATCCTGGACCTCTTTGGCCTTAGCACCTGTGAACTTGCAAGTCTGGGAGGAGGGCAAGCATTTCCGGGTGAGGCAGGCTGCACATCGGCGCCACAGCAAGGACAGACTTGGGCTTCGCTCCTCACGTGCCACCCTGTTTGAGGCAGTCTCTCCTGCTGTCTGCACTGTCTACCTCAGGAGAGCTGGTGCTCACGCCTCCGGAGAACGGCCCCCATCTCACATCTCCTAGGAGGAATGCTGGAATAACAGATGCATGCCACTGTCACTGTGTCTGGCTTTTACTAGGATGTTGGGGCTCTGAACTTAGGTCATCAGGTGATGTGGTGGTCTCACTTTTACCTATTAAACGCCCTCCCTTGCCCTAGGTTAAATTTCATGATTTATTGATAGGTGTCTGATGTTTGGTTTGGCGTTGAGATCTAAAAAGACAATTTTTGTGTGTTTCCACCAATGGCTTATGAGTGACTCCATTTTGGTGGCCTTGGCAGCTCTTGGTTTTAATGGGTCACATGCAAAGGCACCTGGCTCCTGGAAAAGATTTTGGAAAGTCTAGAAAAAGGCAGATGGGACCCAGGCCCCAGGCTATGGAAGATCTCAGGGGACAGCGGTGGTGACCTCAGTGAAGAGGAGGGACATGGCTGAAGGAACAGAGTCACACAGCCACTCACCCAGTGCTTACCTGATCTAATGCAAAGATCCCTTATCCCTGGAGAGGGCTAGGACAAGCATGGGCTTGTGGGAAGGGAGAGAATGCTTCAGGAAAGCAAAAAGTGAGGTCTCCTCCAACTGTTTTCACTGGATTATTTTTGTCTTTTTTGTATTGCTATTATAACTAATAGACTGAGAAGTTTAAGACAACGCAGATTTTGGTTCCTACAGTTCAGAGATTGGAAGTCCAGCCTGGGTTTCACTGGGCTAATATCAAGGTGTTGGCAGGTCAGATCTGGATCCTTATCTAGACTCCATGGGGACAGCCTGCCTCTTGGCCTTTTCTACTTTCTAACAAGGCTGCCCACAGTCATCAGCTAGTGGCCCCTTCCCCATCATAAAGAGCAGGACTGTGGAGCCATGACCCTCTCATGCTGCCCTCTCTGACTCTCTCTTTTCTGCTTTGCAGGTCCTTTGTGGACATGTCTGAGTGGTCCAGAATAAGATCCCTAGTAAAGACAACCTTGACTTCCTTAATCCCATGCACATACTCTGCCATGAAATATATTCAGAATTCACAGATTCTGAGGGTTATATGTAAACATCTTTCAGAGGCCACAGTTTTGTTTGGAAGATTAATAGGAAAGATGGATATGGAAGGCTAAATCGACTGCTTTGGGGAAAGAGGTAACTGTTAGGAGATATCAGAGCCCATCTGCTCCAAACAGTTTTAAGATGCAGTTGTCTCTGGTAGAGGAGATAGCTTAGCGGATGAGACTCTTGGCTCACAGGTTCACACGTGGAAGAAAGGTCATATTTCTCTGTTTTCTTCCAGTTGACTTCAGCCTGAATCCAAGTTCCTACCCTGCCAGCTTGGCAGGAAATCCTGTTTAAATTATTACCAAGACTGTCTCTTTCCCAGAACCCAGGGTCCACAAACCGATCAGTCACCACCAGGGACGGCACAATGCTGCGTGCCAGGCACTGTTGTAAGTATTAGAGCTGTGACTCCCTTAACCCTTTCAACTGCCCGACACAGCCATCATTCTTATTTTACACTCGAGGGGACTGAGCCCCACAGTGATTCCAGAACTCGCTCAAGCTCTCACCACACCAGCATAGTATGGTGACTGGCACCCTTGTTCAAACCCAGAGTGGCCCCTTGAAGGCTTTCTCTGTTTCGGTGGAGTATGGATGTTGTTGCTGGCCATTAGTGCCTCAATTGTCGCCACCTCCCAGCCCCCACCCTGAGGCACCACACAGCCACTGCCTCAGCGCTGCCCAGCTGCTTCCTCCCACTTAGAGTGATTTCTAATTTATCTTTGATTTTTGACTCTGAGAATTCGGTTGCCGTTAAAAATACTTAGAGCCTTTTTAGCCACTGCCAGGAATAGAGAGTTAAGTGGGTACTTCTGTGTGGTTCTTGCTGGGCAGAATGCTCCCATGAGAGAGAATGGATACATACATACACACACACACACACACACACACACACACACACACACACACACACACATATATATGTTTATGTATATATATGTATATGTAAGAACCTAGTTTGCCTTCACCCTCTTGAGGTTACTACATTTCAGTGAGAGGATACTCATATTCATGTTTTAAGGAGTTACTTTGTTGGGGGCTGGAGAGATGGTTCAGTGGTCAAGAGCACTGGTTTCTCTTCCAGAGGACCTAGGTTCAATTCCCAGCATCCACATAGCAGCTCACAACTCTGTAACTCCAGTTATAGGGAACCCACTACATTCTTCTGGTCTCTGTGTGCAGAGATAAACACACAAGCAAAACACCAATAAACATGAAATAAAATATGAGTCCAAACTCCCATTCCTCTGGGAGAAGGCTTGGAGAAGGAAGGAGATACCAGGAGCCCTGCAGATGTTAAGCCAAGTTTTTTAAAGTGGGGGGAAAAAGAAGAAGAAGAAATTTCAAACACAGACCCCAAGCTTGATGATGGTCTTGTTTTTTTTAGTAGTGGAGCCATCAGACTGGAGGACCCAGGAGATGTTACACTCAGGGACAGTCAGGGCTCTAACATGACCTCACCAATGTGAGGCTGCTTAGAGAAAGTCCAGTCAACAGCTGGTTAGATGGGACTGTAGCTGCTTCAAAGCCAGTGCTCAGAGAGGGATTGTTAAGGAACTCTGTCATGGGGTGGGGGCAAGGATCACAGCGGCGGACCTCAACTGATGTTCGTGGGGTGGCTCTTATCCCATTCAATACTTGATTAATTTGCAGGATTACACAGGACATGCCTGCGGAAACGTAGCTAGAACTATTACAGTGGAATGGGCAAGAGAGGAGCTCATGGGTCATGTGACTTGCTTTGACTCCCAGAACAGAGCCTGATTGACAGTACCCCCAGGCTTATGTGTCTGTCTGTCTATCTACCCATCTATCATCTATTTATCTATTTATTGAGACAAGGACTTACTGTGTAGCTCTGACTGGCCAGGAACTTACTCTGTAGTCCAGGATGGCCTTATTTAATGGAAATCTGCCTGTTTCTACCTCTTGAGTTCTGGAATTAATCACATGTGGCAATATGCTATGCTCTTTTAAGGTGTATGCCACTATGTCCAGTGTGTGTGTGTGTGTGTTTGATGTCTTTGAACTTACTATGTCCTTTGCTAGGAACAGTAAATAAAAGTGACATGTGCTCCTAGAGAAGCTATGGTGGAGAGAGGTCTACAACCTTTGCTGCCATATTTCCTGTTGAAGGAAAGCATCTTGTCTACTGCATCCCACACACCACACACGCAGCATGTGCTGTTGTCCAATGGAGCGGTAGGGGAGATGGTACAGGACTCACCACTATTCTACCTTCACTTGCCACCACACTGGGGTTGGCAGCTCCTCCCAGGGTGGTGGCAGCTTTATCAGCCCTTGTCCCTCAGTCAAGACAGGCGAAGCAGAACCTTTGCAGCCTGAGATGCGTGGGGAGCATTGACTGGCAAAGATGGCATCCTTTGAGACACTGCGATATTGGGGAATAAGTTGCTTGATCTTTTGACTGATACAGTAGTTCCTTAATAAATACCCTTTTAGCCAGGTGGTGGTGGCGCACACCTTTAATCCCAGCACTCGGGAGGCAGAGCCAGGCAGATCTCTGTGAGATCCATGTTGTGATCAGTCCCATTTTCCAGGTGAGAAAGTCGTGATCCAAAGAAGAGACTAATGTCAGGGCTGGACTCCATTTAGTTTTAATCAACATCCTGCAGCTCCCAGTGCTGCGCCCAGGCAAGCAGCCTCTGGAGGCCTCTGTGGCAGTGTGTAGTAGGGCAAGGCCTTGGTGACATCCTCTGGGGCTACAAGTGCCATCCTGGGACAGAGAGTGAACAGACTGAGCAAGAATGTGTGCTCTGTGGCAGAGACACGGTAGATAGCTCTATCACAGCAAACTGGGTGCCAGGTCACCTGGATGACTCCATGTCTGCTTAACATCTCCGGATGTTTTAAGTTGTTTGGCTGTCAGTGAAAGTCCCTGAAATGTGCTTCGAAGGCAGGGCGGGGGCGGGGGGGAGGGGGGATACCCAATCACCAAACAAGAACCCAACCCCCACCCTGACTATTACATTTTTGCATCCATGTGTACACTTTGGGAAAATTCAATCCATATGTTTCTCAGCCTTTTATACATTGAAATGTTTCTTGGGGAGTATTTGACTTCCAGAGACTTTAGACCCTTCTCCCCCCGCCCCCCATTTCCTTCCTCTGTCTCCGGCACCATCCCTTCTCCCCCAGTGCTTTAAGACCAGGAATTCATGTTGGATCAACCAAACAGCCAGGGCAATACTACGGTTATAACCCCACAGTCCTGAATGGCTTTGAGCCTTCAACGTGCCCTAAGAGGCACCCTAAGGCCTGTCACCTCTCAGTCGCATACTCAGAAAAGCTGGAGGCTCCTATTTGTCCCAGGACTGTCCTGCTCCAGGAGGGTTACTTGCAGACAGTGTGCAGGGCCTTACTGTCTCTTTGTGCACACAGGATGGGGTCAGGCAGTGGGATCCAATCGAGACTCACATTGTGTTGGGAACTGGAGATTGGGCCCAGGGGTCTCACAAGTGTTCCCAATAAGGGCTCTTCACGGAGGCCAAGTGTGCGGTGTAGCAGGTCTGAGGTGTCAGCTGTGTAGGGGTTCCAGCCAAGCTCCAGGAGGTGGAAGTAATAATAATTATTCGTGCCTGGCTTTTGTAGAGCAGTGCTTCATAGTTTTAGAAATGTTGTCAGCAGCTGGATGTGGCCAACAGCTTTCTGGACCAGGAAATTTGGATTCAGATTCTTTGTCCTAGATCCACAAGCGAGACTAATGGCTTCATCTCTCTGAGCCTCTCATTCATCTGTGGAAAGGGACAGTGGTCCTACCTCAAAGTCACAAGTCTAGTGAGAAAATGTCCCGGATGCTGTAAGAGGCTGACAGCTACTAGCGCTGTTGCGGAAGAGATGCTACATCTCATTTGATGCTTAAATCTCAATGCTTAAGAGCCTGGCCTGCTCAAAAAAAAAAAAAAAAGTTCAGGAAAAGAAAAAGTTCTGCACAAAGATGTTCATAGCACAATTGCTTATAAAAGGAACTTCAATGTTCAGTTATTAGGAAGTAGCTATGGCACATGACAGACAGACACACAGACGCACATGCACAGAGACAGACAGACAGACACACGCACACACACACACACAAAGCATTAAAAAGTCTACAGATGTCAGGAGGGACCAACATGAACACGCAGGAGTGTAGAAATGTGTTTATAAGCTAGTTCTAAGTAAAATAAATAGAACACAAAATTACTTATAAACACTCTGATTAGAACTAAGAAAAGAATGAGTATTTCTAGCTGAAGATTACTGAGGGCCAGAAAAAAAGGAAAATGGTTCTGAGAGAGAAACAGGTAGGATTACACATTGGCTTTTTTCCTTTAAACTCTTCTAATGTTATTGTAAAAATCACGTCAATAAAAATGTCATATAAAATTAAAAGCACCACACTACTGTTCCATTCCAAGCAAGTTCATGTCAAATGTGTCACGGCTTGAGGTTACTTTCTCCTGGTTGTCAATTTGGATCAAGGAAGAAGGCTCCGGGGAAGGTGACCTCTTGTTAAAAATATTTTATTTATTTTGCCTGCATGTATGTATGTGCACCACATGTGTGCATTGGATCCTCTGGAACTGGAGTTATGGACGGTTGGGAGCTACCAGATGGATGCTGGGAAGTGACCCTGGGTCCTCTGCAAGAGCATTAAGTGCTCTTATACACCGAGCCACCTCTCCAGCCCAATGAGACCTCCTATTGGGCAGAACAAACTCTAGGAGATGGGGTGGTGGTGGTGGTGGTGGTGGTGGTGGTGGTGGTGGTGGTGGTGGTGGAGGAATTGTCCAGGGCAGGCAGAGTGGTGCAAGCCAGCTCCTGCCATGTTTCCTCCCAGACCCCAGTGGTTGAAAAACAAGCCATCACATTTCCCAGCCTTATTCCAGGGCCCAGCTTCCCAAGGAGCCAATGGCCTGTGGCGATTGGTCTTCAGTTTCTGGATGCCCCATTTCATGGAGCTGGTAGACAGCTCAAGCTCAGTCCAGTCTGTGGTGTAGGTTACCACAGCAAGGGGAGAGGCACTGAGACCTCAAGAGAGAAGGGAGAAGAGTTGAGACATGTCAGAGGGTGAGCCCCAGGATGGGAGTCAGTGTGCTCAGCAGAGGAATAATGGAGTTCGCAGTCCCTATCATGTATTAGCCAAGTGTCTCAGGACGAGTCATTCGTCTCTCCAGCCTTAGTTTCCCATTCTGTAAAATTGGCATTTAATGACTCCCACCTGACTATGGGAGGCAGTCAAGGACCCAAAAGTACAGTGTTGCTTGTAAGACACTGTCTTTGTTTCCAATGCTTCTTTTTGGTGGGGCTGGAAGGAAACCAGGCAGACTCTTTCCAAGTCCATGATGTTCCCAGTGAACCACAAGATGAAAGAGATGGGGAGAGCACTATGAATTATGGCAAGAGGCACAGAGGGGCTGGGAATGGGGCCCAGTCATAGAGCACTTGCCTAGCAAGTCCAAGGCCCTGGGTTTGAGCCCATTACCACAAGAAGAAGAAGAGGAGGATGAGGAAGAAGAAGAAGAAGAAGAAGAAGAAGAAGAAGAAGAAGAAGAAGAAGAAGAAGAAGAAGAAGAAGAAGAAGAAGAAGAAAGCATAGGAACCCCAGAAGGTAGGCTCTAGAACAGGTGTGCCACCCAGGATATTCTTGCTTCATGATTTTAACCCCTTACAAGTTCATGCTTCATCATCACGGTCCATATTGTGATCTATGTCACAGGAACTCTAAATCTGTCCTCTCAGAATCAGGTACTATCCCAAAGACCGTGCTCTTTGGGAATGGATTGTCAAGGTCAGAGAGAGTACAGCAGTTGTCTTACTCAAGCTCTTGATAAAGCCAAGGGTGATTTGACCACCTCTTGACTAAACAGGCTAACCCACCCCCTGAACTGTGAAATGAATGGTCAAGTGGACTCTCCATATACATCATCTGTGAAGTAAATAGCCAGAAGCCAGAATGGGAAAGGAGCTGGCTACTGGCACTGAGCCTAAGAGGCAAAACTAATGTGGAGTTTAATCATGATTAAGCTTTGGGTGGTTACAGGAGGCACCATAGATTGCTAAGATGTAACTGATGTATGTGTGTGTATATATACATATATACGTATATGTGTGTGTATATGTATGCATGGTGTGAAAGCAAAAGACAGACTGTGTGAAGAAGGAAGGGGACTAGTGTACACAGGGGTGGGGCAAGGAGTAGGAGGAGAGGGTGTGAGGGTGTAACTGATGTAACTGATGATGGGTTGGCTAGCTAAGCTGTAGCAAGGTTAAGTGGTCCTCTGTGCCTCCCTCCTGTTTTCCTGCAGATGCCCCCTGAGGATACTGTTCTGAAGCTAGCCCAACTCACCACTTTGTTTTGCTAAATAAACTCTACTAGATCTAATTGATGGGACTGTCTGTAGTGACACTGAGTGCCTTTGCCCTGCCTCCTGGGACAGATGAGTGGCAGCCAGCTGGGTAGGGCTATGTGCCTGGGGTCATCATGCCTCTTGCAGCAGCACAGAAAGAGTCAAGACACAAAGCTTTCCTCACCCGGTGACTAATGCTGAGCAATCCTGGGGAAGTCCCTTTCCTTGTTAATATACTTTTTATTTTGCTTTAAAAATTACTTTATTATTTTGTGTATACGGGTGTTTCTACTAGAATGCATGTGTGTATGCAGTGCTCTTAGAGACCAGAACAGGGTACTGGACCCACTGGACCTGGAGTTACAGTTTGTGAGCCGCCGTGTGGGTGCCTGAGATTTGAACCCTTGTCCTCCGGGAGAACAGCCTGTGCTCTTAACCACTGAGCCATCACTCCACTCCTGCCTTTTGCTTTTTTGAGACAGGATTTCACTGTAGCTCTGCATAGCACTGTGGCCTCAGATTTGCAGTGAGCCTCTTATCTCAGTCTCTCAAATGGGTGACCATGATGCTCAGTTTAACTCACATGAAGAGATTGTCTGAATTGGTGCATGCTCATCGTGCATTGTGAGAAGTGGGTTGTGTAGATATATTCACCCTCTCACATCCTCTCCTCTCTAGTCCTGGCCTCTCACTAGTCCCCTTCCTTCACACAGTCAGTCTTGTTGCTTTCATGGTGTATGCGTGTGTGTGTGTGTGTGTGTGTGCGCGCGCGCACACACGCACACATATATAAGGTCTCATATATATGATTTTATGTATCTATATAAAGTCTGGAATCCACAAGAGAGAGAAAGCATAACTTTTATCTTTCAGAGTCTGGCTTATATCACTCAGTATGATGAGTTCCAGTTGCATCCATTTTTCCAGCAAATGACACAATTTCATTCTTCCGTATGGCTGAATCGAACTCTTATGTACGTACATCACATTTTCTTTGCCCATTCGTCTGTCAGTGGACATTAGGCAGATTCTGTAACTTGGCTATTGCAACCAACACTGAAGCAGACATGGGTGTGGTATGCTGACTTAGGCATCTTCAGATACATATACCTTGCAGTGATATGGTCATATGGGATTCTCTTTAGTTCATTTACTTTATTTACTATTTATTTACTTTACTCAAGCTTCTCACCATCACTCACCATGCAGTCTGCTGAACCTGCATCAGATGCCATCCCTGCTTTGAAGGAGCTGGCTGTACTTGCTGGGGCCGGCTACCTCACAAGCAGTGAGGGGTACATCATATTGAAACAGACCAGAAAAGGCCAAGCTTGTGGTGGAGCCCAACTGAGACTTCAGGGCTGTTTCCCATGTGTCCCTGGTGTCTGTGGAGATGATTGGCAGGAAGAAAGAGAGAGGGACATGCAGGCCCTGTAAGAAGTTGGGCGAAGAGGTAGAGCTGTGGGTGGCGGCAGCAGGAAGATGTCCCTAGAAAGGATAGAAAGGACCCAGCTGTGCCTTGATGCTGTCCTCGGGGCTTTGAGCCTCATCCTGGTGATGCAGCTTCCCATGCACGTGAGTTTGAAGTGTGATCAATTAAGGTCACAATGATAGGATGAGCAGCCCTTCTCTGTGGGCCTCTATCCACGACCATGAACCGCCTACAACTCAGAGTCTATGGGAGTGTGTCAGCGTGCACACGCTCCCTGCAAGTTTGCTCACTTCTGAGTGTGCCTTGGAGCCCAAGAAGGGACCTGGGGCACTAGATGTCTCTCCATACTGTATCTCATGTGGCCTGAGAGATCAGTAGCTCTCAGTAGTATGCTTCTGGAGGCCTACAAAGGGTCCTGGGCAGTCACGGCACTGTTCCTGTCTCAGCCTTCCTGCAGGATTCTCCAGATGTTCAACGCCTCCCGTCTCCGTAGGACAAGTTGCCCAAGTCCTGCTTCCTACCCCTTCTTCCCTGGAGCTGAATGCCCACCAGGAAGCTCCATGGTCCCTCCTAGATATGCTACCGATTCCCAACATCTAGAAACCGGGGACTCACACACATTGTTGGCAGCTGAGAACACCGTGTAGCCAGGGAGTTAGACCAGTGTGTGTGTCCTTTCCAGAAAAAGCATGGGGAGCTGAAAATGTGCTTGCCACTCTGACCCTACTTAACATAGCGAAAGTGTCATTTCTGGACAGCCCCGGGAAGCGCTTGGCACACAGGGGTCAACTTGGACTCATATCCCAGCCCAGGTGGAAAGACGCTGGGGTGGCAAAGTAGTACGGGGATGATGAGGTGACAGGCAGGTGCTCTTGGGAGACCTGAGGGGGGCCAAGGGCCCACTTTACTTGAGGACTTCCTGTATGTACTCAAGAGGACTATCTCTTCCCTCCTGACTGAAGTTCTTTTTGTTTTTAACCGATACTTAAAAACCGTACATACTTATGGGTATGAGTTCATTATGTGAAGCTCTGATCAAGTAAATGGGCCCCACCTCCAGCACCTCTCACTTCTTCACGGTAGGCTAATTGTCTTTTTTAACGTCTACCTCCTGTCTCTGTACCAGCAGTTTTGGAAGGCAGGGTCTGACTCACATCTTCCCTCCGTCTTGAGAACTGATGAGCAGTACCCCATTGCTGCGGACTAGAAACAATGGCAGCCCAGCTCAACTTTGAGATTTGGGTGGGATCCCAGCTGGTAGAGAGAAATGTGAAGGGCGACTCAAGGCAAGGGTGGAGGTGAGAAGGGACAGGGTGCGTCAGAAGCCCAAACTCAGTGGGTGGGGTCTGTGGTACAGAACCATGCGGAATCAGCCTTCAGACGGGCCCTCTGGTGTAGCCTTAGCCCGTGGAGTAATCCTTTTTCCAGGCTGACTTTCTCTGGCTCGGTCCCGGGAACAGTGGTGTGGTGCAAGGGGCTGATTGCATTTGGCACTTTCTTGCAATCAAGAAAGGAGGAAGAAAAATAACCTAACACTAAATTAGGTAAACAAACAAGCTCCAAGCTCTTGTGGCCAGGCTCTGAGTGGAAACAGACGGCCTCACTGTCTCACTCAAGTGTGTCATCCCAGCTGAGCCCAGACCTGGGCAGCTGCCCCTGAAGGGCCACAGCAGAGTCTTTCTGAGGATGGGGCATGTCACTGCCTGAGGTAAGGCTAACGCCTGGGGGCAAGTGATGATCAGGCCAGACCTGCCCCCACAGAATACCAGGGGAATGCTGGGGAGTGGGAGAGGAGGGGTTTTTTTTTTGGGGGGGGGACTTTCTCTTTCCCTGGCCTCTGCTGTTTGTTCAGAGACTTAAAGTCTGCCAGAAAAAAAGTTGGGGGGGGGGCAGAGATAGTCCTCTGGAATGGCCAGGACTTGCTGAAGAGACTTTAGAGCCATGGTTCCACGTATCCACTACCCTTCCTTGCTCTCTAGGGCTGGCAAAGGGGAGAAGAATCAGCCCCTGCTCTGGGGCCCAGGCTCCTGGGCTATTTGCTAATTTTGGTTGGAATTCTGGTATTAAGTAAAAACATCAGGGAAACCTTGGCAATGACTCAGACAAACTGAGAATTAGGAAAACAGAAGAGTCCCCAAGTCTTCCCAAGTGTTCTAAGCCAGCAGCAGCAGCCCAAGCCCGGAAACCTCTGGAGAGCACCCCTTGGCAGGAGGCAGTCCACACCACCTGCCTCAAACTTGGGAGGCTTCCTCTGCCTGTGGTTCATGTTAGAAATGCTAACTGATGCATGCAACAGGCTCTAGATGTTTCCATCCGAAAGGAAACACCTCTTACTCAACAGGTCAAATACAAACTTTGCCCAGGCCCCAGGCACATCTGAATTTCCAGTACCATCACACACCCAGAGAACAGAAACAGGCTGCCCCATATATCTATGGCTCTGTAATCCAGACCCTGAGTGCCCCCCAGCATGGAGTCCACCCCCCTAATTCTGGTGCTGCTTCCTGGGTTCAAAATTCTTGTTCAGAAGGACTAAGGACGTCCACAATCTTCTCGCCTACACCCTATCCATCCTCAAAACCATCCCACCAGGAGACTCTAAATACAAAATGGACCACTGCCTCATTCTCTCATGGTGTGTTCTGGAGGGAATAGTGGAAAGCCAGTCTTGCAGGGTGTGTTCTTCTTAGAGGTGGTGACGCGCTGGTCGGTTGGGAAGTAGGTCTGGCCAGCTCCTTTCCCTATCACAAAGGATGGGGAAAAGAGGCAAGAGCCAGTTCTGTGGTGGATTGTATAGGTCAGCCTAGACACAGTATTAGGGGTCACTGAAGACTCATCTGGTAAGAAAAGCGGGTGGAAGCTACAGTGTTAAGTAATTGATAGCATACAAACCACGACCTTGACCAGTAGCCTCTGGTCTCTGTCACCAGCCAAGCAGTGTCCATCCCCACATCCCCCCAAGTTCACAGTACCACCAAGTACTCAGAATGTCCAACTTTGGTTTTTTGGAGTATGGGGTATATGCCCATGTGTGCATGTGTGTATGCCCATTGGGAGGCTTCCTCTATTGCTCTTCATCTAACTTTTTCAGACAGGGTCTCTTGCTGAACCTGAAACTTCCTTTTTGTTTGACTGGCTAGTCAGTGAACCTTCAAAGTCTGCCTGTCTCCACACCTCCTCACCCCAGGCTGATTTCATGTGTTAGGGCGGGGAAAAAATAGATGAGCCTGGAATATGTTCTTGTTGCCAGTCAGAATGCTTTCTAGAATACCGGGGGCAGTGGGACTAGAGAGATGGCTGAGTGGTTAAGAGTATCTTGTTACTCTTGCAGAGAACTCAGCTTCTGTTCCAGGACTTACGTGGTGGCTCACAACCATCTGTAGTTCCAGTTCCAGGGGATCTGATGCCCTTTCCTGACCTAATAATGCACATGGTGCACATACATGCATGCAGGCAAAACACTCGAACAAATTATATAATTTTTTAAAGGAATGTTAGGGGCAGTTTTGCAAGGACAGAGGAGCTAACCAGAGGCTCCAGGTCAAACTTCAACAGTTTGGGCATTAATTGAACAAAATTGAGACATAGAAAGCTAGTGGATTCATTAAAACACTCAAACTCTATGGGAGGAGCAGGATAAAAAAAAGTGTGGATATAATGGGGCGTGTTTCTATCATCACTGCGATACATGGGACATTTTGCAGAAATAGACCTTTTTTCTAGTATATACGTTTTTCTAAAGGACTTACATTCATTTCTGTCTGCAAGCAAGCGAGAACAGATGTGAGAAATCATGTGTAAACAGTTTGGCACTGTCCCAGGACGGGGCTTCCTAGCCTTGGGGGTCTGGTGACCGAGTAAAGAAGGGCCCTTCATGTGTTTCCAGGGGCCTACAAGGAACCCTAATGACCCAGATGGATGTCTGCCTCCTCCCTTAGGCAATTAGAGTCTACAGTAGGCCTTTGAGTTATGATGAAACCCCATTAAAGAGACACTCGACTATAATTATGCTAACAGCTCCCAGTCCATCGTGACTACAGAGCAATGGGTGGGAGATGGTGGCCAACCGGACTCTACTAACCTCATTTCGTGGGGGATGTTTGATGCTACCAATACCTTCCCTAACCGTAGGGATTTTTAAAGTCTTCCTGAAGCAACCAAGTTTACTTGCATATGGGAAGCTGCCCCCGAGGGACCCTCCCTGGACTCTGCAGCCCAGCTTCATATCCTGACCCAGAGTCAACAGCCCCGCCTCCCAGACTTTGCAGCCCCGACACTTTGAGGCGACTCTTTTTCTTCTTGTGGTCTGGTAAGGTTGTTAAAAAATCCCTAAGAAGGCAAAAAATAGTATTTGGTAAAAGTCACTGAAATCCTAGGAAGGTGTTAAAGTTGGCACCCTGGGAAGGTGTGGAATTTAGGGTAAGAAAGAGTAAAATCTACATAGTCTTAGGAGTTTTATGGCTGGTTTTGGCACAAGGGTATTAAACAGCTTTGGGATGAATCATGGTGATTTTGTTTATATGTTTAACATATTTCAAGTCTTTAAGTGAAACTGCTATTTATGAATTTAATTAAATGCTTGGAGGTGTTTAATTTGCAATAAATGTTAAATATTTGTGAAAATTCAATTTACTGAATATATGACATTTTTTAATACATTTTTAATAGATTCCCCTTTCCTTTTTTTTTTTCTTTTTTTTGCATCTCACTATGTAGCCCAGGCTGGCTATGAACTTCTGATCCTTCTGCCTAAGTACCCTGAGTGCTAGGATTATAGTCATGTGTCACCAGACCTGGTATGAGTTATATTTTAGAACAGTTTTAAGAGCATCTATGGGGTCGCACACATCTGTAGTCCCAGCACACAGAGGCAGAGACATTGTAAGTTCCAAGCCAACTTGGTCCATGTATGGAGTTCTAGGCCAGCCAGGCTGATGTACTGAGAACGAACAAAACAGAACAAATATATATAAAAAAAAAAAATCCAAACGACCCAGTAGAGCAGTTATAGGGTCATAACAAAATTAAGCAGAAAGTGGAGTGGCTATAAATGCCCCTACTCTCATATGCTCATGACCTCTCCTACAATTATCAGTCACAGTGGTGCCTTGACAAAATGTACTTATCTCCTAGAGTCCATAGCTCACAAAGAGGCGAACTCTTGGAGTGCCTGCTGTGGGTTTAGACAAATGTGTGATGACATATGTCCTCCACCTAGTATTGTACGAAATTATTTCTGGGTCTTAAAACACTGTTTGGAAAGCTTCCCCTACTTCCCCCTTCTCCCCACTAGCCCATGGGTTTTTTTTTTTGTTTTTGTTTTTGTTTTTGTTTTTTTTACTATGCTCATCATTTTGCTTTCCCCAGAATGTCACACATAGCTGCATCCTGCAGCATTTGAAGCCTTTTCAAGTTGGATTCTTTCTCTTAGGAATATGCATGTAACTTTCTTCTATATTATAGCTACTTTTCTAATATGGTAAGGTATTTTGACCTAGAAAAGAAAGCATTTATTTGGGGCTTACAGTCGCAGAGGGTCAGAGCTCTCCATCATGGTGGAGAGCATGGCAGCAGGCAGGGAGGCATGGTGCTGGAGTAGTAGCTGAGAGTTTCTATCTTGATCCACAAGCACATGACAGAGAGAACTAATTGCATGGTTTTTGAAACCTCAAAGCCCACTCCCAGTGACATACCTCTTCCAACAAGGCCACACCTCCTAATCCTTCTCAAACAGTTCCACTAACTGGGAAATAAGCATCCAAATGTATAAGCTTATGGGGGCCATTCTTATTCAAACCACCATCTATGTGCATTCATAGCTTGATGGTTCATTTCTTTTCGTCACTAGATAATACCCCACGGTGTGGGTGTTTTACTTACCTACCTAAAGGGCATGATGGTTGTTTCTAAGTTTTGACAGTTCCACATAAATCTGTACAAATGGCTATAAGCATCCTTTGTCAGGTTTTCATGTCTATAAAAAGTTTTCAGTTCATTTGGGAAAGTCTCAGGAGCATGCCTCCTGGGTCCTTTGCACAGGTCTATTTAGTTTTGCAAGAGCTTTGAGCAGCGTTCCAAAGTGGCTGGACCATTTGACGTCCCTCAAGTCATGACCGCAAGTCCCTGTTACTTCACACCTTCCCTGTCACTGGGTGCTTTAGATTCCGATCATACTTAGAAGTATAAGTTGGAGTGCTTGGAGTAAACATTGTTCTTATTAGCTATGCATGTAAATATTTAGAGGAAGATTGATTGTTAAGAGAGTCAAAGGATTAATCCAGATATAAATAATTAGGAGTTAGGTGTGGTTGTGTACACCTGTAATCTGAGCATGTTCAAAGAGGCAGAGGAATTGCTGAAAGTTTGAGGCCAGGATGGTCTACATAGCAAGCTCCAGGCTAGTCAGGGCTATGTTGTGAGACTGTCTTAAAGACAAAACTCAAAACAGCCACCCCTTCCTACCAAACTTCCAAAACACACACACACACACACACACACTCACACGTTCATGGGGGACAGTGTGTGTGCATATATGTAGAAACCAGCAGTCAGTCTCAAGGGTCAGTCATTTCTCAGGAGCTGTCCACCTTGGATTTGGAGGCAGGCTTTTCCCCAGGGGTTCACTCATCAGGCTAAGCTGGCTGGCCAGCGAACCCCAGGGATCAACAGCTTCTGCCTCCCTAGTGTTGGAATCAAAAGCTTGTATTGCCACACTCAGTTTTCTTACGTGGGTGCCAGGGATTGAACTCAGGTCTTTGTGCTTGCACACAAGCATTTTACCAGTGGAGGTATCTTCCCAGCCCCTGGAATAAAAGGGTTTTGAGGGCTAGGTCAAGGGAAGAGGTCAACTAAGGTTGGAGAGAGTGGGTTCAAAGCAGGAGCCCAAAGCCAAGATGGTGGAAATGGGTTAGGGAAGAGAGAGGTGGGGTTGGTGTTGTGAGGCCGGTGCTGGTGACGTCACAAACCGGAAGTTAGGTAAGCACTGCAGAGCTTCTGTGGAGAGCCGAGGTGACTGGCCCTCAAGAGAGGAGCCTGCCGACAAGGACAGGGACTGAAAAGGGCTCCCCCCTCCTCGCCCCCCCCCATGCTGAAACCTGAAGCCTCACCCCACATGGCAGGAGCTCTGGCCAGTGGTCCCTTCTGCTGGGGAGCGAGACACCAACCCCAGTGTGCACTGGTCTCTAGGGGTCAGCACACCAGGCTGAGGCCTCAGCCACCAGCTGTCCCTGCTCCTGCCTCCAGCTGGGGCTGCTCTTCACCCTGTCAGCAGGACTGAAATGGAGACTTGAAGGAGAAGCTGAGATCGGAGGGGTCATTTTTAGGGCAGAAGCGAAGCCAGCTGCTCATGGAGATTTAACTAGGTTCTCTTCTTCCCAGGCCACTGATGCTGGCCCAGGGCCTCTAGGCCTGCCCCTCCCCTCTCAGTTCCTTAGACGAAGGCACATAAAGAGACGAGAAAAGTGGGGGTGATTAGAGCCAGTAGACCCTCCGGAGCATTCTAAGACAGCAAGGGCAGTAGGGGGTCCTGCAGGATCGAGAGAGTGAGGTGGAGCCGATGGAGAATATTCTGAGATGCTGTTTCTTACTCAGAGAGTACCCATCCCAACAGCTGCTTCCTTAGAACTCGGTACCAGTTAAACTTTCTTACTGACAATGACTTGAAAATACACAAACCGGTCTTGCTAACAGTGGTGTAGGACACTGTCTCCAATCCAGCAGGAAAGTGCTTTGTGACAAATAAACTCATCTGCCTTGTTCATCTAGATCAGCGGTTCTCAACCTTCCTAATGTTGCTACCCTTTAACACAGTTCCTCATGTTGTGGGGACCCCCAACCACAAAACTATTTTTGTTGCTACTTCATAACTGTAATTTTGCTATTGTTATGAATCATAATATAAATAATGTGTAACGTAAATATCTGTGTTTTCTGATGGTCTTAGGCGACCCCGTGAAGAGGTCATTCAAACCCCAAAGGGTCGTAACCCATAGGTTGAGAACCAACGATCTAGACTCTAGATTCTAGAAGCAGCCTAGTCTTCTGGGTCAGGAATGGCATTATCAGAAGACTCACTTAACCTCTCAGGTTTTAGACTTCCCGGGCTTGGCCAAGATTTCAGTTCCTGGAAAGCCCACAGCCTGTGTTTCCTGAGCCTCTGGTACCCACTGTCGATCAACCAGGGCTTCCCTAGGAACCACTCTGCCGTGGCTGACTAGGTAGAAGAAAGAATCCATCTCGAAGCCAGGCGCAGCTGCCAGGGCAGACCTGACCATGTGGAACTCCTTAGTGGTCCAGGCCAGGGCTGAGAGCAACCCGTGGTTTACGAGGATCGTGCTGGGCTTCCTATTACCCTTGTTCTGGCTGGAGAAACCCATGAACCTCACGGTTTCTCATGGCCTCTTCCCATTTCTACTGAAGAAGGGAGCTGGTGCTGAAACTGTGAGGCCACAGTCCTCTCGCTATCTTGGCTTCAAACTCGTGGTGATCCTCCTGCCTCTGCCTTCCAAGTGCTGGTGACGGCAGTCATGCGCCACCATGCCCAGCTGTGGGGGGTTATCATTAAGATCATATTCCATACGGGGGTGGGGGGGGGAAGACTCCCATTTACGGAGCCGGTGACAGAGCTCATAAGTGGTAGAGTTGAATTTTAAACACACGTCTCTCAGAGTCCAGGTGGGATCCTGCCTTCCTGTGATTAGAAAGAGCAATTTTTCAGTCTGACTGTAAAATCCAAAGTCAAACTTGGACTGTCTATGGACAAAAGACAGATATTATTGTATCGGTCCTTATTGGAAGTAGGACATGCCATCCCTGGGGAATTTCTATCACTCCGTCGTCCAAAGGATAAACCCAGCGTAACATTTAGCAGCTGCCGACAGGCTGGCTTACCTCTGCCCAGCTTTCCAGCCTGTGTTTCTCGGCCCTACTGTAGCTGCTAAGATTTATGTTGGCTCTTCTGAAGTCCTTATTATGGGTCTGTCTTAGTTAGGGTTACTATTGCTGTGATGAAACATCATGACCAAAGGCAACTTGGGGAGGAAAGGGTTTATTTCACTCACAGTTGCATATAACGGTTCATTGTCCAAAGCAGTGAGGGCAGGAACTCAAGCAGGGCAGGAACCTGGAGGCAGGAGCTGATGCAGAGGCCGTGGAGGGGTGCTGCTTACTGGCTTGCTCCTCGTGGCTTGCTCAGCCTGCTTTCTTATAGAACCCAGGACCACCAGCCCAGGGGTGGCCCCACCCACACTGGGCTGGGCTTTCCCTCATCAATCAGTAATCAAGAAAACGCCCTACAGGCTTGCCTACAGTTTGATCTTATGGAGGTTTCTTAATCGAGATTCCCTCCTCTCAGGTGATTCTAGCTTGTGTCAAATTGGCATTAAACTAGCCAGCCGAGGGCCCGAACCAATCGCCTATTGGCTGTTTTATACAACTCAACCTGATAATAGTCGTTGCTACTTAGAATGCATTTCCTGCCTTGATTCCGTCTCTCCTCACTCTAATCAGTGCTCTTTCTGGTCAAACCGTCCTCTCAAGTTTCAGCCTGACTGGTACCACCTTCTCCAGGAAGCCAACTGGCTCGCCAACTGGCTACAATGCTGAGTCCCCAAGTACTTCATCTGTATTTCTTGTTCCCTCTTCTAGCCGTCTTGGGTATGTGTATACGCAACCTCACGCGTCTGTCGGATCAGGGAGTCACGTCTAACATTTGTTTACCTGACCAGCTCTTACCATAGCAGCCGGCCATGTTGCAGGCACTGGTTAAGACTCATGGAGCTCTGTTGTGACTTCCTGCTTCTCGGAGGGCAGTGTCTGCCAGCAGTTGACAGTCTAGCTTGTAGAATCATCTGAGTGGGGTGGCCAGGGAATTCTCACACCCTCACAGCCCCACCCTTGCACGATCCTGGAAAGGTTGATCAGGCTACGTCTCTCCGGCTTAAGTGGAGACGGGGCAGGAGTCCTCTTTGAGGCAGACCGAGTGGAAGTTAAAGTGGGGATGGTCCACAGATGAACCAGGGACAGGGTCCTCTTCATGCCACTTGACCACAGAGAAATGACCCTCTAATATGGCTTGGTCAGCAGGGACACGAGCCACAAGCTTGGTCATTGCCTTTTGAAAGGTCTGGGGAGAAGATCTGCCGGCCAGCGAGTCAGAAGGCAGGTGGCTTCGTGTGTCGGCTGATTTCATTCTGGAAAGGGTCCCTTGGCAGCCCGCTCCTCCAAGACTTGATTAAAGTGGAAAGGATTAATGGATTTCTGCTCTTTCCAGACGCTGGAAACCTATGCACACCGAGTCTGCTTCCACTCTAGAAAACGTTAGTTTAGAAGACTGCGTGGCTGGAGCAGCTGATCAGAAACCACACAGAACCACGGCTTCTGCTTCATAACTCCTGGTTTGAAAATGTGTACAGAAAACGGAGGAAGGCCAGATTATAAGGGGTTGACAATCCCCATTTCTTTGTGGGCCACAGTCAAGCACACACTCTAGGTCAAGCCTAAGGGAGTTAGTTTGCTAGAGAAATGAGGTGAGAGAGAGCTCAGGACTTGAAAGGACCAAGCAGACGCCATAACAGGCTGCTCAGTCTTCTCTCAGAGATCAGGCCTCAATTTCAGTTTCCTGAGACTTGAGCAAGCAGTTTCTGGGAGGGTCATGAACAAAAGACACAGTCCTTGCAGTAGCCCCCTTTCTGCATGTACTCATACTCTGACTGCTCAAGGTTCAGCCAATTGTTTACTGTCTGGGATCCCTCACCAACTTAGAGCTACGTGCATGGGTCAATGTGAACGTGCGAGGCCAGCTAGCCTCCATGGCAGCTCAAGGACAGTCTGGGCCACTGAGTCAGCCCCCACAGTCAGTACATGCTAGGTCAGCCATTCTCCATGGCAACTCAAGGACAGAGCAAGGGACTTATCGAGGCCTGCCCCTAAATGATAACTGTAACCCCCAAACCAGTAAATTCAAAGTTACACACCCTCACCCAATCACATAACGCAAAAGCTTGTAACACCCTGCTTGCGGTTTTTCCCTTTAAAATCCCTCACCCTGAGAGCTCAGGGCCGTCCTCCTCCACCCGCTGTGTCGAGTGTTGGACACGGACCAGGCCGGGCTTGCTTGGTATCAATAAACCCCTGTGTGTTTTGCATCAGATATCAGCTCTGTGCTGGTCTTGCTGGCGGGGGTGTTGTTGTTGGTGGTGGTCCTTGAGACTCGGGCACAAAAGACTCAGGCCTACTGAGCTTTCCCTGCATGCCTGTGAGACGGGGACAACAGGGTCCCCTGATCACTTTGTGTCACATCTTCACTGCTTCTGCTGACTCCTAGCTTGGCCTGGGACCAAAGTGAGAATGCAGATGGTGGAGGCATGCTTACAAATGCAGTGGCTGGGTGTGTGTGTGTGTGTGTGTGTGTGTGTGTGTGTGTGTGTGTACAAAATACAACCCGAAACACACATACAAAATACTTTGGAGAATTATGCAGAGCTGCATACATGTAAAGAATTAATATCATTAATTCACTGCTTAACTCAATGATTGAATGCTTGGGAAATGGCAGGCAGAGTGGATGGTACCATGTATAGGAATTTAACTTCCTCACTGGCAAGGAAAACCACGATGTTCAGTCAGACAGACCAGAATAACTCCTGTGAGGCCACAACAAGCATGAAAACATGTGGGAACACCGGGGAGACGAGATGTTGAGGGCCAGGTGTTGAAGATGCTGGAGGAGGAAGCCCCAGAGGACTCTTGCAGGACAGGAGTCATTCTGGGGAAAATAGGTAGAATTGATGGCATTCCACATCAGGAGCATCCCAGGCAGAGGCTCAGAGAGAGTCACAGAGCCTGGGGCACATTTGAAGACCTCCGTCTGTTGTACATGGTGGACAGGAAGTGTAGGTTGAGAGGCTGTGAGACCAGAGATGAAGGACGTGACAGAGTCAGAGCATGGAGGCCTCTTTTTGTTGGTTTGTTTTGTTTTTCAAGACAGGGTTTCTCTGTGTATCACTGGCTGTCCTGCAACTTGCTCTGTAGACCAGGCTAGTTTGGAATTCAGAGATCTGCCTGCCTCTGCCTCCCAACTACTGGGATTAAAGGTGTGCGCCACCACCACCTGGCTCCATGGAGGCCTCTTAAATCATGCTCAGAGTGTGCTCTGGGAATGAGAATGTGTCACTGGAATTTTGCTAAGCAGGTGATTGACAGGAACAGGTTTGGAGTGCAGAGGTGAACACCGTGACTACAATGCCTGATGTGGGGACCATGTTCATTCCTTAGCCTCCAAGCCAGAGAACTCGGTGAGGAGCAGCCACTTCATCAGAATGGAAGGGAGCAGGCAAATACAGAGCCCAAATTGGGGGAGCAGCGTGGATGGTGCCTGTGGTGCAGGAGGAGACAGAGTGGAGAAGTATTAAGAAGCTGAGTGCTGCCATTGAGCAATGAGATAAATGGACTTAGGGAGGTAGGAGAAGGCTGCGGTGCACGGGCAGGAGCGTGCATTGGTTGCCCTCTTCAGAACTGAGGATGGAGGGCGAAGATCAGGCTGGACAGGAAGATGGAGAATTCTGTTCTGGGTGTGCCGAATGTCTTTTCAGTGGGAAGTAACTTCAACACCCCCCCATCCCACCCTGGCACGCACATACTAATAACTTATTTCATTGCGATTCACTTTGTTGGAGAAGATTGGGGACACAACCGGAAATGTGCAAGTGAATTAAAATCCCCCCTAATTCTGCTACTTAGAGATAGTCTATGAATGTATTTGTGAATGTTCTCCCCATTTTAAAAATGCAAATGTAATTTTTGAACCAATAGGAATAAAGTCTGATTCTTTGTAAAGCTTCTGTTGTTTGGCTGGACCCCAGGTCAGTACAGACAGACTCCCTGGGGCCGGAGACCACGCATCAGGGTGTTTTAAAACTTCCCTGTGGGCCTGGAAGGGGAGTACAGGCAGCTTGTGTGGTTCCATACTGTCTTGGAAGGCCTCGGAAGGAACCCAGATTAGCAGTAACGAGTCCAGGAGCATAGACATTTTAATCTTCTACCGAAAAGGTTGGACTGAGTTGTGATGGAGGGGCTGAGCCCCCCCACGTCCCCAGGGTTCACACATTTACCGGCACACCCAGCAACTCTGGCTTTCTCACTGGCCATTGGTCTTTCGGAGGCAGTCGGTCCCTTAGCAAAGTCAATGTTAGGAAGGGATTTTAGGCTCTGGAATTGGTGTTCACCTTCACAGGGAAGGTGAAGAGGTAAGAGTGTTTCTGATACACACCAGAGCCCCGAGTCCAGGAACTGTAAACACACACAGGTTGCCAAGTCCGGCTCCAAATATATTCCAATGAGCTCATGCTTTTATATGCAGTGGAATAAAAAGTCTTTTTTTTTTTTTTTCATTTTGGATGACAGCATCGGCCAATCTTGCGGGAGTGCTGGAGTCTCATTTGAACTTAGAGCAACAGCCGGTGTTCCAGCCAGTCAAAATCACTCGCAGGCACATTAAACACACCGCCCAGCAATTACCCTGTCGGTGCAATTGGACCTTCGGATGAGTTTCCGAATGTCTGCAGCCAGTCCCCTGCCCCTGGGAAAAGTCTCCAATCATGGATCTTCCGAGGAGAGCCAGGGAGGCTGGAGGGAGCCGCGCATATTTGGAGGTGATTAACATTTCGGTTTTGGCCTCCCCGCGTGTCCACGAGAGCTCCATCTGTTACTCGTTTTCTCTTTAGCCAAAGAGACGACATCCAGCGTCCTGAAGGAGAAGGCTGGAATTTTTCAGAAAGGCTTTTTAGGTGGAGCCCAGTGAAAGGCACATGAGGCTGCTCTCCTTTAATGGACATCTCATACACAGAATGAAAGCTGAAAGCGAGAGCTTGTCTCTGCTCCCTGGGCCATGGTGGCTGTGCCGTCCTCCGCCCTGAGCTGAATGAAGGGTTGATCCTAAGGGTCACCCTTTTGGTGACCCCTGGGATGACGGAAGAGCCCAGCTCTCCAGCTCCTCGATTCCTGGCCTCTACCCTGCGTGTACATAAATCAACCAGCAGGGTAGCTCGGAAATATGACGAATACCTTGGCTGGCTCCAGCTTGAAAAGACTGGAGGACAGGGATTCTAAAGTAACCAGGCCTGGCTAGAAAGGCAGCCAGAATTTAGTGTTCCCGGAGCCGAAGCCAGCAGCTTGACGGGGAACTGCCAGGGGAGTCTTCCCTGGGGGCAGCCTGAGCTCTCCACAGGCAGCAGGAGGAAAAAGCTGTAGTGTCTGTCAGAAACATTATTCACAAAATCTTGGACGCGTCTAAGCCCTTGCTGCGAGCTGGAGAGGGGAATGGACCTGGGGGAGGGGACTTTCGCCTGGGCCGGCCTGGAGCCTGGGTACCGTTTTCATGGAGATCTTCTAAGAGATGGGTGTGCAGTGGTTGTGTGTATAGCATCTTGAATGGAGAGGCCAGGGGGGCAGGAGCTGTTCTGAGTGCTGTTCAAGTTTATATGCAGGCTCCAGGTTGGGGGGCTCCGGACAGGAGGCACCAGGTTCCTTCCTGGTAGTAGTTCAGCCAGTGGAGTTCATCCTAGGGCCTTGTTTTGTCTTTCTCTTCCTGCTGTTGTCTTAATGCTCTTGTTTTGATGATTTTCTTTTATTTGCTTTGGAGAAGTGTGACTGTCTGGTTCAAGCTGCCCTCGATCTCTCACTCCTGTTTAAACCTTCTGATGGGAGAAGGACAATTACCACAAGTCTTGTTTTGTTTCTGAGAGGCATGAAGAGATCATCCCAATTGCCACAGACCCGAGACCCTAGGAGATTATTCACACACGGAGGCCACTGAGGGGCCTGTTTCGAGCAGAGCTCTGGTGAGGATTGAGCCTCTTCAGCAGTGGGTTCCAGGGACACGTGTGTCTGAGGCGCTGAGGAATTGCCTACTTGGAAATCGTTAATCACATCAAACTATTCACTCCCCTTTCCAAGACCTCCTCCTCAACACTTAAAAGCACTGTTTATTGAAAGAAACTATTTTTTTTTTTTTGTCTCGATGGGGAGAAGCTCTGTGGGGTTCTCACTGAAAGAAGATGGGCCAGGATCCTCCTGCTCTCTCTGCCCCCCACCCCTCTACGCCCTGTCTTGACCACAGCGTCAATCTGCTAAGCTGGCTGCCAAAGCAATTAGTTTTCCTCAGGGCAGGGCAGATCACCAAGGCAGACGGCCTGTGTCCAGGGGCTTCCTGTCACTACGGATGCACTAAGGCAAATCCATTTTTCATTAGAAGAAAATAAAACTCGTAAGTGACATCAACCGAGAAAGGTTCTTTGAGAGAAAGTACTTTCCATTCGAAGCTGAGCACATGACAGCTGGTGACTTCTAATGGAAAGTAGAATTTGCTGGGCTGAAATCCTAGCAACCCACTTGAGAATTTGTTTTTAATTTTCCTTTTCTGGAGGAGGGCGATGCTTCGGAGTCCAGCAGAGCAGATGAAGGGTGGAAAGGTCTGGTCCTGTGTCTCATTGTGGCCTGAAAGGACCCTGGATAGCTGTCAGTCAAACTGTGTCCCAGCATGGAGGATGTCACTCCCCCTTTACTCATTACTAGAAACTCAGATAACCGGCTGTGTAAGAATCCCTCACCCCGCCATTTGGGCGCTCTCTCCAAACGGCTCTGAAAACTGCTCACCTTTCTTCCCCCACTTAGCAGAGACCCTGACGTATGAAGGAAGTCAGCAGCTGTTAAAGTGCATAAGACCCCTCAAGTTCAAGTGCCGAAGCCCAAAGGTATTGGAAGTGGGGCCTTTGGTTTAGACGAAGTCACAAAGATGGGGCCTCTCCACGGCCCCTGTCATGTGAAGACACAGAGAAGATGGCCGCCTATAAGGCAGGAAAGAAGCATTTAGCTGAACAGAATCTGCTGGTATCTTAGACTTTGCATTCTCAGGACCATGAGAACTCTCTTTGTTGTTTAAGCAACCTAGCCTCTGGTATTTTGTATTAGTGCCCAAGAATGAGGTATCTATACAGCTGAGCTGCTCTTGGTCCCCATTGTGTGGGCCAAGCTCAGCTGCATTCTATTTCACACCAATAGGAATTGAATTTCTTTTCTCCTTCCAGATTCTTCTAGTACTTGTGGAATCTATAACATTTGTTGCATGTATGGGCAATTGCCAGCACCTCCAGCATTTGGGGGTAAGTGGCAAGGGTCTCTGGCTTTGGAGGAAGAAGCTGCAAGCACCCTCACAACATAATTGAGATTCATCACCTGCAGACACACCACACCTTTGTGGAGGTTTTGGGAGCACATGGCTGAAGATTTCATGGGTTACTCCATCAAGACTAGATGATACCACATTTACTGAGAGATTCAGACACATGACATAGAGATGAAGTATGAGTTGTATAAGCCATGTGACCTGGTAAGAGTTAATTGGATAGGCATGGAAGACTCCATGCATACCTTAGAAAGAGGTGAAGAGTAAGAATCCGGCTGGTGATGATCTGGGGGTGAGCTACACATCTCCCCGACACTTTTTTTCTGATCCTGCTAACCAAGCAGTTTTCCGATGTGAATCCACTTTCTCTGGAACACACTGGACAGAGAGTTAGAGATCCCAGCTTTGGAAAGACATGTTCCACTGTCCATTGGCCCAAGGGCATTTTGTTTTCCCGGCATCCTGCTGTGTGAGTTTAGTTAGCCAAGGATCCATTGCTTGTAGCCTGGTCAGCCTTGTAAGGACTGACTGCAGGGGTTTCTGAAGCCTGACTGCTAACAGCTCCAGGCAGGCACCAGCATAGATGCCCCTTGAGACTCGCTTGATCTGGCAGCACTAGTCAGGGGATGCCACAAACCCACCTTCACAGACACCATCCCATCCATTGCCTTTTCGTCCCTCTGAAGGCGAGGTTTGCTGCAGGGCACCCTCTCTCCCCTCTGTACATCAGTTGGGCAGGATACCGGCCACAGGGGGCCTCAGTGAATGGAGCAGCATTGTAAGGGAATAGATCTGTGATGGGGACAAGTACCGATAAAACTGATTTACCTTTCTAACGTTAAAAAGTTAAAACAGCCGGGTGGTGGTGGTGGTGGTGGTGGCGGCGGCGGCGGCAGCGGTGCGCCTTTAATCCCAGCACTCAGGAGGCAGAGGCAGGAGGATCTCTGTGAGTTCGAGGCCAGCCTGGGCTACAGTGTGAGTTCCAGGACAGGCTCCAGTGCTACACAGAGAAATCCTGTCTCAAAAAACCAAAAGAAAAAAAAAAGTTAAAACATGGGGCTGGAGAGATGGGTCAGTGGTTAAGAACACTGACTGCTCTTCCAGAGGACCTAGGTTCAATACCCAGCACCCACATGGCTGCTCACAACTGCCTGTAATTTCAGTTCCGGGGATCGGACACCCCATGGTAAAACACTAATTGGTATAAAATAAACAAATAAAAAGTTAAAACTGTTGTGTTTTGTTGCATATACTTTGGACTCTCCATCCCATAGCACTTTCTTCAGCAACAAACACAGAACACCACTTGCCGCACCTTTCTGTGCTCTGACCCACAGCCTCTGTTTTTATTTAGCTGCCCTCTACCTGCCACTAAATACGATGCTGTTCCAGGCTGGGTGGAGCTTCGCAGTGCTTAAATTTAGTCCCAGTTACATAGTTAAAGGCAAGCTTTCTAGCCAGCCACCCTATGGAACCACAGGCCCTTAATCATGCTGTGGGAAAAACCAAACCAAACCAAAACCAAAACCAAAAACCCAAACAAAACTGGGCGGTGGTGGCGCACGCCTTTAATCCCAGCAATCAGGAGGCAGAGGCAGGCGGATCTCTGTGAGTTCGAGGCCAGCCTGGTCTACAGAGTGAGTTCCAGGAAAGGCGCAAAGCTACACAGAGAAACCCTGTCTTGAAAAACTCAAAAAACAAACAAACAAACAAAAACCGCTGATTTTGGAAGTGCGAGTGAGAGCAGCAGCAGGCTTACCATGGGGCTGTAGGAGGGGTGTGTGTGTGTGTGTTGGAAACAGCTTTCAGCCAAGTGCCACTTTCCATGGAAGTGCTGGCTGAATGCATGAGTTTGGGCCAGGTTCTTTAACCAAGACTCTATTTTCTCATTTTAAGTGTGTGGACAGCCATTCCTCTTTTATGGGATGGGCGTGAGGGTGGAATACCATAGCATATGTCAAAATGCACAGCTGTCGGGCACATGTGGAGATGGTAAAGTTTCTGCTCTCCGCGCCCAGTGCGCAGGGGGATTTCGGAATGATGGAACGCTTGTGGGAAGGGCTCCTCTCGTGTTCTCAGTTCTCAGTTCTTACTGAAGGGATCCCAGCAGGACCCCCACATTCCCATCTGGGCCTCCGTTATAACATGGATGTCGGACACCCGAGTATGAACAGGGCGGGAGAGCAGTCCGTGACAGCAGAGTTATAACTTTAAGGATCTATGAGTCACACTTCGCTGTCAGGACGGAGCAGCTTCTGGCCCTTCTGTTGGAAAGTTGTCCGACTTTACTCCCCCGAGGAGGATCCCACTTCAGATTTGCTGGATTTCTCCTTCAGCTGCTTGTCGGGGCACAGTAGCCAGCCGCGTTTAATCATGGCAGGTCCTCACAATCATGTGGACGGACGGACGGCTCTGTGGGTGTCATTTCTTGCTGACACAGGCTAGCGGCTGCCGCCTGCTGCGGGGCTGCAGCATCAGCGACCCCCCCCCCCCGCCACTGTCCACGTGGTATCTTATTCAACCCCAGGTCACCTCTGGAAGGAGGAACTGTCTTGGTGCAGTTTCTACAGACGAGGAGGCAGGCCAGTGAGGTGAAGAACGGAGACCGGAGGAGTTGAGTGACGTGGATGCCAAGTTGGGGGCTCCTGGGAGTATGGGGGTGGGGCTGGGCCCCTCTTTCTCCGAACGGGGCACTGTGTGATCTGCAAGGGCCAGGGTGTCCTGCCAACAGATGGGCTAACGAGCAGGAGTAGTCCTGCCTGGGCATGCGGGCCAGAGACACAGGAGGCATTTTGAAGGAAGAATGTAAGTCTTCAGATTAGGGGCTCAAGAGGGACGCTGGGGCAGACTGTTCTTGTGGGTAACAGATTTATTAGGGGAGATCTTAATGCCACAGAAGGCAGCATGGTAGGGGTTCTGAAGAGTGTGCCCCCCCCCCAAAGAAAGCAGGGATCTCTTCTTACAGGTTTCAGAGAGGCTGGGCTGGTCCATACCATGCAGTTGATGAGTAGCCCGTATCGAGGGCTTTCGATCAGGTTACTTCTGAGTCCAGCGCATCAGAGGGAGGGAAGCAAGATCAGCCCTTTAGTTCATGTGTGTCCAGCTTATGGACGATGCCACCTGTAGCCTCAATGGCTTAGGGAGCTGAGTAACTGTCCTTTGAGACGTGAGGGTTACAGACTCGGAGAGGGCCACAGTAGGGAGCCTGTGGTTTCCTTGACTGCAGCTATGAGGGGAGGGAATAGAAGAGGACCTCAATCCGAACACCTGTCGCCCTTTCCCTTACTGATCTCAGGCGGGGACACACCAGTTCTCTCTCCCTTGGACCACAGTCACTTTCAGCCTGGTCTCCAGCGTCCTCTCTCAAGTCCCCATCCCGGCAGCTGAAGTCCTAAGTGATTTGGGTCTAATCCCTTTCCCAACATCACCCTCTCCCATCACTGCCAACTCCTCCCAGCCTCAACTGCTCCCTTCTACTTTGCACAGTCCCTTCTCCTGTGGTCCTTAATCCCGCCCTCCAGCTTCAAATCTCCCTGCTTGCTCCCTTCCAGCCTCCCCAGCCTCTGTAGGCCACAGCACTTGGCCTGAGTAAGCATGCTTGGACCATCCCTGTCCAATATGGGCAGCAGCACATTCAGGCCTTTGGGACTGTTTGTGCTGTGTCCTCTGTGCCTTGTGTTGGCGGTAAAGTTGCCAAATGCCAGGGACCAGATGCACCATGGTTTGAGGCCCACAGGGAGGCAGTGCCCCAGCACAGACAGAAAAACAGAGTCCCTTAGACATGTTGACAGCATACACAGCGTCTTTCCATTAGAAAGCATCCTTAGCCACATCTGGGTTGTCCCTTCAGTTACATAATTCGTCACAAGGACTTTTGAGCTACTAGCTCTGGGCACTAAAACTGAAGGTGACGTGCCCTGAAAGGCACTGTTCTCTGGGGTTGAGAGACTGGGGCTTGAATCCTGACTCTACCTGCTTGCTGGGTGGCTAGAGGTGAATTCCTTAACCTCTCTGAGTTTTAGGGTAACTATTCTCGATTCACACGAAACAACCGTCAGAGGGTCATTTAAAGGAATAAGTGATAGTCTGTGTTAAACTGGTTAAGTTTCAGAAAATGCACTGGGAACATTGAGTGGTGTCTGGAGGGACCTTCGGAGAGACACAAGGTAGAACCAGAGGTCAGGTAGGCAGGAGACCAATGGCTTAGTCACCTTTTCTGCAGTGAGGTTAAGCTCTCTGTGCAGGTACCAGGCAGAAGAGGAATCTGGGCAGCAGAGCTAGGAGAAGGGGGACCCACAGACAGCCTCGGCTCTGGTCCCACAGTGCAGCCCACCAGTCTGTTGTAAATCCCAGGCCCAGCTTTCCTTATAAAGTCTCAGCTTTCCCAGCTGATGACCGTAAGATCAACATGGGACCTTGAGCATTCTCAAAAAGGAGTTAGGATGAGATAACCAAGAAAACTGTGTCACGGTCGTGGTGTCTCCTGACAGCCAGGAACCCCCTTTGTGGTTAAACGCTCTTGAGGCTGTATCAGTTGTTCCCATTCTCTCAAAAACTAAGGTGCCTGGGCATTTTGCCGTATGTGTACACTAATGAAATGTGGTCTTTTCTAGAGGATCATGGGAGGAGATACTCGACAGGTGAACCAGTCCTCCATGGTTTGGGAGGAGTAAAGAGTTAACTCCGTGAATATGCCATCTACCTCATTAAAATTCAAAACAATGTCCTTCAAACCTGCCACAAAGAAGCCACCGTTCTGCAGCCCAGCCCGTGTGGGAGCACTCCTTCGGAGAGCTTGCTTTGTTCTGTTAACTAAAACAGTCTGCGCCTCTCAACTGAATCCTTCCCTTTTCAAAGACAAGAATCGGGTCACCCTGGTTATGTAGGATGGGTGATGGTTGGCATCTGCCGCCAGATGGGGAAGGTTGATAATTTCCCCTGCAGCTGCTGAGTATACTCTTTGGTCTCACTGAACTGCTGGGTAACACACTAGGCCTGAGTCGAGCAGGTGGCCCCTCCCACTTCCTGTCTCCTGCCCCTGATGACTCTGAGAGCCTGACTTCCAATTCCCCCAAATCTGCCACAGGACCAGAATTCAGCCATTGTGTGTGTGTGTGTGTGTGTGTGTGTGTGTGTGTGTGTGTGTGCTCACACTTGTGCAACATGTGTATGTTCATGGGTGTGCATGCTCATGTGAGAGTGTAGAGAACCAGAAGTCAGGGTCATGTGTCTTCATACTCCTGTTTGTCTCCTCCTGCACTGGAATTATGGACATGCACTGTCAATCTTGCCTTTTTTTTTTGGGGGGGGGGGGAGGGTAGGTGCTGGGGATTTGAACTCAGATCTTCATGCTTATCCAGCAAGTACTTTGCCCACTGAGCCATCTGCCCACTGAGCCATCGTCCCAGCCCCACATCTTGGTTTTATTAAACATTCCTAAATGCAGATTCTCTAAGAATAAAAGATGCAGGGCTTCTTTCTAGATGGGTGTTCTAACCAGCAAATGGACAACTTAGATGTTGCGAAGAAGTCCTTGGCAATGGGTGAGGGGCTGGCTGCTTTTCTTCAATCCTGCAGGGAGGCTCAGGGGTCACGGTTTTTGACAGTAATTACATAGCTCAGCATAGATGGAAGGATGGGTAAAAACGAGAGCGCGATCTCTCACTTGAGCAGGACCAGCCTTGTTTGGTAACTGTTTACTGGACCGCCGCAGCGCCTTGCCCTCGTGTGCTGTGGGAGAGGTGCCGCTCAGCCTGTAACAGAATGGAAACACTTGAGGGTAAAAGCATAATTATTTTAAGACACATCAAAACAAAAGCGAAGAGGGGAACAATCTGGCTTTAACCATTTGGGAGAGTCTAGCGTCGCTGAACAAGTTGAGCTGTTAACTAATGAACTGGAGGAAGGAGCGGAGGGGTGGGCTGCGGCCCTGGGGCCCCTATGACTCCCCACTGACCCCTAGAGGCAGTATGCCTATCTCCCAGGTGACCCGGGAACCAGCTGACCCCGGGCTGACTTATGAAAGTTGGTAAACACAGAATTCCTTTTCTACTGAGCTGCCAGACGGGCTCCAGGGCAGGAGGTAGATCAGGGGCCCCAGCCCTGCTCCAGGTGGCAAAGGAGACAGCTGGCCAGCGTCCTATTACTTTCCCAGTGCATCTGTTTGGTTTGGGAAGTTCTACTCTTGTGTTCTGCAAAGGCCCCATTTCTTCTCCTTTAAAAATGTTTCTATTTTGTTTATTTATGTGTTGTATGTACACCATGACTCCAGCAGTCAGAAGACTAGCTGTGGAGTCAGTTGTCTCCGTCTACCATGTGGGTCCCGGGGGTCAAATTCAGGCTGTCAGGCTAGGTGTTGAACAGTTTTTACCTGCTGAGCAGCTTTGTCAGCCTTTTCATGGTTTATTTGTGTGTGCATCAATGTGTGTATGTGTGTATGTATCATCTATCTATCATCTATCTATCAATCTATCATCTGTCTATCATCTATCTATTCATCCGTCCATCTATCCATCCGTCCATCTATCCGTCTATCTATCCGTCTATCTATCCATCTATCTATCTATCTATCTATCTATCTATCTATCTATCTATCTATCTATCTATCTATCTATCATCTATCTATCCATCTATCTATCCATCTGTCCATCTATCCATCTGTCATCCCTCTATCATCTGTCATCCCTCTATCATCTGTCATCCCTCTATCTGTCATCCCTCTATCTATCGTCCATCTATCTGTCCATCTATCTATCTGTCCATCTATCTATCTGTCATCCCTATATCTGTCATCCCTCTATCTGTCATCCCTCTATATCTATCGTCCCTCTATATCTATCGTCCCTCTATCTATCGTCCATCTATCTATCTGTCCATCTATCTATCTGTCCATCTATCTATCTGTCATCCCTCTACCTGTCATCCCTCTATCTATCATCCATCTATCCATCTATCCATCATGTATAGATATTTTTTCTGCATGCATGCCTGTGCACAAGTGAATGTCTACTACCCAAGGAGACCAGAATAGGGTACCTGATCTCCTAGGCCTGAAGTTACAGATGATTGTGAGTCACCACGTGGGTGCTGGGAATTGAACCCAGGTCCTGCAGCAGGCTTTCTTTTGGGCCACCAACCAGTTCCCAAAACACGGAGACTTGTTATTAGTTATGAATACCTGGCCTTATCTTATGCTCGTTTCTTGCTAGCTCCTATAACTTCACCTGTTTCTCTTCCTCTGTGTTTTGCCTTGGGACTTTTTGCCTTTCAGTCTGTATGTCCTGCTTTCACTGGGTGCTCTGTCTCTGGCTGGCAGCTGGCTGGTTGGTTCTAGGCATCTCTCCCTCTCTTTTCTTTGCTCTTTCCTCCTTACTTAGAGCCTAGATTCCCCTCCTACTTATTCTCTCTGCCCAGCCAGCCCTGCCTGTCCCTCCAATGCCCAGCTATTGGCTGTTCAGCTTTTTATTAGAGCAATCAGGTGCCTTGGGCAGGCAAGGTGAAACAGCAACACATCTTTACATAATTAAACAAATGCAGCATAAAGACATGTACCACATCTTTGCCTGGTTAAAATAATATTCCACAACAAGGTCCTCTGGAAGAGCATCCTGTGCTTTTAACCTCTGAGCCTCCTCTCCAGCCATCATGAATTTTTTTAATTAAAAACCTTTTTAGAATCTCATACATAAGTACTTTATTTACATGATTCTACCACTTCTCCCCTCTCCAGCTCCTCTCATGTCCCCAAACTTCCTCTCTAATTTATGGCTTCTTTAATTATTGTTGCATAAATATACACATACATATATACACACACATGAATATAATCTGATGAGTCCATTTAGTCTTGCTCATATGAATACGTGTTTAGGGCTGACCACTTGGAATTGGCTAACCTATTAGGGACTTGTCCCTGGAGAAGACTGATCCTTTCTACCAGATAGTGATTACCTGTAGTTCTTCATCTAGAGGCGAGACCTTGTGACGCCCCCCCCCCCCCCCCCGACATTGGCATGTCACCTAGTGTTGCCATTAGGCAGGTCTTGTGTGCATCACCATATTATTAGGATTTCATGGGTGCAGCTTCCCTGTCTAGTAGACACTATCTAGCAGCAGCATCCTGGTCCTCTGGCTCTTACAGTCTTTCTGACCGACCCCTCTCCTACAATTTTTCCAGAGCCTTAGGTGTGGGGGTTGCATTGTAGATGTGTCAGCTGAGGCTGGAACCCCACAGTCCCTTATTGCATTTTGGTCAGCTGTAGATCTCTGTAGTAGTCTCAATATGTTGCAGAAAGAAGCTTCTTTGATGAAGAGCGAGAACTATACTTGTCTGTGGGCATAAGAATAAGTCATAATATTGACAACAGATCATAATAGATATTTCTCTCCCCTTCTTTGTGTCCAATAATCAACACGACTTGGTTATGCTTTCCAGAATTATTAAGTTTACAGGCAAAAATCACAGGAGAGCCTTTTTTTCCCCCCAAACAGGGTCAGTAGCCCAGGCTGCCTGACCTCAAACTCCCTATATAACTAAGGCTGGCCTTGAACTTCTGATCCTCCCACCCTAGCCTCCCAAATGCTGGGATTGTGGGCGCACTCCATCTGCCAAGCTCCCAAGTTTTTTTTTTTTTTTTTGCAATCATATATCTTTACCTGTGGGAGTCTGCCGGAGTCCAGCTCTGCCCTGTCGAAGGGTTCTTGGGGGGAGGAAAGAGGAATGAGGAAATGATAGAACTGTAGACAGAGACAGAAAGAAAGAGAGAGACACAGGACAGCTTCAGGAAGGCCCTGGCTCGATACCCAGTCACCTCGAGATTTATTCCAATGGACCTTTTAAGCACTACCCAGGGGAGAGGCAAAAGACCTCCCCGCTTCTAGATCAAAGCACAAAGTACAGCCAAATGTAGACCCTTCAAAACACCTGGTAACCATGCCCATGGGCAAATCATCCCATTATGTAGCCCTGCTGGGTAAAGCAAGCTCAGATTCTCTGACCTTGAGTAATTTGGGCCCCCACACTTACCCGCATTTATAAAAGTATCTTTAAATGACTGTTTTTACTACCGTGTGTGGGCATGTGTGTGAAGACGGAAGCACGTATGCCATGACACATGCGTGCTGGAGAGATCACCTCGCAGGAGGTAGGTCTCCCCTTCTGCACTGAGGCAGGGTCTCTCTTGCGCCTGCTGCTCTGCAGGCCAGGTGGCCTGCTAGCTTCCATCACTTCCTGTCTCCGTCTCCCATTTCACTATTGGAGTTGGTTCTTTTTCCACCTTTACATGGGTTCTGGGAATCAAACTCAGGTAGTCAGGCCTGCATAACACGTGTTTTTATCCACTGAACCATCTTGCCGGCATCAACATTTGTAAATTGTTCTCTTTCCTTTTATTGAGTTTTTATTGATTATCTTATACAGGCACAATAATGTGTTTTGATCATGTTCAAGCCCCATTCTTCTTCTCTAATAGCTTCCCTATCTTCACCATAACTATTCCCTCCCCACTTTTATACGTCATTCTCCTCCTCCTCCTCTCCCTGAATCCACTGTCTGTATGTTCATGCCTGTAGGTACATCTACTGGAGCGTGGGTACCTTCTCAGGGACTGAATCCCTAAAGAAAACTGACTCTCCCCCTCCTGGTCGCCATCAGTTACCAATAGCTCCTCAGCGAAGGGTGGGACTTTGGGACCTCCTTCCCCTCCATGCTAGGGTTTTAACTGTGATCTTGTGCAGGTCTTGTACATACAGGGGCTGTGGGTTTGTGTGGGGGACTGTCCTGCTGTGTCTGGCAGACACTGTTCTATAGCAACCCTCCCTGATCTCTGTCTCTTTCACCACTGAGCCATCTTGCAAGCCCCCAGATGTGTAGAATTCTTTCAAACAGCCTGCCTTTTTTTTTTTTTGGCTGTTTTCTTCCTTTGTTCCCTTTTCCCTTCCTTTTTTCTCTTTCTTTCCTGTTTTTTTGTTTGTTTGTTTTGTTTTTTCTCTTTACATTCCCCCTTCCCTTTCCCTGGTTTTCTTTTCTCTTCCTATTTAGAAAAAGGATGCTGTGATATCTGAAAGGCCAGAGAGATGCTCCTCCCATGTGGCTCCTCCGACAGCATAGGGAGCCCTGGAGGACCTAAGCTCTTTCCGGTTTCTCCTCTTGTTGGCACAGGACCGGCTCTGCACGAGGGCTAACTTCCTTCTTGCCTGTAAAATGGAGTCTTGGTTCTTAGCACGCTGTTACAGCATCTGGCTTGGGGACGAAACAGTGACAGTGACTGGTGAGTAGACACGGCCCCGCCTATGGCACTCATAGAAAACCCTTCCCGCCGGGCGGTGGTGGCGCACGCCTTTAATCCCAGCACTCTGGAGACAGAGGCAGGCGGATCTCTGTGAGTTCGAGGCCAGCCTGGGCTACAGAGTGAGTTCCAGGACAGGCTCCAAAGCTACAGAGAAACCCTGTCTCAAAAAACCAAAAAAAAAAAAAAAAAAAAAAAAGAAAAAGAAAAAAAGAAAAAAGAAAAAGAAAAGAAAAGAAAACACTCCCCAACACCCCCCCCCCCCCCAGGATTCCTTCACATCGGTTGTTGCAAACAGGTGGAGCTTGGCTCTTTCCAGTTTTGCAGGAGGCGGAAGGGTGCATTAGGGAGGTGCGGTGACCTGCCCAGGTTCAGCAGGGGTACAGAGCTTCTCGGTCCCAGCCTCCTCTTGGGCCTCCATTGCTACGGGGCAACTTGGCCCTGCCCAGTCTTTAGCTCTGTCACCACAGTCAAGTCCCCAGGCGAGCAAAGGTTGGGGTGGAGGCTGCTCCTTTTGTGTCCGCCTGTCACCAGCTCACAAGCTGGCTTTCTCCATGGTGCCCTCCTTACTTCACACAGTAGGGTGGCTGCTCGAGTGTGCCCCTTGTCTGCTCATTTCTGATGTCTACTGTCCTCCTGAGTGATGTCGCCTGGGGACCTGTTAGGCACGTTAATCTGTAGACTCTACCCCAATCCTACTAAATCAGAGCCTAGGAGTGGGGCCCAGCAAACTGTTCAGCAGCCCTCCAGGGCTTCTGGTGCCTTCTGAAGTTTAAGAACCTCTGCTTACACGAAGCACTCAAATATTTAGAGACCGGCAATCGAGGATTCTCCTCCCAGATATACCGTCAAGTCCCACAGCGAGCTTGCAAAACTGAGCAATTTCTGGGTCCTCCCCAGGCTCCCAACTTCTGATGTTCGTGGTCCCCTGTGCACCTGGGACTTGACCAGTTCCTCAGGTGACTCTCGACTAAAATTGAGAACCAGTGATCTAAATGAATCCCTAGGGAGAGAATTGTACCACCGAAGATCAAACAGAAGCAACCTAACACGGAATGGAAAAAGAAAAAAAATGTTAATAGAGTGTACTTTAAAAACAGAACTGGGAGCGTCTATTTGGATTAGATACTTGCGGGAATAGCTCCCTCCCACGACTTACAGGAAGCTGGAAATCCTTTCACCTCCTTCTGAAGAGGACGTCTACATTTCTGCGGGTTGTTGCCCTTGGAAAAATCCTCCCCACTGCTTTAAAGTGTTATGGAACATCCTCATCTTTGGTGTGTTTCCCTCACACCCTGGGAGTTCAGATGCAGGGAGGAGGTCTAATGCTTGATCACGTGAGGCAGAAACAGCCATGTCCCATGGAAGTCACTGGAATGCCGAGGCCTTCCTCCACTCTTTTAAAGAACCAAAGCCATGCAAGGGCCATTTTAGCTAACAGTGAAAATAGAATATCCGCCTCTTTTTTTTTTTTTTTTTAAAGAAGAAAAACATACTGTCAGGGTGGAAGCCGTTTTGATTTCAGGAAAATCAAGGAGGGGCAGGGGAAATGCTTCAGTCAGAAACGTGTTGGGCATGCAAGCATGAAGACCTGAGTTCAGGTCCCCGTGGTGCTGATGTGAAGGCAGCCGGATGCCTGGTGCTTGCAGACCCTCCAGTCTAGCCAGGCAATGAGCTCCAGGCTCAGTGAGAGACCTGACTCCAAAGATAAGGGCCAGAGTCAGCAGGTTGCCCCAGCATGTAAAAGCATTTCTCACCAAGACGACTGCTTGAATTTGCTTCCCAGGGCCCACTCGACCTCCACACATGCACCATGGCACATGCAACCCCCCCCCATAAAATAAATAAGTAATAAGATGCAGAAGTGATTAAGGAAGACACCCGGGTATGCACAGCCTTCAAATGGGCACACGTGCGTGCAAATGCAAGGAATTGAGTGGACGGTGTGAGTCCCAGGTGCAGCCGATTACAAGTTTGGAAATGAAGGTCCGGCTAGATTCAGGCTTCATTTCAAATCACGGCAAAAAAATCAAATGCTCTGGCCTGTTCCTGAACTCCAAGTTCCAGGCAGACATGATCACACAAGTATAGTGATTTGTCTTTTAAAATGGAAATTATAACCTCATGCTTGTGTGGCTGAACATGATTCAGGTTACATAAGCCGTAACACATGGCCCCCGGAGGACCACGGCTGGCAGAGGTTCAGTGACTGGACCTACAGTTCCTTGTTTGCCCGTTGGAGCGTTTCTTCCCCATCTGAAGGAAAGGGTCCTGTTTTCCCATTAACATCTCAGAGCAGTTCCTGGCACCAAAAATAGCCGCGCTTGTTTGTGTTTCTTCTACAGCAGTTAACACGGATCTTGGTCTTGGAGCCTAAATGGGTTGACCAGCTTGGCTTTGACGATCCGGCAGTGATGGAGAAAGTTTAGCCATTTATGGCGGTCACTCAACCTGAGCTGAAGGCAGAGTCAGGGACACTGAGCTTTCCGGGTACTCCAGGCAGCCCCAGCTCCTGCTTCAGCGGATGTGGGGTGGCTTTTCAAGTCTTGAGCAGCCCTTCCCCCATTTAACCCAGGTGGGTGAACTGCTCATCTTAACAAGTGGAAATTCACCCCCACCGCGCCCCCCCCATCTGTCTGTCTGTCTGTTTTAGATTTGTCCTATTAGATTGGAACTCTAACTTTTTTCTTTTTTTGAGAATTATGTACACATGCACTGTTGGATCGGGATTGACGAGATTTACACGTACACTGTTCGACTGGAATTGATGCAGGCGACTTGGAAGAAAAAGAGAACAGGCAGACATCTCCAAAGCAGAATTGTTCTTGTAATCAGAACAGCAGAAGGGCCATCTCTGCAAAAGTGGAGGCTGCCCACGTGCCACAGGGGTCTTGGGGTTCTACAGAACCGGAAGGGGGAACTTTGGGGATGGAAGAGTCCATCTGCAGGTCAGTTCCCCCCACAGTCTGGAAGTGGTAGGTCCCAGCTCGTCAGAAGCTTCCACGGGGGGGTGGGGTGGGGGGTGGGGGTGGGGGGGTCATCTGTTAAGTCAACTTTCCTGAGAAAACTTTCCAAAGCAGCTCATCCAGCCCAGGTAATTAACCCTTTGTATACAGTGTCCTTTGATCCAACTCACCTCTCCAAATCCTCTCAGATCTGCCCCCCACATCCGCATCCCCACATCTCCTCCTCCTCCGTAACTCCCCTCTCTGTGTGTGATACAGATGTCCCATTTACAGCTGAACACCCTGCAGACACATGCTCTGCACCTTGACTCATTGCGGGTTTCTCTGTGTTAAACACTATGCACAGCCGAAAGAATCTCCTCTGACAAGGACTGAGAGCCGCGCTGATCTCTGAGTGTGGCAATGAATATTTAGAAGGCAGCTTGGCGCCATGTTCATTAAGCCTGGTAATAACATCAGGGCCTCCCCTAGGGCCACAGATTGCTGGCCAGGTTCATAGTATTAGACATGACTTTCCTTCTGTGGAGTGGGTCTTAAATCCAACAAAAGAGCAGCTGGTTACCCCTTTAACGCTTACGCCACTGTTGAACGCATCTTGGCATGCTGGTCGTTATTATAGCTTGCAAGGTTTGTAGCTGGGTAAGACTGTTGATGACTCCCCCACCCCCCCACCCCCCTACCCCCCCACCCCCCCACCCCCCCACCCCGAAACCAGCATAGCACCTTCAGGTACTATGAAAGCTATCCACACAGGGAAGAAACCTTCCTATCAGTACCGGCTTGCTTTATCCATGTCCCATGATCAAAGTATGGGGTGTCTTCAGCAACAGAGCCTTACCATCACATTCTGGTGGGCAATATCCTGTATGGTGGGATACTTGCAGGGCAGTATCCCATACCTAGCACTGGGCTTATATGATAGATATATAAACATAAATATGCTTGACATGTTTTTCCCCCAGGAAGCTTCTAAAATATTTCCATATGGCTCTCTCAAACCTGCTTAGAGTTATCCCTCCCATACCCCTGCCTCTGCCGTCCCATTCCATCCTTCTCCTCACTTAAACCTCCCTCCTTATTCCCCTTCATGCTATGAGTTCTTCTATCCTTCCCCTTGTCGGTCTCTCCCACGTCAGAAGCCCCTTTTTAGTGTCCTGACTTACAGATACTCCAAGTAAAACACACAAATCAAAAGATTTAAAACAAGGATCCACACGTAAGACAGAACATGTGGTATTTGTCTTCCTGGGCCTGGATTACATCAGTATAATTCTTTACCTTTACCTGCAAAGTTCATAATTTCATCTTTCTTTCTTTCTTTCTTTCTTTCTTTCTTTCTTTCTTTCTTTCTTTCTTTCTTTCTTTCTTTCTCTCTCTCTCTCTCTCTCTCTCTCCCTCCCTCCCTCCCTCCCTCCCTCCCTCCCTCCCTCCCTCCCTCCCTTCCTTCCTTCCTTTCTTTCTTTCCTTTAATTTTCTTTATTTTCACACATTAAAAAAACGAAACACACTATACAAATGGTTTTCATAGCAGATCACACATGGGTCCATTCAGACTCCTCTCAAGTGCTGCCCCAGAAGACAGCTGTTCACCAGGGGCCAACGTACTGATTTAAGTGCAGTAGCATGCAGCCTCAGCATGGAAGGTTCGGGTCCCCTCTGTCCATAATTTAGGGTAAATGGCATTGGCGTCTGTTTACTGACTGAAATGTGTCAGTCCTGAGCAGTCCGGCTGTAGCCTGAGACCAGCTGGTGGGAACTGTGGTCTCAGCGTTAAAAATGGAGGTTCAAATGGCGGCAGGCTGGCTGCTATGAACGTGAGCTGCTTCCATTCTATTCAGTGGACTATGTTGTGGGTCACAGACCCTTCTAGAAGGGTTAGGCCAAGTAACTGTAGGTATCCTTCTCACCATCAACTCGTTCCAAATATTCTTTCTCGATGAGAATATCAATGCATTTCTTGATCCCTGGGACCCGAGGTTTGAACCTGGAAGACAGCTGAGTGAGGACTTCACCAAGTAACTGCTGGTGTTTCAGGACCTTCCTCATTTTCATGATTCTCACGATGGCCGCCTGAACCAGTAGTTTGCGGTCTTCCTCTATATTTTTGTGTGTGGTCTCTTGTTCCTGCTTCTGTTCAGTTTTCATTGGTACGTTGATGTTAACCCTTAATTTCTTATTTTTATAACCAAGATATAACTTTATTAGGGTGTCTGGCTTCAATTCCACCTCATCAACATTTGCATTTTCGTCTTCCAAGACCAGCAACTTTGACTTCAGCAAAATCTGTAGGACTTGGGCCATAATGTCCATCTTAATCTGCGCACTGTCCGTCAGCTGCTGCACAGTGTAGGCGTCTTCTGTGCTGTACTGAAGCAGGATCGCCGTCTGGAATGTGGAGGCCTGCAAAGTATATCTGTTTTTTGAAGCAATTAGTGACTAGTTCGCCTTTGGACAGTTGATAGAACCGCGTCAGTTTTCTGCCACTGTGGCGGCTGGCGTAGAAAACTGTGAACCGCTGATAACTGCGCTCCAACTCTGACGGCAAGGCAAGCGTGCAAGACTGCAGGAAGGGCCACGACCCGGAACTGAGGACCTGGATGCTGAAGTCCAAGTCCAGGGGTTCTGAAGTCGTTAGGTGCTTTTTGAACTGTTCATCGAGATCTTTGCTTACACCAATGTCTTGAAACATTCGCTGAAGTTTGGAGATGTACTCAAAACCACAAGCTTGCTTCAACTCGGAGATCGCGCTTGCTTCGGCATGGTCACTTCCACTGTTCTGATGCCCCGGTCCCTTGGCAAGCATCTTTGCATAGAACTTCTGAGACACATCTTTGTCCTCGATGTACTTGAAGACCACCATCACTTGATTGAGGACAGGAAGCCAGTGTCCTTGTTGAATGCTGATATTACTAGGGCATTGCACTTTTTACGAACATCCAGAACTGTCTGCACATACATCTTGGGGTCCTTTAAAGCAGCTTCTCCACACTTCTCAATCGCTGCAAGACCCTGATTATGAATATGTGTTTCTAGGAGTTTTTTCAATTCTCCTAGGCCATCCTGAATTCTAGATACAAGATTATACATGCGGCCCAAATCTTCATTCTTGTCAGCATCCAACAAATTCTGAAACTCTGTGTGGAAAATTTCCAAGTGTTTTTCGATGAGGACCTGCTCACATTTCCGTGTTAGTTCGTCTTGTGTGCTCTGATGGAGGTAATCCTGCACTCTCCACTGCTCCTCCAGCAAACGAGCCTCAGCCTTTTTCATCTATTCAGTAAACTGGGTTCTGCTGCAAGAATTCAGTACTTTCTCTGGTATAAAATCTCTCCGTGTCAGCCAACAATTGAGATTCAAAGGATTCTTTATACACTGTTAACGTAGGGCCCTTTGCAAATGCATCATCTTCATTCGGCCCCAATTCCACATAAGATTGTACAACTCCACTAATCAGTCTCGTATTGATGGTTTTGCCATTCCTTTCCTTTTCAATCAGTTTTAAAACAGCATTTGTTACCTGTTTATTCAGTGGCCTGAACAAACAATCTCTCCACGTCACTAACGCAAGTGAATAGATTTCATATATTCCTTTCCGTCCTTCATCACATTCGCGGCGAACCCAATGTCTATTGAGGTAGGCACAGATCCCATTCAGCACTTTGCTGGCGAATCGGTAATCTGTAGCTAGAGTTTTCCTGCCTTGCCCACAGTCAGGACAAATCTCTGTCAACCGCCAGTCCCACAGCCGCTCAGACCCAACCAAGTAAACACAGAGACTTATATTGCTTACAAACTGTATGGCCGTGGCAGGCTTCTTGCTAACTGTTCTTATATCTTAAAGTAACGCATTTCTACAAATCTATATCTTGCTACGTGGCTCGTAGCTTACCAGCATCTTCACATGCTGCTTGTCCTGGCAGTGGCTGGCAGCGTCTCCTTCTGCCTTCCTGTTCTTTTATTTCTCCTCTGTTAGTCCCGCCTATACTTCCTGCCTAGCCACGACCAATCAGGTTTTATTTATTGACCAATCAGAGCAACTTGACATACAGACCATCCCCCAGTACAGCCAAGTGCAGACCATCTCAGACACCTGCACTCAGGCCCATGGTCCTAATCATCCTCTATGCAAACCTGCTGGGTAACGCCACAAGGAACCCAAGAAGGGCTCCCACAGGACATACATTAACATCCCACAGCAGTAATCTTCCCACTGCTGAGTGTAGAACTTCAGTACACTCTCATCCATTACGTCTTCTCCATCCTTGAGAAGATTTGTCAAGTAATTCTTCAAAAACTCCTTCAGTCGCTTATATAACTCCAAGCCGACAAACTGAGCGCCCCCAGGAGTCTGCCCCTTTTTGGACTTGGAAGGAGGGACTCCAGCTCCCCGGGCTTGGTTGGACTGATGCACACTAGTACAGTAGTTATAAACATGAGTGTAGAGCTCCATGTATCTGGACTTCGCCATGCTTTGTCTGGTGTACACTTCCTGAATCCCAGCTCTGAGGTCATCCCAGATCTGGTCAAGACCAATCTGCTTCAGTCCATGGGGATTCTGACTCCTGTTTGATGACATTATGAAGGATGTTCTGAAGTTGTCCAGTACAGCAACCCTTGTAAAGACACAGCTAATTCTCCATTAGTTGAAATAAGACAGTATCATTCCAAATGTATTCACAGCAGCTCAGAAAGAACGTTCTTTAGGTGTAGAGAGTAAAATCTCATTGCAGGCAAACCTGCATCTCTGGGCGCCCCCCCCCCCAACGCTCGGGCAACGCCAAGGTCTGGCTGCGTCCATCTGCGCCTGGGCTGCCCCACCTGGAGCTCTTTCTTTCCTTCTTTCCTTCTTTCTTTCTTTCTTTCTTTTCTTTTTTTGTTTTTCTTTTTTTCTTTTTTTTTTTTTTTTTTGAGACAGGGTTTCTCTGTGTAGTTTTGGTGCCTGTCCTGGAACTCGCTCTGTAGACCAGGCTGGCCTCAAACTCACAAAGATCCGCCTGTCTCTGCCTCCCGAGTGCTGGGATTAAAGGCGTGTGCCAACACTGCCTGGCTTCTTTTCTTTTCTTTTTTTTTTTTTCAAAACAGACAGTTTCTTTGTGTAACAGCTCTGGTTGTCCTGGAACTCACTTTGTAGACCAGGCTGGCCTTGAGCTCAGAGATCCACCTGCCTCTGCCTCCTGAGTGCTGGGATTAAAGACATGGTGCTACCACCACCTGGCTCATCTTTCTTTATAGCTGAATAAAATCCCACTGTGTACATGTGGTGGTTTGAGTGAAAATGGCCTCCATAGGCCCATAGGGAGAGGCACTACTGGAGGTGTGGACTTGTTGAGGAAGTGTGTCACAGGGTGTGAGCTTTGAGATTCAGAAGCTAAAGCAAGCACCAGTGGCTCACTTGCACTTCCTGCTGCCTGCTGATCCAGATGTAGAACTCTCAGCTCCTTCTCCAGCACCATATCTGCCTGCATGCTGCCATGCTTCTGCCATGACAATAATGAATGAAACCTCTGAACTGTAAGCCAGCCCCAGTTAAATGTTTTCCTTTGTAAGTGTTGCCATGGTCATGGTGTCTCTTCACAGCAACAAAACCCTAAGACAGCATACGTGACATATTTTCATCACCTACTTATCAACAGATATCTAGGTTGCCTCCATTTCCTAGCTACTGTGATTAACAAAGCAATGAACTTGAGTGCACATATATCCCTGTAAAAGGATATAGAGTCCTTCTGATATATGCCCAAGAGATGTATAGATGGTCATATGGTAGCTCTAGTTCTTCCTTCCTTCCTTCCTTCCTTCCTTCCTTCCTTCCTTCCTTCCTTCTTTCTTTCTTTCTTTCTTTCTTTTTTTTTGAGACAGCGTTTCATTACATAACTTCCTGGCCTGGATTGCACTACCTAGGTCAGGCTGGCTTTGAACTCACAGAGCCCTGCCTCTCTCTGCCTCCCAAAGTCTATGATTAAAGTTGTGCACCACCACACTTGGCCTCTATATGAATATTTGGTCCTATTTCCTGGGTCCTATTCAGAAAGTCCTTCTCTGAGCTTTTTCTGGAAGTATCCTCCCTCCTCTTCCCTCCAGAAGTTTCAGAGTTTTAGGTCTAATACTCAACTCTCTGATCCACTAGGAATTGGTTTTGTGCGGGGTGAGAGATAAGTATCGTTCATTTTCCTACACATGGATAGTTTTCTAAGCACATTTGTTGAAGAGGCTCTTTTTTCCAGTGTGTATTTTAAGCATCTTTGTAAAAATTCAGGTAGATATAGGTACATGGAATTATATCTGGATTCTACATTTTTACTTCATTGATTCTGTGTCTATAGTAGGATATAAAATCCTTTGGATGTAGGTCCAGGAATTATACAGCTGGTTGGTCATATGGTAGATGTTTCTAGCAGAGCCGTGTAGTTTTTACCATATGGCTTTGTGATATCATTGAAATCATCCCTGGTGATACCTTCAGCATTGTTTTGATTGTATGGAGTCTTTTAAATTTCTAAGTGAATATTGTTTTTCACTTTCTGTGAAAATTGCATAGGAATTTTGATGAGAATTGCATTGAGTCTGCAGATTGGCTTTGGTAGGACCGTCATGTTCTACCCATCCCTGAGCATGGGGGTGGGGTGGGCCACTCTATCTTCTGGCGTCTTAATTGCTTTCATTCTATAATAGTCCACTTCCTTGGGAAGGTTCACTATGAAGTTTTTTTGCTGTTTTTTGTGAATGGGATCATTTCCCTGATTTCTTTCTCAGCATTTTTGTCTTGGTATATTGAAAGGCTACTGATTTGAATATGCTAAATTTGAACCTGTCAACCGGTCACTGTGGAAAGTGTTGAGACATAGGATCTGAAAATAGGGATGTTTTGACTTCTTTCTTTCTGACTTGTATCCCCTTTGTTTCCTCATCTCACCTTATTGCTCTAGCTGGGGCTTCAGGTACTCTACTGAATAGGTGACAAGGGGACACCTTCGGCTTTTCCTGATCATAGCTGGAATGCTTTGTGGTGTTCTCCATGAACATGATGGTGGCTACAGGTTTGTCATATGTTAGCCTTTATTATGCCGGTTTCCTTTTAGTCTCTGGATTTTTTTCTTACCATAAAAAGATGTTAGATTTTGCCCAAGACCTTTTCTGTGTTGAGGTGGTCATATAATTTTTGTCCTTGGGTCCATTTATGTGGGAATTACATGTCTTGATTTGCGGTATGTTGAACTATTCCTGCATTCTTAGACGAATGATAACTCTATCATGAATATGTCCTTAAATTTGGTTTGTATTTTTTGTGTCCGTGTTCACCAGGGAGATTAGGCTGTAATTTTCTCCCTTTGCCCCTCTCTCTTGTAGAGGCTTTATCTGGTTTCGGTATCAGGGTAATAATGGCTTTGAAGAAGAGTTTGGAAGTGTTCCTTTTCGATCTTAATGACTCATCTGACAAGCATTTGGCCCTGGGCTTTTTTTTTTTTTTAAGTTAGATTTTAAATTACTTCTTCTATCCTGATGCTTATAATAGATATATTTAAATAATGCAATACATCTCAGTTGGACTTTGGAGGTCATATGCATCTAGAAATTCATCCATGTCTTTTAGATTTTTTCCTATTTGGTGGAATATACTATTTTAAAGCATGACCTTATGACTCTGAATTTCCTACGTGTCTGTTCTGTCTCCCTTTTCATCTACTATTAATTGGGTCTTCTTTATCATTTAATAGTGTTGTTTAATCTCTGAGAAATTATATATTTTTTGCTGTTTTTCTTGATGTTGATTACTAGCTTTCTCTCACTGTGGTCAGATAGAATACTGGTTGTTGCTTCAATTTTCTTATATTTATTGAGACTTACTTTGTGCCCTAGTATGTATTCTGTTGAGAGGTTACCTGGCCTCACTTGGTTCTGACTGATTTTAAAATTTATTTATTTTGTCAGATATTAGAAGCAAGCTATGCCTACTTGTCTCCCAGTCCCATTTGCTTGGGATACCTTCTTTCATCCTGTCACCTTAAGATGGGGTTTATCTTTGTTGTGCAGTATTTGCTTACACTGTAAAGATGTATCTTTGCCAAACCACCTTCTGATTGGTTTAATAAGGAGCTGAATGACCAACAGTGAAGCAGGAAGAGGTTAGGCAGGACTTCTGGAGACAGAGAGGACTCTGGGAAGAAATGCAGAGTTGCCAGAGGAAACAGGAGGTGCAAGATGGAAGAGAGGTAATACCTTGTGTTAGAATGTAGATTAACAGAAATGGGTTAAGTTATAAAAACTAGTTAGGAACAAGCCTAAGCTATAGCCTGAGCTTTCATAATTAAAAAGAAGTCTCTGTGTCATTATTTGGGAGCTGGCTGACAGGACAAAGAAAAGACTCATTATTCATTTGATGGTAGCATTTTTTTTAAGGCAGCAAAAAGAGGGATTCTGTTTTCTAATCCATCTGCCGGCTTCTCTCTTTTGACAAGGTCTCTCTATGTAGTCCTAGCTGTCCTGGAACTATTTAGATCAGGCTGGCCTCAAACTCACAGAGGCCTACTTGCCTCTGCCCCATAAGAGCTGGGATTAATGGTGTGCACCATCATGCCTGACTAGTCTCTTTTGATGAAGTAATTGAGACATTAATATTCAGTTATTACTGGGAAGGTGTATATTGTCCATGGTGTTTTGTACAATGGCCATGACTTTTGCAGATTTGGTATCAAAGTTTGCAAATTTTTCATGATTTCAAAAATGTGTTCTTAATGTAGAGCTTAGAGAACCCCATCATTTTGTTTCTCTTCACTTTCACTTTACCACTTTTTTGACTGATCTGAATTTCTAGTGCCATTACTCTCCCATTTTGGGGGCCACTAGAGTGAAACAAGCATTACATGAACATATGATGACAATATACACAACCAAGGCAGTTACTAAATGACTATGGGGCAAGCAGCACACACAGTGTGGATCCACTACACAAAAGGGTGACTCACACCCTGGGCAGAATGGCAAGAGACTGTGCACAATTTCATTATGTTCCTCAGACTGGCATGCACTTTCTGGAACTTTCCATTGACTATTTTCAGACTATGTTTGACAGTGAAGCCACATGGTGTACTGCAAGCTTCCACCAATGTAGCTTTTATCTCGTTGGGTGACACATTGCTGGGATCCACTTCTCCCCAGGGTCCTCTTCCATGGCTAGTTAATTTTGGTAGTGTATTTTAACTAAAGGAATCCAAACGGAACCACCATGGAACACAGGTCACCTCTGTGAACATTTTCAATGACAAGAGAATGGAAATGAGGTGAAAAGGAAAATTGGTGAGAAAAAGTGAGTCTCTTAAAATTAAAATTGACGTGAGCTACTTTCAGGGGCTGCAGAGATGGCTGTGCTCTTACAGATGACCCAGTTTGGTTCTCAGAACATAGTGGCTCACAACCACCTGTAACTTCAGTTCCAGTGGAATTAGCGCCCTCTCCTGACCGTTCTGGGCACTGCACACACATGATGCACATACTCATTCAGGCTTACACATACATATGGATAATATATATATATATATATATATATATATATATATATATATATATATATATATCTTTAGAAGATGAACTACTTTTAGTCCCTTGTAATGTCAAAATATTAAAAAATTTCCTCAACACCAGAAAAATGTTTACTTTTCCTAAACCCAGAGGACTTGTGTTTATGTGGCCAAACTTTACCAATACTGATTGCTTTTTAAAGACCTGAAATAAATGGTGATTCTTGACCTGCTTGGTTCTTTAAGAAAAATATTAGAAAAAGATCCATGAAATTATCATCTTATAGGCCCAAAGTGGTTAATACAGACAATTTCGTGTCTCATCTACTAGAGGCGTGGGCTGAGGGAATCCGACATCTGGAGCTACTTATCTGTTATAGGAAAGTGGAAAATGCCAGCTAGTTTACTCAGCATCCAAACTCTTTATGTAACCTGTTTTGTGCAAGAAAGCCTTTTGATGTCATTTTAGGATGCTGCGTCTAATCCCCTAAGATAAAGACAAAGCAACCCACCTGTGTAACCTGCTGGCTTTGGGGCAGCACTGTCGTCTGCAAGCTCTTGCTGTACGAGTGCTGGAATAGCTGTGAGGGTCCTGAGCTGGACGTTTGCTTCCGAGAGTTAGACAATACATTCCCAGAGCTTGAGTCAGAAAGAAACGACTCTAGGAACTGATTCAAGGACAATGGTTTTATTAACTATGGAGGGGATGTCTGGCAGGTGGGACGGGCAACCTCCACCCGATAGCTTTTTGTATTGCTTCGATTTTTTCCAATGAGGATGTTTTTATAATACTTGCACACCATCACAAAAAGAAAATAGCCTCTGGTTTAACTGACAGATTTATTTAACAGCTGAGGCAGTCTAACACACTGCTGGCCAATTCTGTAGGACAATCCTTCTGGATACAAGGGCCAGAGAGGAAGGCGTTACTTGCTGACATGCTCATTTAGTATCTTCTCAATCAATTTGCTTTATTTTAGCTCAAACACGTTTTTGTTGTGGTTGCTGAACAGAATAGACACCTTGGTTGCATGAGCTACAGATGATGATTTATTTGCCTTTCTGGACTTTGATCTTCCTCAGACAGGACTCCAGCTCCTTGCTCTTTAGCACTCACCAAATACTTTAGCTCATTATGGCTCAGGCCATGAACATGTTCTTGTCGTGTTAATTCAGGTTATGTCTTTCTAGATACAGTAGGCTGAACTTCTGTGAGGAAGGGGAGAGTTAAAAGTCCAGACATAAGCTGAACTTTTCCCATAAGCAAGACCAACATATTGAATTTATGAGACATAATAACACAGAGACCAGGGTTTCTGAGTCTGGGCCCCACTGACACTGAGCAGATCATCTGTAGTGTGTTTAGCAACAGCCCTTGGCTCTTTACCTGCTGGGTGCCCAAAGAACCCTTTCCCAGCTGTGCCAAGTTTCTTTAGGCAATTATCTCCTGGGGGACAAAACTGTTCAGAAACAGTGGCAGAAACTGCATGTTGATTCCAGACTGTAATGCCCCGTGGTCAGCATTCTACTTAGTAGTGAGTTATCAGTGGCAGCTCAGAGTAAATGGCCTGAGTTTATAAAAATGAATCACAAGAAAAAGCAGAAACTAAAGTTGAAAATTAGCTTACTTAAAAAGGGAAATGGAAGCCAAGCAGAATCACACTAGGGCTGAGCTAGCAAACCAGCTCTGGGGCCGCCGGGGCTCTGCCCCATCTCCCACACTCTGGAGGGCAGCTGAGAAGACCAGGGAGTAAATTCTTTGAAACGCCATCCTTGTATCTGACCCAGCACTGTACCCTAGTCCAAACCAAATGAGACAACTCAGACAGACAGAGAGACAGACACAAACATACACAGCAAAAGACAGGATGTAAGAGGCAACACTGTTCTGTTTGTAGTTAGATTCCAATAAAAATTTAAGGACAAGCTATTATAACTGACTTTCAAAAAGACTGCTGGATATAAGCACCTAAAAGTCAACAGCATTCTCAGAAATTAAGAGAAAATGAACAAAAAAGTCAAAAACAAATTTAACCTAATAAAAACATATATAAAACCACCAAGAAGAAAACAGAAATAATATTGAAGGGGCAGTAAAATCCCTAAATAAATGGACAGATGAACAGATAAGCTTTAAAAACACGTTAATTCTCAAACTAATCTATAGCCCAAAGCCCAACAACGCCACAGCAGTGTTTCCATTACACTGGACTGTCGTGGTATTTGCTCCGCCCATGACCTTGGCTACCCAGCCCGAAAGAGGTGCTTCTTGCCCCCTTATGTGACTTCTTTACTTCTTGCCTGCTTACGTGACCTCTTGCCTGGGTACCTGACCTCTTAAAAGGAAAGGGAAAGGGGTCACACAGTCCCTCCTTCCTTGTAGTTATTTTTTATCCTGGCATGACTGGACTTCAGATGACCTGGGAATTGAACCCAGTTCCTCTGGAACATCAGTCACTGCTCTCAACCGCTGGGCCACCTCTCTCCTTTCTTCACCCTGCATTCCGGAACACCCACCCTGCATTTTGAAAGAAAGAGTACAAATTGTATTTACAGAATTATACATTTTGTCTTTGACTTCTTTGTTCATGAGTGGGTATGCACCCTGAGGACTTCAAGTAGAAATGACCGTTTTTCATATATAAAAGTTTATATTTGTGATTCTTTTAAGATATTTTCTTAAGGTTACCTTTTGAGATAAATAATAAAATGACCAGTCCTTTCTTTGAAACCACAAAATGCAGCCTGCCAGTAAAAGAACTAAGAAAAATATCTTGCTTGCTTACACTTTATTAATCTACAACAAGTTGCTTGGACATGAATGTATGTAGGTTCTTGGGGATAATTTCTTTTTTACCTGTAGTATGTAAAATATTTAATCATGTAAATGATATGGTTAAGTGATTGCTGTTTTTTTTTTAACCTGTATTCATCGTAATCATTCACTTGAAAAATAGAATGTAACCACACTGTAATTTTTATATTGCTTGAAAGATTTTGCTGGGGTAGATAAGCTGCAAATAAAGAAGAAGGAAGTCATCAAGAAAGACAGAAGGGAAACATCAGGGTAGAAGAACTGGACAGAAAAGGAGTAAAGCAGAACAGACAACAGACAATAAGAAAACGATGAACCAAGCTTTGGCTCCCAGAAAAGTCCTCATGTGTCTGTCTGCTCAGTAGGTCGCCTGCTCTGAGTCTCCTCTTCAGAGTCTCTGACCTGCTGAAGATTCGCCATTCGTCAGCACCCTAGGTGAGCTCCTGACATGTTGGAGGTGTGTGTGTGTGTGTGTGTGTGTGTGTGTGTGTGTGTGTGTGTTTCCCTTTTTCACCGGCCCCAGAGAATTAAGTTTTACTCCCTCAGAAAAGTCAACTGAGTGATTCGTCTGCTGACTCTGGCTCTCCTTCACTTCCTGAGCTGCTGAGGGCTGGTCCAGCAGCAATATTGCCCTGAGAAACTTCCCAAAACACTTATAAGGCAGAGCTCATGAAGAATTCTTAAGGGATGGCTTAACTCAATACAGGTGCTTCTGTACTTCTGCTGACTGCAAGCTTCACAGGCTGGGCAATGGAGTCCATTTAACACACGTAACCCCCACCACACACACACTGAAGTCTTACCTGGCCTCATGGTAACCCCAACTAATTGGGAGGGCCAGGCAGAAGGATCTCAAATTCAAGGCCTACTTGGATTACAAAGCCAGTCCAAGCAATTTACTGAGATTCTGTCTTAAGAGATGGGACTACACCTCAGTGACAGAATGCTTGTCTAGCATACATGACGTCCCAGGTTCACTACCTAGTCCTGGAGGCAGAGTTGTGCCTTAGAACCTATGGGACAGTTTGAGCAATGCGGTCTTGTGGGGGACTGCTCATGTTCAGAGTAAAGACCCCTCTGTATACACTAAATGCCAGAGACTGCTCACGTTCAGCGGGGGAGTAAAGACCCCTTTGTATACACTAAATGCCGGAGCACACTCTCATTCTGGGCTTAGTCACTCAGAACATTCTCTGCAGCAACTGTTCTTTGTTTTTGTTTTTGTTTTTTTTTTTTTTTCTTAAGGAACTGGCGTTACAGACAGTTGTGAGCTGCCATGTGGTTGCTGGGAATTGAACCCTGGTCCTCTGGAAGACCAGTCCGTGTTCTTAACTCTCCAGCCCTCAGCAACTGTTCTTATTCATCTCTCTTGAAAGGTTAAAAAAAAAACCCCACACCAAACCAACAAGGCTGATTGCATTTCAGAGACATACAGTAACAAAACATCACACAGTCTATCATTTTAAGTCATTTATTTCAATAGAAATATGTCAGAAAACTGTTCTTAAATTCACCTTAAGTTAGCTTATGCAAACACACCGAAGGTCACACACTCACTTCTGCATATTAAAAAGAAACAAAAGCAGAGAGGAACCAAGTTGCACATCACTCAAGGAGGTCATAGTGCAAGCGAACGCTTCATCATTAAGTACCTCGAGTTGACTGGGACAAGACTGGAAATGGCTTGTGAAGGTTTTCTTTCTCCCTCACTCTGTTGTATTATTAGTTTTGGGTACTTATCCCTACAGATGTTTGGGTTCCTCCTTCCAGGTCCTTCGGGGGCTGTCAGAATGAACATCAACCATCAAGGTGTAGGAACTTGAGAGTCTGGTGTTCCACCAGCTACCTTAGCCACATCCACTAACTCAACACTTCTTGGAACCACACTGTGTGTGAGTTCTCTCAGCGGACATCTTCAAGGACATGACATTGGTTACTTGATACAGAAATTCGAAACTTCCTGCTGATATCTGGCATTTTCTGCTTTCCTTTCCCCAAGTACTCCATGAACTCCTTTAACTCTGTTTTGCACACCAATTGGCTGGAATCAGATTTTAAATTTTGCTAATAACCCCAAGGACCTGCTAACCCTTTCATTGGCTCCATAGACCGTGTGTGTCTATGTGTCTATTTTCTAAGGACTCTAAAACCAGCATTTCTACTCAGATGACAGTATCTCCTGGCCTTCCAATGTCCTAAGCAAAATATTTCCAAACTTTGCTTTGGCCGAGAAACCTCACTTAGTTTCTTGCCTCTGATTTATTAATAGCGCTGTCTCTTTCTTGTGTATTTTCAAGTAAGCAATAACCAGCAAGGTGAGGGACGCTTGTTCATTGTGTCTTAGATGAGAAACTGAAATACATTTCATTTCTGGACGGAGGGACTGCCGCCATCACAGTATTTTAGCAGTCTTAGCAGAACGGAAACAACTCCTTCTGTGTGCTTCTTCCTCTGTTAGGGATTTCTCCAACAGGGCCTGTCACTAAACCTAAGCTGGAAACGACACCAAATACAAATCCACTCAGCCAGCACTCAGAGTGCTCACCAAAAGGCTGATGTGAGTGGATTTATTTTAACCCACCCAGACAAGAGAGCAGGAGGGAGCAAGGCTCACTTGAGAAAGAATCAAGACCGGAGGACTGCAAGTATCCAAACGCCCACGCAGTCCTCTTCGGGTTGCTGTGAGATTAAGCAGGTGGAAAGGGATGGCACACCCCTCAAGCCAGAGGGTCAAGAGGACCGATAATTACAGCCACCCTCAATGCCCTAACATTGTTTTCAAATTGATAAGGCACTGATCCAATTTCCCCCACACTATGGCTGGATATAGGTAAAATGCGATTCCCTTCACTGAGCTGAAAAACTGGAGTGTAAGCATCTCTTCAGTAGAATTCTCAAATTGAAAAGTCACTCTAGACACAAGCCATTTTTAGGGAAACAAACCCAAAAGGTACTTAAATCATTTTTAAAGGGTTCACATGTAATTTATGATCAACAGTATTTAACAGCAATTTCTGTCTCGGGGGCTTAGAAAAAACAATAGCTTCCTGGCTGTAAAACCAAGATGGTATTGAGAAATAAAAGAAGCGAAAATGAAGCAAGCCCTAAAAGGAGGCTAAAGTGTCTCCCCCCCCCCCCCCCCCGCACTTGCTCCATCACCATTCAGTACTGCTACATCAGTACTGCTACAGCCCTGGACAATGACGGTCAGCTTCTTTTTCGCCAGGATGCAATTCTTTTAAGTCTTGGGGGCAGAGGAATTCTTCTTATGAAAGCTTATCTTCCATTAAGCCACACTGGTACCTCTTGTTTGTGGAAGCTAACAGGATAGTTCAAAGCCCAGTTAGAAAGGCATGTGTCTCAATAAACAGGGAAGAAGCCAACAGAAGGTGTGCTCTCTTTAAAAGCCAATGGATTGAGTCTGTTGGTACTGACTTCCAATCAATGCAATGCCTCACCGTTTTAAATCTATGTAATTTACAGATTTTACCTCATGAAAAAGACTTGATGCTTAAGTCATTTGGACAGCTAAATGCTAATAACCCCCAGAGCGGATCAAGCTGTGTTTACAGGGCCACATTTCAGCTACCAAGGGGTCCAAGTGTGATTCCTCCCAGAGAACCATGCTGCTTGCTGGGCAGATTCTTTATAAATCCCGAGGAGGAAAAGAAGCCAATTATCAGAACTCTGCAGCTATGAGCATCCTGACTGACTCAACATTGATACCCAATAGCAACAGACTACGTAGAAGATGGTACCGATTTACACAGGAAAAATAATCACCACTGAAACATATGCTAAGGGGAGAGAGAAAAAATACTCCGGAATTGGATCCTTTTTTGAATTGTTTACACAAATACACACTGAACAAAACCAAACAGAGAGGTGTATTTCATCAATTCTCTTTTGACCCTTACAGCCTAGACACTATAGTGAAAGGATCCTGGAAACTAAGCACACAAGGTGCGGAACAGTGCTGGGGCTTTATGCAGTCATCTCTATAGTACACTGTAAAAACGGAATTCGGAAAAACAAGCCTTTATGTCCAAATGGGTTGTCAAATGAGATATGACTAGCAAAACACGTGATTGCGCCAGGCCATAGAATATCCTATTCAGTCTGCTTATAAACTAGCTTAAGTATATGTTTTAATCGAATTTCTAAAGAGTTCTCCTTGGCTATGATAGAAACAACTGAGCTCTAATGTTCATGGAAAATGAGCCTGTGAGTCCCTCTACAACTGAGAGTTAGTGTAACAGGATTCATTGTCCAATAAATAAAGTACTCAAATGTTTAATAAAGTTTGGCAATGTTTTCTTTGCTTCAATTATAATCTGATACCATTTTGTGAACTACTGATCAAAAAACTCAACCAACTCTACATAACTCATCTCTCACAGTTTCTAAAATCATCCTAAAATGCAATGACTGCTGTTTAGAGCAAATTTTAGGGTAGAAAAATAGTTTTAGTTTCAGCCAGAGGCCACAGTGCTACTTCAGACTGGCTCATCAAATCTGAACACGGTTTTTCCCTACACACCCAGAAGTGTCTAGAGCTGGGTGTATCAAACACGTCTTCCACCTCATTGCTTCCTCTGGCAAAACTGTGAAGTCAGCCTCTGCTAGACACCATCTCCACAGACGCCAGTCACCTACAACGTAACGGCTTTAGCTTACTCATGATAAAGTGGTAATAAAAAAGCCACAGGTTCTCATTTACAGTATCTCAAAAACAGCGTGCACACTACTTAAAACATTATTTCAGGAGCAAAATAAACTAAGGGGTTGCTAAAAATAGGCAAACCAAAAGTAAGATGTGCACAGTCTATACTATAATACTGCTAGCTACTCAGTAATGTCTGTCCGTATACCCAACATGGGTTAAGCTTAGACCATTATTTGAAAAATCATTCCATATAGGCAACATTTGCCTTCCCTTGCTTATCAATGAGACCCCAAATAATGTATTTCTGTCATGTTTGAATTATCTAAATTAGAGACACTCATAAAAGTTCTTTGCTTTCTCTTGGACTGATTTCTTTTTTAGCTGATTATTGTACATACAGTATTTCCTAGTTAAGCTCAATGGACTTGACGATAAAAATATTTCTGATAGAAAGCACACAATTCTTTGAGGATACAAATGTGAGAAATTTTACGTGATACCCAAAGAAAGAACTGTTTGCTTGGAGCTGTAAGTCAAGACCTTGCATGTTGTGGCCCACAGCAGTCTACTCAAGTGCTATTCTTGGTTAAAGTTCTAGGCTATCTCAAGTCCAACATTCATTTTAAAAATTAAACGTGTTACTGCCTAGGAGAGCACTCTCAGAACTGCTTAGCCAGTTACTAAGAAAACATGGTTTTCAGGTTGGGTCCGACAGTCAACTTTCTAAACAAATGTCCTGGCACATTCTGAAAGTCATACAGAGAAGAGGTTTTATATTTTTAATTCCTAGAGCTGCAAACTTTGCTTTTATTCTGCTTAAAACGGTTTTGTCTTACAATAAAATACACACCATATATATGTATGTATGTATGTATATACATACATATATATATGAAGAATCTTTTAAACAAGTATGCTCTTGAATCTGATACTGAACAAAAACAAATTTAATAAAAAATAAGTCTGGCATAATGCACATTAAACACTGCAAGGTCAAGGCTCTGGTAACCCCCCGGGTCTTCACCACGATGATGAACACCTGTAGCCGGAGAATCCACTTGACTTGAGAAAAATCTACAGGAACCTCAGCTTGGGGTAATCTTCCTCCTGTGCAGATTTACAGCCCAACAGTGGATTCATACAGAGAATTAAACCCAGGTAGAAGCAACCGTGTTTCCTGGAGCCTGCTGCCATGTGGACACTCGGCCTTTGTGCCTCCTTCAGGAAACCCTTCTAGCGCTGAGTTCCAAAGCGTAGTGTCTGACTAGATCCCTCCCCTGCTCCAAACACAACGCCACAGCCTGCACTGTCACCACTCAAACCCCAGTCTTGCTGTGGGGAAACTGAGGAAGCCAGGCCCAGAGGCTGCTTGTGCAGACCCTGCAGGTGGGCTGTTGGCCAGCTCCTCATGGACTTCTCACTGCACCTAAAACAGCTCCTGATGGAATCCGTAAGAAACGCTTTTCCTTTTGAAAGTGTATCTAAAAAAAAGATGGTTTCCCCTCTGAATTAGTACAAAGTTAAAAGAAACGCAAATTAGCTACAATTTATTCCAAGCACAGCACCGCCAGAAGATTCACACACACTATTTGGTGTTGGTTTTCTCTCACTCTGTTAAGGCAGTGGTTTCCACAGGTCAGTTCGGAGATAAGAAGCGTAGTTCATGGCAGTTTGTTTTGCAACTCCATTGTGTTCTCTGGGAATCTCTCTTCATTCCCTGAAATGAGTGCTTTTGGTTCTGAGCTCCGGAGGGAGGCTGGGCTGGAGCCTGGGGGCTCTCCCTGGCACGGGATGTGCAGCTGGCCGCCCTCAGCAGGTCCTTGCTCCACGCGATGGGAACAATGGTGCACCTCCTCTTTCTCAGGCTCTACTCAAATGTCATCAGGTTTGTAGGAACCTACAAGACAAGCGGCAGCCCACACTAACTGCGACGTTCCAAACACATTGCTTCAAAGTGGTTTTCCTAGTCCCTGAATGCGTCTCTCACAATGGCCTAAAGTGATCTTCCCGGCCGCCCCTCCAATTCACTCTGGGATGAGGGTTCTGCAACTCAAAACTGAACATATAAATTATATTACTATACACAAAATGTAGGTTTCTTGTTAAATAGCTGTTTTCAACAATTTATATAAGATTTAATAAACTAAATTAAAAACTAATGTGTTTTGTCTTGTTATTTAGCTAAACCCAAATCATTCTGACCTTCGCATCTTTCTCAAGACAAGGTTTCAACTTTGCAGTGCAGGCCAACCTTGAACTTGTTAGTGCTGGGGATGCAAGCAGGAGCCCCACAGTTTAAATGTGCTTTAAAAGGAGTTCGATAGCCTCGGGGATTAATAACAGTGAGTCTAGCGTGCTGGGTCATTTTAGAAAATCGCTGAGTTAATAAGCTCTTTCAAGTAGGTATGCCTGGACAGGAGGAAGGGCACAGGTGTGTTCGTGTCTTACTGGGGTCTAATGGCTGTTGACTCAAATAAGATGAATTAAAGAAGTATGGCAGACCTCTGTAGAGCGGAATTGCACACATCACCACCCACTTCTCTATGTACATTAGCAGAGCTACACTGAGAGCTTTATTGCAAACACGAAGGACTTCTCTATATAAACATCAGAAATACTAAGTCAAATTTACTGTTATTAAATTTATCTCACTCTTTCTGACTGAAAAATAAACAGGTTATAGAGAACAGGTCTGTGATGATATTTTATTTGTGCTTTAATAAAGCTTGCCTGGAGATCAGGAGAAAAGGCCAGCCATTTTAAGTAAACAAGAAGTCAGGCAGCACACGGCCTTAATCCGATCACTTATCAGACAGTGTCTCAGTGTGTTCAAAGGAACAGAGCCAAGCATGGTGACACACGTCTTTAACCCCAGTACCAACCATAGAGATCTGGAGGTCTGTACAGACAGACAGTGACAAGGAAGTGAGGTAGCTGGGCTAAGAGCCGATGAGAGGGCAGAATAGCAGGGCAATAAAGGCGTGGGTAAGACAGGAAGTTGCTTACATTTGGAAGCTGCAGAGTGGGTGAGGTAAGGTTGGCTGGTGGCTCTCCCTATTTCCCTGATTGCTCTAAGGCTTTCATCCCTATATTTGGCTCCATGTTTTTTATTTTATTTGGCTCCATGTTTTTATTTTATTTTATTTTTATTTTTATTATTATCCATTTAGAAATTAATCTACACAGGTTACCACTTGGGGACCATACTTACTTAATTTGATTTCTTTTAAGTGTGAATTAAAAAGTTTTTATGGTGGGGTTGGGTATGAAACTCAGGCAGGGCCTTGTGTATGCTGGTTAGATATTTCACCATGGGGTACAACTCCAGCCTCCAAAATCCAACTCCTCTCTACCAAGGGCTGCAGAGGGTCAGTCGGCACAGCCTCCCAGCTGCTTGGCCAGTGGTTTCCTCCCTCTTAGAGTGATGCAGCAGCTCTCCCAGGCCACAGACTCTTTCTCTGAAACCTGTTCCCCTTTGGAGCTGGAGCTATAGAGAGAGCTGGTCACCAGATGTGGGTGACAGGACCCGAACCCTGCCAGAGCAGCAAGCACTCTTAACCACTAAGCAATCTCCCTAGCCTCAGCCTCACGCGCTAGCTTTTGTATGAACAATTCCACGAGGCAGTATCGTAACTGAATTATAACTCAAATGCTCATGTGCTTAAAATCCCAGGTTTAGTGGTATGAAATCTTTAACAAAGGGAGTCTCACTTCTAAATCACCCAAATGTGTTTTAAGGTGTTTTGCATTTGAGTTAGGGTCTTCACAGGTTCTATTTAAAATTTGCTAACACTCTGACTGTTAAAAACAAAATAAATAGAAACAAAACCATTTTTGCATGCTGTGTGATATTAGGAAGGCTTATAACACAGTAAAAATGTACGTCTTTCTCTATGCTGGTATGAGTATACTCCAAGATTAATCTTGGAACCTGAGGGGTTTTTGTTTGTTTGTTTTGTAGAGACAGTGTTTCTCTGTGTAGCTCTGGCTATCCTGGAACTCACTTTGCACATTAGGCTAGCCTTGAACTCAGAGATCTCTGCCTTTCAAGTGCTGGGATTAAAGGCATGCAGCACTACCAGCCACCTGGAATCTGAGATTCTTTATAAATTAAAAATACCTCTGACTATATTTAAAGAAAATGCATGGCATGAAAGAGAACTCTGAAAGCCTTATTTATTATCTTCGGCAAAATAAAGGACATTTCTTTCATTCTGCCCCAGACACTAAGTTAATATGAGCAAAAACCTTTGTATTTTAAGTACTTCAAGGAGTTGTTAAAGGCTGTACCAATCTTTTTTTCTCTCTTCCCCTAAAATAATTGCGATAGAAAAAAGCCCTTCCAACAACACTTACAAAGGAAAAGCAAACGGCACCTGGGTTAAAGGCATTTGTACTTTTGACTGTGTGAAGTCATTAGTGTCTTTGAGCTTGTTTTCTTATTTATGAAAAGTTGTGATAACCTGATATAACAGGGCAAAAACCAAAGCAATTTAAGCCCTCTAAATTTATAGTGCACAACAGCGTCTGCTGATAGGCACTGATGATGCAAATGCATGCTGTAAAGCCTGAATTTGTGATTTCCAAATATGTGTAACTAGAAAAGCTTCCAGCAATTGCCACAACTGTGGCTGCCTTTTCTGTCCGCCAATCTGTGGTTCAGGGCATCTCGGCAAGAGGGCCCAGGGAAAACTGCCCAACAGAGAACTGTAGTGGGTAGCCATTCCAGCTTTGACCTGGAAGTTCCAACCCCCACTGAGGCTTCGGTAACTGTCACGCCTACAAGGCGGGGCCGAGAGAGAATGCTGAAGACCCGAGATCCGGATGGGCCGCCCTCTCTTGTTTCCTGGACCCTGGACGCTGGAGGTAGACCGTGCAGAGTTCTCCAGAGAACACCGCTGGACTGCACTACACCTTTCCTGGACCCTGTTACCTATCCCTTCATTTGTAAGTTATCCCACAAAATAACTTTTAACTACGTGGAGTGGCCTTACTAATTTCACCAATAGAGACCCGCCCCTTTACAGAGACCCCCTTTCCATTAGACCATCGTGGTTTCACTGCAACCACAGGAACCCACTTCAAGCTGTTATCCAAGAGAATCAGAGCTGTTCAAGCACCACCTCCGTTTTTCCCTTCTGAGCTGTCGTTTTCTCAGACACTGGCCATGTTTCTGTAGAGCTTTATCTACACACCTGCTGCTCCCCAGATTGGCCCACACTCTCTCTTCACAGCCTGTTCCTTCCGATCACCCAGGTCAGCATCACCGTCTCTGGGAAGGCTCAGCTGCACACACTGCCTTACCCACCAGTCTCTCTTCTCTGTTCTCTGTATTGCAGTTTTGTTTACTTATTTTCTTTCTAAAATATGGACTCCACACCTCACTGACTGCTATAAACAACGAAAAGGAAACACTACCAAGACAAGTATCCAGCTGCGTGTGGTAGTGCACACATTAAATCCCACAACACTAGTGCTAAGGCAGGAGGATCACATGTTTGAGTTCTAGGCCAGCCTAAATTATTATGTTATGAACGCCTATCTCTAGAATACGTAAGTAAGAATGTGAAAGCTACAGATGGTGGAGGGGGAGGAGGGGGGAAGGGGGAGGGGGAGGGGGAGGAAGGAGGAGGGGAGGAGCACTCACCTGCTGCTTGTCGCTCTGGCAGGCCGCACTCAAATGTTTAAACCACAGCATTGCGTTCATCCTGCTGCCAGCTTGAAACTTGTAAGAATTTCCTAAAATTACCAAAGCAAGTAGAAAACAATAACTACAAAGATAATACCTCCCAACATTCCTGCCAGACAGAGAAGACCAAATGAAATAGACTACAGTGCTCAGTTTCAGAATTCTATTCACTTGCAATCTTGTTTCCCAATGTAGAACTCTATGCCACACGCTCATGGGATCTTACATTTAGAAAGTCACCTTCCTACCGTGGGCACAGTAAAGGTGACTGTGGTTCCCTAAGTGTTCATTAAATCACTGGGAAGCTTCTCCAGTCTCCCCTCACCCCTTACTGTGTATCAGTCAATGATGTACTAACTTATGCACATTGAGCCTTTGTTCAAAGTTATAGAGCACTGACTCCATGAGTTGGATTCCTTGGGCTTTTAATTTAGGCTTCAAATACAGTATGGAACAAAAGGACTCCAACAGACATGATTCCTGAAATGCTTTCCTGCTGTTAATACAGCAGAACCAAGATCAGGGCTCAGGAGTTAGTGTCCGCAGTCCTTCTGATCCCATCTGTCTAGCAACTCACCTTTCTCCGAGTCAGTAAGCAGAAAGAGGTCTGGATGCTCTGGATCATCAGCCATCATTACCATCCATCCCACCACAGACACATTCTTATTCGACGTTGACTTGAACTGAGATGGAAGACAACCAGAAAAAAACAGTGATAACCAGTGACTGTTAGAGCTAGTTCCCAGTGAAGGTCGAGTGTCAGAGAGCTTATTTTCAGTTTGTCCTTAGGAGAGAGAAGATGACTGACCTATTGCTGACCCAGGTCAGCTCGGTATGCCCCCCACTCTCCAGTCATCCCCAGTGTCAAGGTTTCATTACAACCGCTGTCCACTTCTGCAAAGCATGCTTGTGACTGCTCCTTCTCCTAGTCACAGGGTTACCGCCCAGAGCAGTGGTTCTCAACCTTCCTAACTGCGACCCTTCAGTAAAGTTCCTCACATAAGGTGATCCCAACCATCGCATTGTTTTGTTGCTACTTCGTAACTAACTTTGCCACTGTTGTGAACTGTAATGCTAACACCCGAGTTCTCCCACGGCCTTAGGTGACCCCCAAAGGGCGTGCAACCCACAGGTGGAGAAGTGCTGATTCGCAGACACAGCTGCCTCCTAACAGCTGCACTTCCTCAGCCTGACGATTTCGTGCCAGCGAGGCTACCAGACAATTCCTCCTTGTATTTCACACAACCAAGAAAGATTTAAAAAAGGGGGGGGGGGTATTTCAGCATGCTGGTTACTTTCATAGTTAGCTACTCTTTTCTGTTGGGAAGGGGTGCTATAAAGGGCAGAAGATAAGGTTAATCTCAGTACCAGAAGTAAAGAATGTTAAAAATACTGAAAACTCAAAGCTAGCAGTGTGTAAAAAAAAGCTGTCAGAAGTCACATTACAGAGAAAAAGTCAGACTTCAGAATGCTGTGGATATTGTTTTATATAAATAAAACACTGATGGCCAGTGACCAGACAGGAAGTATAGGCGGGACAAGGAGAGAGGAGAATTGGGGAAACAGGAAGAAGGGGGGAGAGACACTGCAGCCACCGCCAGGACAAGCAGCATGTAAAGATGCCGGTAAGCCACCAGCCACGTGGCAAGGTATAGATGTATAGAAATGGGTTAATTTAAGATATAAGAACAGTTAGCAAGAAGCCTGCCACGGCCATACAGTTTGTAAGTAATATAAGCATCTGAGTGATTATTTTATACGTGGATTGTGGGACTGTGGGGCTTAAGTGGAACCTGGAGAGAAGCCCTCCAGCTACAGCAGAAGACTTCCACCATTTAATTGCCAGTGAGTGTGGCCTGGTTAAACGCTGAACTTTATTTATTAAAATAAGAATAAGCAACAGCTCCACATAGGACTTTTGCAGAAGAAAAAGCATGAAAAGGGTGAAGCTCATTAAGGAACCGACAGCACACAAATACAAAATGCACAGCCACGCTTGATTCACAGGAGCAGCCGAGACCAGGAAACTTAAGATATAAAACCCAGAGAACCTGTGCACAAAAATATCCAAGAAAAGTATTGGAAATCGGGAGGAAATGAACCTGTCAAATATTCACCAACAGAAAGATAATAAATAATGGGAAACGCAGAAAAGAGAAGACTCTTCAGCTATGAAGAGGAATAAATGATAATTACAGGCATCACCAATGACTTTCAACGGTATAAAGCAAAGGCACTCAGTCTTACAAATACACATGCAGCCAGATGTGGTGGCGCATACCTTTAATCCCAGCCGAGGCAGGGGAGGAGGAGGAGGAGAGGAGGACCTCTGTGAGTTCAAGGCCAGGTCTCATAGTGAGTTCCAGGACAGACAGGCTACACAGTGAGACCCTGACTTTAAAAAAAGGAAAAAGAGATGCCGGGCGTGGTGGCGCACGCCTTTAATCCCAGCACTCGGGAGGCAGAGGCAGGCGGATCTTTGTGAGTTCGAGGCCAGCCTGGGCTACCAAGTGAGCTCCAGGAAAGGCGCAAAGCTACACAGAGAAACCCTGTCTCGAAAAAACCAAAAAAAAAAAAAAAAAAAAAAAAAGGAAAAAGAGAACGTATATGCAGCGCCCTCAAGTACAGTTAGGAAGTAAACTAACTTTTATCTAAGGGCAAACACGTATGGTAAAACTGGAGGAAAACAAGGCCATGACTAAAACATAAGCTGGTGGCCGACTGAGACCGGCCCCCTCAGAGCACTGACAGGTCCGGAATGTGCTGTTTCTTGTGCTGGCAGGGAGCGGGAGGGAGGCCTTAAATAGGTTTGTTTACTATATATCTTCCACAGTTAAAAGTCACGGGAAAGGAATGAATAGAGTATGACAGTAATGTGAGAAGCACAAAAATGAAAAGGAAACCAGGAGGCTAGAAAGATGGGCAACATCACAGAATGGCACGTACACCTGTCCATTCATAACTTACTTCAAAACAAACAGCACACTTTTCTAATATGCTCTTCCTAACCATTGCTGCATTAGCACGCGATATAAGCTCCATAGCAAAGAGGGATGAGATATAAATGAAGTGATATCCCACACGTGTGCACAGTCATGTCTGGGGAGTGACGCCCCTTCCCTGACTTCTTCCTATGCTTGGAATCAGGGCTTTTTCGTGCTATTACTGACACTTTCATGCTAACTGGGTATATTTATACTGTGACGGTGGTTTTAAATGATCAATAACTGTTTCCTTACTGATAATTATTTTGTGTATTTTAAGAGTTCTGTTATTGTAACCATTACAGGAATATTCTTCTACTGATATCTCTGTGCACTTGTTCAAAGATAATGGGAGAGATTTTTCTTAGATGAGGAATTGCAGCATATTAAAGGAAATACCCGACAGGGCGCCCCCCCCCCCCCCCCCGCACGTGTGTGTACGCGCCACCCCCCCCCACGAAGTCTCTGACCACATGTATCCCTACGTCACACTCACTACAGTATCATCCATCTTTACCTTTTGTCTAATGAGTGGTCATTTAATCAAGTTGGTTAGTTAATGCATTTTACCTTCCATCCATTTCCCTGTTCTACTTTTCCATTTCATTTTTTTTTTTTTTTAATAAATACCACAGCTTTTTCTCCCCCAAGTACAGGTCTGGTTTTTAAAATTTAACTAATCAAACACATTTGTTTAAGCATTACCATGTAGTGATACATTTAAACATAGCTGTAGTTGTTTTTTTTTGCAATGAATACACTTCAACCAAAACTTTTTATATAATCAGTATGCTGTCATTTTTAAACATTCAAAAACAGAGACATAACAAAATTGTATCCCTTCTTTCTTTCCAAGTTTATTCTTCATAGGCCAAGAAATAATAACTCCAATTTGGGTATACACATGGCATATGGTTGCCAAGTATTTTTGTTCTCTTCTCTCCTCCCTCCTTTTTGAGATTAGGGCTCACACTGTGGTCTAGGTTGGCCTTGAACTCACTGTCATCTTCTTGCCTCAGTCCCTCCTCAGCAACCACAGGGACAAGATCCCAATCCTAAGTGGTCAGTCTAAACACATGTGAACCAGGGCAACACTCACTGGACTCAGTAGGTTGTGGATCTTTGATACAGAGTGTGTATATATATATACACAAACAAAAAGTAATGTCATGACTTCGAGAGGAGAGACACAAGAGGAGTTGAGGGCAGAAATGACTCACACACTCATGTACAAAATTCTCAAATTAAAAAAAAAATTAAACACAATATGAACCAAATTGCCAGGCAATAAATGGCTATTGAAAGGAACAGACAGTTATTAAAGCATAAAACACAAATGACTAATAAATATTCTGAAATGTGTTATCAACATCCTTAGCCACTAGGGAAATGCAAATGAAAACCACATTGAAATTCCACCTCCCTCTAGTCTAGAGCAAGACAAGAGGTGCGGTGAGAATGTGGGAAGAGGAAGCCTTCTTCACTGTGGGTGCGAGTCCAGCCATGATGGAAATAAGACCCACCAAACCCAGGTCTTAGGTTGTACCACTCCCGGGCACACACCTATGGACATTCTACCACACCAGATACTTGCACTTCCATGTTTATTGCTGCTCTATCCACAGTCCTAAGCAAATAAAACCAACCTAGATGTCCATCAACAGATGAATGGATAATAGAAATGTGGCTACATATACAATAGAATTTTATTCAGTCACAAAGGAAAACAAAATGAAAATGTAGGAACTGGATGGATCTGAAAAATATTTAAGGAGGTAACCCACATTCGTGTGCAGATCCTAGCTTCAATGTTTATGTATGTGTAGATGTGGGTCTGGGTAGAGGCCAGAAAGGGGACCAGAGGAGGAGAGGGCTGTTGGGGGAGGGGGGCAGAACATGTGACTTAAAGTGGACAAGAGGCTTCTAGGGGAGAAAGGGGATAGGCTGGGGGCAGTGGGAAAAGATGGGGGAAGGAAGGTCAACAGGACAAAATCGTGTTTGAAATACCATAATAAAATCCATAATAAAATCTAATCCTTGGTATACTAATTACAAAGTAAACATCCCATAATTTAAAAGACTGTAGACAGAGAAAGAGCTTCAAGAGGCTTATAAAGAAACATGGAAGGAAAGACAGCACACTGTTGTGACCACTGTGCCCACATGCCTCTTCACTGTTGGGAAAACTGCTGTACCGGAGTCTGAGATGGTTTGTTGCTGTTGTCGTTGTGACACTGGGTCTCTCTATGTAGTCCTGGAACTCGCCAGTGTGGCCTCTGAGGGCTAGGATAAAAGGTGTGGGCCACCATGCCCAGATCTGTATTGTTTTCATTTTCACATTTAAATACTAGGAACTGAGGCTACAAGGCAGGGGTTCTGAGCCATCATCTGACCCAAGGCAGAGCTGAGAAAGGTCTGATGCCAAGACAGATATTTGTAATGTGCCATTTTCACATTTGCAATGGAAAAACTTGAAAACACAAAAGTGATTCCAAGGCATTCCTTGGAATGGCCGCTTAAACGCATTTCCAAGTATAACGTGCACACCGGGAGTAAGTGTGAGAGATGCTGATGAGAAACGTGGTCTTGTATCCTATTAGGGATATTTTCTTGACAACCAGGAAGAGGCTGTGAAACAAAGCTAACAATTTCGAGGCGGAATACTTACATGTTTTCTTTCTGTAGCCTTCAGAGATTTGGCAGCATAGTAAAAAAGCTGTGTTCCACACAAGGCTGCCCAATACTTTGTCCAAGATGCTACCTGGAGAAAAGAACCCCATGAATACTACTGAAAGGCTTGACCTGACCTTCTAGTGACGATACTCTAACCTCACTTCAGTTGTTAGTCAGTTACAGCACTTCTAAAATCTGCATCTCAGACACGGCTATGACTTTCAGTGGACACTTTAGTAGTCATTCAAAGAACTGTAGATTTCATCAAGAATCCTGTCACTTTTTGGGTGCTGAAAAGATGGCCCTGCCAGTCAAATGTTTGCTGCTGTGTGCAAGCATGGAGACCTGCGTTCAGATCCCCAGCACATGGAAAAACTGTGTTCAGTAGCATACACCTGGAGCGGAGACGGGCAGATTGCTGGCCATCCAGTTTAGCCAGTGAGTTCATGGTTCAGTGAGAGATCCTGTCTCAAAAAATAAGGTGGAGCAATAGAAAAAGGCATTCAATACTGGCCACACGCATGCAGAATGTGCATTTGTGTGCACACTTCAAATTCATGAGTATGTACACACTCACAGATGAATCATATCACCATCGACTGTTATACTGTAGTGACATCACCTTCTCGCCCCAATACCATATCCTCTGCCCCATTCTTCCTGTCTGGTCTACATCCCACAGTCAAATACTCTATCCGGTCTCTAAACACTTTTAATCCTGTGCCCTCTCCCCAATTCTCCTGATAAAATGCCAACCTCTAGTTGCATCTGATTACTTAGCACCATATTATAGAAGCAGAGTATTGTGGGAGGGCACCCAGTTATGCCAACTGGTAAGACTGTGTTTACCAATCTCATAGTATTTTTTAAAATTTTTTTACTCAATCAAGTCGCTGTACTCTTTTTCTCTATAGACAATTATTTCATATCCACTCCTCAAAGTTCTATTATACTATCCTATGATGTCATTACATAATTCTTATACAAAATAGATATTTTTAAGTCTGGCTTAAAAATAAAAGCCCCTATTTTCAGCACATATTCTATAACTGCTTGTTTGCAAACTCGAAAAATCAGCCTTTTTTCTTGCTACAAAGGTTTTGTCAATCTTGTCTAAAGACAAACTCAACTCTTTTTTCTTCCTTTCTCATCTTTTTTTTTTTGGTTTTTTTGAGATAGGGTTTCTCTGTGTAGCCCTGCCTGTCCTGGAACTCACTCTGTAGCCCAGGCTGGGATTAAAGACGTGAACCACTACCCAACTACAAACATTAACTATTCATGCTCTGGACTTCTAGTTCCTCTTTCTTAATTTGTTTTTGCAGTAATTCCTCTCTCACTGCATCTCAATTTCCTCTCTCTTCCACCTACTTAGATAATGAACCTGAAGAGCTCACTCCTTAAGTCTCCTTTGCCCTCCTGACATCATCCAGCTCTTAGTTCTTTTCACCGCATAACTTCCTGCAAGGTTTCTCACTCTTGCCTCTACTTCTGTCTTTCCTATTTCCTGTTCAACTTCCTTCCCGTGGATTCCAGGCTTAGGGACTGTCTTTAAGATCACTGCCCACTGACATTTATCAATCCGTCCTTATCAGTCACCCTTAGCAGTGCTGACTCTGGGCTGACCTCTCACGGGCATGGTGGCACATGCCTTTAATTCAGCACTAGGCAAGTGGAGGCAGGCGGATCTCTCTTGAGTTCGAGGCCAGCCTGGTCTACAGAGTGAGTTGAAAAACAAACAAATAAAATCTACCACCACCAAGGGAAGGAGTGGACGATGCACAGTAACACACCCATAACCCAGTATGCTGAGGCAGAAGGTCATGAACTCAGGGCTTTGATGCTGGACAGATCTATTTCTGGTGACTCCTCATGGGGCTACCCATGCAGTCCCACCATTGAAGACCATCTGTATGCTACCCATGCACTCTCCTTTTTCCTCAGGGGAGTATACTCTCCACAAGGCAGGCACTTGGTTTAGCATGCTCACTGCTGGACCTCTAGCACCTTGCAGGTAACAGCTATAAGCCTCTCAGCACACACGTGACTCTAAGGTCACTGAGGAGCAGAGCAGAGCTAGTTTTCTGAATGTGTGTGTCTTTGGTTTAACGTAAAGTACAAAGCAAGATGAGATGACTAGATGTAAATCATCTTTAGTCTTAAGAGGGCCTTAGACCTTCAAAAGCTGTAAGTGTAGATATGTGCCAAAGAATACACACTTTATTCATTCATTCATTCATTTACTTTCTTTCTTTCCAGGACAGAGTTTCTCTGTGTAGCTCTGGCTGTCCTAGAACTTGCTCCTTAGAGCAGGTTGGCCTTGAACTCAGAAATCCACCTACCTCTGCCTCCAGTGTTGGGATTAATGGCATGTGTCACTATCACCTAGTGGATATATATTTTAAATTAAACTATCCTGTGATTTGAGAAAAGAAAAAAAACTTTTCTTAGTAGTCAAACTAATAGGCTGTGAGGAAAAACAAACTTTTTTGCTAGATACTAAAGGTTCTGTCCTGTAAGCTTTTTGTTTTCAAAGGTAGATTTGACGTTACAAAGTTGAAATAAAAATTGATGGAACAAAATTATTCTATTTCTTAGGTTTTATTCCACTTTCAATTTTTCTAAACATTACGATTTACTCTCTTTCTCTTGAGACAAGGTTTCACTGTGTAGACCTAGTTTGCCTGGAACTCACTAAGTAAACTCTACCTACCTCCTGAATGATGGGATTAAAGGTGTGTACCGCCATACCCAGCTTCCTACTGTCAACTCTTAATGTATTTTCAGGGTTCATTAAAAAGTATTTTTGGGTAAGAATTACCTTCGAAGCTGAGTACAGGATTATTTGATTTAAGCACATGAACATGATGTAGCCTGGATGGTACTTCCATGTGGAGTTGGTTGTGCTGGGGCCTCCTTGCAGTTTTAATCTAACTCGGGTGGTTACTGCAGTTTCCCATTGGCTTGAGCAGTCTTAGTCTTAAGGTTATTTGTGCAGAGGAGGGGAAGGAGGAAGGGGAAGGACCCTGATCCAGGCCATCAAAGTCAGCACACAGACAGCACCAGCTCCCAAGGCTCAAGCAAAGGTCCAATCCATCAAACTCCGCAGTTCTGGGAAAGAATCTCAAGTGCTAACCTTGCTTTCTGTCTTCTGTAGTTCTGCTTCTGACTAACTTGTTAACTGAAACATGTCCACCCAGAACATGGTTTTTGTGCTTAAAAGCTCACTCTGAGAAAGGCCCAGGATCTCCAACACCCACCTGATAAAGCTAATAACAACCCAGATCCAAGCAGTCTTCTCTGGTGAATACCCCACAATGAAAACCAAGTGCACTTCCTGTCTCCATGTGCTCACCTTCTTGATTAAGAGTAAAGTTCTTCTTGTCCAGGATTAAAAAAACCAAAAAAAAAAAAAAAAAAAAACAACCCAAAAAAAAAAAAAAAAACCCAAAAAAAAAAACCAAACCAAAGACAACCATAATGAGGACAGTGTGTATTTTAAGTGAGGTCAAGTCTACTATGGATCTGCTTCTTTTTAAACTCTTAAGTGCTTCTGGGGCGTTGGTGTACCTTCAGACCTATGTTGGAATAGAAGAAATCTTACTGTGGGTTTTTTGCCTTCTTTCAACAGCGTTTTCCTCCTGAGGACACCTTGAATAGTAACAGCTCCTGGGTACAGGTGCACGGCCAAGTCCTCCGACTCCGCAGAACTGTAACAACGAGACCAAGCGGGAAGCAGCTAAGCGTGTGTCTGCAGCAGTCAATGAGAGGGTCGGTAAGTGAATCCCATTATTCTTAAGTTTAAAACCTTGATACTTTATTGAGAGCTGGTAAGACACTGAGGATTTTAAAGACATACTGATTTGAGATTTAGAAGCTGTCATAAAGTTAATGAGGAGTTATTACAGTCAGCACATGTTTAAACACACATTCGATCACATATTTCAACAAATACAATTTAGAAAGAAAGCAGGAATTCACTTGAACCAAGATTAGTTAAAAAATTTAAAGCTTTTTTTTTCCCTTCTTAACATGCCACAGTACATCACTGTGGTAACCCATCAGAAACTGATTGCTGGCAAGAGACAAGGATTCTGTTAGAAATATTTAAGAATACAAAACAGAAAATGCAGTAACAAGCTCTGAGCAAAAACAAAATGAAAAACTGGCAAAAACCCCAGAAGACTCACACTTAATTTTAAAGAATAGAAATGAAAGTAACCGTCACTAACATACTTTTAGAAACTGGCTCTCTGTGGTGGGTTTTAGTGACATTCCATCTACCGATGCCTGACAGATCTCTAACAACAAAGAACCCCATACTCAGGATTCCCTTTTCACATATTTTAGCAATCATTTTAATGTCTTTCCTCAGTTGATTTTAGAGCCTAGATTTAAAACAGAATGATTTCAACGCCAATCTCTGGTGATGGGTTATGAGATGTAGAACTCTGAACACAGCAAAGAATGCAGACATTTCAAGTTTCTTCACGATTATTTAGGTGTCTTCAAAGTGACAACCTAGAACTTTCAGGAGGGGACACACCATCGAGCTGACAGGGTTTGCTTCTGAAGAGCTGGTCTGCTGTTCTGAGTTGACTGCCTGTCATGAGTGACCCTCCCCCCATGCATGTATCAACTTTAGGTACTTCCACAGATAAGATAGTGCAGAGAGGCCCAGCTAAGTAGAGAAGTAAAAAAAAATTATTTAATGAAACACACTCATCTAAATTCAGGCCCTATGGTTTATCGGGGAGAAAAAAACACCTTACTTAAAAAGGACAAATTGAATATAAACTTACTAGCAAAAGAAACACTTTGATTGCAACTTAAGAGTAACAAATTGATTTTTGCACAGCTCAGCTGTAATTAGCAGCATTAGAAAGTGTGTGGTTAAAGGGCTAACAACTTTGTAGCATTTTAAAAATGTGACCTAAAGATGCAAATTTTAATAATTAGCCCCGTGACTTAGAAAGAATAGTTCAAATTTAAACTATATTAAGTCTTGGAAAGAAAGTTTTCATGGGCAATTTGTTTAGCTTTAAAACCAATCAGCTGAGAAAGAAGAGAAAAAAATGCCAGACAACACCCATAATGAGCCAGCCACCAACACCAGAAGGGAGTTCTGTGGCCCCTGATGCAGGGGAATTGTACCTGCTGGCCTTCGTGTGGCTTCCATAGCCATTTCGTGGCACTCTTGTCACCGGGCCGAGAGAATGGTATAATCTGTTCCTGTTGGATTCCATTATAAATTGTATATATTACATATATTTTTATTCATAGAATCATCAATACCTAGAATAGTATACTAGTTTGTAATCTAGCTTTCTATATTAATCCTTAAAAAGGATAAGATATGATTCTTTTTTAAAACATGCAACATAATTAAAATATTTTTCTATTGATTCTAGAAACACCGGTATAAAGAACACACTATACTACACAATTATACATGCACTCATTTTCATACATCTGTCAAAAGATTAAAGAACTATTTATGGCCAAATAATTTGGAAACTTGAAAATGCTCCAAAAACCCTTTGCTCTTCTTGGCTTCCAGTTTAAATATGTCATATGGACTTATATAAATAATTCATTTTATCATATGTCCCTATGAAGACACCTAAAAGCAATGTGGCTTATAAACTTAAAATGAATGAGGAAAACCTCTTACCCTAACTCAAAGAAAAGTAGCTAGTAGAGACTAGCTGAGGAGTACATATAGGCGTTGTTTTTTGTTTTTGTTTTTCTTTTCTATCAACTGTCAAAGCCAATAAAATGATAAGAATGTTATGAACCAGTATTCACCCCAAATCACATTGTACTTGATACTGGAAATAAAACCAGAAACAATGGTATCTCTTTGTTTAGGAAAGTCAAAAGTATGTGATACATGATACTTAATGTAGGAAATAAGAGGAGAAAACAGTGGTTACAATTCAGACAATGATTCAGAGACTGGGGAGATAGTTCACTGTGCAACGTTTGCTACCTACTTAGCGCCCCAAGCTTGGTTCAGGGCACTTGGTGTGGTGTGGATCAGTACTATTTTGTGTGGCTCAGTACTATTTCAAGTCTGAATCTTTTTGGGCTGCATTTATTTAGCTGTTTTCAAAATGTTTGAAGAACCACTGTTTCAAACCTGGCGCAAGTACAGATGTTTTAGCTGCAAATATACATAAAACAAACTGTGCCACACAAGAAAAACGCTATTTTTGAGGTATGAAGGTTAACACATTACAAACTGCCTTCATAGGTAACCTGTTGGGATGAAGAGAGATTAATGCAGCGCTACACTGGGTTATGCATTTATAGTTTAAACAACCTAAGAAACAACTACTAACAATATGGTTAATCTAAAAATTATGCCTTAATAATAACCGATGGTATTACAACTTTTCCAGAGGGAAAGATTTTTTTAAAAAACAAATTCAGAGAACAAGCCAAACGCAACTTTTGTGTTTTCTGCATTTCAGGGAAACTCAATTAAAGGAATGAAAGTTGGGGCTGGAGAGATGGCTCAGCATTAAGCGCACTGGCTGCTCTTCCAGAGGACGCAGGTTCAATTCCCAGCACCCACATGTTGGCTTACACCAGAGGATCTGACACCCTCTTTTGACCTCTGTAAGCACCAGGCATGCAGGTGGTACAGACATACATGCAGGCAAACATATTTACATGCACAAAATACATATCTTTAAAAAAAAGAGAGAGAATGAAAGTAAAACTTCAGAAAATAATACATGAAAACAAATTGTTACAAACTCCCCAAGAGAGAAAACAAAAGTTGGAAACACTCAGTGTAGAAAAGATCAAAGCATACAGAGTATATAAGTGAGATCTCAATAACATATTCAGGAGAAATCTTTAAAGAGGAAGTTTCCAATAAGCAGTTTGAAATTAGATGATTCAAATATAATTTCCAATGTTCCTGTTTAAAGGTGACTGCTCTGGAGTGTTCATGTAACACTAAGATTTAATCTAAACGATGATCTGAGGGCTCGGTAGAAGGCCCTGGGTTCAAGCCCTTAGCACTGCAGAACAAGCACCACTCCCCACCTCCCCAGCTCGCTTTCTGCTTACAAGTTCCCATCTTGGTTTACACGTAAAAGTGAAGCACTTACTTCTGCCCAGGCAAATGTCTTGAGCCAGAGGATATTAGTGCTGAAGTGATAACTTAAGAGTCTGAATGGACGCCTGGCAAATACCTATTCGAATAACTTTTCCTTAGTCTCAGGAGAGTGCTATGATTAATACGGCGCACTATCTCTGCATAGATGACAGAGTTTATAGCTTAATTCAACAAGAAGACAGCATGATCCCACAGCAGGTCAGCACAAAGCACGACACATACACAGACCTTCAATGTGAAATGCTAACCTTTACTTGTAATTTAAAATTAGCTGTCATTCTGCCCTTAGGAAGAACAAGTTAAATAAATGTCTTACAATTAGATTACCCAGACCTATGGAGATAATCTCATTTTAAAACACAGAAGTTAATTATGGTTATTTAAAATTTTTACTAAAAATTTATTATTAAAAATCCATGTTACAATTTCAAAAATTCAAAACACATATAAAAACACCAAATCAACATATGTAAAGATCATAACAGCCATTCTCATGTACAATTCCAGGATTAAGTATCTATCTGTGATTTCTTCTGGCCACTAAAAAGATTCATCACTTAGTGATATGTAACAAGCTCTTCAAATTCATATTCGTTATATCTTCTAAGAGAGGCCAAAGTTCAAAGCAATTTTAGTGACTGATTTCTCTTACCTTTCAAAAGCCGGCCACGAGGTCTCTTCACTTAGTTCAGAGCCGTCACTGCTCCCTAAAATCAAGAGTTGTTCTATTATTGCTCTATCGGTAATTTTCCCAGTTAATATTTTCTATTTTAAAAAGGAATTTTCTCGTGGCACATGCTAGTAATCCTAGTACTTCAAAGGTGGAGATGAGAGGATTTTAAGTTCACAGAGAGCCTCGGTCAGATAATATTTGACTCTGTCTCAAAATAAAAACAAACACACAGCGATAACAAAAAAGTACAAGGGCTGAAGATGTAGTTTACTGATAGAGTGCTTGTCTACCCAAGTTAGACTCTCAACACCACAAAAACAAAAAGAAACATTTTCTACCTTCAAAATGTCCAGAGCAAAGACTTTTCCTTACTGAAACCCAAAGAAGTTCATGACATACTAACTTCTTGTTTTGAAACCAATATATGACAAGGATAAAAAGCTTAATGAAATTTGAAATCGAGTCTCCCAGGGCATGGCATCATCTGAACATCACTGTATTCCACAACAGAGAAGCTAAGCCCGGGCACAGGCTGACTGTAACAACTTCCCACAGCTGTCCTAGCAAGCACAGGAAGTCAACTGACTACACCATTTAGTTACTCCATGTTTTCAGGCCTGGCCTTTGTGTTTATTTTCTTAGTTCTCTCAAGGCTGTTATGTAGGCAAATAGTAGATTATTGCATCCTTACTTCAAATTAGGAATATACGCTTCAGCCATTTTCCTTTCAGGATTTTTCTTTTTCAGTGCTGGGATTCAGACTCAGCACCTTGAGCATTTTGGACAAGTGTCTCAGGGGAGTAGAAACAGTGCCATCCTATAAACCTACCAGTGTGACTTGGGACTGTAAGAGTACATGGGCTTATTCAACCCACATAAAGAACCGACAGGCAGAGAATCCCTCACTCTCAGGGGAGTCAGCTCAGCTCTGCTCTTACTGTTGAGACGACTTATTCAAATTTGCCTGTCTGTCTTCCTATTTATCTGTTTGGTTGTATTGTCCATCTATCTGTGTCCCTCTGGACTTGGCCCTGCCTTTGTCCCTGGACTCAACTCTGATCCTGTAGCCAGCAGATTCCAGAGAGCAGCTGCAGAACCCCAACCACAGACCTCCTGCTGGGGTGTTACCTCACCCCACAGCCATCAGCCTTTCTGCCGGTTTCCAGCTGAGGTTCCTTGCGGCCTCCTTTGCTCTTTGTAGCCATTCTGTAACCCACCTGTGTGGTATGTAATATCTGATGTGGAGTTATAGCAATTAAGTTTAGAATAAGAGAACCCATGTTTGCCTTGGCTAAGCTGATCCAGGAAAGTGGCAATATCTGGCAAACTGCTGCCATGAAATGGCAGTACCTGTGAATCTGCTGTTCAATAAATCCTGACTCTGTGGAGATTCACTGATGTTTCTGACAAGACACACTTACACACAAAAGAGTAAAAGCTACAGCTAAACTAGAGAATAATTTTAATCCATACAAATATATATATATATATGGAATCTTTTCTCTTAGGGAACATACTAGATTCCATAGGTAGAACAAACTTTTAACTGAGGTTAATGCTGCACATGGACTGCTCAGAACATTAATAAAGAGGTAGTTCAGGTAACAGCCTGTCTTCTGTCGTTTAATTAACAGTGTTTGTACAAGAGGAGAGCACCAGCGTAAATAAGGGCTGGGTGGCACTGGAGGGTTCAGAGCGGGTCTATGTTTAGGGAATTCTCAGGCTAAGGGAGCCAGTATGCTCAGATGATGGATCTCTACTGACTTCGACATTGAGATTATAGCAACAATACAGCTTGGCCCTTGAGCAATGTGACAATCAGATCTTTTTCTCTGTATTAAAACCACAACAACTGAGCATACTATGGATATAGTTTCTAATTATAAAAAGAAATAATGCTTAAGTAAAAATAAGGGGCTGGAGAGATGGCTCAGCAGTTAAGAGCTTGTACTGCTCTTGCAGAGGACCCAAGTCGTGTTTCCTGAAACCATGTTGGGCAGCTCACAAATGCCTTCAAGTCCAGCACCAGGGGTACCTGAGGCCTCTGCCTCTGGTCTCCTGGGGGCACTTGTACTCATGTGCATATGCTCACAAACAGACACACATGCATACACATAATTAAAGACAAGTAAAAACAGGCTCGAAAGGATGGCTCAGGGGCTAAAATGAAAACTGTACTACTTTTTTAGAGGACCCTAGTTTGGTTCTCGGCACTCATGTTAAGTGGATCACAAGTACCTGTAACTCCAATTCCAGAAGATCTGACTATCTTCTGGATTCTGCTGGCCATGCACTTATACAGGCACATAATGTGGAAGGCACATGTAAATGCACATGCATAGACATGATTTATAAAAATCTTAAAACAAGCCGGGTGGTGGTAGTACATATATACCCCTTTAATCCCAGCACTCGGGAGGCAGAGGCAGGTTGGATCTCTGAGTTCGAGGCCAACCTGGTCTACAGAGAGAGTTCCAGGTTGCTAGGGCTACACAGAGAAACAGTCTTGAAAAATCAAAGAACAAAACCAAATAAACACTTAAAGAAGTAAAACAATCAACAGCAGCACATGGAACCTTCTTCAAACTCTATTATATAGGATATAAATCAAGTCTCAACACATTAAAACAACTGAAATAATTCCTTGTATTGTGTCAGACCACAATGGAGTACACTAGAAATCAACAATAAGAAAGCACAAAAATCCTCGGAAACTAAACAACACACTTTTGAATGAGCAGTTCAAGTGAAAAAGAAATGCCTACAGACAAACGATAAAGGAAACACAGCCTATCAGAACCTCTGGGATCCAGCCGAGGCAGTCCCAAGAGGACTGTCTACAGCAGCGAGGTGCTCACATTAAAACATCGGAGAGGGAACAAACCTCTTCGGAGCTCACAAAAACAGGCAGCTACCCCCCAACCCCCCACCCCACAGTAGATGGCAATAGTTAAAGAAGAAATGAATGAAGTAGATTAAAGGAGTAATCAACAAAACCAACCAAAGAGGGCTGAGAAAAGTTAGAAAGATTGACAAACCCTTACACAATTTGACAAGAGGTTAAAGACCCAAATTAACAAAATTAGAGTTCAAAAGGGTCATAACAACTGAACCACAACAGAACATTATTAGAGATTACTATGAAGACTTATACTCTATAGAAAGCTGAAAAACCCGGAATTTCTAAATGCCTATCATCTACCAGAACTCAGAAGATATAAACAACATAAACAGATCCATCACAAGCAATGAGACTGAAGCTATAATCAAAAGCCACCCTTCAAATTAAACCTTCTTCAAGATCCCTCTTATCCATCAGAATGGCTGCCACCAAGAAATCTGACAGCGAATGTTGGAGAGGATGTGGAGAACCCTTATTCATTGTTGGTGGGGGTACAAATTACAGCCATTATGGAAGTCAGTTTGGATATGACCCAGCTACTTCACTGCTGGGCATATACCCAGAGAACACCACACCCTACCACGGAGGTATCTGCACCCCATGTTTACTGCTGCTTTATTCTATAGCAAGAACCAGCTTAGCCTTCCATCAACAGATGAATAGAAAATCGGGCACATATATATGAAGGAATACAGTTCTAAAGAAAAATGAAACCACCAAGTTTTCAGGTGAATGGATAGACCTAGAATGTGTAATACTGAGGCCATACAATCTCACAAAGAAAAAAACCTGCCATATTCTCTGTTCTCTCCCTCTCATATGTGGATCCTCGCCTGTAATATATGAAATACGTAAACAATGCACAGTATAACACGTAGAAAGGGAAACAAGACAGGGCGAATACTTGGTGACAGGGACTGAATGCAGGTGATACACAATCCAAAGAGAGAGGTTTTCTTTTTGGCTGTTTTTTTTTCCTGTCCTCCTCCTCTTCTTTTTTTTTTTCTCCTCTTCTTTTTTGATGGTGGATAAGTACATAAAATATTGACAGTGGTCAGGTGGTGGTGGTGCACACCTTTAATCCCAGCACTCGGGAGGCAGAGGGAGGTGGGTCTCTAGGAGTTCGAAGCCAGCCTGGTCTACAGAGAGAGCTCCAGGACAGCCAGAGCTTCACAGGGAAACCCTGTCTTGAAAAACCAAAAAGGAAAAAAATATTTTATATATAATTAATATATAAAAAATATATTATAGAAATAGTGAAAATGTAAAATCCAGTACTGGGGAAGAGGCAGAGGATCTGAAGGTCGGCTGGTAGTGTGTTCAGGTTCAGTGAAAGATTCTATCTCAAATATAAGTTAAAGAGTGCTAGAGGAAGAGATCCCATGATAACCTCTGGCCTCCACACATGTGGTATGTACACACATGCATACAAAACAATTTTCCTCTTCAAGACAACTGGCTTCTGTGACAGCACATCTGGTTTCTCCCCTGAATGGCTCCCTTTGTTAATCCATCTTCTATTAAAAATAATTTCTATAAATATCGATATGTGAGAATGTCTTACTTATGTATACTATACCTGGGTGACCTAAACAAGTCTTATAGTTGGAAATACTACAAATACAGTAATAATTTTCACACAGCTGCACATCTGACATCACCCAAAGTGAGGTCCAGATTTGTACATTCTAGGACCTGACATCTCTATTAAAGACCAAGCAAGTTCAAAACAAGAGTCTTGACTTGCCAAATTCAGCCAGCCTTCAATAAATATGTCACCAGTCAGACACAGTTCTCTCCGGTCCTGCGTATGGAAGATCCCCGTCAGCTGGTGAGCTGCTTCATTCAAATGACTTGGGACTCACACTTGACCCCTTCCTTTCCTCCTTTTCCTCCTTCCTCAGCCCAACTGCATGCAGTTCATCAAGTCAAGCAGCCTACTGTTTTGTCTCAAAGTTGTCAAATGCTTTCTCATTGGGAGTCAAAATGATTAGCGCTTTAAAAATAATTTACAACTATTACCATTACCCTATAAATTGTGCCTTTGTTTTAAACCAAATTTTTTGTATTGATGCTAGGGAAAAGGGTTACGCCCCTGGGGCTTTTGAACGACCCTTTCACAGGGGCCACATATGAGACAGCCTGCATATCAGAAATTTACATTATGATTCACAACAGTAGCAAAATTATAGGTATGAAGTAACAACAAAGTAATTTTATGGTTGGGGTCCCTACACATGAGGAACTGTATTAAAGGTCACAGCATTAGGAAGGCTGAGAACCACTGCCCTAAGGTTAATGAATGTTTTTGCAGCTAAGGTTTTTTGTTTTTGTTTGCTTGTTTTTACTGCAACAGTTGGAAGCCCCAGTGAGTCTCTCACCTATGGATATCCCACTGGAAAGCGTGGAGCTCTCAGCTTGGCCTCGGGATGGTGCATGGGGCTCCATGACGCTATCATCCAGCAGGTGCCGTGGCCCTGCGTTTGGGAATGTCGCACTCTTAAATTCTGCCGTGTTCATCTTATGAATGAAACTGGAAACAGAGAGAAACACTCTTTACAACTTCCCATGTTTCTAGTTCAGGACATAAAAGTTAATCAAAACTGTGTTCAGAGTTTGTTTTGGCACAGAACATGTCCACAGAGAATGCATTCCTCCTTCAGGAGTCTACACTGCAAAACCAATGAATGGCACGAAATGAGAATCGGCCTTTTTTTCATTATATTTAGGAATAAAGAGAGTAGTTTTTTATAGCTTAATTTATTATTTGTATTTGCTATGATAAATAATAGCTCTTGAAAACAAGGTTACAATTTTAAAAGGAAAATTTCAGCATATGCCCTCTGGATTTATTTACGATGGCTCTCTGCATTCCTGATTTATTTCCCTCGAATATAGGCATTGCTGGGAACACTCATTTCCACATCCAGGTAAGAGAAAAATAAATCCTTTCAGGCAAACAAGATATATTTTACTGAACCCGAAGACTGATGACATTATCAAAACCAATCACACAGGCACCTAATTTCTACTTACTAAGTAAACAGAATATAGAAACATGTTCTGCTAACAAAGTGAACAGAAAGTAAACCCATCCTCCAACAACTAAAACTGGAAAGACAAAATGAGAGCTGCTGACTTGTAACCCAAGCTATGGCACTTCCTGTGTCCGTGCGGGATCAGGTTCCGAGGGGACGGGGGCGTCTGGGGCAGTAACGCCCCCTCGGCCGCGCTGCTCTTCCTCCCGCTCTGCGGCGAGGCGCCTACCTCAGGACCTAAGACGACAGGACAGAGGACACTGTCAGGAGGTTCCAAAGGAGCCCCAAAAACCAGAAACAAAACCAAACTCTCTGATATAAAAGTGTGTATTGTTAGTTCTAGTTAACTGACTTGAAGAAATATGTACCTTCCAAATTCTAAAACAAATCTCCAACCATACAAAAATCTATCAATTTTTATTTCTCTTATATATTCTAAATAAAGGCAGTATAAATATTTCCCTAATTTATACTGGAGAAAAAGAGATCAGCTGGACTCTTAACTCACAGACAAAATCTAGACTAAGTACCTAGGGCTTCTGACTCAGTGGTTTCAATTTGATGCCCTGCTTTTTTATATACAACTTTGAATTTCTCTTAAAGAAATGTGTAGGCTAGGTCAAATGCTCAAGTTAGAAATTATTATCTCACAGCCTGACACTTAAACTGATTCATGGGAATAAAAAACAGCTCAGTGTATAGCTTTCAAAATATCTCTTTAAAAAAAAAAAAAAAAAAAAAGGCTGCTGGCCTTATCCCTTTAATCTCAGCACTCAAGAGACAGGGGCAGGTGGATTTCTGTGAACTCCAGGCCAGCCAGGCCTACACAGTGAATAAGACCATGTCAAAAAACAAACAATCAAACAAACAAACAAACAAACTCTGCATGGTGGTGTGCACCTATTAACCCACATTGGGGAGGCTGAGACAGGAGGATGGTAAGTTAGAGGCCAGCACAAAGTAGGGACAAAAAGCACATTTAAGAGACAGACATGCTGTGAGATGTTCTGTATGGCAAATGTGTTGCTCTGATTGGTCAAGAAAAAAACACTAATTGGCCAGTGGCTAGGCAGGAAGTATAGGCAGGACTAACAGAGAGGAGAAAAGAAAGAACAGGAGGGCAGAAGGAGTCACTGCCAGCCGCCACCAGGACAAGCTGCATGTGAAGACACTGGTAAGCCACGAGCCACGTGGCAAGGTACAGATTTATGGAAATGGATTAATTTAAGCTATAAGAACAGTTAGCAAGAAGCCTGCCACGGCCATACAGTTTGTAAGCAATATAAGTCTCTGTGTTTACTTGGTTGGGTCTGAGCAGCTGTGGGACTGGCGGGTGACAAAGATTTGTCCTGACTGTGGGCAAGGCAGGAAAACTCTAGCTACACAGACAGGATTATTTTCTGCTTGGAATGTCTTCCTCTGGACACTGTCATGAGGCTTATTTCCTCCACCTGATGAACCAGGACTTCAAAGATTTTTTTAGGTAAGTATTAGGAAGCTTAGGTTGAAGGTTTATGTTGGCAGTTTTTAAAAGGTACTTATTAATTAGTTTAGTGATTAATTTCTTAAATGTTTGGGTTTTTGATGTGATTTATGTACATTGTAAACCAGTTGTAAATCCATTAATAAAGAAGCAAGTATGATGTTTGTATTTTTAGTATGTGTTCCAGCACTGAAGTATCAAGAAAGCCTAAGTCACTAAAATTGAATTATATAATTATTCATATTAGAATTTTTGCTTTGACCATAGAAATGTCTTCATTGCCTAATAAACTGTATTCTTTTTTTTTTTTTTTTTTTTTTTTGGTTTTCCGAGACAGGGTTTCTCTGTGTAGCTTTGCGCCTTTCCTGGAACTCACTTGGTAGTCCAGGCTGGCCTCGAATTCACAGAGATCCGCCTGGCTCTGCCTCCCGAGTGCTGGGATTAAAGGCGTGCGCCACCACCACCCGGCAATAAACTGTATTCTTAATAATTAAAAAAGAATATTTATAAATCTACTGTTTATATCATATGTATTTTCCTTGATTGGGAAACATTTATTTATACATTACTGACAATCAACAAACAACTTTTTAATTAGAACCCAAAATAAAACTGAAAATCCAGACAGCACTGATATACTCTACTATCCAAAGTAATTTTTTGTAGACAGTATGAGATATGCTAAGTATTCACTTACTTTGAGGTGTAATTCTTATGAGATCAGGTTATTTGCTCTGTTTGATAATTAACCTCGCCTTGGAAAAAACCCTCACCAAGCAACCATGCACCAACCAACAGCTATGGACTAACCTACTAGGTCTTCTCTGGAAGCAGCAGAACGTGGTGTACTTGTCCCAGGTTCTATCTTTAACGAGAGCCTATATTTTAAAAAGCAAAACATAAGCAACAATGAACATTGGCAAAATATCAAAGTCACATTTCTTTACAAAAAACCCAATAGGGAGGAGCTGGACAGACTGCTTAGTGGTTGAGAGCATCAGACGTTCTTTCAGAGAACCCGGGTTCAAGTTTTCACACCACAGGGTAGCTCAGAACCATTCATATTCTGGTTTCAGGTGATACGACGCCCTCTTCTGGCCCATGCAGCCCCCAGGCAGACATGTCTGCACAGACATACATGCACACTAAACACCAGACATATAAATACAAATAAATAAATCTTTAAAAAAAAAAAACCAACAATATTTTAACAGATTGTGTGCTGTAATATATATTTTTCTTTCAATGTAATTTTTAATTCAGGTGTTAAATCTCTCTCATAAGCCAGTCTTATAGTTACTTTTACAAAATACTGAAGAGGAAAAAAACATCAAAATGTTATATTTAAACACATACACCTCTTCAGTTACCACACAAAGGTGCCAAACAATTCACTCCAGCTAAAGACATTTACTAAATTACTAAAAGATGATTTTAATTATGCTGGACATGGTAGCCAGCCTGGGCTACACAATGGAGTCCAGGCCAGCCTGGGCTATAGTTTGAGATCCTGCCTCACACAAACCAACCAAGAAGCAAAAAATGATTTAGATTTGTACTGACACACATTTAACTAAATGACAATCAAATTCAGGAATGTACTAATACTCATGTATTATTTAATACATAATTTATTTCTAGAATCTCTGTAAGATGCCGGGCAGTGGTGGCGCACGCCTTTAATCCCGGCACTCAGGAGGCCAAGGTAGGCGGATCTCTGTGAGTTCTAGGCCAGCCTCGTCTACAGAGAAACCCTGTCTCGAAAAACCAAAAAAAAAAAAAAAAAGAATCTCTGTAAGATGAACTATTGGGTTGATTTTAATACTGAAAATTTTCAAAACACTTTTTACAGAACTACCCAACAAATCAAGTAACACAGCTTATGAAAAGAAAGGCCTATACAACACAAAGATTGTTTCCAAAATGGCTTTTCAATTCTCACCTTACAGGTGTGCCTAATTTTTTTCACACCATGATACACCATCTACAAAGTTCATAGTTATAAACTGCACAATCAAGTTAAAACAAAAACAAAACTCAAAAGACATACACTAACCAATCTCACAACGTTTTAAAGGAAGCTTAGGACTTTGTGTTGGGAGACACTCACTGCTCTCCTGATCATCTGAGGCCATATGGGGTTTGGGCTTGGTGGTGGTGGGGTCAATGCTGTGAATTTATGTTACTTGTGCTGTCTACACATCCAGTTTTGAGTATCACAGAAAGATGTCTTGATTTTTATTAGTGGAAGCAATTTGGGAAACAATACTGAAGAAGTAAATTGTAGAAAATGTTTTGGTGTAATTTGTAAAGACTTGAAGAATTTGAAAATTTGTGAGTTGTCTTTTGTTTTGGTGGCGCTGGGGGCTTCATCAAGGGCCTTGTAAACACTAGGTGAATGTTCTATCTGGAAGTTTCAGTGAAATCACAAAATAAAGAAGCATGCAAACTGAAAACAAATCCAGTGAAGGTATTTAATTATTTCCTAGCCGGGCGGTGGTGGCGCACGCCTTTAATCCCAGCACTCGGGAGGCAGAGCCAGGCGGATCTCTGTGAGTTCGAGGCCAGCCTGGGCTACCAAGTGAGTTCCAGGAAAGGCGCAAAGCTACGCAGAGAAACCCTGTCTTGAAAAACCAAAAAAAAAAAAAAAAAAAAAAAAAATTATTTCCTTTATAACCTAAGAAAATAAGAAACAGTTCTATTCCAGTTACTTGACAGCACAGACAAAGGGCGCAGCAGACTGCATTCCCTGCAGATGCCTCTGTGGGCAGTGTCTACCTTTCCCAGCACTGCACCCTCTCAGGATGGAACAGAGCAGGGGCTGGCTGACTACATCCCAATGCTACCTATGGCCTCTAACTGCAGTATGAAAGGCACTTCAGGATCAACTGCTATTCCAAGTGTCAGTGGTCCACATAGTGAGTTCTAGGACAACCAGAGCTACATGGAGGACCCATCTCAACAAACAAAACAATTAGCTTTAATACAAACTCCATCACAATCTTGCTATAGTCAGTAAAAGTTTACCATTCTCTGTAATTGTAATTGTGTAGGTTTTACTTAAGACTGCTCTTCTGCATAATACTGTTGAGAGGACCGAGCAGACGCCAAAACAGGCTGCTCAGTCTCCTCTCAATTTCAGTTTCCTGAGACTGGACCGGCAATTTCTGTAAGAGCCACGAACAATGGACAATTAATTACTGGCGCCCCTGACCACAGGGACAAGGGAGATAGGACGCACTAAGCCTGGGCCACTGAGCCAGGCCCCATGGTCAGTGTGTGCTAGGCCAGTCAGCCTCCACAGCAGCTCAAGGACAAAGCCAGGGACTTGTCCAGGTTTGCTCAAAGATGGGAAAACTGTACCTTGACCAGCCTCTAACTAGTCCTGGCCAATTAGAACATAGTAATATGATTGCCACTTGCTTAAGCCAATCGTAGATAAAATAACCTAACTGCCTTAGGGCCTCCTCTTGGCTATGCTTAAAAGGAGCTCACACATCTCTCTCAGAGTCTTTGCCATCTTTCCTTTTTTGTGGGATGATAGGCCCCAGCATGCCGGAATAATAAACGCTCTTGCTGATTGCATACATGGATGATGGTCTTTCATGGGACTTCTCTAGGACCCTAACAATTGTAACTCTTTTTAAGTCAGTACGTTTCTTTAGCTAGAAGACAGATTTTAATAGATACTTGTATTGAGATTTTAGAACATCAAGATAATTGTTCATATTTCCCTGGACAACATGTGTTTGTCAAGTGTCAATTCTCTATTTATACCAGAGGCAGTAACTGGAGGCACAGGAAAAAGAGATAAACAGTAAGACACAGACCACTCAAGACCCTTACAACATAGCCCAAGGTCTGTGAAACTCCAGCCTTAGCAAGCTAACACTGGCCTCATATTACATCAAGTGAGTCACTATATATAAATATTTTGTGTAAAAGCTGAGAGAGAAATTTCAATGATATGATATGGGGAAGAAAATTATAATAAAGGTATTTTCAAACAATACAATTTTAGACACATGAAAGTATTTTCAGAGCTTAATATATTTAATATCAGAACAAAATAAAATTTATAGGGCTGGAGAGATGGCTCAGAGGTTAAGAGCACTGACTGCTCTTCCAGAGGTCCTGAGTTCAATTCCCAGCAACCACATGGTGGCTCACAACCATCTGTAATGAGATCTGGCGCCCTCCTCTGTATACATAAATAAATCTTTAAAAAAAAATAAAATAAAATTTATCACACTCTAGAATTTCTAGTTTTCAATGGGACTAATTCTTTTATTCCACAGAATTAAGACTGTTGAAAGCTGTAAGTAAAAAGCCAATCTTCATTAATCAAAGGGGATAAGAAAATACTACTTCATTAATACTTGGGGGGAAAAAAATCACTGATTTTTTTCTATCTTGATATGTTTTCAAAACATGCCTTTGAATTTTTTTACTCATTCATTCATTCATTCATTCATTCATTCATTCTTGTATGCACAGGAGCCACGATACAAGTGTACAAAGTCAGAGAATGACTTCCCTGGATGTTCTGTAATAGTTTGCTCTGATATTCAAACATTCCAACCTTATGGGAAGCTCCTTAAGCAGAAGGTAAACCACTCAAAATAGCTTCAGAAAGTCCCTGAAACTGACCAGATTCTCTAAGCCCTCCTTCCCAGGATGTAAACAAGCCAAATTGCTAAGATGCACTCTCAGACAAGAGAGACCAGACCAGCACCCTGGAAGAGGCAGAAACCAGCCGAGCTGCCGGTAAGAGGTTTAAACAGAGTCACTCAGGACACTCTCCAACCCACTGGGCCGCCTGCAGGCTGTGCACTGTGCCCCAGGTTCCCAGCTCTGTGAGCTGTCACCCATGCTGAGTGGGCTTGGGTGATACAGCTCTCTTTGAGTCATTTACACTCCTGTAAATAACTCCAATAAAACCCACTGGTTTACCAAGTTGACTTGGGTGTGTCTTTAGTGAGTTCCCTATCTGGGGGGAGGAGACCTGTGTGTGTGGACTCTGCCCGAGGAAAAGTTTTATCAAACAACAGAGAGTCACTTTTCTCCTCCTCCGTGTTGTTAGGCTGGGAGGCAAACCCCTTACTAGCTGAGCCATTTGCCAGCTCAAACAGGCCCCGGGGAATTGGGCGAGGGCTGAAGACAAAAATTCAACTTTAAAGCTTGGCAATAAATGGCATAATAAAGCTAAGCAATGTCCATTTGAGGTGGTGTACACCTACAGGTCCAGGTCCTCAGCAGTCGGAGACAGAACTGCCTGAGCCCACCAGTTGGGGACACCTTGGGAACCCAGGGAAAACCACACATAAAAAGCAAAGGGAAAAAAAATCAACAAATGAAACCAAAAGAAAAGCAAGAGGCACCATCTTCTCTACCCCGGCAGCTGTGAGGTGAAGTCAGGCCAGGGAGCCAGAAAGGGTTACCAGCTTAAGGGTCCTTACTAGAAGACAGTATGATATCATTAAATAGGGTACTACAGTGGTACTTTGACTCAGGATGGGAAGTTTAAATAGTCTCTCAAATCTTGGAAACACTTACAAAGACATGTCTAAAAATAATCATTTAAGAAGGAATAGTTTTTGTACTTTGTGAATGGCATGAATTTTTTTTTCTGCTTACAGAAATAGAAATTTCCTTAGGAAAAGAGCCTGAGTACACAAGGAAAAGGAAAAACTCTACTTTGAATTAAATGTCTTGTTCTCTACAGCCTAAGAATGCAAAAACATGTTTAAATTACTGTATTTATTTTTTGAGGGGAAGATACCTTATGCGATTTGATCCTTTCTCATATGGGACCCGGAATCGAGCTCCGACTGTCAGGCTTCCTTGCTGGCTTAAAAGCTACACTATTTTTAAATAAAGCTGAAGCATTTGTATACTGGTTAACATCATGTGATTAAAAGAAGCGCATGTAATTACCCTTACCACTGTTAACAGACCTCTGAGGAGGCACAACTAGAGACATTGTACTTAGATGTTTAAACACATTGGACCAAAGGGTGAAGGCTCAAAGCAGAGCACTAGACAAAGTATCCAAATGTGAAGATGGACCTACTTGTAATTATCGTCTTCCACAAACTTTTGTAGTTCTTCTATATACTGAACGGAATTCAGGTACTTTTGGACATGAGGCAACATGGGAATATCTAAGCAAAAGATGACAAAGGATTATTTAAGTCAAGTACATAGTAACTAGAAACTTAAGGAGAAAAATACAACTGGTGGTAGCTAAGGCCACATGTCACCAAAACTGAAATTAACTCTACAAGACATTCTTTTAACTCACCATATTCACAGGACTGCTGTAAATCAGAAATTATTCGAAGAATGTTATTCATCAAATTTGATCTCTGCTCATTTTCTAGAATGCTGCCAGTGGATGGGTACGCTGAGTCAATGTACGTCAAGTCTGACAGATAGATACCTGGAACAGAACAAAGAGCTCTCACATGCATCTGAATGACTCAAGAGGGAACAAAACCCAATTTACAGATGTTTCTAGTATGTCATAGTTGGTTTCTAGAGTTGGGGTCAAGCCATACAAACATATGTTCCTTGTGAAGTCTCCCATGTTTTTTTTTTCAAGCACAGACTAAGGCCACAATCAAAAGTTCAGCACCAAAGGGCAAAGAGGTGAGTTCTTGACCTGGCAGAGACAGTCATTTTACTCTCTGAGTCTTGGTAATTACATGGTTTCAACCATTACCAGTTCCCAGTCTTTATTTTATCTAAGGAACATCCACAAGTCGACAGAGCCAATGCCTTCTATGGGGAAGTTAAGGTTCATCTCATACCCTTGCTTTGAGCTGATAGCCTCAACTATGAAGAGTGTTTCAATCAATTAAATTCAGGTACATTATTTGTTTTAAAGAACAGCAGCTGAGTTTCTGAAACCTTTTTTGTGACCACAAAAAAGGTTTCAGAAACTTCCTAATCAACTTCATGTTTTCTGAAATCAGAAAGAATGATATATCTCTCAGTCATATCAGTCCTGAACATAGGCAGTTCCTCCTTCAAAAAATATTTCCAAGAGTTCACTATTTATATAGAAAACGCAAAAGAAAACTGCCATTGGAGAGATATGTTTCCGCCTTATTGACCATGAATTTTCAGGACCTGTGCCCCTGCCTTCTACACAAGTCCCTGGTTTACCTGTTGGCCACTTTCTTCCATTACTTTCTAGATACAGGTCCATTAATTCAAACCTTTTACCTTTCCAGTCTAGCTCAGTGTCAGTCCCTGGTTTCTATATAAATTCCTGAAAGAAATTTACAGACTATTTAGCATGTTTTCACAGAGAAAACCCTGAATCTACAGTGATGAAAAGAACGGGGCCACCACCGTGGGACGTGTCGGGGACTGCCAGTCCTCGAATCCCGACCTTTACCATGTCCTATCATTTATGAGTGCAGAACTGCTTTGAGCCTGCTCCTATCTCATTTGTTCAAGACTATGAAGTCATTTTTGAGTTGCTCTATTTTGTTTTCTAAGAAAAAGAAAGCCTGTGTGATGCTTAGATAAGAGCTGGTTCTCAATACAGCACAAGGCCTAGGCAGCCTGCTAACCCTGCCAGAACTCGCTCCCCTCTCCTTCCCACTCCCTCACCAACTCCTGATCAAGACTGGTTTTTACAGTATTCTTTGAGTTATTTAAACATTTTTCCCCATGACGTGTTGAAATGGAAATCTAGGAGTTTTAAGCCCTATGTTTTCTAATCTTTAAATAGACTTTCAGCAAATAAACCTGAATAGTTGACATTATTACCAAGACCACCAAATTATCCACAGACTAGAAATCGACTCTATTGAAGTCCTAAATAGATTATTTAACGTGAAAAAGAGAAAACTCTACATAGTTTTAGTTGATATCATGAATAATTTTTCCCAAAACAATTTTGGGAAAATTTTAATATAAAACTGAAATGCAAATTTTCACTTTACATCCAGACAATAATTTTAGTGACTCACTTGTACTTAAGTTCTAACAGGAATATCATATAAAATTTAAGATTAACTAAATGAAGCTATAATAATTTCCCTAAATTTGACAACCCTTCTCAACTAGCATACATGAATTAAATAAATGAACACTGTTCATAACACAAAACCAGTTTGCTTTTACCAAGTAGTGTCTCTGTAAATGTGGCAGTTATAAATTAATTAAAGTTCTAAAATATAAGGTTAAAAATCTTATAAAATTATGTAATTAAGGACTGACTACATCAGATTTTCTCTATTACATCTGTATCACTTCTAAAAAATAGAAGTATATTACTGAAGTAATACTTTTGGGATTTTTTTGTTTGTTTTCAAAACAAGGTTTCTGTGTAGCCCTGGCTGTCCTTGAACTCACAGAGATCCGCCTGCCTCTGCATTCCAAGGTGTGTGCCACCATGCCCGACTAGAATTTTATAATCAAATATATAACAATCTGAAAAAGCAAAAACATTAGTTCTGCATACTTAGGCTATATTTCCCAAATATAAAAGCTGACATTTGGTAACTGCAAAGACATTAATATAAAAATTAGGAGATGTTTGTCTTTTTGAAGTGATGCTTCAAAGATGTCCTATGTGAAGGGTGGTTGGTGTTTATGAATAGTTTGTATTTTGTCTAGGCCCCAACTAAAATGCAGGGTTTTAAGATTAAATTGAAGATGAAATAAGCCCATGTATTTTATAGTATCTGCCAGTGGTCTTGCTAACAGAAGTGAGGGAATCACTAACGAAGGGACCTGGCTCTGCTGTAAATAAGCAGCTCCCTTCTAAGTTCTCCAGTTATCAGAAACACAGACAAAACAACAACACACCAAAACAAAACAAAGCCCAAACCCCAGACCCTGAGATATAATATACATGGGAAGGCCTGAAACAAAGAATTCACCTCAATAGAAGCACGGTATCTAGAATCCGAGGGTTCATCCTGCCGTCGCAGCCTACATATGGGTCATTTTCAGTTCACTGGGAGAAACTGTTTATTTCATATGGTATTTCTTCTGTTACTGTTTTGAATTATCTTGTAAATGCTCAGGTAGAGTCAGGAAATGTATACTCTACTGTAAGGTTTAGCACTGGTATTCACATTTATTCTAACTTGCACAACTTGACCTCTGATCACTTACTGACACTGAAGGAGTAGAACTGTCCCAGATTTAAACACCCACTATATAAACAAGCCAAACACACACACACACACACACACACACACACACACACACACACACACACACACACACACACTCTCTCTCTCTCTCTCTCTCTCTCCCCCCCCCCCCCCCCCCCGGCCTTTCTAGACATCAGTGTGTAATACAATTTTATTCAAGGCTAGTAATTTAACTTCTCAGGAAGAAACAGAATTAAATATCATGTTCAATGTACCACAAACTAGAATTAGTAGTCAAATGTGGGTACAGAGTGCATCTACATGCTGCTGAAGTGCTCACTGAGCCACAGTGAGCATGTACCATCCTGCACTTTCACCAAAAATGATGCCAGAGAACTATTAACTTTACAGTTTATACTCGGTATGGTAGAAACATCCTCCCCTCCTCTCCCTCCCTCCCTCCCTCCCCCTCTTTCTTTCACGCTTGAGAGACTAGAAATTTATATTTTCTTATTTAGAGTTTTTTTTTTTAAATGAGATAGACAGCATGTATGATCAGTAACTGGCTAAAAACGCTTCAGTTTTCTTGGAATTCCTATAGTATATGTAAAACGAAGGCCAGTAAGACCATTGCCTAAAGACCAGGCACCTTCTGCACCTTCTCTGAGGCTCATGAGACATGCACGTGCACCATCACTGACAGAGCAGGTCCACCTACAGTCTTCCTCATCTTTCTCTAACACAATGACTAGGGTTCTACCTCTTAGATACAGCTCAGTGCACTGTCCTCTAATTCCTTACCTAACACTGCATTCGGTCCATCACCCTGTGCACATGTGATTTGGGGACTGACTGTAAGTCTATGACTAGTAATTCTCTTAATAATCTGCAAAACAAGTTAACTCAGAAATGCTAAGGATACTTTATTTTTATATACAAAATTAAAAAGAGACGTAAGAACCATGTTTATAGGTATTAACCATAAAAAAGTAAAATTTATAAAGAACAAAATGTTAACTTTTGAATGTGCACTATCTGCATCATGAGTCTTTTGATGCTACTTTCTCAATTATGCTAAAACTGAGTAAGCCATCATTGACTTTGTCTTGTTTTTAATTGTGCACAGTGTTTTAGAGTCTAGAATTCATTGTTCTGACTTGCATTTGGGTCATTATGTGCTCTTTTATATGAATGCCAATACATAAAAGGTAAATAAGTATTTGAAAACAGTGTTAAAGTATAAATCAAAGCATATTCTTTTTTTTTTTTTTTTGTGGTTTTTCGAGACAGGGTTTCTCTGCGTAGCTTTGCGCCTTTCCTGGGACTCACTTGGTAGCCCAGGCTGGCCTCGAACTCACAGAGATCCTCCTGGCTCTGCCTCCCGAGTGCTGGGATTAAAGGCGTGCGCCACCACCGCCCGGCTAGCATATTCTTATATGTATTTACCATTAAACTTAATGATGCCTTAAAATTAGCAAAAAAACAAGTACTATAATTGTGTACCTCTGATGAAAATTCTTTATATGCAGTTTTAAAACAAATAAACTTAGCATGTAATGGTCTTTCTCCTCGAGTTATAACAATGCAGTGTTGCTCAAACTGCATTACATTTGCGAGTGAGCAGTCATCTCAAACAAGCACTGGACTATGTCTACTGAGCTGAGCCCATCTAATCAAAATTACTATCCAAGAAAAACCTTACCTACCTACAGGAAACGACCCTCCCTTCTCCTTTCCAAGTCCAAATGATGTTTCTTGGTGGAGTTATTACGGTGTCCTTCCAGATCCCTCCACTGCCTTGTCTATCACTTCCTCTCTGAAGAAGCCTGCCCCGACACAATACCCACTCCTGTCTCTCCCTATGTGAAATCTAAGCAGCCTTTCCTCTCAATCTGCTGCCCTCCTCGGAAAGAGCCCTTGCTGCCTGCTTTAACAAATCCCCTTCAACAAACATCCCCAAAGGGAGCAAAGAACAGTGCAGGTATTTTATCCTGTAATCTAGTCTGTTCTGAAGGAATATTTGATGCACACACAGTTTGTATAGGTCAGGAAAAATTCTGGTAGACTTCGAATGAGGGGAAGAAACACTCCTAGGTACCTATCTCCAGAGCATACTTTTAGAGACTAAGCTGTTTTATATACTCTTAAGTTGCTGACATTCTTGGCCACAACAATGCAGATGAATTATATGTAAATGATTAATGCCCTGTGACTGTTGACTAATTTTGCAATTATTTGTACACTCATTTCAGTATTCTTTACCTATATGTGTATTTCTTTGAATTACCTACTGAAATGGTTATCTTCCTGATTCTTTTATATATTTGAAGATTTAAATAAACATTTATTTTCATGTATGTATGCATGCATGCATGTGTGTATGTACGTATGTGGGTATGTACGTATACATGCACAGGCTATGTGGCACACATGCAGGTCAGATGGCAGCTTGCGGAGTGGCTTCTCCTCCTACCACGTGAGTAGTCTTGGGGATGGGACTCAACAGCTCGGCAGGGTTGGCAGCTCTACCGATCCGTACTTACACTGACAGTGTGCAAGTTTCTACTGATGCACTGTGTTCACAGTCGCTATTTTAATTTGTGCCAATTTATAGGTATAAAATGGTATTTCATTTGTTTGACTCAATGTTTTATCCATTTTGCCTCGTTACTGCCTTGTATAGACAATATAAGGCATTATAAGAGACAATAATAGGCATTATATTGGCTAGTTTTAAGTCAACTTGGCACAAGCTAGAGTCATTTGAGAGGAGAGAGCCTCAATTGAGAAAATGCCTCCATAAGATCTGGTGTAAGCAGATTTGTAGGACATTTTCTTAATCAGTGATTGATGTGGGAGGGTCTAGCCCCCCTGGGCTGGTGAGTGCTATGAAAGCAGGCTGAGCAAGACAAAAGGAGCAAGTCAGTAAGTAGCGCTCTTCCACGGATTCTGCATCAGTCTGACTTCCTTTGATGAAGGACTGTGACGTGGAAGTGTAAGCCAAATAAACCCCTTCCTCCCTAAGTTGTTTTGGTTATGGTGTTTCTTCACAGCAATAATAACCCTAACTAGGACAGGGATAATTCTGTAAACAATCACATTACATAACACAGAACTTGAGATGGAAAGAAGCACTAATTATGTAACACAGAATTTAAGATTAAAAAAAAAAACCCCACTAGATTTATCTTCAATTTCACTTGTTTTAAGTGATTACATATAAAAGCAAGTTGTGTGTGTGTGTGTGTGTATTTTTCTTTCTTTCTTTCTTTCTTTCTTTCTTTCTCTCTCTCTCTCTCTCTCTCTCTCTCTCTCTCTCTCTCTCTTTCTTTCTTTCTTTTTTTTTTTTTTTTGAGTCAGGTTTTCACTCACTAGCCCTGGCTGGCCTGGAGCTCACTGTGTGCATTCTAGGCTGGCCTCAGATTCATAAGGATCCGACTGCCTCTGCCTTCCAAGTGCTGGGATTAAAGGTTCAGCTATAAAAGCAGTTTTAAGAAACTTGACAATAGTCTGTTACATTTTCTTGAAGGTTTAAAATGTTCTGAAACAGCGACACCAGAATAAATGTTTAGATGTTCCCGAGGCTGTACAGAGTTGAATGTTAGGTGCTGCTTCCCGGGAAAGTCTAGCTCCTTACAGCGCGACGCTACTTCTAAAGCGGAGTACTGTTTTTTTCAACTCAAAAGCTCTGTGGCCGGCAGACTACAATGTTTATTTTATAATTGCTTGCTGAACTACGATAGTCTGTTTCCAGATGGTGCCCTTCCTTCAACCTGCACACAATCTCTCCTTGTTCAGAGCTATTCAACCTCCCGCAGCTCCAGCCCCCCCTCCCCACTTAGGGCTACAGAGGAAATCCTAAGGAGGAGATTTCCACCCCCTCCCCAGGCTCCATCCGTCTTCTAATGACGTAATACGTGGGCTGAACTTGAGTCTACCGAGGAGGAGAGGGAATCACTCTTGGAGTACTGTGCTGCGGACAGTTTGTCAGCTGCGGCTGGTTACAGCCCTTCTCCATGAAGCAGACAGCACAGCCACAATGCATTCGCTGCTGGAGTAGAGAAAGTCCGCAGACAGCCCCAAATTCCATAGGTGGCCTGTCAAACTCAGTCGACAGTGCTATAAAAACAAGTTCCTTACTGCTTGGACTCAACGGTCAGAAACAAAAATGCAGTTGCCCCTGAAGTCAGAGACGAACAGACTTCTACACTGATCTTTTAGAGAGCAGGGAAGGACGAAGTTTCTGGATTGATTTTTCAACAGACACAAAAGGTACTTTAATGTTTCTCTTATATTTACTCAAAATTCTGTCAAATGCGTAATTTTCCTTTGTACTAGAAATTAAGAGACCTACCAAAGAGTTTTAGCAGATGCTACTGATTGAATCTGAAGGTTTTGTTTTGTGTCTTTCTGTAAAAACTAGTCATGAAGTTCTTCAGGATGATTAATGTATTACTTGAAGTTCAAGCTAGAGTGACTCGACTATCCACACATGCTGGGTTTCTGAAAATAACGCTCTAGTGACACTGGAGAGGTGACAGTCACTCACTCGATGCCTAAGCTCTTACGGCACAGCAGTCAACAACAAAGGATGTAAACCACAGAGAACCATTGTGCGCGTGCCGAGTTTCTCCTCTGGGCGATGGGGTGCGTGTGCGTGTGCATGTGCGTGCGCATGTGTAAAGATGTATATCAACTATTGGGACTCTCAAAGTGTGGCTACAAAACAAAGCTAAGAACCGGTTAGCTGAATGTTTCCAACAAAACTCAATTACAACAGAACAAAACTTTTAGGAGACTAAGTTAATCTATGGTATTTCTTGTTACAATTAATCATTTTAAAGAGTTTCCTAAATTTACCTACAATGGAAATTTTCATTTTGGATTAAAACTGCTTCTAACTGGAATTAGTTGCAAAAGTAATTATTGATACAAACAAACAATGAAACCTAAGGTCAGGACTGAGAAGTATTAGGGTCACAAGGATTAACAATAAGAATTCAGAAGATTTAACTACTGAAAAGCAATGGAAAGGTCAATAGTCTGTTTTAACTAGACCTAAGACGTAGGTGTCCTTCAATATTCTATTGGGAGCTCTGTTAATCCTGAGAATTATGAAATTACTGCTTACCAAAAGCAAGCTTTAACACCAAAGACAGCCAAGTTTGTTACGATGAGAGATTCCTGGACCTTTAATCTTTAGCGGTAAGAATTTTTAACAAATAATGATAATGTTCAGCTCTACTTTTTCCAACTTTACTTCAACATTAAAACTCTCAATTCTGAGAGTTCTGTTAAATACATATTTTACAGGAGCGTCTGATAAAATTTCCAAGTCATACACAATTTTGAAACACTATCATCTCTGTTACTGCTTGCCAAGATAAAAGCAGGACTTCATTCAACATCAGGTCTTCCAATGCCTTAGGTAGGCATTTAGGTAGGGTGTGTGTGTGTGTGTGTGTGTGTGTGTGTGTGTGTGTGTGTGTGTGTGTGTGTGTGTGTGTGTGTCTGCGCGCACAAATCACAGGTAATGATTTGTCTGTTTGGGGTCCATTTCTAGGGCTTTCTCAGGTTAGTTCCTCAAACACATCTGACAACCGGGAAAGTCTTCACCTCCCTGGTTAGTACTTCTTACAGCTAACCTCAGATCTCAGGCACAGCTAAAGGAAGTGATCCAGGCATTTATTTCTTATTACAGCTGGCAATACAGCAACCACGAAGAGAAATACAACTAAGAAAATGAATACAACTGCACAGATTTTTTTTTCTTTCTTTCTAAAAACCACTACAGGCAAAGGCGCAGATTTACGCTTCAGTGTGCTCTAACTAATTTATAACATTCTTTTGGGACCTAGGAAAAACTTAACATAAATAGAAAGGTTTTACGAGGTAATGCAGATTTATGGATCTTTCACTTTTAAAACTGAACATATGGGGGAAACATTATATAAGAGAATATTTTTAGAAAATGTAATAGTAAACAAGTTTTAAAAATCAGTTCTTTGCTCATGACGTATCTAGTCTACTCCTTAAGAATGGGCCTAACTCTGCTTTAAGGGACAATGAGATCATCACTGCTGTAAAAAGGAAGCATAAAACAAACACCATAACCATAATGAGCTTTTAATTGCCACTTTTTTTTTAATCATCTTAAGACTGATTTTCTGAATCATAGTGATGCAAGGCAGATAATTGACCAAAACACCAAAAATCCTCATGTTTAAATTTAAAATTTCCTTGTCTCAGTAGCTTATTTCATTCTAGAAAGTATTTAAATATTTTTGAGTCAAGAGTTTCTTTTCTATTATTAAAATGATAAAAGGAGATTTAGGAAAAGGGGTATATCTCTGATGAGAGGCTAATGGCTTCTATTTATTTTTATTGTTCCCTGTTTGTTTGTTTGCTTTTTTAAATAAAGTTACATTTCGATTCCAAGAATTTCCTGTAAATCTAACTCCAAATCTGCCATCAGTTTTCGTATAGGTAACTCTTGGAGCGTAAAGGATGCTCTGTGAGAAAACGATGACTCTGAATTGTATTTCCCAGCGTCAGAAGTCACAGTGCGAAGCAGGACACAGTTGTGTGCTGTGCTTCTGCACCAGTCTGCACAGAGGACTTTGATGTAAATGTCAGGATTTCACCAAAGAACTTCTCCCCACATTCTTCTCTTCTTTGCTTATTTTCATTATCTATCCTCTTTGAACACAGCACTAAACCAAAAATACCCAAACTGAGGAGACTTGCTTTCTGAGAGCAGGTGGCAGCAGTCTTCACAGCAGCTCCAAGTCCATGTTTCACTAAGAAACCTGTGTGTGTGTGTGTGTGTGTGTGTGTGTGTGTGTGTGTGTGTGTGTGTGTGTAGTGAGTGTGTGTGTGTGTGTGTAGTGAGTGTGTGTGGTGTGTGTGTGTGTGTGGTGTGTGTGTGTGTGTGTGTGTGTGTGTGTGTGTGCGTTCTAGTGAATCACAAACACCAACTGGCAGAGTGCACACAGGCAGAGGAATGTCAGTGACAAAGTGTGGGTGTAAAAACAATGACAGCGATGGCACAGGATGACCCGCACGGGCTTTGTACAAAAAGGAACAGGACGGGGAAAGCCACAAGCCACACCCGCCAAGGTGCCTTTTGTTACGACAGACACGACAGTGCAGGTCTAGTGTTTGAATCCCACCCGAGTGTTTTCTTCTCCGGGACTTCTCCGTAAGTGAGACACTGCTTTTAGTTTCCTGACAGAGAGCAGTTTGGAGAGCAGAGCCATATGATGGCGTGGTTAATAAAAGCATCAACTCTAGTGTCTTTTGCCTGGGTGCGAATTCTGGCTCTACCTCGAGACAGGGTTTCTCTGTGTAGCCCTGACTGTCCTGGAACTCTGTAGACCAGGCTGGCCTTGAACTCAGAGATCCACCTGCCTCTGCCTCCTGAGTGCTGAGATTAAAGGCGTGGTCACTACCACCAGCTTGGCTCTACCTTTTAACAGCTGTGTGACCAGTGATAATGGGCACTCTGGGGTGCCAGTTCATGTGAAAAGGAGTATCAGAATCATCTGCCTCACTGGGTTGTGACTACACTGGTTTGGTAAGGGGCTAAAGACAGTGGTCTCTCCCTAAGAGCACCCACCAGGGACCCAGGGTGTCACTGCTGGGCTGTCAGTCCTGTGTGCACCACGTGGGGTCTAACCTCTTCAAGAAGCAAGGGCTCAGGCAGAGGAGCAGGTAAGAAAAGCTCCCAGAGTGCCCACAGCTAGCCGTACCAACAGCAGACAGCATCAAGCTGCTATGCGTCCGGCTTGCTCACGAACCTGATCACATGAATACACTTCCTCACTCCACTGCACTGCTCGGCTGGGATTCACTAAGAGAAAGGGAGAGCTCTGGGCTCTGCAAAGAGTTACGGTGTTGGACTCTAAAGAACAGGTACTTCTCCTCGGCCACAGCCAACAGGACACAGTCCAAGCACACATTCTGACTTAAGTCTTGCCGCCACTGATACTGACTGAGGGCCAGGGAACCCAAGATCTAGACCTGGTTCTAATATTAGTGTCTCTGTCCTCCCACACACCATGAGCACAAAAAGGTTCTTTTGCACAATAGCCAATTTGGTAATGCTGTTGAAAATTAGGATTTTTTTTTTTTTTACCTAAATACAACCCACTAGACTTTCCTAACAGAAGACACCCGGGGATCGCCTGTAGGCGTGGAGCGCATGCGTGCCTGCAGTGCAGGGAACACAGTTGCCCACGAGGACTGTGAGCATCCTGTCATTCTTAAGCCTGTCTCCAGTCTCAAAAGCAGATGCTGCCAAAACACGTCATGGCAAAACTGTTTGACTTGGTAGGTTCAAAAAAAGTCATGGTGTTTAGTGAAGACCAACTTAACTGGTCTTATACGATATCATTCTACTCTGCAACACTGACCAGTAAGACTACCTAGACTGCAGTACTAACCAAGCAATGCCTTAACTACTATCTTAGACACATTATGTACTGTTTTCGGTCTTTGGAGAGTGAGCTTTCTAAAGGAAGGTACTTTTTTGGTCTTAAAAGCTCTCATAGCACCTTGAAGTGTGCCTTTCACAGGATGGGCACTGATCAAATCTATTTAATGAGCTTGGGACAAAAAAATGCAATATAAGGTGGCAGCTGCAAGAGCTGCGGATCTAATCTTTAAACAAGTATCAAAATTCTAACTTAATAATGAACTTAAGAATTCAAGTCAAATCTAATTTACTAGTCCTGACCCCTCAGTGTTCCTGTACATGCTGCGGTGGGCAGAGTGAGAACTGTCCCCCACGGGCTCACGTACTTAGACACTTGGCCCAGTGGGTGGCGCTGTTGGGGGAGGTTTAGGAGGTGTCCTTGTTGGAGATTTCCCTCCTCATGGACTCCTGCCACCACGCCTCCCCGTCATGAGAGATTCTCATCTCTCTGGAGGGGTAAACCAGAATACTTTGGTTCTCCCATACGTAGATTTTGGTCATGGTGTAATATCATAACAACAAAAAAGTAACTAACACAGAAATTTAAAAAAATATTACTGATCTAAGAATGATTAGCTTAAATTCACTGTAGAAAGCAACAGGCTTCACAATATTTTTGTTCAAGTGTATCATGTATTTTGACCATATTCATACACCAATATCTCTCCTTGTCCTTTCCTCAAGTAAGTTCCTATTTTCCTAATTCCATATTTTCAAGTCAGGTGTGAGTATCATGTATGTCTATAAAGAATCTAGGTTCCATATATTTGCTTTTTAGAGTCTGGCCTATTTTCCTTAGTAAGAAGACTCCAATTCCATCTATTTTTCTGCAAACGACTTGATTTTGTTCTTTATGGTTGAACCATTGTGCATATATACCACATTTTCTTCATCCATTCTTCTCTTGATGGATACCTAGGCTGATTCCATCACTCAGCTCTGTGAGCAAACACCTCTGAAGTATGTTGACGTAAGTGTCCTTCGGATAGATTTCCAGGAGTGAAACAGCCCAAGCATAGGGCAGTTCTAGTTCTTGCTTTTCTTTCTGTTACTGTGTTTTTCGAGACAAGGTCTCTCTGTATAGCCTTGGTTGTCCTGGAACTAGCTCTCTAGACCAGGCTGGCTTCGAACTCAGAGACCAGCCTGCCTCTACCTCCAGAGTGCTGGGATTAAAGGCGTGTGTCACCAATACCTGGCTTGGCAGTTCTACTTCCTGTTTGAGGACCCTCTACATTGATTCCCACAGTGGCCTTACTAGTTTATATCCCCACTACTTGTGGATAAAGGGCCTCCACCCTCACCCTTGCCAGCATCTGTTAGGTTTTTAATAATAGCCATTTTAGCAGGGATAAGATGAAATCTCAATGTGATTTTGATCTGCATGTAAATTGACATTAATTCTTTCTACGTTTTCTCCTCACTCAATTGCTTTCCAAAAGACGCTGTGGTACAACTTCATTTCAAAATGAAGGCTTTTGTTTGGACCCTAGGTGTGCTGCTCTTTCTACTGGGCACTGGTCATTGCAAAGGAGGACAGTTCAAAGTGAAAAAAGTAACCCAAAGGAGGTATCCCCGAGCCACAGATGGTAAGGAGGAAGCAAAGAAATGTTCCTATACATTCTTGGTCCCTGAACAAAAAATAACAGGGCCCATCTGTGTCAACACCAAAGGTCAAGATACAGGCACTATTAAAGACATGGTCACCAGGATGGACCTTGAGAACCTCAAGGATGTGCTCTCCAGGCAGAAACGCGAGATTGACGTTCTGCAACTGGTGGTGGATGTAGACGGGAACATTGTGAACGAGGTGAAGCTGCTGAGAAAGGAAAGCCGCAACATGAACTCTCGAGTCACCCAACTCTATATGCAACTACTACACGAGATTATCCGGAAAAGAGATAACTCACTCGAGCTTTCTCAGCTGGAAAACAAAATCCTCAATGTCACCACGGAAATGCTGAAGATGGCGACAAGGTACAGGGAACTAGAGGTGAAGTATGCATCCCTGACTGACCTCGTCAATAACCAGTCTGTGATGATCACGGTGTTGGAAGAACAGTGCTTGAGGATATTCTCCCGACAAGACACCCACGTGTCTCCCCCTCTTGTCCAGGTTGTGCCCCGACACATTCCTAACAGCCCCCAGTACACACCGGGTCTGCTGGGAGGCAATGAGATACAGAGGGATCCAGGCTATCCCAGAGACTTAATGCCACCACCGGACCTGGCAACAGCTCCCACCAAAAGTCCTTTCAAGATTCCAGCAGTAACTTTCATCAATGAAGGTGAGTTAGCTCTTACTGGTCAATGGAAGAAAGGAGTTAGCATGCTATACAATTCAGGCAACAATACTCTTAATAAGCCTTTGTTCTTGTGTGGGGATGTCATTACACACGTCCAATTAAAATTTCAATTTTAAAAGGTAGTAGTAGGATTTGATATACAATCTCTCTCTTCTCCCTGCTCTAAGTTTCTAGGTGCTTATATAAAGTTTGGGTTTTTTCCCTGTGAGACAGCACTCTTCCATCCACACTCTTATGACGGAGGCTGCTGTCAGTGAGAGGGATGACCACTGACAGACACACTATGAAGACTCGCTCTGCACCCTGAGCCTGCAGCCCCAGCTCCACCTCCTCCCCACCCTTCAGAATCCTTTCTGCTTCCTCTTGCCCGCATCCTCTTCAAAAAGAACACTTACAATTTTGCTCTCCTTCTCCAGCCTGCGCAGACTCAAGAGTCTGATCCCTAACACTGCTCTGTGACTAATCAGATCCTGGGCTCCTGTTCTTTCCAACTTCAAAACATCTATACATAACCGAGCTCTGTTACCTCAGGAGAAAGAGCGGTTCTATTTTCCAAGGCTGATGTTTTGTCAACGTTAAAAATTCCTACACTGATACTGAGAGCTCGGCCTCAATGTCTGAATTCCTCTTCTCACTTTCTGAGTCCGGACTCTGGGGGGACCAGTAAACAAGCAGACTCCTTTGTCTCACTTAGTACGTTCACATGTGCATCCATTTTCCCATGAGCCGTCTCCTGAACCTTTTATAAGATGACTTCTTCCTTATGGTGGAGGGAAAACTCAGACGCCCGGAAGGAAAACAGTAGCCATTTACTAACTGAAAAGGCAGGAGATAGGAAGGGCTCCAGAGAAACAGCACAAGGTGGCTGTCTGCAGCAGTGGGGACCTCTGCTTCAGCCTTAAGAGTCACACTGTCACATTAGAGTCTTCTAACTTCCCTGGTCTTCCACTGACATCTTCTTTGTTCACAATGTGAACGAGCTGTCTTCAAGACACTGTATTTTAGAGGTCCCCCACATCTCAAGATATCAAAGATCACCTGGGCTTTTGGTTTAAGAGACGCTGGCCGCCTGCATTAGGACAGTCTATTACTTCCTATGCCAAGGCTTCCTCTACTGAAATATGGGTGATCAAGGTTTACATCAAGGCTTTAAAGACTAATGCTATGCCTTCCAAGACTCAGACAGACATTACTAAACGGCTCTTTCTCCGAGTCCTGGGCTATTTCTTGAATCTGTCTTCTACTCCACACTACAATGTAATTACTGAGATTTGTTTGTCTCCCTGCTGGACCAAGTTTGGCATGTCATCTTGTAGAACTGTATTTGAGGAATGAATAAGTAAGCCCCCAAATAATTATTTTGTCAAACTTCCACGGGCCTCAAGTTATTGTTTATTTCCACAAATACCTCTACTGTCTGTGTTGCATACATTTCTTGAATTATATTACCTTTACAAGAACCCACAGCACATCTAAGAGAAATGCGTTTGTTGCTCAAATTGCTAAATAGTCTTTTAATAAAAACCCCAGAGAGACAAAGGAACAAGCCACTGCCATGTCTTACCTCTAGGATGCCTCAGCCTGAAAAGGCTTTCAGTTCCCATGTATTCACGCCTTATATACCTTTCTCCACCCAGCTGTATTACTTCCTTTTTAGTGCTGGGATTAAAGGCGTATGGCTTCCCAAATACTGGGATTAAAGGTGTGTGCCACCACTGCCTGGCTCTGTTTCTCTCGTAGACTGAGTCAATCTCATGTAGTCCAGGGTGGCTTTGAACTCACAGAGATCCAAACAGATCTTTGCCTCCTGTCTGCTTGGATTAAAGGTATACACCACCACTGCTTGGTCTTATGTTTATTCTAGTGGCTGTTCTGTTCTCTGATCTTCAGACAAATTTTATTAGGGTACACAATATATCACCACATGCATTCTAAAATATAAGCTCCTTTCTGGCAGATGGATACTATGTCTCAATTGCTGGTGCTAAAACATTGGATGATTTGATAACACAGAGCCTCTTAAAGTGGTTAATCTAAGGGTCTTCATGAAAACAAGTGTTAAGAGCAGCAACCATCAGGGTATCATTAAATTAGGTAAATGATGATCATTAATTAGTAACCCATGCCCCTTAATTTTCAAAAACATGTACAAAATTATCCACTGGACTTAGAAAAGAAAAAACATTCATCTTTCCTATCCTTTTCAAAACAAGTTTTATGAAGCTTTTAAAGTATATGATTTATCAGTACAGTAGTTCATATGTTATTTGTAGAAAGATAACTGAGGTGTATTTTATCAAGCTATGGGAGGTACAATTATAGAAGTTTGGAAACAACTGCTGTCGAGTTTTCTAAGTAGATCCTGAAATTTAAGTCAATGGCATCATCAATTTTAGAAGAAATGAAGATGTGTATATTTATTTATTTATATAACAAGCCAAGAAAATGCTTTACAAAATGAAAGCATCATTTTGTAGGCTTTTCATACACAGAACTTCAGTACAAGAAAACTCATGGAATTAAATCCATGCCAGGGATCTGACATGCTCAATCCCTAATGTGTGGTTCATGTTCACAAAAACAATGGTGTACCTAGCAGTCCTAAGAAATCAGTCTTTAATGTAAAAATTAAAGCACAGAGATAACCTTTTCACTATTAGTTTCAGTAAACATTACTTCTGTTTTACTATATAAACAAAGTTATGAATACACTCAGCTATATTATAACAAGTGCCACTTCCCTCATTCCCGATCTTGGGTAAGTGACTTGGCCTGTTTTATATGCCTTGAGTAACACTAGTGCTGAATGGACTAGATGCCTGTCATGTGCCTTACAGTTCTAATAGCCTCATTCTTAACAAATATACATTATTACAAGCAACAGTTACTAAGGCTACTATTTTATCTCTTTATATAATATGATAAAATTATTTTTACAACTCTAGAGAAAAGTGTTTAATACTGTTTGGACAGTTATACAAAATTATTAACAACAGACGGCTATTATGCTCACACATGTTCTGGCTCCAAGAGAATCATTACTATACTATACATGTAGGGAGTTATGCTGGAGTCTCTACATGCACAGTGCAAGAGACACAAAAGCCTGTACTACTTAAAGGGCATTCATTCAGCTACAAAATGACAAAGACTGTGACTCCACTTACATGAGGAACTCAAAGAGTCAAACTCACCACACAAAATCTTTTCTGCTTTGAGAAAAATTAAAATGTGTATCATAGGAGATGAATGAAGCCTATTTCAAGATTACTGCATGCAAGAAAAGGGTTAATACAAGTTTGATTTTAGAGGAATGGCTATACCCTTTGAAATTATTTGAAGATATATAGCCTTCCTGTCCATACCCTTTGAAGGTATACAGTCTTCCTGTCTATACCCTTTGAAGGTATAAGTTTTCTTGTCCCTACCCTTTGAAGGTATACAGTTTTCTTGTCTACACCCTTTGAAGGTATACAGTTTTCCTGTCTATACCCTTTGAAGGTATACAGTTTTCCTGTCCCTACCCTTTGAAGGTATACAGTTTTCTTGTCTATACCCTTTGAAGGTATACAGTTTTCCTGTCTATACCCTTTGAAGGTATACAGTTTTCCTGTCTATACCCTTTGAAGGTATACAGTTTTCTTGTCTATACCCTTTGAAGGTATACAGTTTTCCTGTCTATACCCTTTGAAGGTATACAGTTTTCCTGTCCATACCCTTTGAAGGTATATAGTCTTCCTGTCTATAACCTTTGAAGCCCTAAATTTCTGAATCAGGGTAAATTTGTTTGATAATATGCAAAGCATTAAGTTAATTTGGATTTTCAAAAAATAAAACTGATAATTTTCTACTAGTAGTTTTAAGAATTTTTATTAGTGTTAAATATGATCCAGAAAAAGAAGTTAATTTCTTTAAAAACTATCATCTAATTCTAGAACAACAATTTTAAAAGGCATGTAAAGCAACAAGGAGAAAATGTTTCTGTCAAGATCAACAGTACACAATGGGCTAACAGTGTATTTATAAAAAGCAAGCACTGAATTCTGACATTTACTGTCTTTACTAAGGAGGAGCAAAAGCACTGCTTATCTTATCCTTGTCTTCCACAAAGTAATCAGCGCTCCCATTTCCTGAGGTTTCTATCAATTAAGCCAAACAGATACTTAAACTGTAAACACAAGGTTCACTGTCAAAAACAGGTTGGATTAGTAAAGTTGAAGGGAAATTTAAATTTGCATGTATTGGAAGTTTTATCAAATGGAAACTGGATTCAGACAACCTAGAATTCTTCAATTTGTTTAAACATTTAAGCACCTTTTAAGCAGCAGAAAAAAAAAAATCTATCCATCTTTAAGTTGCCTAGAAATCTGAAATGTTTGAGTGCTGGCAGTAAGGTTTCCATGGCCAAGTTGAGTCCCAAGTCTGACACAGTGCAGAACCCTCCTGTCCCGGCAGAAGTCAGAGGCTACTCAGCCTGGCATTTGTCACCATCCCACACTGTGACATTTCTAAATATTTTACAACAACTTACATTAATCAAAAGGGCCACTTTTAAGTATATGTTTGTAACAGAATGTGAACGGTCACACTGCACTCAAGCGAGCATGCTGTAAACACTGAGAGGCGAAGTTGGAGAAGCAGCAGGAACCGGAAGGGAACCTGGAACCTGCTTAGACAGGAACAGTATCTAAGTGCACTGCCCACAAAGCACCCCGTGTCAGTAAAAGAAATACTACCAGGCCTTAAATAAGAATTTAAAATATAATAAAATACACTCCTAGACACCCTAACTTCCCTAAAAGGCACAATTCAGGAACAATATGTGACTAACTCTAGAAGTTCCACCATGACTGGACTTTTCAAGTAAAACGATCAAGCACATGACTGAGCCAAGTCTCTGGCCCACCTGACAGGCTGTAAACAGCATCCTGTCATCTATATTTCAGACACACAAACCTCTAAGAGCTGTGTAAGAGTAAACACACTTTGGCATGTTGTCTGCATGTGGCTTAGTGAGGCCACCAAAGTCCCAATGAGCCCAACTTTCATTTCTTCGGCTTGGCGGAGACACAGGAAGACAACACACTCCTGCTCAACGTCAGCTGTCACTTCACATCCTTACAACACGTTCTGCCTGAAACGTCATCACACGCTCACCACACTGCAGGGAACTAACCTTTCCTTACCACTTCATCCCAAGCTCACCACACTGCAGGGAACTAACCTTTCCTTACCATTGTCTCTCACCTCCCACTTAACCACAAGGTTGTTTAGTTATCTCTGGACCTAGAAATAGTCTAGCCTGTACTAGATTCAGAAAAGACCATTCTTTTAAATTAAAAACTTTTTTTCATTTGTGTGCATGTGGCCAAAGGTTGACACTGGGCGTCCTCTTTGACTGATGTACACCTTTCTGAGATAAGGTCTTCCATTACATTTGTAGTTCACTGATTTGGTTAGACTGGCTGGCCAATGAGCTAAAGGATCTTCCTGTCTCTGACCTCCAAGCCAGCGCTGGGATTACAGACATGCCCAGCTTTTATGGGAACACTGGGGATTTGGATCCCCGAAAACTCAGGTTTTCGGACAGGAAGAAGTTACAGACTAAAGCTTCCCTCCATCCTCCAGAAAAGACACTTCTTAAAACAAATATAAAATCGATGAAATTCTGAAAATGACTACCATCAGAAATGATGTGGTACAAATATAGGAGAGTCCCCAAATGGGCTCAAACCATGGATACCCAGCCAAAGATAAACCCCTGTCTATGAATAAACAAATACATTACCATGTGTCATGCAGTCTAATCAAAGCATGGGGCTGGGAGTCCTCACTTTTCCTTACACTTCTCTCCCTGATTGGAAATTAAAGTTTTCATTCTATCTGAAATGTAATTCTTCTTCTCCGGCCTGACTACAACATACGCTCCTGTATCATGCAATTGTTCCTCTTTTCAACTTTTGTTTTTATCTTGGTGCATTGGTGTTTTGCTTGTATGTATGTGTGAGGCTGCCAGATCTCCTGGAACTGGAGTTACAGACAGTTTTGAGCTGCCATGTGGGTGCTGGGAATTAAACCTGGGTCCTATGGAAGAGCAGTCAGTGCTCTTAACCACTAAGCAATCTCACTAGCCCGAGAAATTGTTATGTGATTTAGGAAGAGAAAAAGTAACATCAGTATTCGTGGATTTTCCACAAGCGTAGCAGTGCTTTGCACCACATGTAATTCAGCAGAATGCAGAGTATGTGTATGGCTAAAATCAGGTGTTATTTTTAGTTTATGAATTTTTATAACTTGAGGGTTTTCAGTAATGTCTTATCTCTCTGTGGTAGAAATGACATTCAATATGTCTTCATGAGCATGTATGAATTAATAAATAAAGTACTGAAGTAATTTAGGACGTTACTTCTGCATGTGAGGATCAGAACGAAGAGAAAAAGGGACTACTGACAGGTACTCTGACGATAGTTCAGTTAAGCACTGAGCTAACAATGGCTTTGAGGAGAGGGCAGCACACTGCGTACATTCCAACTCCAGCCCTGCAGGCTGAGGCAGGAGGATCTGGAAATCAAGGCCTGTCTCAAAAAAGGGAAGAAGGAGGGAAATGTCTGGATACTTTGACTGAGACCCCCAAATCCACTCATGACTTGAAAAGAGATGACTGAGCCAGTTATGACCACAAGGGCTGGACCTCCAGCACCTGGGAGATTGAGACAGGATGACTGTGGTTTAAGAGAAGCTTGCACCACACCACCACTCCCAGGCCCACCTGGGTTACATGGTGAAATCCCACGTCAAGATAAAAAACAAACGACTTCGGCAAACTAGGGAGGCAAAGAACAAAAATTAAAAAAAAAAATAAAAAATTAAAGCAATTGTCTCTGAGGCCTTCATTAACAGATGCAAAGATGAGAAAATCCCAGAAAAGAAAAAAGAAGCCAATGAAACTTTGAGAGTAAAAAAAAAAAAGAAGAAGAAAAGCAATACCTAATGTTATTTTAAAACATATTTACTTTTACGTTTAAACATTGTGAACGTTTTTTTCCAGGTTATCTTATTTTTACTAGTAATCTGTGGTATAGATACTGACAAAAAAAATTGTAAGTTATATATGAACTACAAAAATATGGAGTAAAGAATCTGGCGCTCTCATTTTTTGCCTATAGCTTTCCATTTCCTTTTATTTAAAGTGAACAGACTGGTTCATTTACTAACAAACTTGACTGACGAACAGTTACAACAGAAGAAGTGAAGTTCATACAACACATGCGTCTCCACCCTCACGGGCAACCCAGAAGGAAGAGCTCACACTCCCCAGGAGCCCCTCCAATGACAGAAAAGCTGCAGTATTTACATAATAAAATGAACTTATCTTAGTAAGATCCAATGGGGCAACACTATGTTCTTAGCACAATGTATGTAACACATTTCTCAAAATTCCAGTAATCCTATTATAATTATAGAACAGAAATTCTTTTAAGAACTTTGACTATTTTCAGATATTTAAAAATTATGCCAGAATTTAAAAGTATTTAGTAAAAAAAAAAAAAAAAACACCGACAAATGGATTTAAAACTTTCTCTTATTCAACTGTATCTTCATTTTAGCATAAGTGTTTTCTTCTGAGTCATAATTTGTGCATGCTTAAAATGAAAGGCCCGAAACACTGGTGTAGGATGGAACTCAAGGATGTTCAGCAGAACTAGAGGGTGTTTTCTCCAGATCCCACAATGTACAAATCAGATTCCAAATGACTTAACATCATGGTTTTGTCATTTTTAAAAGCTGAAATCTTACTGGCTAAAGATACAATGTCTAGGAGGCAAGAGCCCACGTGAGCAACCTTGACAACCTGAGATCAGTTCCCAGGACCTACATGATGGAAGGAGAGACCTTGCTCCTGCAGGCTGTCCTCTGACATGTGTGCACAGAATAAATTTAAAAATACCGAACGGCTGGTGCTATGAAAGAAAAAGACAAACATTTCCCAGCAACTCAAACATTTACCAGGGAGCACATGAGCAAGGGCTTACCACCACCTCACATGACCTTAACTAACTACTATCTGCACAACACTGAAAGCCATCACAGGGCCACTGGGCAGCTTTGGTAAGAAAATCATTTTTAGCCGTAATTCAGTATCTTAGGAAGACCCTTAAGACAGCGTCTTCACTGAAGCCACACTGGTCCAGAACTCAGTGTGTTCACCTTACACTTGTGGCCAGCATCTGGCCTTAGCCTCCTGAGTACTGGGATTAAAGGTACTGGACTCAACACCTGGCCTGACGGGTATTTTTTTATATGAAGGAAAGTGAAGATTACGTATTTTGGGAAGATTCCATTTTCTTTATTTTAGGGCTTTTTAGCATTTAATGAATGAGTGAATGAACATGACTAAGTTTCCAAAACGGAAACACAATACTTAATCCTGACAAAGCTTACTAGACTGGAGTGCTCTACACATACAAACTCTGTGTGTTCCACTGAAATAAAAGGTCAGACACTGTATAAGTCTGGCACTAGGAAAATATGTTTGGTAATACCAGTAGATCAATCCTCAGCATTTTTTAAGTATGAAAAAAAGGGTAAGGTTAGTAAGGATGATGTCATTTAGCACAGTATTAATTATAGCAAAATCAGAAAAAACTTTAATGTCCATATGAGAGAGGAAGAAAACCGAAGTACCAGTGGCTACTCTAGTGTCAGAATGAAGATCACGGCTTCAAGGAAACATCTGTCCAATACAAAAGACAACACGATGCTCTGTGTGTTTTACGAGTGCAAATTTATAAAGTACAAAGCAGAGAAGAATGGGAGATGAAACAAGTGAATGCTCTGACTAGTGGGACTGATTTCACCCCTTTAGTTTGAATACATATTTTAAATTTAGTTTCTTTAACTTTTGTAGAGCATTATGTACACAGCAGATAAAGTATGGTCATTTGTAAAGATAGACATGAAGGTAAGAATCTTAATTTAAACACTATTTTAATACTTATCTTTTACATTTCTCAAACATGACTATTTAAATTACAGGGCCATTCAAAGACTGTCAGCAAGCAAAAGAAGCTGGGCACTCAGCCAGTGGGATCTACATGATCAGACCAGAGAACAGCAATGGACCGATGCAGTTATGGTGTGAGAACAGTGTGGATCCTGGGGGCTGGACTGTCATTCAGAAAAGGACAGATGGCTCTGTCAACTTCTTCAGAAACTGGGAAAATTATAAGGTAAACGAGTGAGTTCACATCAAGGGAAGGTGGACCCAAGCAGGTCTTGCAATAGTGACCATGCTAGGCAATAAACAAGGCATGCAGTTGAAAACATAACTATCCATATGATTTTCTTTATCTAGCAAAAGGTTTATGCTCACCTCTAGTTGTACAGCTAAAATTAAAATGTGAAAATAAAATGTAAGATATCCTTTTAAATGCTCCTTTGAGTATGGATAACTTATACACACATGCACATTTTACAAAGATAACTTAATTCTACTTTAATAATTTTAAATCTATTTATTTATTTGTATGAGTGTGTTTAGCTTGCATTTATTATGTACACAATGTACAGACAGTGCCCATGGAGGTCAGAAGAGGAACTGGATCCCTTGGAACTGGAGTTCCAGGTGTCTGAGCTGCCGTGTGAGTGCTGGGAATCCAAACCACTAAGCATCTCTCCAGCACTTCAATTCCACATCTGAATGCAACTACTTGTTTGTTTATAATATTGTAGTATTTAAGCAATAACAAAGTATACAACTTTTAAAAAAATGACCCCCTTCTTGGACTATTTTTAATAACCATGCTTTAAGTTTGTATCATGACATGGGTCATAGGGAACACAATAAGATTCCTAGATTGAACCAAATCATGTGATATCAATTTGTGGAAGTAACAACTGGTATGTTGATAATTCTGATGTTCATAATGGTAATTTGTGAGTGAGATATACACATGTCTGTCATCAGTTAAGGGTACTAGACAGGGAAGAAAAGGTTTTCTAGAGCGCTGACTCCTTGTTTAAAACTGTGAAGTAACCACATGCTTACTCATTATTAGGAAAATTTGACTGCCAGTTAAGGATGAAACATTAATATATCCGGTCATAAATGATGGAAATTTCTAAACAAGTAACTGCTTCAAATGGACACACACATGCACACACACAACACCTTCCTTGCAGTTTTTTTTTTAAGACAAACTTTCAGTGTTAAGATGAAGTTTACTAAATCTATTCTGCTGCAAATCTCCAATGTCATGTCAAATGTTTATTAAAATACAGTAGCCCAATTCTTTCAGATAGTAATTTATAATTTTCAAAGGGTGAACTTTAAAGATTACTACAATACTTATTTTTTTACTTACAATAAAATAAACAATTATTTGTCTTAACACACCATCATTTTGATTGAACAATGGTCGTGATTTTATGTACTCTCTCTATACACATACTTTGAGAACTGACAACTTTGGATGAGGGTGTGATCAAGACTGAGGGAGTTCAGTCAATGTTTTTAGTAGCTATCAACACATTCTGTGGTTTTCTGCTTTTACTCTTTGTAGCATTTGAAGCTACGTAAATTAGTATTGACAGTAAGATAAAGAAGCAAAACAAAAAGACTTCCCTAAAACCACAGAAGTCAAATTACCCTGAATGAACAAAAGCCTCATTCTACTCAGGGTCTAAACTTAACTTGTAGCCGTAGTAACATTTACTATCTCTGTACTTATCTATATGCGTTCTGTTTCCGTGTTTTTTAACAGAAAGGGTTTGGAAACATTGATGGAGAGTATTGGCTTGGACTGGACAATATCTATAAGCTCAGTAATCAAGACAATTATAAGCTGCTGATTGAATTAGAAGACTGGAGTGATAAGAAGGTCTATGCAGAGTATAGTAGTTTTCGTCTGGAACCCGAAAGTGAATCTTACAGACTGCGCTTGGGAACTTACCAGGGGAATGCAGGGGATTCTATGATGTGGCATAATGGTAAACAATTCACCACACTGGACAGAGATAAAGATATGTATACAGGTAAAACAAACAAACAAGCATGGCTGTACAATTACCACCTTCTATGTATGCATTAAGAGTCAAGTTACTAAAGTGTATTATATGCTTCCAAATCTCAGAAAGGTTATTTTGGACACAGTCAAAGGGAATATTTAGGATTTCTAAGGCAACCCCAATGTTCTTCGGGAAGAACATGATCTGAGAGAACCAAGCTGCATCTGCTTGGAAACGAAACTCTGCCTAACATTCATATACTAGCTGAACCCTTATCATATGTCAGAAAATGTAGATCTGGAGATTTAGCAAGGAACTAAATTTCTGCCCTTTGGAGGTTGCCTCCAAGAGGAGCCAAAATAATTTATTAGGTGCTGCTAGATATTCTTAGAAAACTGAAACCAAGTAATGCTTCTTGGTTTCGTGTTCTTTGCTGTGATAAAACAGTGACAAAAACAGCCAAGGCGTAGGGAAAGGCTGAAGGGGTTCATTTCAGCTCACAGTTCCAAGGCACAGTTCACTGTAACAAGGAAGTCATGTGGCAAGAGCGTGAGGGAGTCAGTGACATCACACCCATAATCAGGAAACTGAGCAATCAAAGTATGCACGCTAGTGCTCAACTTGCTTTCTTCACTCTTAAGACAGTTCAGATCTCTGCCTAGGGAATGATAACCACCCACAGCAGGCAGATCTTCCTACCCCAATTACCTTAATTAAGACAATCCATGTCTTAATTAAGCATGTCCACAGGCCAAACTAACCTACACAATCCCCAATGAGACTCCCTTCCCAGGTGATGTAGATTATGTCAAGTTGGCAGTAGGGAACAGAGTATGGCGGTCATCAAACCCTTGGATGAGTGTTGTTTAAAAATGAGATTCAGATGATGACATCTCATAAGAACCTTTCCTGAACAGCTTATTAAACAGTTATTACCTCATCCAGTAGCACACTGGGCACTATTTTAACTTATTCCCTACTAGCAGAAGAAGAGAGACAGGAAGGAAAATCCACCTTTCTGCTCATAACTCATTTAATTACGAGTTAGGCTATTTTTAGATTTCAATTTTCTCTCAAGCTCTACCATCTTCCTTAGTCAATCTGTTTCTCTCTCCTTTCTCTTCGTATACTTCTTACACACAAACACTGCATTTTATTTACTCTACTAGGCAGAAAATGGAATGTGCATAAATGTAAAGTAGGCAAAAACTGAAATGAATAAGGTAGTTCCAGTGATGTGAGTGACCAAGATGAACATGACTGGAGTCAGTCAGGGGTGCGTCACTCAAATCGCTCTAAAGGAAGGAAGCACACGTTCTCGACAGCTTGCAAAGTGTCATATGCAGAAAAACTTTACTTCAGTGTCTGTATTTCTTCTGCAGGAAACTGTGCGCACTTTCATAAAGGAGGCTGGTGGTACAACGCCTGTGCACACTCGAACCTCAATGGAGTATGGTACAGAGGAGGCCATTATAGAAGCAAGCACCAAGATGGAATTTTCTGGGCTGAGTACAGAGGCGGGTCATACTCCTTGCGGGCCGTTCAGATGATGATCAAGCGTATTGACTGAAGACAGATAGTCTCCAAATAAATTACACAGAACTTCACTTTTCAGTTCCCCAAATGTAAACATTACATGCTACTTGGCACAATTTGTTTTTACAAGTCCAGTTTGTAAAATAAATTGTACTGTGACTATAAGAATGTATCTGTGAATATAGCTCCATTTTCCTTTAATATGCTACAGAAGATTATTTGTATGCAAATCTGTTATTTTAAAAATTATATTGACCGAATACAGGTAAATGTAAATATCTGCCATGATGTAAAACAAAGCTTTATTTTGAATCAAATCCAAATACATGATCAAGATACTTAATGATTTATTTAAAAAAATGTAACACTGCTCTAATGTTCAATGAAAAAATAATTTTAAGACTTCAGCCATGCAGTTCATTTTATTTATGAAAATATAGACAGGAAATTAGAGAAAGATCTCTAGTTTTGCCACTGAAAATATGTTTTTCCATTGAATAAAAATTTAAAATAAAATTTTAAATTGAATTATGTTTTTCACTTGTAATTATTTTCTACCAGTAATTTAGGACACAAAATACAATATGAATCACTTTAAAATGCATAACTAACACCCTCATTACTTAAATGGGAAATGCATAAAAACAGATTAATTTCTTGACATTCATGATATGCTACTACCAAAATCACCTGATACACATGTCATAACGACAAAAGCTGTGGGATACTGATACCACCAAACAGAACAGACAGTATACCACTTTTAATATACATCTGAATTATGATTCTAAATGTATCAATTACCACCCTGTCCCATTTATTAAACTTTACCTTAATAGAAAACACCTACCTACATGCTAGGGGTATAGCTCAGTGGTACAATGTGTGCCTGGTATTTATGAAGGCCTGAGCTTGATGCATGACAGCGGCAATAAATAAACAAACAAATAGGGTCTGCCTTTTACTTGTGAAAGAGACTGGATAGCTTTCTAAGTACCACTGTATACTTTGGTTAAAGACATTTTACTAACAGTGAGGCTACAACACAGCCTTAGAGCAAAATCCATAGGGTCTTGGCAGGTCCGCACTGAAAATTCCACTTTACAGCACCTGCCACTAGACCACAGTCCTCCTTCGTCCAATTCATCCTTCTCAATCAACACCTTTATCACTGGCCTTCTAGCAACTTCCTCCCAATAACACATTCACTTCTTACAGCTGATTAACCCTTGACTCACTCATGAAGCTAATATTTTAAAGATGTGAGATTTACGCTTAATTAAAAAGGAAATGCGACAAGAACTAAAACTGAGCAAGGCAAGCTGTCCACAGACAGAGGCGGTTTACCATGGACGGCCACTCAGACAACGCAAGCCAGAGCATCGCTTCTCCCGTATCACAGAGCAGTTTAAAACTTCCGGTCAAAGTACAGCTCAGTGCAGGCATCGGCTTTGCCATGCACCAGCACTTCACTTTACCAAACCTGACACCAGAGACAAATCCTACAGAATCTTCACAGAGTTAGAAGTGACTAAGGAGAAAGGAACATACAAACTAGCAAACGGAATGAACTCCCAAACCCTTAACGAATGAATGCATTCTACTGTCACACAGCTGGTGCAGATCTGCTCCCAGAAAGGTGGCCGGAATACTGTCTATACTGTCAGCGACACCGTGCAGACTGGGTGTGTGGGTGTGTGGGTATGTGGGTGGGTGAATGATGTCTTCAACTGGAAAATATCCGTATTTTCAAGCATGAATTTACAGTGAGTCAGGCAGTAATTTTAAAAGTAATAAAGAGGTTAGGCATAAACAGCAATAGTACAGAGAATCTTGAGGAAGAATAGGTTAGGTTACTAGTGGGAGGTCTAGGAATCATCAACGTAGGCATGGTGGCACACACCTGTAATCTTAGCATTTGGGCGGTGGGGGCAGAAGGATCAAGAATTCAAGGCTGGCCCAGGCCACCTATTGAGGTAGGCGATGTCTCAAAAAGTTAAAACAAACACACCCAAAACTAAGGCTGCCTTTCCTGCAGTAAGAATGGACTCTATAAACCTGCCTTCAAGTTAGCTTTAGACGGCAAAAGGAGTGCAGGTATTATGTGCAGGTATTATTAATAAGTAGGCTGTAGAGGCACACATCTGCAATTCTAGCATTTAGGAGGCTGAGGCAAGATAATCCTACCTTCAAGGCCAGATCCTGCCTTATAACTCCCTCTTAACTCAGAAAAGAGTTATTTGGCCTACATACAGATTGGGTTTGGACCATAAAACAAATCCAAACTATTTCTTATTGTTAAGATATGCAATGAAGTTTATCTAAGTTTTAAGTTTTGCCAGCACTCAATGGAAGGCCATCAATGTCAGGAATGCTTGGCTTCTCTGAAGAGATATTTGAAATTTGAGATTTTAGATAACTCCAAAATTAGACAAAAGATTGAAATTTTGTAATAAAAAAATAAACTCCAGGATAGACTGCAACCCTAATACAGCTTGAAATGAATTTTCATTCATGTTCACTTAACTGAGTCATGATATAAGTGGAAAAAGAAATGATTCCACTTAAAAAGCGAGGACCACCCACAAGAAAACTGAAAGATCAGTTAAAAATAAGCTCTTTCCCCAGGTTAACCGTGAGGGTAACTGTTAGCAAGCCGTGCTCCTACAGAAAGTGGCAGGATAGTTGACAAACCACCGGATCACAGATTCCATAAATATGGAGGTAATACACAACACCAATACAGTTACAGTGCGGCCATCCATAGCCAGGCAACCTGTTCTTCCTTGTGTTTGGTCCCTTTATCTGTCACACATGAATAGTTCTTACTGTTCTGTATTAAAGATGACATACGTTTTACAGGAACAAAGGATTACATGCTGGCAGTTATTAACATTATTTCTCTGTTGACGCCATGCAAAAATGCTAAAACAAATTATGGAAGTATCAACAACTGAAAATCCTACTTGTGGCCAGCATTTACTTCAGACTATCTGCTTTATTTTTTTAAAGATTAATAAGCTCTTAAAAAACCACAAGCACAAGAATGATATTAATCCAACTGATTTATGCCATAAGTCTTTGAAAGTAACCAACTCTCACAACAGAATAAAAGAACATCAGTGGAACTTTATATTTCAAAAGAATGAGGGTAAAAAGGATGCGAGGAAATGGAGAACAAGGCTGAAATACTGGTAAGGAAAGACCTACAGCTAGGTACCATCTGCTCCGAGTTCATTTTCAGAATCCAAAAGGAAAGGACTTGAATGTGTTCTACTGCTGTTTAGAATAAAATATATAATCAAAATAACAGAGCCGGCAAGGTGGCCCAGTGGCTAAAGGTACTTGCTGCCAAGCCTGATGACCTGCGTCTGTTCTCCAGAACCCACACAGTACAAGGAGAGAACTGACTCCTGCAAGCTGTCCACTAGCCTCTGTATGTCCTCCCAATAGAAATGAGTAAATATAAAAAGTTAGGAAGTAAAATTAATCCAGTGTGTATTATCTATTAAACCAAAAAATGAAAATGGAATCAAATTCTTAAGATATAAATGCCTATATTTTTCATTATCAAATATTTTTTATTTTGATATTTTCAAAATCTCCCTTAGGGATTTTGATATCCCTGTCAATGACTTTTATGTAGTATTTCACCAAAGGGAAAAGGCAAGTTTTCTTTAGTTCCTCACAGAAAGAAGTGTAGGGCAGGACTGGCAGTGTGGGCTGCTCAGTGTTAGACTGTCTAGCACTTATGAAGACCTGGGTTCAATCCCCAACACCAGGAGGGGAGACAATTAGCCATTGGTGTGTAGCTGTAATCTCGGCATGGGGACAGGGGATGAGGGAGACTGGACACAGACAGATGGCATTAACAGATAGGAAGATGGTGTAACTCAAGGCTGCTAGCATACACACCCAAGACCATGTCTTCCAAAAGCCCAAAACAACAGCAAAAGTAACTGTAAAAAGCCTGGGACCTTGCTGAAATTACTTTAATAGAAATTATTCAGAACAATAATTTTAAAAATTTTAAAACAGCAGACATTTTTAAAACCAACATCATACTGAAAACTATGTTCTGAGATCAATTCCTGGCCCAAAAAAAAAAAAAAAAGATAGTTTAAGGATTCTTTTAAACTTACGCATGCCTTAAAATTTTCATGAACTGTGATGATGGATTACAAATCTATTGTGAGAAATGATACACATCTCCTCTAACACAGGAAACGAAGCCATTTGTGAAGTATGGCTATCAACCAGATTCCTTGTTGTTAAGGCCATGTTCAGTACCATGTACCCTGGGATAGAGCTACTGCGTTCCGAGCTGTGTCTTGTAGGAGCCCTAAGTATGGTGCAGAGTCACTATAGCTGTCAGCTGAAGCACCAGAAACAAATGGTGTGTGTGTGTGTGTGCGCGCGCGCGCGAGCGCGTGCGTGCACAGGATCTACCAGGTGCCTAAGGAACTGTAAACATACTACATGAACATAGTACTATCTCACAAAAGAGATTAAAACAAAGTTTCCAGAACTGGAAGGCCCAGAAATGGATCCTTTGATTAGTTAGCTGCATCAGCAAGTATGTGTTAAATGTTTCCTTTATTTACATCCTAAAAACCTCCAAACCAAACCCAACCAGCCGAACAACAACAAAGAAACCCAAAGACACGGGCTTATACATTTGGTCAGAAGGGAATGTATTACAGAAATAAGAGAGGGTGGTTTTTTTTGGAGAGCAGGGAGTGGAGGGGAATGGAACACTGCATTGCAAAAGATCGTAAGAGCATTCTTATTCTTTTTCAAAAAAAAAAAAAACTCCCCACATGGAAACGTGATATTTCAGTTGAAATATAAAGGAGAACATGGAAAAAGCTATCTCTTGAAGACTGAGGGAATTATATCTCCATACATCAAGACAGTTACTTGATGTCTGCAAAAGGGCTGGGCAATTCACAAAAACGTCTCTCTGCTTCCCTCAGCAGCATCACGGTTCACTTAGTTTCAGTGCTCACAGTAAGCCTTTCTCAGGACATATTCTAATTCGGTCGCGCTACTGCATTTTTCCATGACGTGAGTTAAGTAGAAATGAGGTTCAGAAAGCACACATGGAGAAGTATTTACCATGTTTCATCAAATTCAATTACTTTTGAGCCATGTTCTAGTTTCCCTCTGCAGCACAGCAGAACTTCCCCGCCAATCTCGTCCACAGCCCTTCAAGAGCGCTCTGCAGGGGCAGGACAAACGGACGCTGCTAACGGGCTTCAGATCTAAAGCAACAGCTCACACACAACAACGTGTCCTTGACATTTGCCAAACTACTCCTCCCTGGACAAAGTGCATCCTTGTCTCAAGAGCTTTGACTGCACTGTCTAAGCTGACCACTTTTGACCTTGAGTGCAACCCCAGAAAACCATTCCAAGAGAGGGTGAGTGGACTGCCAAGAAAGGGGCTCCTACTTCCTCACAGTGAACCCACACTCAAGTACGGATACTTTTTGACAATATGGAAGAACTGCACTGATATATAAATCCCTAAGACCCTTTCAGAAAATCTTTACAATGAATGGTTGGCTTTAATTACTAACTTTTAATGTTTTTTAGTTTTAAAAATGCATGACGTGTGTGTGTGTGTGTGTGTGTGTGTGTGTGTGTGTGTGTGTGTGTGTGTGTGTGTACACGTGTGTGTCATGTGTGTCTGTAGAAGTCAGGATGTGGTTCTCCTTTCCACCTCGCCATGGGTTCTGGAGAGTGAACTGTCAGGACTGTGTGACAGGAATGTGTCTGCTGAGCCACTGAGAGCCCTTGATGATTATTTCAGCACTGAAAACATTACTAGTTTAGAGCATCTGTTGGGAACAGCTGTTTGGGAATTACCCTTTCTCTATGCACTACAGATCCTTTCTCTAAGAACATCTACAGACAAAATGGAGACTGGGGAGCAGTATGAAAACTGAGTATGAAAAGAACAGTGAATTGAGTGTTAGCGTTCAAACACCCTCAGCTGAGTTCTGCCCATCGAATGTACAGTATCTTATAAGAGCTTGCGGTTCTGGAAACTGGCCTATTTTCACATGAATAGAAAAGGATTTTAAAATCAAGGAAAGTTAAATTTTGAAAGCTCAAGACCTAATGAATTTCAAATGAAAATAAAATGTGAAAAAGCCAGTATAGGATGTAAATTAGCAACAAATCTTCTCAACACATTTCAGTACTAAAGCTCAGGAATGAAAAAAAAAAACAAACACGGAGCCATTTGTCTATCATGTAAACTAATAATCAGTAGTCATATGAGATTTACTTCCTGTTCTCTTAAGAAAATCAAGTATGAAGGCTGGAGAGGCGGCTCAGTGGTTAGTGTGTTTGCTGTGCTACCTGAGGATGGAAATCTGGATGCCGCATCTACGTGATGAGCTGGCATCTGAAAACGTCTGCGACTCTAGTTCCAAGGGATCTGACACCATTCTGAACACACATACCTGTATACTCAAGTAGAGTGCACGTGTACACACAAATCAACTTAAAAAAAAAAGAGGCATGCTTGAACAGATTAGGCTTACTGAAAAGGTTTGCTACTAAACCAAACTGTCAGTTCAGGAAAAGGACAATTTTTAAGCTGGAAACGAAACTGAATCATAATTACTTATGTGGCTAGTTTCATCTGTCAAGTCTACCAAGTATTTATGCCATATCTTTCTCATTCTAGAATAGATGTTCTTCACAGAACAAAGTAAGGATGAGCCACATGAGGACTTACCAACACTAAATCATATAGCTGCTGAAATATATGGTCTCAACAGAATCATTTTAAATTCTTTGCCAACTACATTTTTTTTTAGAAGCAGGCCCTGATCTATAACCCAAGGTAGCCTCTAACTCATGATCCTCCTGTGTCCACCTCCAGACTGCTGAGATTATATGTATTATCACTACAACCGACTTCCTTTGGTTTTTAATTCTTAGACACATGCATCTCATTCGCTTACACTATATGAGAAGCAGAGGAAGGGGGAGGAGATGAAATGTAGCAAACCACAGGTCTGTGCTGTGGGATGTCTTTCTGTATGCTGTGAATATGTGCTGCTATGATTGGTTAATAAAGAAGCTGCTCTGGCCTATGGTGAGTCAGGGTATAGACAGGCAGGAAATACAAGCAGACAGACAGGAAGAAAAAAGGAGAAGGGAAGAAATGCCAGCCTGCCACCCAAGGAACAACATGTTAGCAGACTGGTAAGCCACTGAACATGTGGCAAAACATGGATTAATAGAAATGGGTTAATTTAAGATATAAGAGCTAGCTAGCAAGAGGTCTGCCATAGACCATACAGTTCGTAACTAATATAAGCTTCTATGTGTTTACTTGGGTCTGAGCGGCTGCGGGACTGTGGGTGAGAGAGATCTGTCTGGACTGTGGGGAGCCGGGCAGGACTGGAGAAACCTTCAGATTACAGGTTTGTATTCAAGCCATATTAAATCCACAAGGGAGGGACAGAGTCCATTTTGGCTCAGTAAATGTTGGTGTCAGCTGAGGCACTGAAAGAAAACTGCAGGCTATAGAGCTGAGTCATGCAAATATTCTACACAAGTATATTATTACATTCAAACACAAGTAAAACAGCACTGCTGAACAACGGGGAAAGGCAGAAAGGGCAGTGCAACCAGTGCAATAAGCAAGTGTCTTCCAGCAGGATGTGATGGCGCACACCTTTAATATCAAGCAGCAGCAGATAGATCTCTGTGGGTTCCAGGCCAGCCAGAGACACATGGTGAGACCTGTCTCAACAAAACAAAGGATCTACTCAAGTGCTTACTTTGCAATGTTCAAAAGTACACAATGGGATACAGATAAGATTAGAGGTGAACTAAATAGAAGCTGAGATGGAGATCAGATCTGCAAGAGGGGGAAGAGCTCATGTAAGCACATGTTCAACTACAAGTCAACAGAAGTATCTCAAGTCAACTGATTTGATAGTTCAGTTTCAGAAAATTAAGTAGACAGACATACAGGCCCAGCCTAGAGCTGAGGTTATTAAATACTGTATGTCAAACCTGACATATAGTATAAAAAAGCAGACAGACATCTTTATATGACTACATATTTAAGAGAAAAAGCAGACAATTAAACGAGGCCCAGGAGTTTAGGGGGTGGCCAAGGGAGTCCAGGAAGACTCTCCAAGAGCAGAAGTAATTAGCACCTTAACCACAAAATTAAGATGAAGTCTGAGAAGCACACAAAAGAAAGCTATGGGACATGGCCAAGTAGGTGACGAGAGCCATCACACACTGAGTGACAGATGGCAACAACAGGGTTTCTTCTCCTCAAGTACATGGTGACAGTGAAAGGTTAGGCTCCAAGACACAGTAACATGTATAAGGAAAGGGAATCTGGGGTCATTCAAGACCAACCAGAACACACAGTGAAGATAATGGTCCTGGTATTTTCTACAAGTTAACATCTTCACATCAGAGCTTGCCTTGTCTGCTTCCGTTCCCAAGGCTTGGAGAGAAGGGGCAGTCTCCAACAGAAAACCTTCCAGATCCTACTCAATAACTTCCCTTCTTTTTCTCTGTATGCACAGAGGTTCGTGAATATATACACGACTCTGTGCACACACAAGTACATATGTGCATACACAGTTTCAACTTATGTACCAAGTTTCCTCTATGAAACAATGTAGAACAATGATCCCTGAACTAGAAATCACAGCATAATGATTCATTTGTCGTTTTTCTCATTGCTAATTAAAAAATCAACTTTTCCAAGAAGATAACAAATTATGGCATTTAATATAGAAAAGTAATTCAGTGAGAAGGCAATCATAGAATCCATAAATTTTTGAATTCGAGAGTTTAGTGGGTATAATTGGAGCAAGCTAGATAGACCCATTAGACTGTGGATATATTATAAATGAGTTCTTAGAGGACAAAGTCAGATTTCCATCTCTATGTGCTTGGTTCTCAATTTTGAAGGAGGTGGAGCAAGGATGTCACTGGACTTCAAAGGAAATAGACTGAAATCTAAGCATAGAAGATTGAAATAAACTGATTGAAAGCTCAGCATAGAAAAGCCCCATTAGAACCAAAGACCACCAATTCTCAGTCCAATGAGCCTATACAACAAAAGGCTTATTTGTGCTCTGTATGAGCACAAGGACAACAGTTTTAAAAGCTCCTTTATTCTTTCTTTTCCCAAATTACATTTCTAAATATGGGCACAGCTAAGCTACGATCTAAAAAAAAGTAGTGGCTATTAACTACACTCCATTTTAGGTTACTATGCCTTCAATAGGGTATGACTATATCTCTATTCCACCGTAGGAGTCTTAGGACAATGTTATTAGTCAAGTTTTCTCTGTGAACTAAGACTGATGTTCTCTATGACAGAAGGAAGTTTACGAAACAGCCTTTGAGTCTGCCTTTTAGTCACTAATAATGTAAAAACTTTAAAGGTGACATTGAAATATCCAAAACAAATAACACACTTGTAATTACTCTCAGAAATTTCTCTCTGTAATTCCACTATAGATAACTACTTAAAAGGTAGAGAGCAGATGGGCAGCAGGATGAGAAACAATCGCTTATCATCTAATACATTTCTACAGAGTCAAACCAACTTGTTTTGATGCACCTTGGATATGCATCATCTACAGCATTTCCTGTATCTTTATTTACATACAAATTTAAAAGGATAGCTTATTTGGGGCCTTTTAAATCTCAGACAGTCAACAAAACATTATTCATATTTTGGTGAAAAAAATCTACAATTTTATTATTTTTGGAACTTATTAATACTGTAAGATATTTTATATAAAGATCTAAGTTCTTATCAAATGTTAAAATACAAAACTGTCATGCACTAACCTTAATTTTCACAGTGAAACAATTCAATTCATTTAGGCAAACAGTAATACTGATAACTGATTGAATCCACTCCTCAGAATTCACACACACCAACTGTCTACTACATCAGGCTTGGACCAATGTCTTCAGTTAATATATAAAGCTTCACTACAAGGCATTGTTTCAGTCATTAAAACCATTACTAATATAGCTAAAACATATCATTTACTCATGGCCCATTTCTAAGTTCATGTTACACTCTATGGAAAACCTGAGGACAAAGGGCTAATTTAATATGAAAAGCATTTCAAGTAATAAGGCAAACACATCTTTACCTAATTTTTTTCAGCTTAGAATCTTACACATGCACTTTAAAAATTACTTTGCGTTTCATAAAACAAACAAACAAACAAACAAAAAAAAAAAAAACACGACAGATTCAAAAGAGCAACAGCTGGGAACGACAAACACACAGTGGCGTAACTCACCTAAATAGGGAATGCAAGGTGTCATCTTTAAGCTACTTATATAGTCTCTGAGTCTTTTGTAGTTATCTTCTTTACTCATTACATATTCTAATTTTTCAAAGGTAGTTTTGTCTTTTCGACTTAATAACTAAAAAACAAACAGAAAAGCCTAAGTTATTTACAAGTGCCATCTTACTTTAGCAAAGAACTGAATGGGAGATGTATTTACCACAAATCTGGACTTTAATTTCAAAGTGATACTTTCCTTAATTTCATTATGGTAGGAAATAAATAAAACAAAACCAGACACATGCATTAATAACTCAAAGTATTTATAAAACCACCTTTATATGCACATAAATGAACCTACTAAGTGGTAAACTATAACACAATCTTTACTACTTTATGTAATTAAGCCATTTTTATTGTTTTTTTCTAACTTAAAATAATGACATGTATACATTCAGCTCAAATGCCCAAGACTGCCTCCTCAAAAATCATTCCTTCATAATCTCTAAGAAACACTCAATTTTAAGTGATGTAAGTAACAACTTTTCTGACAAGCCCAGTTGTGGCTGGTCTTAACAATAGCTGGGAAGACTCCCACCGCCCGTAGTTTTTACTTCTGATAACAAATTTTCTTCTTGAACAGCGCTTTATCATACAGACCATTACCAAAAGACTGTTTCAAGTGGCTTGAAGAGACAGTTTTAGTACATGCCCTTTGAGATTACTACAAATAATCAAGGATGGTAAAGACAATAAGGTTAGTACCCACCATACTAAGTGAAAGCTCCTGGATGTGCTGTTCTGTTAGCATTCCAAAGACTGTGGATTAAAACCTCTGAGGTTACGATTTCCTCACAACACAGCAAGACTTGACTTTATTACATGTTAAAATACTGGCTCTTTGTACAGCATGCAAACATTTCACTTACAAAATTGTCATCTAATTCTGCTCTAAGGTAAACAAGAAAGCTTGTGTATTTTATTAGAGATGACAGAGAATGAGAGTCAGTCACAGGGTTAGCAAGTAGAAGAATGTACTAACACTCTCAGCCACCCACTTACACAGCTGTGTGCTTCTGTTTCTCAGGGTCTCAAAGACTGGTTCTGATAACAGAACATTCTGACACCTAATCCACTAGTCTTTCCTGGCCTGTAGGCAAGTCTGTGGTACATTTTCTTGATTAATGGTTGATGTGGGTGGACCCAGCTCACGGTGGGTGCGGTGAGTGTGGTGGGTGCGGTGGGATGCGGTGGGATGCAGCAGGCAGTCCTCAGTTGTTATGAAAATAAACCGGGCAAGACTATGGTAAGCAGTGTTCCTCCACGGCCTTGCTTCAGTGCCTGCCTCCACCAGGTTCCCGCCTCGGCTTCCTGCCCTGACTTCTCTGCTGTAAGATGAAATAAACTCTTTCCTCCCCAAGTTACTTCTGGTCATGGTGTTTTATCACAATAACAGAAACCCTAAGTAAGATACCAATTTATAATACTTTCCCTGTCCTATGTCAGGGATCCAAGGCAAAGATCTATTTCTGAGTTCTATTCAGTTTGATATATATCACAGTTTGATATATTCACACACATACATATATATCTGCTATTACATTGCCAAAATTATACAATAATCTTATGTGAAGGCAAAGGCTGGTGTCTTCAAACCCCACTTTCTCCTACAGGCATATTCTGCCTTCTTTTTTTGTTTGTTTGTTTGTTTGTTTGTTTTTTTGGGGTTTTTTTTTTTTGAGACAAGGTTTGGTTTCTCTGTAGTTTTGGTGCCTGTCTTGGACTAGCTCTGTAGACCAGGCTGGCCTCAAAACTCACAGAGATCCACCTGCCTCTACCTCCTGAGTGCTAGGATTACAGGCGTGAGCCACCACCACCCAGCTAATATTCTGCCTTCTTAAACCTAGCATTTTCTTAAAAATTTTATAGCTGATCTTTACCCCCATAGTATTGGCACATAAATAAATGCTAAGATAAAATTGTCTGTATTTAAGGTATACACACACACACAAACACACACACACACACACACACACACTATATGATCCTAAGCTAACAACATTTTAGATGGGTTTTCTCAGCAAATTCCAAGTATAAAATTATTACCTGTAGTTACTATGCTTGTACCTTAGATCTCAAAATTTATTCTATAAAACTAGACTTTGTATCTACCCATTGAACTACAGATATCTTCCAGTTACCCTCACCTTGAAAAATGCTCATTCTATTCTCTACATCTACAAATTCAACTTTGGATGCTACACATCTGATTCAACATTTCTGTCTCTGGCTTCGAGTCTTCAGGTTCATCTATGTGGGTGCGAACGGTCTACACCCCGGGGATGGTGAGTGACTGCTAACATGGGAAGCACAGGTAGCTCCTGAACCTTCTCATGTCAGTTCCTTTGGAAATGGACTCATATGACCTGCTGGACCACACCAGAGCTTTCAACTCCTATTCTATCTCTATCATGACTGCACCATTTCATTCCCACCACTGGTAAGCAAATTCCTTTTCATGTCTATACCCTCACCAACATTTTTGACTTCTTATCTTTTTGGTAGCAACCAGTCTAGCAGGATTTGCACTACCCTGATCATTAGGGGGGGTTAAATATCCCCCACATACCTATTGGCTATTTGCGTGCATTCTTTTGAAAAATGTCTGTACAGGTATTTTGATCATGTTTAAGCGAATTACTTTCTTGCTACTGCACTGAATGAATGTCTTGTGTATTTGGGCATTCGCCTCTTCACGGATGGAGTCTGCAGATACTTTCTCATCCACAGACCGTCCCTCACTCTGCCGACTGTCTTCTATGAGTTCTGCTTTGACAGACTGCTTTCATTTGTCTATTTTCATTTTTGTTGCCTACACTTTGGGAGTCACATTCAAACGTAACTGTGCAGACCTGTCAAGACGCTTTCCTCCTATGTCCAAACGTGCATCTCTACCCTCGTCTTCTACGCTGCAACCAGAACTGCCTCACTAAGCTCTGCTCACAGGTTTCTGAACAGGTTTACAATGCACCTCCAATTTCCCAAACTCCTCCACAAACTAATTCCACAGGCTTTCCGAACCACATCAGCAGGTACAGTTACAGCAACAATCTTGATTCTTGGGACCACCCTTAGGTACAGTTTTCTATCACTGTGACAAAGACCTGGGATAAATCTACTTACAAGGAAGAAAAGACTTAACTGTGGTCCTGTTGCTTTGGTCTGTGATGAGGTAGAACATCTTGCAGAGCACATGTGGCAAGGCCAGGCTGCTTACCTCATGGAAGTCTAGAGATACATGTGACCATGAGAGACTACCGCAGGGATGTAACTTCCTGCCACTAGAAGGTGTCACTACTTCCTAAAAGACCTCTACCACAGGATCCTTCAGGAGACACTGAAAATCTAAAACACTTTAGGTTAAGTCTGAAATGTCCCATTCATGGGCTAATTCGTTTGAACATCTGGTCTCCAGCAACTGGTACTACTTGGGGAGGTTGTGGAACCTTTGGGACATATGTCTTGGCCAGAAATAAGTTGCTGGGAGCAAGTCTTAAAGGTTAGACCTGCTTTTGGTATTGACTTAGGCTCCAAAGGAGTTCCAGCTGTCTACTACTGCAGTCAGGGAACTGTTCTGTATGGTGGACACACCCCATCTGTGATTGTGAGCCAAATTCTCTCTTAAGCTATTTCAAAATCAGATGTTGTCACAGCAACAGGAAAAGGTAACTTATTACATGTAACAACTCTATACTACTATCCAATAACCCCTCATTTTCATCTCTCTCAGTTTCTGGCTACCACTGTTCTACCATCTCTATGAGTCTGACCACTCCAGGAAGCTCAAATAAATGGATCCTATTTGTCCTTTTATGCCTCTTCACTTCACACAGTGCATCTGTAAGGCTCGTCTGTGGTATAACATGTTGCAGAGTATCCCATGTGGGGCTGAATAATAATGCACTCTTATGTGTATAGTACATCACACTTATCCGCCATTCATCTCTGTACAGACACCTGGGTTGTTTCTACTTTTTGGCTCCGATAAACATTTATGCAAAAATATGTTTATAACTCAGCTTTCAATTCTTTTGGGCATATGTCCAGAGGAGGAACTTATTGCACTGCATGGCAATTCTGCTTAATTCTTAGAGGCATTTTCATTGTTTTTAATAACTTCTTTCTTTTTAAATAATTTAAAGCTTCCCTTATAGACAAGCAAATTAATCTAAATTATCCTCCCCCCATTTCTTTTTTTTTAAAGATTTATTTATTTATTATGTACACAGAAGAGGGCACCAGACCTCATTACAGATGGTTGTGAGCCACCATGTGGGTGCTGGGAATTGAACTCAGGACCTCTGGAAGAGTAGTCAATGTTCTTAACCTCTGAGCCATCTCTCCAGCTCCCCACCCCATTTCTTATAGAAAAAAAATATCCTTTTCTGATTTGGTTATGGCAGCTAAGTGCCCTGTGTTGAACAGTAACGTGAAAGTGGCATCCTTTTCTTTCATATTGAGAGAATGTTCCTAATGTTTTACCTATTATAGGATAGTAAATGCTTTGTAACATGTCCCTTTTATCAATTAAAAACCTCAAAACAAACAAAACCCCTCAAGACTGTAGTCACTAAAACATAATACAAATGGGTATGAAACATCTGTGATCTTACACTACCCCGTAAGTTCAGATGCAATAGCCTACTCTTCCCATCTATACCCAGTGTGACTCAGGGTCGTTCACAAAACTTCCATCCTTAGCTTTCCCCATCGACCTCAGCAAATATCTTTTCCTTTCTTATTATAAACCTTTCAATTTAAGCCTGGGAGGGGCTTAGATATAATTCTTGTTCTTCAAGCTTCACAATCTCTCCAAGCTTATCACTCCATTTTCCTCCTCCAAGTCCTCAGTATATATGATGTTCTAACACTGATTCACTGTCCAGCAGACTTTGTGTGATGATGGGGGTCTATGTCTGTGCTGTCCAAACAATGGCTGCTAGCCAACATTCCTGAGCACTTGCAATGTGGTTAGTATGGCTGAGGAACTGGAGTTAGATTTAAATTTTTTTTTTTTTTTTTTTTTTTGAGACAGGGTTTCTCTGCGTAGCTTTGCGCCTTTCCTGGAACTCACTTGGCAGCCCAGGCTGGCCTTGAACTCACAGAGATCCGCCTGGCTCTGCCTCCCAAGTGCTGGGATTAAAAGCGTGCGCCACCACCGCCCGGCTTAGATTTAAAATTAATAGCTACCCACGGCTACTATATTAGACAAGAGAACACTGAGTAACAGTGTCACTGTGTGAGACAAGAGAACACTGAGTAACAGTGTCACTGTGTGAGACAGAGAACACTCTAGGTTACTGTCATTTATGGTCGACCAGTAACTTCCCCCTATATCTTTGCGATTTTAGAAGCAGGAAAAAAGAGCCCATGAACCATCACTTACTTTATCATCACTTACTTTATCATGGGTCTCACTGCTTACGTTCTCCATGTGTGGCAACACTCGCCAGTCTCTTCTCCTCACTTCTTTCCCAGTTATCCATCCCACTTCCGCCATCTTCTCCCACTGCTCTCATCTTAAAATAGCATGGCCTAGTGGACTTTCATGGTCCCTGTCATGTGTTCCTTCCTTTTCACCACCCACCTTTTCTCACCTTTGTTTGCTTGGCTTAGCTTCCTCATTGTACAATGAGACAACTCCTACATTCTCTCTTTCACCTCTCATGCTACTTACTCTAGATCACTCTAGTCCAAACATGAGTAAAAAACCTCATTTGGTTAAATATAATTCTCGACAGTATACCACACTTATACTGAGCCTGGGCCTGAAAGTATGTAATTGATGGTTGCTTTCACTTTAAATTTATGAGCAAAAATCTTTCTAAAGCTCAGCGACCTTTCATGCCTCCCAAGACATGGTGCTTTCATACTCTCCTGGATGACATGTCTGTCTTTCTTTCTTCAAACTTCCAAAAGCTTTCAAAATTCTCAACCAAAGACTTTGTTTCTAATGAATCAAAACAGTGAACTAATTCCTTTCTGTCTAACTAAAGATATACCTGAAGTAGTTATTCTTTTTCTCACCAGCTCCCCGAGTCTATTACATCATTTTTACCAGCACAAACCTTCCTGGTCACAGACCCCATCTCTAAAATCAAAAGCATTGTGCCACAAACTTTCAGTCTCCTATTCCTCTCCTGACAGTAGCCAGGTCCTCAACCTTCTACAGCAGACTTTCTCACAGGCACAGTCTACACTTACTGGCCTCGTCCTCCCTCTGCCACCACTCTCAATTCCAATCAGTTTTTCAGCCCACCACGACACCAACAAGACCCCTGCCAACATCACCACTACACCAACAAGACCCTGCCAACATCACCACTACACCAACAAGACCCCTGCCAACATCACCACTACACCAACAAGACCCTGCCAACATCACCACTACACCAACAAGACCCTGCCAACATCACCACTACACCAACAAGACCCCTGCCAACATCACCACTACACCAACAAGACCCCTGCCAACATCACCACTACACCAAAAAGACCCCTGCCAACACCACCACTACACCAACAAGACCCCTGCCAACATCACCACTACACCAACAAGACCCCTGCCAACATCACCACTACACCAACAAGACCCCTGCCAACATCACCACTACACCAACAAGACCCTGCCAACACCACCACTACCCCAACAAGACCCCTGCCAACACCACCACTACACCAACAAGACCCCTGCCAACATCACCACTACCCCAACAAGACCCCTGCCAACACCACCACTACACCAACAAGACCCCTGCCAACATCACCACTACACCAACAAGACCCCTGCCAACATCACCACTACACCAACAAGACCCCTGCCAACATCATCCATCTTCTCCAACTCTTAGATCCAACCGTCACCTCAAAGTTCTCCCTGTACTCAGCCTACAGAAATGTTTTGCAAAGATGATGTGTTTTCCTATAACACTTGTTTCTCCTATCCATGACTTCCTCCCTTATTGATTATCTTAGGTATCTAGCTAGTGTTGGAAAGCTGACACCATCCAACTCTGAGATATCCTCTCCTCATGCTACTGAAAAAAATGCTGCCCTATTTTCCTTTTCATCCTATTTTTCTTCTGATATTTGTTACTATACAATTTATTTATTGTAGATTATCAAATGAAATTTTTTAAGCTTATTAAGTTTATTATAAATTAGTAGAACTGTTACCAAACAAAAAACTTGTTTTCACAGAACTAGATAGGGGTAACAAAAATATTTTCAAGGAAAATAACAATTAATTTTAAGGAAATATATCTCACTTCTAAATCACAATATAAACCAAAGTATAAAATATATATATATATATATAAATAAATAAACCAAAGTATATGCCTTTCCTTGGAATTTTAAAGACAGAGTTCAGAACTGTACTTGGGTCATTTCCAGCCCCCTCCATGAAATTCAGATTTTAAAGAGTGAGATCATCATAATTAAAAAAAATTTTTTTTTAAGATAGAAAATCCTTTACCTGGTATTTATAATGGGAAAATAAAGAATATAAGCTATTCACACTAATAATTTTCCAATATCAAAACTCTATAGTTTCCAGATAAAACCTATCCCTTATACACCAGGAAAAGCAAGAGCAGCATTTTCTGGATTAATTATGAACAAAGTGAGGGGCCAGGGAGGAAGCTCCTTTAGTAATGTGCTTGCATTGGCAGCACCAGGCCCTGAGCTGAACAATCCCAGGCCTGGGGGTTGTCCTCTGGTTTCCAAATACACATGCATTAACACATGAACATGGGCAAACAAGCATGTGCGTGTGCGTGTGCACGTGCGTGCGTGCGTGCGTGCGTGCGTGCGTGCGTGCGTGCGTGCGTGCGTGTGTGTGTGTGTGTGTGTGCACCCTGCATAGAGGCTGGTATGACAGTAACTCCAGCTACTTGATAGGCTAAGGCAGGAAGACCCCAAGTTCAAGGCCATCCTGAGTGACTCAGCAAGACACTGACTCAACAAGTCAAGACAATGAAAAGTGGTCTGGGGATGTGGCTCAGAGACATGGTGCTTGTGGGGGGAGGCCTTAGTGTCATAATAAAAAACAAAAGGAAAAGAAGAAAGACAACCTAGAAAGACTGAGTATGGTTATCGTGCTACTCAAAAATAAAAGTATACACTGGTAGATGCCAGAAATCATACCCTAACCTTGTTAAAGTAATAGAGCCCAATTTCATGACTGTTGCAACAGAATGTCACCAATATCATATAATTCCATGTTTGCCATGAGATTTTTCTACTTTTAAGTTTTATGGCTAAAATAACAGAAGTTGAAATTAATACAAATTTTAAAGGTTGTGATTCAGATCTTCAAATTTACCAAAAGTATAAAATATACAATGTTAAGTGTAAATTATCAGGTGAGTATGACACAGGAAGTCATCGGACATGCCTAAAGCAGCATTCAAAATGATTTTCTAAAGCACAAAAACCAAGGATCGGCCTCAGTCTACCCACAAATTACCTCCTAAGCTCAGTGCAAAGCTTAAGGAGTCTTAAATGTAAGCTTCAAATAACAAAGTGCAAGACATTTCAGAATTCTTATCTATAATTCCCATAATATTCATCTCACTAAGCCTTACAACAGAAACTAATCAAATCTCTACTTTGCACAGAAGTCAATTCTCTCAGTAAACTGCCAAGGGTTACTCACCGCCCATGTCTTAGTCAACCTGAAAATCGGTGCACTCTGTAAGCCGGAAACCACAGCCATAAGTGCATGAAGGTTATTAAGTTCATACAGTTTCTGAGGATTTAAGAAAAGGGGGGAGAAGAATTTTTTTAAGAAAATAAATGAAGGAAAATATAGATTAACACAATTTAGGCAACTGGTAGAATCCCGGAATTAATTACTGCCATCATTGAGAACTGTCTTCTAGGATACTCAATACATTATTTTTGGCCCACAATATAACGTCCACATTCTACCTTGGTATTTTCACCCAAGCTCTGGGAATAAACCCAGCTCTAAACGGGCAATATATTTTCCAAGCTGAGTTACGGGTTGGCGTCAGGGTTAACTGGCATGTCCGTAATGGCCATGCCCTCGGCTCTGGAAGCGGCTGCGTCCTCTGCAGCGCAGTGTTACTGGTTGTCTGCTTTGTGGTCCAAGTCACATGAAAGGGCCTCCCTACGCTGGCTTCCTGCCCAGTGCTCCCGTTATCCCAGGGTCAGAGTTCAAACTCGCCATCTTTGGTGCTCCCCTCCATTCTGGGATGTCGCTCTTTTGTATGCACACATTGAATAGCAGGTTCCACTCATTTCCCAAGAAACCAACTTTACATTTGCTGGGGCTAATTTCTCAAAATTTTGTCATACTTTTTCTACCCTAAAAGTGCTATCTAAATGTAAGCCACTTTACAGTTGTCCCAAGCAACCAGATAAGCCCTATGGTGGACATTTAACTGAAAATCCAAAGGAAGCCAATAAAAACAAAAGAGCATGAAACAGGCTATAAACTCTCACAGGCGATTATACAATCTAGTCATTACATGGGTGTGCATTAGATGTTTATTAGGGACTGAATACCACCTGAGATTGACATGCTAAAGCATGCAGAGGACCTAGAAGGAAAAGCAACTGCATCTAGACACTCCACGCCTGCCTGAGTCTGCAGCAGCTTGTGGGCATGATTGCCTCACGTTTCCGGATGGCAAGCCCCGGCAACAATGTGTCTCGTCAGACATCTTACGTCTGAATCTTTACACATGTTCATACAGAATGCTGTGGGTTCAGTCCCTCTAGAGAACGCTGATTGAAACAGGCACTAAAGAAAAGACCAATTCGAGCCTCTGAGTACAAAAAGCAGAGTGTCAGAATAAGGATTTAACAGTAATAAGGAAAATATTAGGGAACTGGGGCTTGTGACAGAAGCAAAAGCTGTGAAATGTAAGAGTGTGGACAGAAATTAATTTATCTGGTAAGCAAAATGGTTAAAACTGTATGGACAAAAACATACAAATAAAAAAAAAACTACCAAAGATATCGGGAAAAAGTAGAAATTCAGAATCTGTGAGAAAAGTCATTACTTTCTTCAGTTAAAAACTAGTGCTTACCTAACTCTCCCCTATACCATTTCTGTAAAAGCTCACATATGTGGAAGGTCAGTCCTGCCACCTAGTGCCACAGTGTTAGAACAAGACTGTGTCCATATGTTCAGGGAAATGCAGGAAGAACTCCAACTGCAATCATAAGCAGAACACCTCTGCTTTCTTTATTCCACCATCTTTCAATGCACAGGTGAGATAAGACCTGTTTATTATAAGGATCATGAAGAATGAACATGGATGTATCATCACATTTAGTGACGTGAACCTAAATTTGGAGTTGTTACAGGTTGATCTCAGTATCTTCTTGTGGAGAGCCTGCTGCTCTCTCTGGAATTCTGATTACCCTCGCAGTCAGTCCACGCTGCTCTTCCTATTACACTTCTTGTCGCTGCCTCTCGGTCACTCTTCATGCCCTGTCAGCAGCACATGGACTGTGCATTTAAACTACAGTCGAGGAGAGTGTGGTGGCTCACACCTACAATCTTAGTACTCAGGAGTCAGAAGTAGGGGGCGTAAGTTCAAGGTCAGCCCTGTCTACTGAAAGACTGTTTCAAAACTAAAGTCTTTTCTTAAGATTTATAGTTTTATTTTATGTATGTAAGTGTTTTACACACAAGTGTGTCTGTGTGCCCATGAAAGTCAGAAGGAGGCATCAAGTTACCAATGGGTCCTAGGAAGTGAACCTGGGTCCTCTGGAAGAGAGCACGAGCTCTTAGCCACCAAGTCATCTCTCCAGCCTGTGAAGTCTTATTTTCTAGATAGATGGTGGTTTATTTCATAATTAAAAATAAATAAATATAACAAAAAAGTAACAAAAATTACTATGTATTTTCCAACTTAATCCTACACGGCTTTCTCCATCACCTTCAACACAGTCGGGTATTTTACAAATTCTGTAATTTACCATACACTAACCCATCTGTAAAAGCAGGGCTGTTCAAGAACAAAGGAAAAGGCGGAGAAAAGAGGCATGCGATATACTCAACAGGCCCTGTTTCCTGACTCAGTCAAGCCACCCGAACCATTTCTGAGTGCGGGCAGGCGGGCGGGTGTCAGGACAGACCGCACTCACCTTAGCAGTCTTGATGTAGTGGCTCAGGACCTCCGCTCTTATCTTCAGTGTCTGCGCGTGGAGGATCTCTCTGACAACCCAAAAGCTCACCTGAAAAGAGAAACTAGAAAATAACCAAAGGGCCAGGTTTACCAAGATTAAAACTGACATTAAATGCTACTTGATGCTGTTTCCCATGGTTATTTTTTAAAGTGCACTTTCTCCTGCCCTTGACTATGGTTTTCTTATGACTAAAGGAAAATTCCATGAAATATAAAATAAAGGCCTCACTTAAAAAGTTTCGTGCTGCTTTATATTTCAATGAAGCGTTAACTAAAAAACAAAAACAAAAACAAAACAAACAAAACAAAACAAAAAACACTGCCAGAGGCTGACACGATGGCTTATCACTGCAAGGCTGGCGACCTGAGCTTGATCCCTAGACCTCATGGTGGGAGTCAACTCGGGTCCTCCTCTCACCCCCAGGTATTCAGGACAGCATGTGTGCACTCAAATAGGAATGCGCACGCGCGCGCGCACACACACACACAATTATACACCAACATTCATTTTAATTCATGTACCGCAAAAATAGAATCTAAGTATTTAGATATATAGTTCAAACTTTAATCTCAAAACAAGATGTGGCTAAGAGTCTTAATGAAAGGGTCGTCATGATGCCATAGCTTGTATTTTTTCACTTGAAAAAAGGACAAATAGCTTAGATTTTCCTTGGAATTCCCACCTGTAAATGGCTGTCATCATGTGTGTATAATTACATGTATTTTGTGAATTTAGGTTAATAAAAAATTATGTATTTTACAAAGTCATTATAATACCAATTTAAATATATTGAAATAGGAACTTGAGCAAATATAAGCAATTAATTCAAATCTAAGCTCCATAATCAATGACTTAATTAAATTTCATATTAGACACATTTTAAGACAAATATGATTTTAAAAATCCAAATTATTTGTCACTTCTATCAAAAGTTGTGCTGTCCATCACACACCTTGATGAATCTGGGAGGCTTTCATGAAAAGGTTATTAGCAAAGCCGGTTCTGACTTCCAGAATGAAGTCTGAACAGATCACTGAGTGTCTGCCTCAATTGCTGGAATATTCTCCCTGGAGACCCTGAGCTACAGAAGTCCCAGCACACTGGGATCCCATGCTAAGAAGACTACAATGGTCCCAGTTAAAGCTGATCATTTCTGAGGATACTGACAAAATACCCAGGGATAAGAAACAGTTCGATACAATTAGACTTAAAAAACGACTCTGGTCATCTAAACAAAACTGAGAAAATTATTTTTCAAGAAAAAGATTATCATCCAACTTTCTAACAGCAACAAACACTATAAGCCAGAAAAAAAAAAAGAAAAAGGAAAGAAAACGGAATCGAGGATCTTGTGTCCAATAAAGCTGGCTTTCACCTATAAAGAACACAAGCAAATCTGCTTTCATGCCTCAACTGAGGCACTGTTGTCTAATGAGCTACCTGAGAGCAAGTTTTGAACAATAAAAATGATGATAGGCATCAACATCAGTGTGAATAAGCTCTGAATACTTTTTCACAGAACTAAGATAAAAATAGAGAGCACTCTCTACAACACACTCCGACAGTGCAGAGCTCGGCTATCAAAACGGGCAGTGAGGACAGAGAGAGCACCTGCAAGCCTACTGTTTTCCAGTCATGGTGGTGGCTGGCTGTCAGTGTAGGCTGAATATGCCTTATTCAAAATCATTTTTAAGCTTTTGGAGTATTTGTATTAACATGAGATGTACTGGGAATGAGACCCAAGTCTAAACACTAAATTCACTTATTAAACTCAATAGTTGTGAATGCACCTACATCTTACTGTGACCTATCACACGTGAAGTCAGGAACAAAAGTCAACTCATGGTGTCACACTGGTGTGTTTTGGGTTTTTGAGCATTTCAGGCTTAGACTTTCAGATTAGGAATATTCAGCTATTACTATTCTATTCTTAAGACTGGTTACCAAACCAGTACACGGGATGAAACAAGTGGTGGGCTACAGGACTGTGTTTCTTGAACACCAAGGGTACAGAAGAAAGGACATGCAGATATATTACAGAAGAGACAAAGGAAAAACCAGTCCCAAGAACCTGAGGTATCAGTAAGTTCCTGAGATTTCAACGAGACAGCTGTAACACACCTGTCAGCTGAAATGGGACAGTGTGACAACCAAGGGGAGAGAGGAACAGGGCATAAACAGAAAACCGCCTGGTTACTATCTGATGATGATGGAACTCCAACTCACTATCTTCAGAACTACTAAATCATGATGATGATGACCTCAGACCTTTCCTGCTTCCTTTAAAATGGGTGTCTCGGTAAACAAACTACAGGTACAAAAAACACCAACCCCAAGTGTCTGAGTCACTGTTCTACTGCTGTGTTCCAAGTTCAGTGACAGACCGTCTTAAAAACGGGGTGCTGATGACATTCAATACAAGGAGACACTAGACGTTAATCTCTGGCTTCCACAGGGTATGGACAATCAGGCACAGCCTCGCCCCTCCTCACCCGATAAACAAAACTTACATGATTAAATCTTCTTGTGAAAGCAACTGCATTTGGTGCAGAACTATATTTTTCTTTTTTATTCCATCCACAACTTGAAAGCTCCTAGAAGATTAAAATAAAAATTAAGCATAAATTAAATGTAAGAAATAGCTCAGTTTTCTTATATTAGGGAATTGAAACATTAAAGACTATGTATGTTCTGTTCTGGAACAACCAATAAGAATATCTAATAAATACTAATTATTCTGTAAAAACTAAAAACAAATTTTATTAGATTATATGCATAAAATTACTGTCTAAAAGAATATGGGCAAACTTGAATTTCACAGGCAGAATATGAAGGAATGTTTTCTGAGAGATAAAGTTGACTATGCCATAACACATAATAAATACTACTGACTGTCAAACCCATTCAATCACTCAGAGGCCCACAATTAGCTTTTTCTTTCTTCCTTTTTACACTTGTATGGTGTGGTATATGTGTGTGCATGTGTTTATGGGCTTGCTAATGAGAATGTGGATATATAGGCCAGAGGCCGACATTGGGTGTGTTTCTCAATCATTCTACACCTCATTTTTTGAGATGGTCTCTCACTGAACCTGGAGCTCCCATTTTAGCCAGACTGGCCTGGCCACAGCCAGCCATTCCCAACCCCAGATTCCATCTGTCCCTTTTCCCACTACCAAGTGCTCAGGTTTACAGACAGGTGTTACTGGTCTGATTTTTCACACCAGTGGAGGGGATTCAAAGTCAGGTCCCATGAACCAACTCCCAGCCCCACAATTAAGGTTTTAAAAATCTTATCCTTTGACCTGACAGTTGTTGACTTCAGGTATTTGAAGATACCAATAATAAAGAAGTTCTTGATCACACCAATGGTTTAAGAATAGAATTCAAATGGCTCAAGATCTTGTATTAAACTTTTTTTAAAAAAAAATTTATACTAGTGCCCTCTACTTGAAATGAACCATTCTGTGTTGGAGAGATGGCTCAGCAGTTATGAACATTTGCAGGTCTTAAAAAGGACCTAGGTTTGATAACCAGCACCCATATGGTACTCATAACTGTCTGTAAAGCTAGTTCCAAGAGACCCAATGCCCTCTTCTGGCCTCTTTGGGCACCAGGCACTCAAGTGGTATATAGATGTGGATTCAGGCAAAACATCTTTCCACATAAAATAAAAAAATAAAAATAAAAACAAAATATTTGAGTCCTTTATAATTACAAATACAGGCTGCAAAGTACAGTACAATAGATGTACTCTTTGTGATACAAAAGAAATCACACTTTTCTATCACTTTACAACTGATAGTTTAAAAATACTTCTGCCTCGCTGCTTCAAAATGATGATTACCTTCATATCTTACTGAATGTTAATGAAGCACACACATGGCTAATGAATATCACCTTTAAAAATATTCTGATAACTAACTGTATGTTAATAGAACCAAATTCCTCTGAATTTAAAGGAGAGTTTCTGTCCACAGATTTCAAGTCCATCAGAGGGTTCTACAATACAGCAAAAGCCATCCAAGAAAGGAGCCACAGAAAAAAAGGAAAAGAACCCTTTGGGTAGGCAACAAAAGGAACCTGAGAAAGAAAAAGATGTCATCAGTACTCCAGATAGATGAGGAAAGCTATTTTCTCTGTCATATTTTGTTAAGAATATGTTTGTGCAGATAACTGTGTATTTCCTTGATTTCTTTCTTTCTTTTTTTTTTTTTTTCTTTTGGTTTTTCGAGACAGGGTTTCTCTGTGTAGCTTTGTGCCTTTCCTAGAACTCACTTGGTAGCCCAGGCTGGCCTCGAACTCAGAGATCCGCCTGCCTCTGCCTCCCGAGTTAAAGGCATGCGCCACCACCGCCTGGCTTTTTTTTTTTTTTTTTGGTTGATTTCTTTATCAAATAGTATAACATCAATTAAGAGAGTATCAGTGGTTATTGATTTTAATTTCTGAGATACTAAAAGAATGTTCCTCAAGGGACATTGCCACCTGTTCTAAAATTTATAACGCATTTGCAGTTGTATGTGGGATAGCTGTATCATGTTAGGTGTAATTATTACCTGGTTGTTATTTTTATTTGGAAATTAAGCATGATATGAGGAGATCTATTTTGTGTGAAGCTGACAAGGGGTGGACTTGTGATGGCTATTCTTTGTGTCAACTTGACTACATCTGTAATGAACTAAAATCTAGGCAACTAGGTATACAAGCGAGGGATTTTTCTCAATTAAATCACTTGACATGGAAAGATCTACCTTTAGTCCAAATCTGAGGTGGGAAGAGCCACTTGAATCTGGGCCCCACCTTCTGCTGGCAGCCTATGTAAAGAACATGAAGAAGGAAGCTTTGGCTCTTTGCCTGCTTGCCCTCACTCTCAATGGCAAGTCCAGTCCTTCACCGGCATTAAAGGCTATTTCTTTGGGATTCAACTTATACTGAAGACCAGCCAAGACATCCAGCTGTGTGAACAGAACAATTCCTGAATTCTTGAACTTTCCACTGGTAGACAGCCACTGTGGGCCTAGCTGGACCACAGCCTGTAAGACACTCTAATACATACCCTTTCTAGACAGAGATGGATGGATGGATGGACGGACGGATAAATTGATTCATTCAATCTTTTCCTCTAGAGAACTCTGACTAATACAACACCCACTTGGCAAAACTCACCAAGATACTAATTTGACATTAACTAAGAATCCATGTGTTAACATCTAAATAACAGGAACATTAAGAGATCCAAGAAAATAGCAATTCAAGAAAATGGCTTAAAGATAACAATTGGCCTTCCTATGGCTCAGTACATAGATGAAGTGGGGGGCGGGGGGAGAGAAAAGCAAGGCTTCCAAAAAGAGAGGACCCTGGAGACAAAGATTAAAACCAACAACAAAAACTCAAGTACAAAATACCTTGAGAGAATGATATTAGGCAACTGAGAGCAACAACTTCAGAGTGGGGTGAGAGGTTTTAGTAGGTCAAGCTGGAGGTGGAGGCCTCGGCAGGTAACACTGCTTACTGGCTGCCCCGAGTTCAATCTCACACGGTAGAAAAGCCCGCATGTTGTCTTTTGATTTCCACAAGTGCTTGTGGCATGCACACACCTAAGTGTGTGTATGCACACGAGTATACACACACTTATACTCCAGTGTGCACACACACATACACACACACAATATAATTTTTTTAAAGACAGAAAGTGGGGAGAAAGGAAGGAGGGACAGAGTAAAGTCAAAGGGGGCAGCTGGGGACGTAGCTTGGTGGTAGAGCCTATGCCCAGCACACGTGAGGCCCTGGGTTCAGTTCTCAACACCAATAAAGAAAACAGAAGATGTAAGATCTTCAAACTGAGCAACCACCACAGGAGAAATGTAATTGGGAACCCCCGATTAACTGTAAAGGGTAATCCTGGGATCTTAGAAGAGTCAGGAGCAGAGGTCAGCGAGTCCGTGAGAGGAGGGAGCAGTCAGGAGGGCAGGATGCTGGCAGTAGGAGCAGGGTGACCGAATGGGACAGACAGCAGGAGGGAAGCTCCACGAGGAAGAGCTGTTTCTGGAGTGTGAGTCAGTACAGGTCTGCGGGCACAACAGAATACCACGGGACCACACGGACATGCACAGCACAGACAGCACCTTCCTATGAGGTACCATCAAGATGCACCCACGGGAAAACTCGGGAAAGTACAGGGATTCTCTGTACAGGTTGTGCAACTTCCCATAAATCTTTAACATTTGTATTACTTTGTTACAACTTCCTATGTGCTATAGTTACCTTAAAAGCACTGTATTTAAAAACTGAGATTAAAAACCCACTTAATAGATTACAAAGCTAGAACTGCATGAGAACTCACCACTCTCTTCTTAATCCTGACCTGCATGTATAGCCGCTGCCCAGGCTCTAAGGAATTTTGACATGCTCTACCTTACCTCCCATCAGCCCCTTAATTTCTATGTGAGAGCAAAATCCCCATCTTGAGGGACAATAATACGCCACACGAGGCTGGGGAGACGGCTCAGCTGGAAAAGTACCTGCCATGCCAACATGAAGACCCAAGTTCAATGCCAGCTTCAGGCAGGCACTGCAGCAGGCACCTATGTCAAAACAATAGAGTGCAGCGGGCTAGAGATGACACGGAGGTTAAGAGCACTTCCTGGTCTTGCAGAGGACCTGGGTTCAGTTCCCAGCACCAACATGTCAGCTAACAACCTTCTGTAACTACAGTTCCAGGGGACCGGACACCCTCTTCTGGCCTTTACTGGCACTGCATGCACATGGTGTACAGACAAAACACCCATACACATAAAAACAAAGTGCAGAGCAAAGCAGAGGCCATCTGCCGTTGACCTCTGGCCTCCATCCGCTCGCACACTTAGGCAGTACAGGGATCTTAGGTAGGAGACGCCAACAGCATCTCCTAACTTACTTCACTAATATAGATCAATTTGAAAAATTATTTGTGAGAGGAAATCTTGCTACACAGCCCAGGCTAGCTCTCAAGTAAAAAAAAAAAAAAAAAATAGCCTTGAACTCACTACAATTCCCCTGCCTCAGCCTCCCAAGTGCTAGGATTATAGGCAGGCACCACCATACCCTGCAAATGCTTTCTTTCTTCTCTTTTCTTCCTTTCTTTCTCTTCTCTCCCTTCCTTCCAAAAAACAGCTTTCAGAACCATTCTCTGACGTACAAGTCTACAGTCTCTCTGAGTTAACAACCTGGTGTACCAAAGAAGACTATTTGGTGGCTGAGGAGAGCTCAGTCAGTACAGCAAGGGCCTGTTACTCTGCATGCAACAATTTATTCGGCTGTTCTCTTTTTAATCTGGATACTGTCAGGTCATTTTACAAACTATAATTATCTGACCTCTTCGGAGCAAAGCAGAAAATTTAAAACTTCCCTCTACCTTCTTTTCTCTTTTTGTTTCAGCTCTAGGATCTTCCTACAAAAACACTATAGTATCATGCAAGAAATGTGTTTTGCTCTAACTGTCCTCTTTATACTGCAGCACACCTTGGTCCCACAGGAGCCTACACTAAAGCATCTCACTCGCACACCATAACGTTGAAGTGACTTAGTGACTCCAACAATGCTTTGTAAGGCCTAATTTAAGGCAGACAGGGCTGTTTGGCTGTGATAAGTAAGTAAAACTCCTTCTCAGCAAAGATTTCTCAATGAAATCCTGCAGCCCTAACACTAACATTTCTTTTAACATGCTAAACTTGCAATTTTAAGCTCAGCAGGTAAAGAGAATATTCAAATAATGCCTCAAACATATAAACCAACCTTAAGAGTTGCTAAAATGCATTTCAGAATACGCATGGATTCACTGGGAATCATTAACTATGAAGACCAATTTTCAGTTGCATTTATTTCAGAAGCACAGGGAAGACAAAACCCCCACAACTGATGACTACCTACCCTAGGAGAGAATGACTCAATTCACAGGAGTCACAGCTTCTCTTACGTCTTGTAGGTTTGATCTAAATTTCCTCTTGGAGGTTCCAACACTCTTAAAAGGACTGTTCTAAGGGTGATGATGTAGGGATACCTATAGATAGAAGAAGAGAAAAGGCCAATATAGACCAGCATGTAGACAGAGACTGGGGGAGAAAAGGAAACAGTGGAATCCCAAAGACGGGGTGAGGGAAGCAACTAGGACAGAGGGTGTCCAGGAGAAGGTTGATGCTGCTGAGGTAGCTTGTGTTCAGAGTGGAAGCTTTAAAGAGATAACGGCACCCCTCTGAACCCAGTTTACATGGCTATAAAGAAGTCACTACTACAGATGAAATGCCACTCATGCTTACATTTGTAATAAAAACAAAAAGACAAAACTGAAACTATGCAACAGGGCAAGTTAAAATTGCTGCCCCCCCCCCCTAAAGTACTCAAGGCTTTCTTACTTCCCTCTTCCCAGTATGTGGGCGCTGCCCCTCTAATGAGATCAGGGATGAAGACAGATGCTACTTTCTACTTCCACAGATGCCTTCTGTCCTGACTGAAGCCTGCCCTGACCAGTCTAAGAAGCTCCAGGTGAGGAACAGCAGTGATACACACATGGCTGTGTCCTGCTTCTATCAGAACGCGTCCATTACTCTAGTGTACAAGGCTTGTCCCAGCTTCCCTTCTCTCACCAAGTCCACAATTTGCTCACGTTTTAATGCAATGATTATTTTTATTGAAACGAGATATTTCTGTTAGAATTTTGTATGTTGCTAGAATTATAGTCTTTGGGCAGTCACAAAAATATCTGCACAGAAAGCCTTTCATACATCCAGAAAGAAATATGTCAAAAGATAAATTTTTCAGAAATATTTTAGTAAGACTGATAATTAGCTAGTAAGTGTTTCCGCTAACTTGGCCAGCATTCTCCCACAATTTTTAGTGTGTCAGTCACACAGATGAGGTTCCTTATTCCTAGCAGATAATGTGTGTTCACTGATAGTTTGGAGTACCCACCGGGAGACTAGTTCTAGGAGCTCCCTCAGATTAAAAACAAAATCACAAAAACTATGAGACTTGTGTACAACCTCTGCATGTCCTCCATTATACTTCCAACCACCTCTAGTGTACTTATAACACCTAACACAATGCACCTGCAGGTCTGTTCAGCCTTATGCCATACTGAAATGCATAAGTATTAATGATAAATAGTATTAAATCTACTACAAAAGTCTTAAATAAACTTACATTCCCAGTGACAGTGAGGTGTTACCAATGGATCATGCTTCAACTTATACAGGTTAATCATATGCCTTATATGAAAGGCTTAGGCAACAAGTGTTTTACATTTGGTTTTCCGATTCTGGAAGGAATCTAATCTGCCAACAGAAAATATAAAAAAACAAAACCAAAAACAAACCTCAAAACTCCTTAAGATCTCAGGTTCAGACTACTGAGCTGTGGCACTGAGCAAAGTCAGGGAAAGAAGTCTGTATGTGCACAGTACAGACAGATCTGTTTTTCTGAATATTTCTGCTCTGTGATTGGCTGGAATTAAAGTGTGGAATGTTTGTTAGTAAAGTTTTAGGTAGACCTTGTCCTTAAGAATACTTGAGAACCCCATGTGGTAGTTCGAATGAGCTGTCGCCCATAAAGCATTTGAATGCTAGGTCCTCGGCTGGTAAGGACTGGGGGTGTGGCCTTGTTGGGGTGTGTCACTGGGGAAGGGCTTATGGTTCCAAAAGCTTCCAGCTATTCCCAGTGAGTGTTCTGTTTCGTCTGTGCATCACAATGTGAGCTCTCAGCTGCAGCTACTCCAAATGCCAGCTTCCACCTGGCTTTCTGCCATGCTGGTGGTGGACTCCTATTCCTCTGGAACCCAAAGTCTCAATAAAACCCCCCCTTCTGTAAGCGGCCTTGATAATGCTTTATCAGAGCAACAGACACCTCGTAAGAGGAACCATTATCTCGAGAAATGACTATAATGCAGATTTCAAATACAATTCAACCGTTAATTAAGGCTTCCAGACATATTAGAGAGTCACTACCGGATTCTAAGTTAGCTTTCTGGCATAACTTACCCTGCACTGAATGACACAAAACTCACCCTCAAATTCCACTAGCACAATAAATGCAGTGATGACCTCAGAAGAATACGAGCTTTGTAGAACACCAGAGAGCCCACAATAGACAAAACTACTCCAATCCTATAATGGAGTGGGATGGGTATAGAAGTGTGCCATGGGGGTAGGGGGTAAGCTTTGAGAATAAAGGCTCACCTACTGCTAATCTGCTCTCTCTGCTTTGAGCTTACAGTTCAAGATCTGAGCCCTCAGCTTCCCACTCCAACAGTCACACCTGCAGCTTGCTGCCAATGCTTCTCCCTCCAGACAGACTCTCAACCCTCTGGAACCGTAAGTCTAGATAAATTCCTTCTGTAATTCTTTAGTCACAGAGTTTTATCATAGCAACAAACAATAATGAATCTGATGGGAAACTTTCAGAACACAGTTAGTGCTCTTCAACATGAGAACACTCATGGAGGGAGGCCCTATGAATGTGTAAGAGCTTTCTTCATGATCCAAAGAGAAATCAGACCTTGAAATGAGATCCATGTATATGAGAGGAACTTTAATAATAGCTGAGCACCAGAAATTAATGAATATATAAAGCCCTCTAGCTAACTTTTTTTTTTTTAAGATTTATTTATTATGTATACAGTATCCCTGCAGGCCAGAAAAGGGCACCAGATCCCATTAGAGATGGTTGTGAGCCACTATGTGGTTGCTGGGAATTGAACTCAGGACCTCTGAAAGAGCAACCAGTGCTCTTAACCTCTGAGCCATCTCTCCAGCCCAAATTTTGGTTTTACTCCATATCTAAGTAATACATATCACTTTAGGCTAATAAAAAAGCCAGTAGATTACATTAGCTGATCTCATAGCTTCAAGTTTTCTGAAATGTAGTAATATTTCAGAAACTATCAGTGGTATTCAATAACTGTAAAGATGTTAGTGCAGAGCATGGGGCAGCTGGCAGTGGAAGTGCTGAGGGAGAAGAGAACCACTGTGATGAAGAGAAGGCCCTGCTAACACGGGGGGCAGAAGATGGATGAGTTACAACCTCCCTCACAGCTCTGGTCACCACGTCACAACGTTCACCATCACTAAGGGGTATGACCTAGCAGGGAGAACAGTAAAATCCTGACTCTGTATGACAGAGATCACAGTGGTGAGGGAATGTAAATAAATCATATAACATTACCCACAGGCGGCCCTGCATACCAGCCCTTTATATAATGAGGCAATATCTGCATATAATTCACAAATGTCATCCATATACTTTAAACAATGCCTAGATTACTTATAATACAATATACATGTCATGTCAATGGTTTCTAGACCCATTTTTTTCCCCAGGTATTTTTTATCCAACTTTGGTTGAGCCTACAAATTAGCAGCTAATGTCAAAATGCTTGCTTGGCATGCACAAGGTGGGGTTACAACAAGGGCCAGCTATAGTCAAAAGATGAACTTTCACATGAAAATAAGTATGTGCAGAATTTGTATAGCACTATATGTAGAATTCAAATTTCGAACAGACAAAGGAAAATAAATACAGTTGTTTAAGCTCAGAGATAACCACTAGCTTAAGTTTAACAAGAAAGCTCTTCACTCCTTAGTGAGATTAGTATTCTAACTCCATATCTAAGTAATACATATCACTTTAGGCTAATAAAAAAGCCAGTAGATTACATTAGCTGATCTCATAGCTTCAAGTTTTCTGAAATGTAGTAATATTTCAGAAACTATCAGTGGTATTCAATAACTGTAAAGATGTTAGTGCTCTACAACAGCCCAGTGACCCATACACATCAGTCACATACGCAGATGCTGCTAGCCAACAACGCTGAGCGTACAAAGCAAGCCAAACAAAAGCAACGCAGTGCCGTGACGTCCACGTGTGGAAACCTGACACCTGAAACAACTTGTTCTTAAGCAATAGCTATACTCGGGAAAACACGAGCAACTAGATAGGAATAATACAGTCTGTCACTGGACCGTGTTCATCTGGGTGGGAAGTACAGAAAGGCTTTAACAGGATAGGCTGGCACACAGAAACTTATCTTACCGCTCTTGCAGCCTTGTTATATGTCTTTTATATTTCATAATAAAATAACAAACATTCTTCTGCCACACAACACATCCTATATATGCTGGCAGATTGAAGTAATCTTGTGATTCAGCAAAACCAATCTCCAACAAGAATATTTCAGTGTTACATTTCTCCCAATAGTTATTTCTATCAATCTGTTCAAACTTCCGCTCTTTGAATCTTCCCTAAACACTACATTCAGTTTTTTATTCTAGACATTGAGTTCTTACTAAAATCCAGACAAAACAGTAAACAACAACTGTCAGTCTCCACCTGGATGGAGCTTCAAGTCAAGGGAGGGAAGCCCAGCCAAGTGGCGTAAGATCAAGACCAGCGTGTGCGACTGCCCACCCCGAGACACACCAGTATCCACACCACACCAGTTTCCCTCCCAGAGGGATGCCTGCTGCCCTGCCATCTCTTTTTGGCAGTTCCCACACATCTTACACAGGGCTCTTTTTTATGTACTTCCTGGCAATCCTATCCATATTTTATTTACTTGGGCACAGGGGATTGAACCCAAGGCCCGGCGGTAAGCACATATTCTACAACTATCCTCAGCCCTTACGTGCACCACAAATAGCAGCTCTACACTGATACCTTTCAAATTTACACTTCCTGCTCAGACTACAAACACATGCCAGTATACACTGCCTGGCTGAACTGTCTCCTTGGAAAAGTTTCAGAGGCACGAAAATTAATAATGTCCACAGTTCAACTCTTGCCCTTACCGCGCAATCTGCTGCTCCCGCCTGGTCCAGCACTGCACAGTATACTCTGTATGCGGCAGTGGTATGATTCTGACACTACAATTTCTCACTCCAGAGAATACCAGCTACGGTATGATACTGACACTACAATTTCTCACTCCAGAGAATACCAGCTACGGTATGATTCTGACATCATTATAATTTCTCACTCCAGAGAATACCAGCTACTCGAATCTGATGTTAGACAAAATCTCTGTGTCCCCGACTCCCTTTGCATACACAGTGTGACGAGTTTTCCCTACCTTTCCACTCACACACCAATGCAAGCACATGTCATCTCAAGTTTCTCCTTGACTCATCCTCCTTACTTACTGCCCCTCCTCCCCAGCTGCGCTCACCTCCCTACCAACAGCTGGAGCTACTTGAAGTCTAAATCAGAAAACGTTATCTTCTGCTCAGAACGCTCCAATGACGGGCTGGAGAGGACTCGGTGGTCAAGGGTATGGACGACTCTTGCTGCCGAGGACCCGAGTCTGATTCCTCGCGTCCACGTCAGACACCTCACAGACACTTGTTAACTCCGACACTAGTGGACCTGACACCTTCTTCTGAACTCCATGGGCACCTACATCAACACACACAACTAAAACAAACAACTCCCCCAATGGCTTACCACCTTCATCAGAGTAAGCGTCTCCAAGGTAACATACCCATCTCCTCACTCAACTGCCGTCTCTTGCACACAGCCCTTTCACCTAGCTTAGAACACAATCCACTACCCAATGCTCACCTGTTCTGGACTAGAACACATTTCCCTAAAACACCCTAATTTCAACCTTCCTAATGCTACAACCCTTGAATACAGTTCCCCATGCTGTGGTGACCCCCAACCACAAAATCATTTTAATTGCTACTTCTTAATTGTAATTTTGCTTCTGTTATGAATGTACATATCTGTGTTTTCCAATGGTCTTAGGCAACCCCTATGAAAGGGTCATTCAACCCCAAAAGATGTCATGATCCACTGTCCTCAAGGTATGCAGTCTCACCTCCTTAAGAATTTTGTTTCTCAGCCGGGCGGTGGTGGCACACGCCTTTAATCCCAGCACTTGGGAGGTAGAGACAGGTGGATCTCTGTGAGTTCGAGGCCAGCCTGGTCTACAAAGCGAGTTCCAGGAAAGGCGCAAAACTACACAGAGAAACCCTGTTTCGAAAAAAAGCAAAAAACAAACAAAAAAAGAATTTTGCTTCTCAATGAAGCCTTCTTGATGATCCAATCTAGAACTGGAACCCCTCTACCTCATGTCCTCTGCTCTTCTCTCCCTTTATTTTTCACATAATACCGTTTAGCTCACCTCACTGGAACGTACAATCTGTGGGGACAAATATCAGTGAGTGTTTACTGCTGGTTCTCCAGCAACTGAACAGTCCTAACACGCACCAGGCACTCGGTACACTTACTGCATTACACCATAAACACTTGTTTGATGACAAGTAAAAGATGTTAGGAGAGCCTGTGGAAAAGCAAAAACGTCTACCTTCACCTGACAGCTCAAGGGGGAAGAGGCAGTTAAGCATGAGAGGCACAGGCTCGGTGATGAAGGATTAAAAGGAGGTCCTTTTCCTAGACCAGAAAAGAGTAGAAAACATGTTCAGAAGCAAGAAAAAGGCAACAGGATGAAGAGATTCACAGGTCCTGTTGGCCTGGTTTTCCTTCATCCTCAAAGCAAGTGAAACCACTGAGGTGGTCTGAGCAGGAGTCACGTGAGCACATTTTCAATGTTACTTGCCATGGCTACCTGACAGAGAACAGACCGCAGTGGTCAGAACAGAGCAGAAGCTCACTGTGAGGGTCTATCTGTACCGTCAGCAGAATGGATTTCAAGTCACTCAGAAGATGGCGGAGCACATGTCCAGGTGTGGCTATGAGGGGTTTCTAACAATGATTAAAAGACCCACCCACTCGGAATGAGGGAGCACCATACCATGGGCGGAGGGGCCAGCGGAGTGCTGCATTCCCCTTTCTCTGCTCTAAGGCCTACAAGGTATCAACTACTCTGTCCCGCCATGCCTTCCCCACCACGCAACCACGCACTCAAATATTTCCTCCAGGAAGTGGTTCTGCTGGGTATTTGGGCACAGGAACAAGAAAACATAGATCAAGTGAGTAGGCACTGCTGTGATTCAGGAGGAAGGATGGTTTCTCAGACCGGGGTGCTGACCATAGAAAAACTAGGTATTTATGAAGGCAGAAGATTGGCAGAGCTGGGTGCGGTAGTGGACCCTATAACCCCAGCTCTTAGGAGGCGGAGAAAGGCTACCAGGAGTTCCCGGTCTGTGTCTTCAGCTATATACAAGTTCGAGGCTAGCCTGGGCTACCTAAGACCTTGTCTCAAAAAGAGTGGGGGAGTGGGAGTCAAGGGGACTGTGCTCAAGTTACTAAAGAAATGAAGTCAAGGGAAATGTGAAGGTTCCAAAGTACTGTCAATGTCCAAAGGGAAATAAATCCTCTCAGAACGTAAATCTACGTCTTCAAGAAACAACCTAGTGTACAATGTCTAAGTCTTAGTCATAAATCCTACAGAACACCTCAAAGGGAGCTACTCCAGGTAAAAACATGCAGTAATCTAAAGGCAACTCTGGGATCAGAAAACAGCATAAGGAAAAAGTATAAAATATCTCAATAAAAATCTTACGCTGATTACAAGCTGAAATACTTTGGATGTTGTAGGTTAAGTAAAATCACCTATTGATTTCACCTATTCCTTTTTACTTTATAATGCAGTTAAATAAATGATACTAGATTTCCACGGCTTATCACTAGTCAGGTGAAACAGCAATAATAAATGTATTTTAGTCAAAAGAAAAATGATTCTTAGAAGACTTAAACTGGAGGGGGGGGGTAATTTTTGTCAATTTGGCGCCCAAACACGATGGCAAGAGTATCCATCTAAAACCTGACAGAACTTACTAAAACGGAGCTAAGAGCAGCTTCCTAGTCCATATGTCTCATGGAGCCGCAGTACAGAGAGGCTGTGGTACAGAGACCTCTGGCATCTGAGCTTGAGCACAGCATGGCAGATTCCCACAGAGGTATACAGAGGTGTCTCCAAGCTGCGTAGCGCACTGCATGGTGGATTTAGCTTTTGCTAGTACAGACAAAAAAAAAAAAAAAAAAAAGCCTTCTGGGCTACAGGCGCTTGATGGAGGCACAAACCCACTGCCTCCCTAAGTTGGCGGTGAGCATGGCTCCCAGAGCTAGGGATAAACATACCTCCGCCATGCTGGGAAGCTGAGGAGGGCGGAGTCTGCAGGCAAGGCTGCGGCTTTCGCCCTAGCCACGCAGCTCAACAGTTTAAAATCTCTTCTGGTCGGAAGAGGACTAGAGACACAATAAGACAGGTTCAGATGGAATAAACCTCCAAACGGTTTACAATGTGTGTAAAAGATACATAGGCTTGAGAGAGAGAGAAGAAAAGGATACTGATAGTCATAAAAATAAAGTCTTAAAAAATAATACATTATTTAATTTTTAAGACTTTATATAATAAAAAATGTAATAAACCACATAAAGATGGAAATTACACAGAGAATCTGGATTATGTTGTCTTTGGAATTTTTAACTGAAGACAGACATTTGATTATAAAGGCTGCTGAGTTAAAGCTATATATATATATATTTTTTTTTTAAAGGTACCTTGACTTCCAGGTTAATATGGTTCCATCAAGGAAAACCTCCTAAGAGGTCTCCAGATGATCCAACATTCAAATCAGCTTCAAGACAACTGGCTGAGATAATCCAGCCTCACAGACTACTCCAGTCAGGACAGATTAACAGCACCCCCAATCAGCAGGATTAGAACACTATGCCCACATTCCCAAAAAAATGGATTATGGATGTTTGTCTTTGTTAAGGAGGTTGATTACAAATTGTTAATGGTCACAGTCAAGTTCTTTCTAAAAAAAGAAAAGAAGATAAGATATAAAAATGATGAGAGCCGGCAGTAGTGGCACACGCCTTTAATCCCAGCACTCGGGAGGCAGGGGCAGGCAGATCTCTGTGAGTTCAAGGCTGGCCTGGTCTACAAAGCCAGGAAAGGCGCAAAGCTACACAGAGAAACCCTGTCTCGAAAAACAAAACAAAAAAATGATGAGAAAAAACGAAGATTACTGAATCTACTTTAATCCAAAAAACAACTGTTAAATCTCAAAATACTTTAGTATAGATTTTGGTTTATTAATACAAATTTAAGATCAATTTTGTTATACTGTATGTTTATTTCTATTCTTGTTTAAGGCTATTATGTTTATGTAATTCATTTAAAATTGTAAGATATAAGTAAGAAATACAGATTAATAGTCATCTATGATAATCAAACTTATAGTCATGTTAGTGAGTTTTTTAGGTATATAAAGATATATTTCAATTAGATAGTTAATCTTCAAACACTTCAAAGACCTACAGAATATGGCATTTAAAATGTTTTAAGAACTGAAGACTTTTCTGGACAGTGAGACACGTCTGCTTCTGGCAGCACCAATTACTTCAAAGAGGATGATGGGCATCAAAAAATTCATTATGGAGTTTGTTTTCTTTGTGGCAAAAGTTAGCCACTAGGCAGAAAAATGCCCTTGCCTCGACTGCTTGACAGGACGTTATATAAACTGGACATGCAGGACCCATAGGAAGATGACCACTGAACTTTGCAAGGCAAGATGGTCCTTCAGGTTCCTGCTTTGCAGAACGAACTGCCAGACATTCTATAGGACATGGGGAGAAGCAGTTGATGAACTTTGCCAGAATGGGTGGAACAGTCCTTAAAATTTTCTACTTCACTAAAAGCTATGCCAGAGACTCTAGGAACTTTGGATGACTGTCCACATAGCCAGCTGTCTCTGTTCTTCCTAGAATTATGGAAGTTGCTTGCTATGCACTTCCTGTTTACTCAGGTAATATTATATCCTTCTGGGGTCTATGATGGAGTTGAAGACTAGATAGATATAATTATAGTTTTCCTTAGTCATGATAAAAGGTAAATTAGATATGAAACTTTAGACTCACAAATATAGGATAGATGATCAAGTATTTTCTTTAATTTTGCCACATACAAATAAACTAGATATTGTAACTATAATTTCTGCTTGATAACTTTTGTTTTATATATATATAAGTATATATATATTATATATATATATATAATTTTACTATGTTAAAGTTAAAACCTTCCTTTTTGATTAGACAGAAAAGGGGAAATGCTATGGGATGTCTTTCTATGTGCTGTGAATATATGTGGCTCCCATTGGATAATAAATAAAACTGTTTTGGCCTATGGCAAGAAAGTTTACAGCCAGGCAGGAAACCCAAACAAAAATACAGATAAAAGAAGGGCAGAGTCAGGAGAGATGCCAGCCCACCACCAAAAGAAGGACAAGATGCCAACAGATCCGTATCACCACAGCCACGTGACAACATCTAGATTGGTAAGAATGGGTTAATTTAAGATGAAAGAGCTAGCTAACAAGAAACTAAAGCCGTAGGCCATACAATTTATAATTAATATTTTATTTTATAAATGGCTATGGGACCACAGGGCTGGGCAGGACCAAGAAACTTCTGACTACAAATAACAGAAATGAACACTCTAGGGTTTTTTGTTTTGATCATTGAAATACAGAAGCCATTCTCTGTTTGCCCATTATTTATAGAGTACACAGTCTTCTCTGTCTACTATTAACCCAATGGCTCTCCTTCTGAAGCCCTCTGCAGTGTAGAGAAAGACAAGCACAGGATTGTGGGAAGTGACGGGCCCAGAGGACATGCAGGCAGCTCTCACTTCCCTCGACAGGCAGCAAACTTGAGATATTAGCACACTAAGTAGCCTACTTAGGGAAAAAAATCACAGTAGCCTGTTTACACCTCAGCTGTAATGGATTTATTAGTTATTATAGTGTTCTGGGTCCCTATAGATTTATATACAACACAACAAACACTGCTTGTTATTCCCAAAAGAACCAACCATGAATTATCAAAATGGCTTTGTTTGGGAGACAAAAATTAAGTTTATATTCTTACTCACTCAGAGTAAAAACTATCTTCTCAGAATCTAAGCCAGTGTCCACCCTGACCTATTGTTATAGTTTAGACCCAACTGGAGTGTATTCCCAAAGGCACATGTGCTAAGGCCGAGTCTCCAGTGCAAGGAGATGGGCGAACCATTAAGAGGTGGAGCCTTGTGTGAAGTAGTCAGCACACAGGAGCACACAGGAGTGAGGCCGCTCTCCAAAAGTGGGCTGTCAGAAAGACAGCCACGCTTGGCCCCTGGTGCACGTGGCCACTCTGCTTTCTACTTTTCTGCCACATTGTGAGACAGCCCATGGGGCTTTCTTTCACTTAAGGCCCAACACATAATACATCCTGGCCCTGGACTTTCTGCCTCTAAAGCTATTATTTAAATAAACCTCTTCTATATAAAGCACCCAGCATCAGGCATTTTGTTACAGCAATATAAAACAGACTAAGACAGTTGTAGATAAAAGATAACTGTTACTATTCCCTCATCAATAAAGCAAAAGTATTATACACAGGCCCTTAAAAATGACAATATATTCTGGGTATGGTGGCACACGCCTTTAATCCTAGCACTCACAAGGCAGAGCCAGGGGGATCTCTGTGAGTTTGAGGCCAGTCTGGTCTATAGAGCAAGTTCCAGGACAGCCAGGGCTGTTACACAGAGAAACTCTGTCTCAAAACCCCCCCAAAAAAGATAAACTATAACACACATGCGTACACACACAGACTTCGAGTGGGTAGACATGTACTATTCGTCCCTTTATTTTAAGGGGAAAATGTGTTTCTTGATCATCCTCTACAGTGTCCATACAGGGCTGCCCAGCCTAGCCACCTGAGGTCAAGCTCCACAACAAAGTGGAGAGAGAAAACTGATTTCATAAAAGCTGTTCTCTGACTCTGCACACCCCCCCCATCACTTACATCACGTGAACACACACGATAATTTTTAAAAATTAAATAAGCTAAAATAAAATAACAGTCATCATATTACATAAAATTAAGGTAGAAGGAAAGATTAATTACTACATTATATCTAATTTTCACCTCCCCATTAAAAAGCTTCAATGCCCCAAGTAAATCATTTAACTTCTGTAAGTCTATTATTTCCTTCAGCAATGAAATCAAATTAGCCCAAAGGATTCAAACATCACATTTATGATTAAAGAATGTATTATGATGAATGCCATCTGAGTCTCTAAGAACTGAATAAACATAAGTTATAAGCTTTAGACATTTAATGATTAATATGAAATATGATTTGAATTTCTTAAACATCTTAAGATACTATGGTTAATTGTTCTCTATATTTACAAGAAATATTCTTAAAACTACTTACATCTGGCTGAATAGCTTTAAACACTGGAACATCCATTAGCGTTATCTGACCCTGAAAGACAAAGGGGGTTTTGTTTTGTTTTGAATGCCTAGTTCTTTGGAACCCTATGATACAAAATTTATTCAAAGTAAAATAAATAAAATTTCTACTCCATACTAAATTACCGAATACACAGTCTTCATGAACTTCAAGAAAATAGAAAGTTTAGTCTTTGAGCCATTACTCCTAGTTATCTCAGTCCTGGAAAAGGAAAACATTTTGGTACGGTATCCATTAGATGGATCAGAAGGTCTCTCAGCGCCAAGACTGATTACCTAAATTCAGGACCTGAGTTCAATCCCTGGTCCCCACATGGCAGAGAAGCAACTCTGAAGTTGCCCTCTGAGCACACACACACCATGGTGCACGTGCCCCCTTCTCATACAAATAAACAAATGCATGGAATTAAAAAACAAACAAACAAAACTTACAAGAGAAGCAATCAGGGAAGGGTAAACACACGGCACAAACCAGAGCACTTTATCCTGGACCACAAGAGTGGTTCAAGACCAAACCGGCAGTTTATTCAGTTAACAAAAGGAACCCGAAGACCTAAGTAAATGAACATTTATGCCCGTTAAAAAGATGTGTTAGAAAATTCTTGATATTCCAATGACTGGGAAATCACATTTCCCTACCTTGAAATTTACAAAACAGCAAAAAATACTTTGGAACATAATAAGGTGGCTTGAGTCAGCAAAGGCAGCGATCAAGTTTTTTTACCAAACAGAAGGGGTAACAAGAAACTGCCCTTCTGGGGAGCTGAAGAGATGGTTCAGAGGTTAAGAGCACTGGCTGCTCTTCCAGAGGTCCTGAGTTCGATTCCCAGCAACCACTTGGTGGCTCACAACCATCTGTAATGAGATCTGGTGCCCTCTTCTGGCCTGCAGACATACATGCAGGCAGAACACTATACATAATAAATAAATAAACCTTTAAAAAAATTAAAAAAAAAAAAAGAAAGAAAGAAACTGTCCTTTAAAAAAAGTTGTCCTTCCCTCTCACCTCATCCTTCTCTTGCTCCATACTTGTGTTAACCTCCAATTCCTAGATCCAGCTTGAAAAACAAAACACCTCCTCCACTGAGGCCAGGAATTCTAACTCAGTAATAACAACACAAGTATATAAATTACATGCAAAAACTGGAAATCTAGAGGCAGAAAGCTTACCGCGTATTCTTCTGGCGTAACTTTAAGAACATCAAATACCACAGCATCAAAACTTTTCTTCAATTCAGAGCCCTTCTCACTTAACGACTCAGAGCTGCTACTTTTCTGTCAGGGAAGAAAACACAGCCTTTAAACACGGCCTCCGCCTGTGTCACAGCAAGTAGACAGTCCTGGGGCGGAGGGCATGGACAGTTGGTAAAGGGGCTGCTATATAAACATGAGGACCTAAGTTGGAGTCTCCAACACCCATGCAAAATCTTGGCAAAGTATGCTTCCTCTATAGCCCCGGTGCTGGGCAGAGCGCAGAGACGAGCGGATCCATGGAGGGTGGGGGCCAGGAGACCAGCCGAATCACAAGCTCTGGGTTCAGTGCCAGACACTCTCAATAAACTGGAGAGTGAATGAAGACCGCTGGTGTCCACATGAACACGAACACACACACACACACACACACACACGCACACACACACACACACACACACACACACGCACACACATGCGCACGCGCACTGTGTAAGAAAAGACGCAGAAAAGCTGGTAGAGCATGGTGCTTAGCTGGAGGAGTACTATATAAAGAGTCAGAAAATGTTAAAGCTAATGTTGAGTTTTGACTTTTTTAGGTTCCTATGTAAGTCACTCTTTTGTATGTTTCTTCAAACCAACATTCTGGCTTCACCTAGTTCTAGTATGAGCTAAAGAAAAGAGAACACTGTACATCCACAGTCATGCATCACTTAACAATTCAGACACTGTCAATGTGTTGTTAAACAATCCTGTCAATTATTATCACAGTTTACTCACACAATCTACCACGGCTACGACATGATCATGGCACCATAACTATACATGAAGCTGCTATTGACCAAATGCCATTATGCAAGGCGTGACTGCATTTGTTAACTTTTAAAACTAGGAGAATAGAAAATACTCTTGTAACATAAACCCCAAGAAAATATTCAGAATTCCATGTATTAAACAGTGGCATAAACCATTCATACTTGCTAGTATATGTTAATGGCTGGTCCGGTTGTCAACTTACCACACCTAGTAAGAGAGAACTTAGGAGGAACTGCCCCACCAGACTGCTGCTGCAGGCATGTCTGCGGGGCATTTCCTTGACTGCTAATTGACGGTGGGAGGGCCCAGACACTGAGGGAAGCAACACCCTTAGGGAGATGATCTGGGCTGTAGGAGAAAGCTGACAGGGAGAGCCTGGGACAAGCCAGGAAGCAGCAGCTTTCCAAGGAGTCCACTTTAGTTCCTGCCTCCAGTTTGCTTCCGTGAGTTCCTGCTCACTCAGTCTGTCAAATGAAATAAAGCCTCCCCCCCCCCGCCCCCGCGCGCCCCCCCCAGTGGCTTTTGGTCACGGGGTTCATCACACAACAGAAAGCAGTGCAGCAGAACTGGTGTCAGAGGGTGGGGCTGTGGTTCTCACAGGCCGGCCACCGACAGGTCAGGGCTGTTCTCTAGGAGCTTAAAAGATAAGAATGCTGAGATTTCAAAAATGCAGACGATGGAGGTCTGGCTAACGACGTTTCAGGGCTGCTCATGTGCTATTCTGGATTAAGAATCTATGGAAATAAACCTGTGCTGAAGAACCATCTGTGATTATAACATCATTCAGGCAAAATCTTCTGGGAAGTATTTCCCTGAGGCCAGCACACAGTGCGTGTGGCAAGGCTGAATTCACGCTGGAAGCTGAACATGACAGTCTGTAAGAGTGCCTCATGGAACTGGGGTTGAAGGCATGATGGCAGACTGGAGTTCTTGCAGAGGCCTGGAGTGGCCTTTAGTAAGGGTGCAGCCTCACTGCGGTGGAAGCCCCGGGACCAAAGAGTCTCAGAGAATCCCAGGCTTGGCACTGTGGAGAAGGGCTGGATTCCCTGAGGAGAGGCCAGGAAAAGCCATTGGGGCAGAAAATTCTGGACTGTGGGAGAGTGGAGAAGAGCTGAGCACAGGGTGAGTGTGAGATGGAGGAGGAGCTGAGCACAGGGTGAGTGTGAGATGGAGGAGGAGCTGAGGACAGGGTGAGTGTGAGATGGAGGAGGAGCTGAGCACAGCCTGAGTGTGGGATGGAGGAGGAGCTGAGCACAGGGTGACTGTGAGATGGAGGAGGAGCTGAGTGCAGGGTGAGTGTGAGATGGAGGAGGAGCTGAGCGCAGCCTGAGTGTGAGATGGAGGAGGAGCTGAGCGCAGCCTGAGTGTGAGATGGAGGGGGAGCTGAGCACAGGGTGAGTGTGAGATGGAGGAGGAGCTGAGCACAGCCTGAGTGTGAGATGGAGGAGGAGTTGAGCACGAGTGTGTTAATTCACTGCTCTCTGCTCTTGCTAGAGACATAGTGTGATCAGCTGCTCCAGGCTCCTGCAGCCCTGACTTCCCCACAGTGGCAGACTGTCATCTGGAACCGTGAGTCAACTCTTTCTCCTAAAGCTGCTTTTGTCCAGGTATTTATCACGGTGACAGGAAACGAACTAAGGTGGAAGACAGCACCAGAAGAGTACGATGTTGTGATTCCGACTGTGGCTATTAGGACTCTGTAACTGTTTTGTGGGAGGAACGTGAAGAACTGAGTGGGTTGCTCAAGCGCAGGCTGACTAGGGAAGAACCCTGGGGGAGACAGCAGTGGAGGCCCAGATCACGAGGCCAGGAGGGGAGCAGCGCTCCGCGGAGACCTGGGCTAGCAGTGTGGGGGACAGCATGGCTGCGCTCTGCCTGCGTCCTGAGAACTTGAATAAAGAATTCAAAGATAATGGACTGACCTGGTTAACAAACTGGTGAACTAAAAGCCACAGGAGGTATTAAGGAAGAAGTCAGTTGGTTCAAGTTAAGTATTTTATCCACAAACATCATTTTTAAAGGAAATCTACATTGATATGTTAACAAGTCTAAAGCTTAAAATGAAGTGGAGAAACATGCTTTTAATTCTGTCTTGCCAAAGCAGAACTATTTAAAAGGCAGACCTTTTTAACCTTCCTTCTCTTAGAGTAGAGTACATTACTCTGAAGCCTAACATAATTCACTTACTTTTAGGAGAAGAACAATTTTTTGTGCAAGGGAAATATCTATGTTACTTGACACATACTTCTACAGTGCTTCCTGTGAACTAGAGCAGGTGTCTCTAGATACAGTTACAAACACACTAACCACATACCCATGACATATGTAGAAATACAGCTACAACATGCCAAGTAAATACACAAACAATCTGCCTCAAGGAAGAAAAGCAATGAACAAATTTACACAAGAAAATATAAGTTTTTTGAAGTTACTATTTCAAAACTAACTCCCATCTGTTTATAGGACTAGAAAAGAACTTGTTAAAAATACAGTATTTGAAATGTATCTGGAAAGACAAAATTTCTTTTCTGTGCAGTGAGAAAAGAAAGCTCTGGAAGGGAAGAAAAATCCCACGTGGGAAAACTGATATAGGCAAGTTGTAACAGAAGAGGGAAAAGCCAAATGCTTAGGAAACATCAACAAAACATGATACTCTCTGAACAGAACGCTACATTTCAAATAGAGTACTAATGGGAGTGGAGTCCGTTAGAAAGGAAACCTGGAGGGCTCAGCAGGTTGAGGCAGCTGTGCCAGCATGAGACTGAGCTCGGATCCCAGGAGCCGCCACAGGGGCCATGGAGACCAGAGGAGTCCTGGAGCTTGCTGGCCAGCTAGTTGAGCTGAATTTGTGAGCTCAGGGCTCAGCGAAAGACCCTATGCTGGTTAGCTCTTTTTTTTTTTTTTGGTTTTTCGAGGCAGGGTTTCTCTGTGTAGCTTTGCGCCTTTCCTGGAACTCGCTTTGGAGACCAGGCTGGCCTTGAACTCACAGAGATCCGCCTGCCTCTGCCTCCCGAGTGCTGGGATTAAAGGCGTGCGCCACCACTGCCCGGCCAAACATTTTTTTTTTTTTTTGGTTTTTCGAGACAGGATTTCTCTGTGTAGCTTTGCGCCTTTCCTGGAACTCACTTGGTAGCCCAGGCTGGCCTCGAACTCACAAAGATCCGCCTGCCTCTGCCTCCCAAGTGCTGGGATTCAAGGCGTGCGCCACCACCGCCCGCTGGTTAGCTCTTAATGTCCAACTAGAAACAAGCTAGAGTCACTTGGGAAGAGGGAATGTCAGCTGAGGAATTGCCACGTCAGATATGGGCATGTCTGTGAGGGATTGTCTTGACTGAGGATTTATGGGGGAGGGCCCAGTCCACCGAGACTGGCATCAGCCCTCAACAGGTGGGCCTGAGCTGACCAAAGCAAACTGGGCAATGCCAAGGGAGCAAGCCAGTAAGCAGCCTTCTTCCACAGTTTCTACTTTAAGCTCCTGTCTTTACTTCCCTCAATGATGGACTGTGACATGTAAACCAAAGAAACCCTCTCTATCCCAAGTTAGTTAAGAGGCTTCACACAGTGACAGGAAGCAAACCAGGACAGAGCCTGTCTGAAAACACAGAGCATGACACAGGACAACAGCCAACACTGTCCTTGGTCTATACCACGAGCACCAGTGTACACACAAACAGGTCCACAATAGACCAAGGAGGGATGAGGCAAGTCCTGGATGAAAGGCTGGCGATGGGAGCATCTAAAGTTAATTAGTAGGCAACAATGGAAAGTTTAAAGGTTGTATTTAAACAATATTAGTTAGGGACTGGAGAGCTAGTTCAGCCGTTAAAGAGTACTTTCTGCTCTTCCAGAGTTCAGCTCCCGCACCCAATTGGGGTAGCTCACACCACCCATAATTCCAGCTACAGGCAACATGACACCCTCTTCTGTCCTCCAAGGGTATTTGCACTCATATGGAATTCATACACACACACACACACACACACACACACACACACACACACACACACAAAGTAATAATAATAATAATAATAATGGTAGCTCCAGGCAACCTGACACCCTCTTCTGTCCTCCAAAGGTATTTGCACTCATATGGAATTCATACACACACACTAATAATAATAATAATAATAATAATAATAATAATAATAATAATAATAGCTCATAAAAGAAAAGAATACACCTCGAGTAGTTGGTGGCACACGCCTTTAATCCCAGCACTCAGGAGTCAGAGACAGGTGGATCTCTGTGAGTTCGAGGCCAGCCTGGTCTACAGAGCGAGATCCAGGACAGGCTCCAGAGCTACAGAGAGAAACCCTGTGTAGAAAAACAAAAACAAAAACAAAAACAAAACAAAACGAAATGAAAAGAGTGCTAATTGCTATTGAATTTCAGTTAAATGGACCAGAAACAAAGACAAAGTGAGGCAGGCTGGCAGTACATGCCTATAATCCCAGCATTTGGGAAACAAAGGCAGGAGGTGGGCTAGAGATGAGCCTGGGCTTCATGAGACCTGGCATTTTAAAATAAAAAACATTCTTGAGCAATTTTCAGCTCCTCGGCATGGCAGGGTCTATGACTTGCTTCTAACGAAGAGACTATGCAGGAAAAGGGATCCGACCTCCATGGTCACATCCCAGAAGGTTGTCATTCTGGGCTGGTTGGCAGACTTGGACTCTTGTGACCAAAGGGTGTGGTGCCCAAAGCAACTCAAGTAAACAAAACAGCAGCAGCAAAAACATCTGCATCTTTCAACAGGAAGCTAGGAGACCGTCCATATTCACAGAAGCCAGGAAAGGGTAAGGAGTGTTACAGATCTCTTAGGCCCAAAAAGTAGGAAATGCTAAAATTATTAAGGAAAGTATTCAATATTTGTAAACATAGCAAAAAAAATGGTGAGAAAAAATAAAGTCGCAACCCATGAAAGCAAGAACTGGCTTCCTAGTTCAGGCTTAACGGCCATTTCAGCTCTAAGCTCCGTCAGCAAAGCAAGCTTGTCCTATACTGAGCTGGTCTGGTCACCAAGAGGTTTAAAGTCATGGTCTAGAAAGTACCCTAAAGGGTCATGTCATAGAAGAATATCCCCATGCAGTTTCAATACGAATCCTAAGAGTTCTCAGTAATCATTATTTATTATTTTTAAAGTATCTTAAGTAGATAAAGTACTTGCATGATGCAATTAACATGTTAATGACAAAACTTAGTAGTTTTTTTGTTTGTTTGTTTTTTTAAAGTCGGGCATGGTGACTCATGTACTTTAATCCCAGCACTTGGGAGGTAGAAACAGGCAGATCTCTGTGAGTTCCAGCCTGATCTACACAGTGAGTTTGAGCAAGCCTGGTCTACATAGTGAGACCCTGTTTCAAAACAAACACACACATATACACACACACCCTTAGAAATAACTCAGAAAGGAAGAGAGCTTGCTCTCCAGGCATGAGGCCCTGAGGAGACTGCCAAGGAGCACATACAAAGCACATACAAAGCTGGGCAGGGCCCAACATGCCTGCAAGCCCAGCACTGTCTCACAGCAGTCAGGCAAAGGGTGGCAGGCTAAGACACCCAATGTTGGGTACCAGCCTCCACACGGGCATGCTCAGGCACATAACGTGTGCACTCACGTGCATACATCATACACAGGCAGACAGAACATATGAACCTGTACACTCATGTGCATACGCCCCACACACATAGACAAATGATAGTTCTCAGAAAAACAAATACTGCATGCTTTTCTCAGATTATGAAGAATCTGTATTTAAATATAAATATACATGTATCTATGTACAACAGGAAAGTAGAATGGGGATTATTAAGTGAGAATAAGATGTCTATAAAGAGAAGGGAGGAGAAAGTAAGAGAAGGTAATGGGAAGGAAGAAAGACAAACCCTTTCTCATATATAGAACCTAGGGTGTGTGTGGGTGTGGGTGTGTGTATGAGAGAGAGAGAGAGAGACAGAGACAGAGACACAAAGAGAGACACACACAGAGACAGAGAGAGATCGAAGCAGAGGGGACTGTTTGTAAGGAGGAAGGAGACCAGCAAGCAGGAGAGGAGGGAAGGGACAAACAGGAGGGAGGTACAAAGATAATAACAATAAAATCTATCATTCTGTACGATAACTAAGGAAGAGGAATTGGAAAGACAAGCTGTAGAAGCTGGCTAGTCTTTTGCTCGCACTGATTTTAAAATGTACCCAACCTCAATGCTTGGAACTTTAGAAAGCCAGACAAGGAACTTTACATTGAGGTTGTTACGTCTTACCTCGGAAACGGTCGCTGCGATATTAACACTGCTTGCCTGCCCGTTCATTAGGTCCATGCTTCCCTCATCAGTCCCTGGTCCTATAGCAACAGCAACAGGTCTGACTACTTCATGTCCAAGGCCACAAATACATTATTCCTGTTAGGAAAAAAAGAAAGAAAAAAATCAAAATGTGTGTCTTCCGCTAAGTTCACAAAGACAACCATGCCCCGGCCACGCTGGGGAAAGGCTGCCAGTCTGCCAAGAGCCTTGTTTTCAGTAAGCCACTGAGTTCCAAGGATCAGAAATACCAAGTGTGTCAATAAATAAAAGTGCTTCTTCACTCATTAAGTGAATACTGTGAGGGAAAAGAACTGAACTGCATTGTATTTTTAGTTTTAACTAAATAACAGGTATTTGAAATGTGGCAAAGTAAACACCCCCAACTCTGTGACATTCAAGGTTCAGATGCCCCCTCTAGATAACAGCACTGAAGAGGCCTGCCATTACTGCTCTACTAAGACAGCACCAACACGCCGGGCGTTGGTGGCGCACGCCTTTAATCCCAGCACTCGGGAGGCAGAGCCAGGCGGATCTCTGTGAGTTCGAGGCCAGCCTGGGCTACCAAGTGAGCTCCAGGAAAGGCGCAAAGCTACACAGAGAAACCCTGTCTTGAAAAAACCAAAAAAAAAAAAAAAAAAAAAGACAGCACCAACACTTCAGAATAAAGAGGGAGGACACGGCACAAAACCACAGCACATGCTTGCTCATCTGTGCAGGGCTTTAAGGGCTGTGAGTATCCGCAGTCCTCTTATCCCACTGAGAACACGGGAAGAGGAAACCCCGCACCTGCAGTGATGACAGAGCCATTATATTCCCACACAACACAAAGGACAGTCTCCAGGACACCAGCAGGTAAGTGAGGAACGTGACTCAAGACATCTAAAACTCCAGCCAAACAGTCTTCGCAATGACACCATTATTTCTTTCCACTTTACTAAAGTCAGAATATTCACTTGAGATTTTACTGTTTTCCCAAACAATCCCTTCTTTTCCATAAATTGACAGGGGTAAACAGACTTCGCGTCCCTTTCCAAACTTAAGCATCTTTCTTCACAGAAGAAACTGTAAGATAGGTATTCTACACTATTTGCCACACAAACAAGTCTGCAATGTCCACGGTAATCCACCAATTCTGTCTCCTTTCTGTAACAAGCGCAGGCTCCGCTGGACCTGGGGACATAAGCCTGCACGCTCAGCGAGGCAGGGTCTAAGCAGGACGACCACCAGCCCAAGGGCAGACCAGGCACCGACTAGAGGGAGAGGTGAGGCTGGCAGGTGGGTGGGATACAGCTCAGTGGTAGAACATGCATGTGTAAGGACCTAGGGTCAGTTCCCAGTACAGACTCCCCACCACCTCCCCAGCAAATCATGAGCTTATAGGCTACATATGAATGCAACACATCAACTTTTCTGTAGTTTCCTCATATATAAAACGGGCAACAGTAAGTGTCTACTCACAGAGCTGTGGTGGAGAAAACTGAGTCAATATGCATTTACATATGGTAAATATGCTCCAACAACAATGCAATGAGGAAGCAAAATTTTTCACTATCTACTTAATGAATATAAAGTTTAAATGTAGCAGTTTTCTAAATAAAGAAATAAAGACAGAAACTTTAAATACACTGCTAGGTATCAGCATCTATCTGGTGAGCACCATGAAAATCCTAAGATGCAGGGGTAAGAATCTGCTTCTTAGATGGACCCAAACATGCCCCTGGGGTTTCAAATGCTTCAAAATTACAACTAATGACAGCAGCTTTCAAGCACATGTTAAATTATTTCCATTGCTTCAGATCAGCCTTATCACCTTCTAGGAACAGAACATCATACTACAATTATTTAAATATATTTGAATTAATTGGACGTAGAAACCATTTACAAAATCAATATGAAAATCAAGAGCACGGAAATTCCTTCTAGCTCACACTATCTCACTGCACGGGCTCCATTATCCTTACAATACACTGCTAAGGCGAGGCTGCCATTTGCCCTGCTATACTAAAAATCAGCTTGTGCTGGACATGGTGATACACACCTGTAACCCCAACCCTGTGAGGTCAAAGAGATCACAGCCCAAGACCAGCCTGAGCTACACAGTAAGTTCACAGCCTGGGCTACATAGTGAGATCCAATCCTAATAAATAAATAAATTTTAAAACCCAGATTATAAGTAATTATACAGTAATACATTTGAATCAGGTTTTCTTGGCTTACTTTCAGTTTTACTGGGGGGGGGGGGGGTGAATCAGAATCTTACTCTGCAAACCAGACTGGTCTAGAACTGGCTACAGAGCCTAAGCTGGCCTCTAATTTTCTCTGTCGGTAATGCACATTTTGTAACAAAATGTTTTCAAATCATTTCATATCCTGTGTGTAGCAGGTAACAAGAATTTATAAGTCTAGAGAGCCCCCTAGTGTTAAGAAAAAATTTGACTTAATTATCAAATCGTCCAATTGACGTATTTGACATGTTAAATATATATAAATTTTACTATTTACTAAATAAAGGAAATACAAACTAGGAATAAAGGTTAATACATTTGAATCAGGTTTTCTTTGCTTGCTTTCAATCTCTGTGTGTGTGCACACACACTTTGAAACAGATTCTTTTCATAATCCAGATTGGTCTAGAACTTCCTATAGAACCTAGGCTGGCCTCAAACTCATAGCAAGTCTCCTGCCTCCTGCCTGGCTTTGCCAATTTTTGTTATTAAAATATTTCATAAAAACAAGTTATATTAAAATCCATTATGTGGGAACTAGAAGAAACATGATTTATTCTTTCGGTATGCATCTCAAGACAAATTAAATGAGACAAATATATATTAGTTAATTTCATTTTACTAGGGATATAAAGTGGCGCACTCTGGCCGGGCGGTGGTGGCGCACGCCTTTAATCCCAGCACTTGGGAGGCAGAGCCAGGCGGATCTCTGTGAGTTCGAGGCCAGCCTGGGCTACCAAGTGAGTCCCAGGAAAGGCGCAAAGCTACACAGAGAAACCCTGTCTTGAAAAACCAAAAAAAAAAATAAAATAAAATAAAATAAAGTGGCGCACTCATTCATGACTACAAATATCACAATAACTATTTTCTTAGTTAAGTTCACTAATTTCAACTTACTCTCTTTTCTAGTTCTGAAGATATTTATTCTGGCTATCTGCCGGGTTCTTTCCAATCAGCAATATAAGCCCCCAACCAGGAAACCCTGAAATGTGCAGACTTAAGATCCTTGCTTGAGTTCACAAATTGTATCATCAAATTGCAGACAATCAAGCATTTAGCCTCCAACTGCCCATCTTTTCAAGAGTACTTCCAAAACTACACCAAGTTGTTTTTTTTTTTTTCCTTTTTTCCTTTAATAAACAAATAAGGACTAAAGTTGCTGGGAAAATTCACTACTAATTGATCTCAGTGAACAGCTGCTTGCTCTTTCCTGAGATGACCTATGCCGAGTCCTACAGACATCTTAACTGTTTCACAAAACAGATAGTACTGGTGTCACTCAACTTCCTGTAACAAGGAAACTAGGCGTGATATGCAACTCACTGGTGTGGTTTCATTGGAACTATTTGGACAACCAAATATCACTGATAACTGTAAAAACCACAAGTAACTGTATAGCCTTTGCATATAACTAAACTCTATTTCCTTTAGCACCCAAGCTATATACACACCCTTCTGTGCTGAATGCTGTACTGTAATACTCTCCTTAGGGAACAGGACTAGCGGGATGTCATTGTGGGTTTGCTGGACAGCCACTGTGGGGTTACTTCTTGAACCACCTACTCCAAGTCAAGCTTTGACACTCTGAGTAGACAAGCCTCCAGACTCCAATCTAACGGGGCTTCTGTTACCTTTTCCATCGCTATTCTGGCTGAAGTTGATACATTTTGATTCTAGTATGGAGTTTTATACAGAAGACTTTTGGTTTATACTGTTGGTTTTTTTTTAAATTTTCTTCCCTTTTTTGAGACAAGGTTTCTCTGTGTAGCCCTGGGTGTCCTGGAACTTGCTCTGTAGGTCAGGTTGGCCTTGAACTCAGAGATCTGCCTGCCTCTGCCTCCCAAGTGCTGGGGTTAAAGGCATCCACCACCATTGCCTGGGGCAATGTTTATTCTTCAACACCATTAACTGTCAGCCTCACCCCTTACTCATGTGGTTAATAACATGTGCATACTATATTCATTGACCAACTAAAATGTTGTGCATCTGTGAATCACAAAAATATGGGTCGCTCTTTTTACAGGATGATCTCTCCCATAATTATGACCGCTCTGTGGCGGCACATGTGCATTATCTTCATGGAAGTCTGCAAGTCCCGTGATTCCCAGTGTGACTCAAATACTTGTTAGGCCATCTGGGGTTGGGCAAACTGGCTGCAGCTTTTAATGGGATTTATGTAAAATGATGTCTCGTGATTCAGAAAATATTGTATTTGCTTCAGAAAAATAAACCCTACATTTTAAACATTCAAATGGATCATTATAAGTAAAAAAAAAAAAAAAAAAAAAAATTTAATGAGGCTGGTTAGATGGAAAGGCAATCGCCACACAAACCTAGTAATTTAAGTTCCATCCCAGGAACCCACGCAAAGGTAGAAGGAGAGAAACAAACTCCTCAAGATTGTCCTCCAACCTTCACTCGCTCTGTGGCAGACACACACAGACACACAGACACACAGACACACAGACACACACACACACACACACACACACACACACAAATAATAAAAAGGAAAAAAGAAATGACGGCAGCAGTGACAAGTTCAGTAAGAGAAATCAAATCCTTAGGGTGACATTCTTAGACTCTTTAGTACTTAAGTTATGACAGACAGCTAGTTTTCCTTCAACATTTATGTTAAATAATGTTTAAAGCTACACTTCCAGCTACTCGTGGGAATCCCAAAGGTGTGAGCAGAATGTGCTCAGGCACTAAACCAAGTCTCCTCTTACCACGTGACTTGACTTTTTTCAATCTAAGAAAATGAGATTAGTTCCAGATTCCAATACTTTGCTTTTAGGATTAGTCATTCATTAAAAATGCTGAGTACAATTGATACTGAACTGTTTATGGCAAAAGTTTAACAAAAAAGCAGTGGCCTCTTAAAACCATTTCTGGTCCAGTACTAGGTGATTATCTTTGCTATTTATAGTTCACAAAACGCTCAATTTATTATGATAGAAATTTCAAAAGAATGGTTCTGAAGATATCTGGATTATAGAAAGTTTCCTGCCCAATATCTCCCACAAAGTGGCTTTTCACAGTGTTTATATTATCATTCCTTAATGATAATTTTAAGTTTTTTTATGTTAAAGACGTACATTTTTGAAAAGAAAATAAAAAACTATTATTCTTCATTTTTGCATTCATGTACATATAGTATATTTTACCTCAATTATCTACTTAATAAAAATGGTGATCAAATATTACACATAAGATCACAAGATGGTAGGTCATTTAGTTAGCACAGTATGATGGCCATTTCAGCAACAGAGTTGACAAAAATAGTCTCAAAACTCGTTGCGATCCATGAGAAACTTAGAATAAGAGCTTGAATTCTAATCCCAGTAGAAGAGGAGAGACGGGGCCACTAGAGAACAGAGTAGGCAATCACTGTCTCCTCCCAGCCCCATCCCAGAGATGGGGCCACTAGAGAACAGAGTAGGCAATCACTGTCTCCTTCCAACCCCATCCCAGAGACGGGGCCACTAGAGAACAGAGTAGGCAATCACTGTCTCCTTCCAACCCCATCCCCACCCATCTCCATTTGACGTAGACTCAGAGAGGTCAAAGCCTGGCCCAAGAGTGGGAAGATGCTCTGGGAAAATGTGTCTTGGCATAGGAAAATGAATAAACTTATCTCTGTTGGCCTGGGCTTGGGGTTAGAAGACAATATCTACCCCTGCAATCCTTATTCCAGGTAATACCACAGAGACACAGAATCTGAATTTATATTAACACCATGGCCCAAGATCCTCAACCTAAGAAGTCCACATTAAAATATGTTCATGTGGCCAGGCACATCTCCATGACTGTGTAGTCACCCGGGTCTACAAAGAGGGCTCTAGGCCAGTCAAGACTACATAGACCCTGCCTTAAAAATAAAATAAAATCCACACCTGTCACAATCCTTCAACCCAAGACAGACAGTGGAAACAAAATCTGAACAAGGAACAGGTAATGTGACAGTCAAACAAAGCCCCACCAACAACGCAATACACAAATTCTGTCAGCTGTGTAAGCATAACACAGTCTACTGTAAGTTAAAGAAACAATGACTAGGATTACTTCTCACGGAAAACTACCAGATACAGCCTACATCACGGAAAGGACTGAAATCAGTACCCCCCCCCCCAAAAAAAAGGAAAGAAAAGCATAAAGAGAAACAAAACTTTTAAACAAAATTAAATTCATTACAGAAGCATCGTATCAACTCTACTCAAGAGGGAATTCATGAAGTAACTAAAGAGCAAAGTATCACACCGATGGGAAGTATGAAGAGCATGTAAGAAGTGGAAAACAGAGCACACCCCAACAGTCCTAAGAGCAGTTCAAAAGGAGAGATGAGGAAAGATAAGGGCTGGAGAGTCTCCAGAACTTCAGAGCTGTGCCTCTTCTTACCAGGACACACAAAAAGAACCACATTTCTCATGGATCACTTTAAACTGGCAAGTAATTCTTTCACAAAAGAGTGAAGTAGAGGTAAATTACTTATCTAGGGAAAACAACCCAACCCTGACAATTTCTCAACAGCACCAACACGAAAGTAAGGTCTTCAATGTGCTAAGAGAAAACCACCATCAATTTAGAACTCTCCAGTTAGCTTCTCAATCAAAAGGAGGGAGAGGGAGGGAGGGAGGGAGGGAGGGAGGGAGGGAGGGAGGGAGGGAGGGAGGGAGGGAGGGAGGGAGGGAGGGAGGGAGCGCTCCCCCAAAGAGCTGGCTGGGCAGTGAGGAGTTCTGGTTCCCAGCATCCACCATGAACAGCTCCCAACCACCTCTAACTATAGCTTCAGCAGATCCCACACTTCCTCTTCCAGCTGCCAGACATCTGTACTCACACACACATACCGCCCCCTGCCACCACACAGGTATACACACAATTAAAAACACAAAAACACAATTAAAAACCAAACACTTTTTTAAGGGGGAGAACAAGGGCTGTGGATTTAACTAAGTGGTAGATCGCTCGCCTAGCAAGCACGAGGCCCTGGGTTTGGTCATCAGCTGGAGGGGGAGAGGGCAAAAACATTTCCAAAAAATTCATGGACGAGAAAATAGTCCATATAGTAGGAAAATATGAGTAACTATTAATTTCCAAAGTAGAAAAACCTATCCTCATTCCCATTTAAGTTTATACAAACTGAGAGAAAACTTAAGAATGGAAATAACTACCATAACCATGACTGTTAAGATGACTACTATTTTCGGAGCTTTGCCAAAGTGTTTTAGAAATTCACAATCAACTCCTAGTGCAAGCCTTTCATAAGCAACATTCTGCTTTTATAAAGAAGGAATAAGCAACTCTTTTATCATACCGTGTCAGATCACATCATATACAGTGGTATAACATCATATACAGTGGTATAACACACATTATAAAAATGAGGCCAACATTTATGCGGTGCTTTCTCCCAGGAAAGCCACGCACTGAGTATCTTGTCCCTAATATATTCAATCAACTTGAGAAGTAGTCTGTTTTTAATCATGTATTTTATTGTGCAATAATTGCACCCCCCCTTTCCTCTCCCCAAACCCCCTCACACCTCTCCTTGCTAACTTTCAAGCTGATGGCCTCTTTCCTCATTAACTGTTGCTGCATACAATGTATATGTCTATACATACATAGTTCTAAATACACAAATACAACCTGTTCAATCTATATAATGTAACTTGCATGTATGTTTCCAGGGCTAACCAATTTGTCCTTACACCTACAGAGAGGTTTAGTCCCCACCCTAACATCAAGGAAACTTCTCTTTGCCACAGATGGTGAGCATTTCAGAAAACAACCACCAATCAAAATGCAGAGCTGTGGAGCCCAGTGCCAATGGATCCATCTACAACACAACTACAGCACCTAAGGCTCAGGGAACTTGTGGAAGAGGGGTCAGGAAGACTGTAAGAGCCAGAGCGTCAGAGCTGGCTGTGAGACTGTGTCTCTAGGAAATGTCGGAAGCTACACCCACAACAGACTCCGAAATCAAAGGGGGTGGGGAACCATGAGGGTCCATCCTACACTGGGACTACTAGAGGCAGCTGAGGAGAGATGGGAGTGGGAGAACTGTCTTCTCCAGGGCAGAGCACATAACTGGTTATCCAACACCATTTTAAAGAGGACAGCTTGTCCAAGTTTACACTGTAGAGATGGACAGCCTGAAGAGAAGAACAAAGAGAGGACAGATAGAAGGAAGCCTCAAAGGTGTTCCTACTCTGGTCAAACTTAAAATATGGCTAGGAATGAAAGGAGCAAACCATGAAAGATCCAGGGATGGATGTGATTCTGCTTCAAGAATCAGGTGGTTTCTATAGAAGTCGGTATCTAGGAATAGAAAGAGCCGCAGAGTAAGAAGAAAAGCACAGCCATGAGGTCCTAGACGATACAAACAAACACACAAATTTAAAAGGAAGGGCACTGTGAAGAGAAGATGCAACTCAGCACACAGGCCTGCCAGACAGAGACACCCATGAGCTGTAGCAGAGCTCCAAGCAGCAGGACCACGGAAGTCCCAACAGTCAGGCAGAGAAAGGCAGACCAGAAGGGACAGGTACTGGAAATCACTAACAGCTTCCATATGGAAATGATCTTAGGTAACCAGTGCCTGTCTTTAAACTACCTGACACACGGGGCATTTCCCACCTCCTACCAAACCAGCAGAGCATCTGAAATGACAGGCAGGCCCTTCCCAGGCCAGCTCTCTGGCCTTTTCTCTCCGGGCCCCTCATTTAGACGCTTTTCCTATAAACCACGCTGCTCACACTCTAGCCTTTTAACTTCAATCCTCTTCAACCATTATCACCCAGCCTGGTGCAAAAGTCTTGGTCACACAGAAAACGGTCTCTGATAGATATTACAAAGAAAAAAATGCAATTCACATGAATCCATGAACAATTCCCATTGCCCTCCTTGCTTAAGGGGCGAATAAAATGATACAGTGTAAAGCATGGGATGTGGAACCTCAAATACAGGTCTAGACAAGTGTGTTACATTAAATATTCACATTGATATGAATTTACATATTTAATAAATGCAAATGATTTCCATATTAATAAAAACACTAAGTCTTCAGTATGTAGTACACCTATCTGCAATTCTAAACCAATGGCTTTAATGAGGATCCCTTGGGGTGCTAACCTCTACTGTTGACAACCGACTTCTAAGTGCTGGCTGAACTCCCTCAGCCCTAATGCCTGGGGATTAGAAACAGTCCAAATATCAGGTTTTCAAATTTTGGAATATTTATGCAGTCTATACTGGTTGAATAACTTCCCAGTTAAATAACTTTAAAACTTTCCTGTTTTGAAGCATATCAAATTTTCTAAGGATATCTAGTATCTATAAATTAAACAAACATTAACTGCTTATTCAAATATATATAATGTATCCTCAGTTCAGAACTAAAAGGTCACTTATCCTTAGCATAAGATGTAAAAATATAAGCTATACTTAATTTCAAACCTGAGAGTAGCAAGAATTTCAAACAACAGCAGTAGTTCACATGGACATGAACACACCCTGAAACTGTGAGAAAACGAGTTCTGGAAAAACTCCCAAAGCTTGAAGCCAACCATAATGACAGGGTTAGCAATTTCACACACCACCCAAGATGGAAAAGGGAAAAACACTGGTAATGTTAAGTGACTCTGCTAGATGTCTAGAGCATCAAACATCTAAATAAATCATTTCCCAGGAAGCTTTACTCACTCACTGAACTGTTGTTTAAGCTAAAACATCAATTTATACTTTCTATCATTTCTAAATGCTTGAGGCACACATTTAAGAAGTGTGAGAAAGAAGATTTTCAAAACAAACTAACTCAGCATCTTCAGGTAGAAGGAATCAGGTGATAAAGACAGCAGCAAAGGATTTCATTTACCCTGCAGCCATTTACCGCCTTCACTGAACTAGAAGAGCGTACGTATTAAAGGCAAGGGGGTGGGAACACTGCTCCATCAGTCCAGTATGCCTGCACACAGCTCTGAGAACGCACAAGAAAGAAGATGCTGTGTTCCAAACCAGCTTGAGCTGCCTGTACACAGGAGGTGCCATTTAACGTGTCGAGGAGGAGTTTTCAAATGTTTAACTCTCAAGGGGGATACAGGACTACAAAATAGAGTATGTCAAGGTTAAGTGTAGAAAATTCAGGAAGATAACAAGTTAAGTAATTATAAAGATCGATGACAGGGCTGAAGAGATGAATGAGCAGTTATGAGCACTTACTGCTGGTCTTCCAGAAGTTGCCAGCCCCAAAGAGGAGTGCTCACAACCACCTCTAACTAGCTCTAGGGCAGTGGTTCTCAACTTTCCTAATGCTGTGACTCTTTAACACAGGTCCTTAGTTGTAGTGACCCCCCCCCCCAACCATAAAATTATTTCATTGCTACTTCCTAGCTGTAATTATGCTATTGTTATGAACTGTAATGTAAATTTTTTTTTGGAGACAGCAGTTTGTCAAAGAAGTCGCAACCCACAGGTTGAGAACCACTGCTCTAGGGGACTTGCCACCTCTGGCTTCCAAAAGCACCTACCCCATACCCACATGTAATTTAAAATAGTAAAACAAACCAGAGTGGTGGTGGCGCACGTCTTTAATTCCAGCACTCAAGAGGCAGAGGCAGGAGAATCTGTGAGTTCAAGATCAGTCTGGCCTACAGAGCTAGTTCCAGGACACAGAGAAACCCTGTCTCAAAAAACCAAAAACAACAAACAACAAAAATCAAACAAAAAAAGTAAAACTTTTAAAAAATATATACAGACTGAGTAGACTGCATTTGTGTATTTAGAAATTTACACACACACACACACACACACACACACACGTAACATGTTACACACGTAACAACTATGAATGAAAAAAGAGGCCATGAATATGAAAGAGAATAAGAAGGGATAATGGGAGGACTTGGAAGGGGTAAAAGGAAAGGAAAATAATGAAATTATAATCTCAAAAAAAGGAAATAATTAAAAAGAAGAACTCTGACCTTCTATACCAAAATACGCATATAGGTTAACTAAATGTGCTCTAAACATTTTGTTTTATGTCATTTTGCTGGGAGTTTCTACATTCTACTCAAGACTGACTCTTAAAAGTCCATTTAACTCACAATACTATGTACTTGTAACTTTTAAAAACATACTTATATACTATTAGCAGTTGAAGCATGAAAACAACCCAATGAATCAGAAATAGATTTAACTATGTGGCAAAAGTGTGCTATTGTGGAATGATGAGAGAACAGAATGGCGTGGGAGGAAAGCTGAATTACTCCTAGGTTCTCCAGCTTGCCAAACGCGCACAGTATCTTGGGACTTCTCAGTCTCTGTGACTACAGAGCCAACTTTCTAGTTAATGTGTATACATGCATACATATTGTGTATATAGGTATAAAATGGCTTTTCCTATCTGTAAGAAATCATATATTAAAATATATACATGTATAATTATCAAGGGATATATGCATATACATGTTCACACATTAAATGTATTATATATATGGCGAATCCTGGTATGCTATTCTTACCACCTCACTGCTAACTTGAAACTATTTGAAAATACCAATTATGAAGAGAAATTAAATTCTGAATTACAAAGCTCTTTAACTTGCAAAATTCAGTTATCTAAACCAGCTACGTGCCTAATAAAAATCCCAATTCTTACCAACAGATGGCGATAGAGGTCACTTGTTCAGTAACAACCACAGCCAAATGTGTTCATAAATGGTGTTTTGGATTAAGCTACGTGTATTTTTGCCTCAAGCTAAAAGAAAGAATATCAGATGAATATTACTGAAAAGGTGGAGGCATTTTAAAGATCTCATCTTTGGATGCATTTCAAATCCCAGATCTTTCCTCATTTTGATACCCCCTCACTCCAAGGCCCTTCAATCCTCCCCCTGCTCCCCATGGAGAATCATGGCTACAGAAACTTGCTGTAAAGTGATGAGAAAGTATAGTAGAGAAAAAAAGCACATTTGCTAACCCCATGCTCCACTCCACTTGGCAGTTTTAGATAAGAGAGCATCAATCTGGTAAGAGATCACGGGAGTCACGGGAGCCAACCTGTAACTGGTTACTGACAGGCAGGTTTTAACTGTGCATCTGTTTGCTAATCTCTGGCGCATTCTGCATAGCCAGACCATCTTGTCTTACCAATCCTTTCTCAAATGTTCAGCTGCTGTGAAAACGGAGGAGTGGCAGGAGACACCTAACTAGCTTTTAATGGCAGTTCATTACAATAACAAAGCAATGCAGTCAATGTATAAACAAAGGCCGAGAGAGCAAAGTCCTTCCTGTTAGAAGACTGCCAAGAGTCTGAGCAGAGCAGAGAGCAGAATTCAAGAAAGGAACTGCAACTATCACGAACTAAGTGTGGAGAAGTAGGTATGAAGGGTGAGGTTTGTCACAGTGAGACAAAGGCCAGACTTATCCTGCACCCAAGTAAAGGACGGGTGCTTATAAATGGATTGCTAAATGAGAAGGCTCTGCAAATTTGACTTTGAGAGTTAAATAAAATACAGAGCTAAAAAGGCTGAGAACATTGTCAGCTACAGAATTCAGACATTTCAACAAATGGATGCCTTTGTGATAACTTCAAGTACAATAAATCCTTGACACCATGAGGGATCTGTCCCCAAAATAGCTTGAAAGACCCCCATACACACACATTTGAAAATACTACTATGGCACACAAAACATAAAGACATAATTAATTTTCTTTTTAGTACTACAAACAGTTAATGATTCTAAGAAGTCTAAAATGACAGATATTTCTAGATTTCTTTTCAGTCACTATGAATTAGCTCTAACAGCTGGTAACAAAGGTCATTACACAGCATACATATTAATAAATCACACTGGAATGTGCCTACTGGGTAGGAGACTAGTATCAAATCTCTACTCACTACAAATTATCATACATTACAAACTCTCCCGGTCATTCGCAGAATAGTGAAAACCACAGCCTTAATTTGTGAAAGCCAGGGATCTACTCCATCAGGATCTAACTAGCCAAAACATCACATTCTCTAACGTGAAACATCCCATTAACTAGGGGTGGGTGTTTGTTTCCTGGCAGTACTGGGATTGAACCTGCGGCATCCATCGGGTATGCAAAGCGAGCACTCTACCACTGGGCTACAGCCACCGCCCCCCACTAATTTGAAATTAACAACTCAAACGGGGTGTGTTGGCCCAGGCCCATCATCCCAGTACTTGGGAGGCAGGCAGGAGACAGGAGTCCCAAAGCTAGTCTTGGCTATGTAAGAGGCTCAAGTAGGAAACCTGTCTCAAAAAAGGAAGGGGGGGGGGGGGGCAGAGGAAGTGACTGGTTTGCCAAATAAATGTGGCTTCTATGGCCCAGAGTCAACCAGCTATAAAATATTTGAGAAAAGAATTAAATTGCACTGGACATGTAATTTTTCTCATCATTCCCTAAACATACGCTCCCTAAACAAAACAAATAAAACACTATTTTACGTAGCATCTACATTGGGCTAATATTATAAATAATCTAGAGATTAGGAAGATATGCACAGGCTATATGAAAATACTCTAACACTTTATTTATTTATTTATCTATCTATCAATAGTCTTCCCATGTTGCCAGATTCACTCTGACTTTACGATCTTCCCACCTTCACTTTTTAACCTGAGATTACAGGACTGCCTGTACCATCATGCCCAGCCACTGCACTAATTAAAACAGGTACCTGAAGATCTGGAGATTTTGGTAACCAATATCCTGTGAATACTAAGGGAATGAATCACTATGTTTACATAAGGACAATCCCAGTACACATATGCATGTGTACACAGATGAATGCAAGCATGCACATGCACAAAGAAGCCCCTGGAAATAATTTCAGCCGAGGGATTTGTCCTAGGGACGGACAGTTGGCTCGGGGGGTAACACACTTGTCACACAAGCATGAGGACCTAAGTTCTGATCTCTGGCACCCACACAAAAGCCAGGCATGCTTCTAACACAGTACAGGAAAGGCAGAGACAGGCAGATCTCGGAGCTCACTGGTCAGCCAGCCCAGCTTCTCCAGTGAGTTCCTGGCCAGAGAGAGAACCTCACTTTAAAAAATAAGAGAGAAAGTGGGGAAGACACAAAGTTGACGCCAGCCTCGACATGCACCACATAAGCACATGTATGCACGCACACACCCACCCACAGTGTTTATCAATTACTCATTAGGAAGATGTAAATTAAACCACACTTGATACTACTACAAGCACATTAGGTGTTTATAACTTTTTCAAGATGATGCTCTAGCAAATTCAGCCTGTTTTCCACCAGACTGACTTTACTGAGAACTGAGAATCTGTTCTCAGATGATGCGTTTACTCCTGAGTAACTTCCTGGCCACGCAACGAAGTGTTCTGGACCCTGGAACACTGTCCTTCATGGGCTGTAACAGCCCTCCAAGGTAAATACTAACAAGCAAATGAGAAAGTGGAGATTGCAGGGCTTAGAGGGGGAGGAGCTCTCTCAAGAGCAAAGACACATTCTCTAGAAAGTTCCTACTTTTCATCTTTTCTTTCACATTCCATTTGCTAGAGCTCCTTCAGATTTGTCCACCAAAGAGAAAATGTCAGGGTACTCACAGAGAATCTTACATCTTAGATGAGTCTCGGCAAGGAGAAACTGTGCAAACTAGAAATCTGTGCTTAAGGGAACCCCAGTGTTGGTCTCAAACCTGGGACAGATGGCCAACTGAGGTGCCTATTAACATAGCTAAGCGGACACTGGCTGCCAGGTTCTCCCAGCATCCCTCAGGTCTCACCTGTTACAGGATCCTCCTGGCTGGCAAACCCCACCCCTTACCCTAAACTTCTCCAGCCCAGGGGTGGGCTTCCCTTCCCCCAGCTGCTCTTCCCTGTATAATCCAGCCATTTTAGCTACACTGGTCCTTTTCCCCTTCTGGACTCTTGGTCTCCTGGCTCTCCCTCCTCCTTCCCCTCTGTCTTCCTAGGCCCGGCTCAGGGTCCTGTTCACTCCGGACTCTCCCGGATGTCTGCCTCTGGCGGTGCTCTCCCTCACATCTACAATAAACTTTCTCCTCCACCCCAGTAGGAGCCATCAAGTCCTCCTCCTCCTCCTCTTTTCACTCAGCCAGCAGGAGAAGTACTTTTGACCAAGCCTTGAGAATGGGTAGAAGCGGCATGTGTAAGTCTTTGGGGAGAGGGGAATGAGGACACACATATGTACACAGGCTCCTGATATCATGGGAAGAAACCCGCTCTTCTCCGAGCCAGCACATCCTAACTGAAAGACCAAGGGGAGCCCAGGACATGGATCACCCAGTATGTAAAAAAAAAACGTGTACTAAATGCATATTTTAAAAAATGCTTTATGTTAGTGCATACACAGCTATAGAATGGTTTCCTAAAGGGGATAAGGAGTTAAAAATCAGCTAAGATTTGCATTCTGAGGGAGAGAAGTATGCCATAGTACTTTTATTTTAGAAAGCAACGTTTGTGGCTGATGAATGAGAGAGAGCACCTCAAAGGCAGAGGAAGGAAGCCAACAGATGATTTTTGAGGGAAGCCTATTTCCAAAGGTAAACTTGCCAGAATTTGCTATCTGATTGTGGGTTGTGTGGGAAATGAAGGAACTACGGCTGTTCTCAGTTATGCTCCTTAGAGTCCATGCCATTTGCTCACTCCACATCCCCATCATTAAGAGCGAGAGCAGCTAGAGTGAAGGAACTAGTCCATTTGTAAACGTCCACCTCAAGGGAACTAGCCAGAAATACCCACAGAGAAGAAACGCTCCCGACAGAACCGGAACCGACAGGCCTAAGCCAGTCCCAGTTCTGCCCCGAAACCTGACTGGAACACAGCCACGGTCACGGTCACCCATCCACACTGTCCTTAGAGCTTTTCCCCTACAGGCAAAACCCAACAGCACACAGAGACTGTGCAGTCTTCAAGGTCCACAGTAACCTCTGCACCTTGACAGAAAGTCTGCCAACTCCTGGGCTACAGCAAGGTCTGTCTGAACAAACGCCGCCTGAACGTGACAGAAGAGAGGAACAGGCAGAGCACGGCCACACGCACTATCCCACAGGTGCGCCAAGTCCTGCCGTGTGAGCGCCGGCTGAGTCTGCCGCAGCAGCAGCAGCAAGCTATTTAGATCCCAGCCGAACTGAACCTACAGACTCCGTACTGCCATGTTTTCAACCTCCGCCATGGCATCGCCCTCCCCAATCTTCCCTTCAGACTACCTTGCTCTTTTAAAATGGAAAAGGATGGCAGTGCACTCTACATTTCAAAAAGCTAGAGCAAAGGAGTCTGGGTATTTTTACCACAGAGAAATGATAGATGTAACCAGATTTATACAAATGTGTACATGTACTGAAATGCCAGGATACCTCAACAAATATGTACAAGTTTTTGTTTTTAAAGATCAGTTAAAAATAAACTTGGGAGTTTTTAAATGGAAAAGAAAACAACTACTAAGATCCAAGTATTATCATGTAAAACTACTAAAGCGTCTGGTCTGAGAATGAGGTCTTGGCCTATTTATGAAATATCAGCAAAAACTTGACCAAAGAGGCCTTTTAAATTCACCAGTGTCAAATACAAGTTTCCTACTTGACACAGTCATTAATTATTTCATAGACAACAATTAACCCTCAGCCTATAGCTGAAGATGGAGCTGTACTGAGGGCCTCTGTAGGCCAAGGCTGGGGAACTGCATGTGTGAGGGCTGACATTAAGGCTTCTCACAAGACAGGAAAACACTGCAATCCGGCCAAGCTGCCCGACACTGGCTAGTCTATGACTCCAGGTCTCACACACTCATTATTCATCCGCTCCCACAGACCTAAGACACAAGCTTCTCCAAAGACTTTGTGACTTGTTCCGACAATTAACACACTCGGTCAGGAATGGTGACAGCAGGAGCCCGATGGTAAGCAGCCAAACCGACTTCAGACACCTTCTTAGGCTCCTCAACTGTGGTAGCACTAGCAGCTGGGACTGGTTAGCTCTTTGCTGGGGACTTTGCTGCGCACTGTAGGCTTTTTGGTAGTACACTCATTCATCTACACACACACACGGGTACGTGGGGCTGCCATAAATAAGGCTGCCACGGACGGGAGTGTGAAGGCCCTGGATCTTCAACAACTACCCGGGGATGAAATAACTGTCTCCTATGGGTTGTACCATGTTAGTCCCAATGGCAATGTACAGGATCCTAGTTTTCTTTCACATACTTGGTATGAAGGTCCTTTTGCTCCGCAGTGGTAGCTTACTGTGATTTCAATCTTCATTTTTCTAGTGCTTAATAATAATCCCATTAATATAAAGGCTGTGCATCTCTACATACACATAGATACAACTCCTTAATTAGATTCTTAATCTCTCCCATTCTGCAATATGTCTTTCATTCATGAAACAAAAGACCACACACCTTTTTTTTTTTTTTTTTTTTTTTTTGTTTTGTTTTGTTTTTGTTTTTCAAGACAGGGTTTCTCTGTGTAGCTTTGCACCTTTCCTGGAACTCACTTTGGAGACCAGGCTGGCCTCGAACTCATCGAGATCCGCCTGGCTCTGCCTCCCGAGTGCTGGGATTAAAGGCGTGCGCTACCACCGCCCGGCTAAAAGACCACATACTTTTTAAGCTGACAGAACTAATTTACCACAGTACCATTTACATGCTATATAACTTTGGGCAAGCTGACTTCTCATCCTATACCTCAATTTCACCAATAAAGCTAATAGTACACGTCACCAAGTTACTATGAAGACCCAATGAGCTAATATCAATTAAACACTTAGACCACAACCATGTATCTATTAAGTTATCGATAAATATCAACCACTGGTGGTCACATTTTACCCTACTTTTTCATATAGTATATACTACTTATCTTAGCAGCCCCACTGTGGGCTTAGAGGGAAATAAGTGACTGCAGGTAAATTAGCTCTAGTTGAGAATCTTTTAGGTGATCACAAAAAAAGAGAGATCTATGACCTCAAACAGCATTATATAAACATACACATTGTTTTACTAGACACTGCTTTGTGCACAGCACTGTTGTAAGAGCTTTACATATATATATATATTTCCCCCCACCCTCACGTCACCTGTGTGAAGTGGAGTATTAGAAGGACGCTTGTTCTGCAGGTGTGAAATGAGACAGAAGTTCATAACCTGAGCCTAGACTAGCGAGTGGCTCATGCCTGTAATCCCACCACTTGGAAAGCTGAGGCAGGAGAATTCCCTGAATCCAAGGTCAGCTTGTGCTATACAGTGAGTTCTAGGCCAACCTCAGCTACAGTAAGACCCCGTCACTCACAAAGTTAAACCAACGTTTTACCCATTTAATATAGTTGTTAAAAGACAGCACCAGAATTTTACAGCGAAAACTGATATTAAAGTTGAAATCTTGGGGGGGGGCGGTGGTAGGAAGTTGAAGTGGTCTCAAGAACAGAGGTGTGCCGGCCACAAGGCAGTCATTTTGAGAAGAGGGGCTCTCAACTGAGACAATGCCTCCATGAAATATGTCTGTAGGCAAGCTTGCAGGACATTTTCTTAACTAGTGACTTATGGAGGAAAGCCCAGGCCACTGAGGGTGGTGCCGTCCCTGGGCTGGTGGTCCTGTGTGTGTGTAAGAAAACAGGCTGAGGAACAAGCCAGTAAGCAGCACTCCTCCAGGGCCTCTGCATCTGCTCCTGCCTCCAGGCTCCTGCCTCCAGGTTCCTGCCTCCAGGTTCCTGTCCTGACCTCCCTTAGTGAGGGACTGATGCTGGAAGTGTAAATGAACTACAACCTTTCCTTCCCAAGCTGCTGTTGGTCACAGTGTTCTATCACAACAACAGAAAAGCAGTCAAGACTGGTTCATTCCAGTGAAGAATAGTAACATAAAGCCAGAACACCGCATCGCATGCTCTGTACCTTGTCTCTCCGACTGTGGAACTTGTCTTGTCTAGGCAAACAGGCCCGATTCTTTTCTGCTTATCAAACGGTTTCCCCATGCCCTTTAAATGTGCTGTGACTCAGAGCTTCTGATTAGAACTACCTTCCACCCCTTAAAGTAGGTTTCACAGGACTCGGACGTAACACAGCCTTCCAGCTTCAGTCCACTTAGGCTAACAGCAAGTTAACGCCATGTTTGTTATAACGGACTACACTTTTCCTAATCAAATAACCCCACATCGTTAGATAGCTTTAGCCATTTTTAGTGGCCCTGGATCAAACGTCCACTGCTGAACCAGCTGTTGCAACACAGTTTTATATGGCATAACACACAGCTGTGGAGGTCTGTTGTGTACTGTGGAAAAAGCAGATCTCCTTCAAAGGAACTACTGACAGGCCAGAATTATAATCGGCATGTCTGGGACACTGAGTCAGATAAACCACTGCTAATCGGGAGCTCAAACGACCTGCCAGTCTTTCTAATCTGTTTAGTTACAGTAACTAAGCAGCTATAAATACACATTGGTGGTTACTAAGGAGATCATATCATGCACAGCAGCATCACATAGTTAAGACATGGGTCAGGGGTACAGTTAGTACTTTTTCAGTCTTTAAAAATTACATTTTATGTATTTACCGTTCATCTGTACTCGTGTGTTTTGTAGGCGCACAAAGCACAGTGTGGACGATGTGAAGGTCAGAGGACACCTGGCAGAAGCGGGAACCAGTTCTCTCTCTTCCTACCACACGGGGCCGTGGGTCCGTGGCTGATGGCAGGCCACCTCGCTGTCTCTGCTGCAGCCACTGTTGACTCTGAGTTTCTATGCTTATCCAGGGAATAAAAGGAGGAACACTTCCTGTCAACTACCATTTCTCCTCTAACTGGATGAAATTTCCATTCCCACAGCTCAGCTGTCGGGCCCCATGAGACTCGGTACTACAGGTAATTCTCTGTGCCCTGGCTAGAGAAGCAAAATAGAGCAAAAGAAGGTTCCGCGGTGTTAGGAAGTCCCTCAAGTTCACACCGCGGAGAGGGATCTTTAAAAGCCTCTGGCATGCCTTATAGTTCAGTTGTAGAGTACTTGTGAGAGTACTGAGTTTGAGTTCCAGGACCAGGAAGGAAGGAAGGCAGGGAGGGAGGGAAGGACGGAAGGAGGGAGGGAGAGAGGGAGGGAGGGACAGACGGACGGACGGAAGGAAACTTTGGCATATGAATTCTTGAACCACCGTCTGCTCTCTTACTAGCAGTAAGAATTTACCCCTTTCTCTGATAGACTTGGTTAACAGGAGTAGAAGAAAAAAGTCGGCCCCAAACGCAGCAAGGCTCCTTTCTAACAATGGTTTTTAAAGCACTTCTCTGAGGAAGGCTGTCTAACATACTCATGAGACATCTTTCTTTTAGACTCATTCTAAGCAGATTAGATTTCTCCAGTCTTCAATCACTAACTCTCTTCAGCCTTGAGAAGGAAATGGAGCACGCAGCTCATGTCAGAGGCTAACAATACATATTATCTCGGTGCTCATCTGTCCTGCTTCATTTTCCAGGGCTTCAAAACCTAGCCCTACCCCGTCCAACGCAACCACACTTTCCGCCCCATCCCAAATAAGCCCTTCAACACAGTGTGCCAAGAGGACTGAGTCCTCCTGCCTTATCTTCAGTGCGTACTCAGTACGTCTTTCATTAAGGACCACACCCCCTCCGGTGCGCGCCCCCTGTGAAATGTCAGCACTCTTCAAGTTGACGGATAATTATGTATTATCTGATGTTATGGACTATGGTTTCACATGTAAGAGTCGGTCTTTCACCAAGTTGTAAACAAAGATACCTGTATAACATTCTCAAGTACTATTCACACAGAAAACAAAAAACACCATTGCTTAAAAGGAGCTAAAGTTAGTTGCTTATCTGTAAAACCCTCAGGATATTTGTTCAGCACCCTCCCTCACATCCTGACTTAAGAGTAAGGGCACAAACCTCACAACCCTATAAAAAACGCCAAACTGTGAGAGAAAGGCAGCGGAAGTCATTCCTAAACAACTTCTGGACGCTCACAGACTAAGAGCTCTGTCAATCAAACTGGAGATCACCCACCTACAAACCCCACAATGTCTATAAAGGTGTTGGCACATGCACAGAGGTGCCACAGACTATTCAGGGATTTTCTAATCCCAGGCCAGGAAAGCTCTAAACAATTCTAACTATTCCTCTATATCAGAACTGGAAGAGTAATCCAGAAATCCAGAGTGATCTCAGACACTATGCTGTGGCTACATCAAATCTCGGAAATTCAGAGAGAAGCAGTCTTACACACTTCACTAACACAGTTTCATTTAGCTCTACAGTGAGTCTATTGCGGTACTATTATGCTCACTTTACAAAAAAAAGAGACTAGGACTGAGATGTGGCTCAGTAATACATTTTGACACAGAAAAGCCTTTTTTTTTTTTAGATCTATTTATTTTTATTTTATGTTCATGAATGCTTTACCTGCATGTATGTGTGTGCACAAGCTGGTCTCATATCCCCGGGAACTGGAATCACAGTCGTTACCTGCCACGTGAAGGCTGGGAACTGAACCTGGGTCCTCCACAGGAGCAACAAGTGCTCTTAATCACTGAGCCTCTCTCCAGGCCCAGGCAAATCTGTTTTACAATGTACATTAGTAACGACAACAAAAAGATACGACTAAAGAAAACCTAAGACACAATAAAACAGGTTTCATTGATTTCAAGGTATCCATTTTTTCACCTTTTAAGATCTCTAGTCAGGATGCTGTCATTTTTATTCCTAAATGTACATTAAACAGTGAATCATACAATAGAGGCCAACTTAGGGTCAATAAAATATAGTAAGCCATGTGACAAAAGATAATAGGGAAATTAAGGCTGGTGAGGTAGCTCAACAAAAAAGGACGCTTGGCACACAAGACGGGCAACCTGAGTTCAATCCCTGGAATGAATCCACGTAACGGTCGGAGAGAACTGACTCCGAAGACGCCCTCTGACCGCCGCCACACACTTGCCATGGCGCACACACAAAGCAGCACACACACTCATGCACACACGATAGATAAGATGTAATTAAAAAATTTAAAAAACCCATACACGCCGGGCGTTGGTGGCGCACGCCTTTAATCCCAGCACTCGGGAGGCAGAGCCGGGCGGATCTCTGTGAGTTCGAGGCCAGCCTGGGCTACCAAGTGAGCTCCAGGAAAGGCGCAAAGCTACACAGAGAAACCCTGTCTCGAAAAACCAAAAAAAAAAAAAAAAACCCATACACATACCAAGTCCCCTTGAACGTCCACAGTCGTTACTAGAGGTTGGCAGGGGAACTAGACGGGGTTCGATTGATTAGTGCATGATGTATACAAGCACTGTGGTACTGCACTGAGATCCAGTAATGTGTACACTTAATGCTCATGAAAAACCCAGAGCCTAGTCACAAGCTCAGCACTTGGGAGGCAGAGGCAAGAGGACAGATATCAAGTTCGAAGTTAGCTTAAATAAAACCAGCAAAAAACGCACCCAGAAACACGACACCAGAAGTCTACTAAAAATGGAGAGTGAATTGAAGAGGCAAAGCATAAAAGCAGCAAAAGAAAGTAAAAACATTAAGCTTAAGCTAACGTTTTTTCCTTCTTTAAGAGAAGTTAAATCATTCTGATTTCTTATTTTATGTGCATTGGTGTGAAGGTGTCAGATCCCCTGGAACTGGAGTTATAGACAGTTGTGAGCTGCCACGTGTGTGCTGGGAACTGAACCTGGGTCTTCTGGAAGAGCAGCTGGTGCTCTTAACCACTGAGAATCTCTCTAGCCCCCAAATCATCTTGATTTTTAAAGACAAATTAAACACTCGAGAACACCGAGTGTGGGTGTGTGCTTTTCACTGTCCTGTACTAACAGACACAATCTGGCTGGTTTCTACTGTGTCTATGAGACAACAAAACGATACAATTTCCACTTGGCTCCGACTAGAGCACAGGTAAATACCAGTAAAGCACCACCGAAGCCAGTGGTGGACTCTGCTGTAAGCACCCCCTGAATACTTAGTCTCTTACACAAGTTCAGAAGGGCTGACGATCTGATGCCCTGACGGTTCTTAGAGCCCTGCTGCAGCAGGTGACCGCCAGCCAATCAGCCCTTGGGCAGCCATGGGGCTGCTCTCACAGAACCTAGCTGCTTCAGGCACGTTTGCCTTGCAGTCTCCGCCACAGCAACAGTGGCTGTCCAGACACAGTTCTGGACCTCTAGAGCACTATTCTACCCAACGCTGCCCCGGAAGTCCCAGTGAGCCCTAGCAGCCATTCTCACAGAGGGAGGAGGTGGAAGCGCTTCAGCAGAAGGCCTGTGACTGGAGGAAACACTCCCTCCGGGCAGAAGCTGACTACTGCCCGGTAGGGTCAACCACGAGCCACCCTCCTGTGCGGACCCTTTGGTGCGCAGCATTAGGCCCAGAGGGGGTCTTCCCTTGCTACTTTTGATAATGATTATCACTCTTTCAGCATGGTGAGCTGGTCACACCAAGAGGACTCAGCAGAAAATGCAGCAGAGCCACGGCAGCAGCCAAGGCAACAGAGGGGGCCACAACCATCAGAAACAACGGAAGGCACACAGACTGGGGGCGGGGGGCGGGGGGGGGGGGGGCACAGCAGAGACAGAAACTGCAGGGCACAGTTGCTAGAGCTCAGGGACCTGCCAAGTCTTAAGGGCCAAGGGTCCTGACAGCCCAGGTAGGACCAAGCGCTGTTGGCACCAGCCACTGTAGGGACTGTGGGGCCCGGTACCCAAAGCACGGCCACAGCTTAGACGGGAGCTGTAAATGAAGCAGCAGCCAGTGTGGCCACTCACTGCCGCTTGCTATTGCTTGAAGCCAAAGATGCATCTGCTTATGGAGTGACGGGCACGCAATGCTCAGACTGGAGCTATAAGGCCTCCGTGTCTACCACTCCGGCTCCTAGGCCTTGGGCACTCAAGCAGACTTTGTCCGACTCTAACAGTTTCTCACCTCCTCATGATTTCTACCTGCAGTCAAAGGGCTCTAGCTTTGCCAGGTTGCAGACACTCTGCAGTGAAACAGCTGACCAAAGAACCCAGAGGCAGAGTTTTAGCAGATGCCACCAAGGGGCTCTCCCAAGTCAAAGCCACCACCGGAGTCTCCACCTCTCTCTGGGCGGGTCAACACTGCATTTCAGGCATTTTCACCAATGCCACTCTGGTGGGCAGTACTGCATCATCATTTCAAACTCACCTGTGTCTCTGAACTTGACAGACAAGCACTCTGTTGCCTTGGCCATTAGGATGTTTTGTTTTGTAAATGCCTATTCAGATTGTTCATCTATTCATTCACGCAGCAACGACCTATCTTTAAAACACACTCCAACAAGCCCTCTGGCAGAGACAAGTGCTATAAACACATTTCTAATTTGTCATTTGCCCTTTTGGTCCCTTAATCCTATTACTTGATGAGTAGATACTGTGGTGGTATTGTTCCCCAAAATATTGTGCACCCTAATAAATTTATCTGGGGTCAGAGAACAGACAGCCACTAGATACAGAGGCTAGAAAATGGTGGCACTCATGCCTTTAATCCGAGCATTCCGGAGGCAGAGATCCATCTGTTCAAGGATACAGTCAAGCATGGTGACTCACGCCTTTAATCCCAGAAAGCGAGTCTTTAATCCCAGGGAGTGATGGTAGAAAGGAAAGATATATAAGGCGTGAAGACCAGGAGCTAGAAGCATTTGGCTGGTTAAGCTTTTAGGTTTTGAGCAGCACAGTTCAGCTGAGAGCCATTCAGATATGAGGACACAGAGGCCTCCAGTCTGAGGAAACAAGACCAGCTGAGGATCCGGAGAGGTGAGGTAGCTGTGGCTTGTTCTGGTTCTCTGATCTTCTAGTTCACCCCCATACCTGGCTCTGGGTTTGTTTAATTCATAAGACTCGCTAAGATTCATGCTACAAGATACCGTTAAGACACACTATCAATCTTTACTTTCCTGGCTAGTACTTTTCATGCTCTATTAAAAAAAATAAAATAAAATAAAAAACAAAAACAAACAAAAATAAGAAAACCACTTTCATCACTATAGTCATGTAAATATTTTTTCTTCCAGGTTTGAAGTGGGGATGAGGGAGAACACACCCGGAGCTGTGCCCATGCTAGGTGCATTTGGGCACCCCATCACGAGCACACACCCTCAGTCCTAGAAAGTTCCTGCTCACCTTTCACATTCTGGGCAGAGAACACACCCCCTATGGAACTATTTCAGAGAACAGAAAAAAAGAGAAGGCTTTACAATTTAGTTTATGAACTTAGCAAAACTCTGAAGAAAACCAAAATGCACACATATAATCTTATAGATGTAGGTTTAGGAAAAAACCTCTAAGACACTGGCAGAGCAAATTCAGCGGAGGGTTGGGGATGCGTCCCAGTTACAGTGGAGGCTGAAGTCAGGAACACGGGAAACTCAACAGAAAGCAGCACTAGCCCAACACATCCCGGAACTAGTCAAGAAGATGTCTCACTACCTACAGCGATACAGACAGACTCGTGAGCTCAACACCAGACTTCAGAAACTTCAAACACTGACACCAGGAAGTGCTTCTCAATCCTTCCTGTCAGACTTTTAAAAAAAAAGATGCTTACAGGCATGATGGAGCACTCCTGGAACCCCAGTGTTCAAGAGGCAGGGGGACTGCCAGAAGTGTGAAGTTGGCCTGGTCTACACAGCAAGTTCCAGGTCATCCAGGACGACACAGCAGGACCTGGGAAGCAAGGGTCTTCTACCTTACGTGTTAGAAATCAATAGTAAGAAGACACCTTGACCAAGTGTTCCTGTTAAGTTCTGAACATGAAATCCATGGAGTGGCAGAGACGGCTCAATGGGAAAACGTGCAGCACTAGTGTGAAGACCTGAGTTCAAATCCTCAGAACCCATGGAAAGCTGAACACAGCAGTGCACATCTGTGATCACAGAGCAGGGAAAGATGGGGGCAGAGACAGGAGAGTCCCTAAAAGCAGGCCAGCTAGCCTGGGGTAGGCACCAGCCAACAAACAGATACTGTCTTAATCCTGGGAGAAGGCTGGAACAAAGACCTCCACACACGTGCTGTGGCATGTGCATGCCATGCACATACATCATACACACATACACACACACACACACACACACACACACACACACACACACACACACAAAGAACTTATAAAATTAAGAAATTCTCTCTTCAGGTGGGCCTGGCAATCCTACTACATACAGGCGCTACTATATTCTTCCTTCACTCGGACGACGCCATTTATTGTCTTCTCAAGTCTCTGCTACACACTCTGACCCCTCCTTTCTGTCCACTGATGACCAATCACCATAAAGTAAACAGAAACACTCAGATGAGACATCACCAGCATGTCTCTACCCATGTTCTGCCTTCTCTCCCATTTCTGGAACATGCTCTACTGGTAAGGCAATGGTAAGGCCAGACCAAGGACTTACACACTACAAGGCACGCCACCTGCATGTCACCCGCAGCTCCGTTCACACTCCACACAAGAGCAAACTGTGTCACTGAACAGAGACTGTATGGCTCACTCTACCTGCACCACTTACAATTTAGCTCTTTAAAGCACACCGGCTACATGACCCACTAAATTCTGTGCATAAGAAATGAAGACTTGCTGGGCAGTGGTGGTGCACGCCTTTAATCCCAGCACTCGGGAGGCAGAGCCAGGCGGATCTCTGTGAGTTCGAGGACAGCCTGGTCTACAGAGCGAGATCCAGGAAAGGTGCAAAGCTACACAGAGAAACCCTGTCTCCAAAAACCAACCAATCAATCAATCAATCAAACAAACAAAAAACAAAAAAAAAACAAAAACCAACAAAAAAAGAAATGAAGACTCACAGGACACATATAACATACCAAGGTTACATCAGACAGACGAATGACAAAGGAAAAAAATCTTAAGACCATGTCACAGGTAAAGGAAGAAAACTCTGAATGGCACTAAGACACTTCAACAACTTGAAGGTAGGAAATCATACAGCAATCCCTTCTATTTCACAGAGCTCCCTACTTTCTACTTCAGTATTCCCTTCTATTTCACAATGCTCCCTTCTATTTCACAGTGCTCCCTTCTATTTCACAGTGCTCCCTTCTATTTCACTGTGCTCCCTTCTATTTCACAGTGCTCCCTTCTTTCTATTTCACAGTGCTCCCTTCTTTCTATTGCACAGTGCTCCCTTCTTTCTATTTCACAGTGCTCCCTTCTTTCTATTTCACTGTGCTCCCTTCTTTCTATTTCACTGTGCTCCCTTCTTTCTATTGCACAGTGCTCCCTTCTTTCTATTGCACAGTGCTCCCTTCTTTCTATTTCACAGTGCTCCCTTCTTTCTATTTCACAGTGCTCCCTTCTTTCTATTTCACTGTGCTCCCTTCTTTCTATTTCACAGTGCTCCCTTCTTTCTATTGCACAGTGCTCCCTTCTTTCTATTTCACTGTGCTCCCTTCTTTCTATTTCACTGTGCTCCCTTCTTTCTATTTCACTGTGTTCCCTTCTATTTCACAGTGCTCCCTTCTTTCTATTTCACAGTGCTCCTTTCTTTCTATTTCAAAGTGCTCCCTTCTTTCTATTTCACAGTGCTCCCTTCTATTTCAAGTGGAAATTATCATCTTAATTTGTAATCTAGCCCAGACAATGATCAAGGCAGAAAAAAGTATTTTCAGCTACGTCAACAATTCAAAAAGTTCACCCTGCCATACGTATTTTGTTTGTTATAAGACAGTTTCACACTTTGGCCCAGACCAACCTGGAACTCCTGCCTCAGCTTTCAAGTGCTGGGATTATAAGTGTGAGCTATCTTTTTCTTCAACGAAAGATGCAACTTACTCAAATAAGAAAGTAAGCTGAAAAAGGAGGAGGACGGGAGTCCGGAGAGCACAGGGCCCACGTGAACAGCACACTGTCAGGAGCACAGTGATGGGAGGCCACACTCAGGCAGTGCGTCCCAAGTGCAGGGCGGCACTGCAGAGCTGAGCAAAACAGAGGCTTCCCAGACATTCCCAATTCTTAACAAGTTTGAACACCTACCATCTTATGTGTCTGTAGATCTGGACAGACTAGAGAAAAAAAAGAAAGACAAATAAAAGGAAAAATACAAAAGAAAACAATCTAACCCCAAGAAATGTAATCGTAGTATGCTGCAAGGTTTAACTGATAATACAAACAATGAACTTGTAATCAAAACTGTGTTGTCACAATACAGGGCAGACAACAGAGGAAGTTCAGGGTGGCATAGGAATCCTAAAGCAAAACCCCTGTGAGCAGTCTAAAGTTGAAAGACAAAACTGCAGCAGCATGCACTCACGCCCGAGAAAATAGAAGCACTCGAGTATCAGCTATGGTGTCAAAACCTGCTGCTAGGCAGGACCTAGGAGGAAGGTCACAGAGACGAGGGAGGGGACTAAAGATCTGAAGTCATGTGGTGTAACTTCTTACATGTACGCTGCATTCCAGTACCAACTTTTAAAAAAGAACAAAGTGGTCATATCACTTAATATCAATTACTTTACTCTCTGACCAACAACTGAACACTGTCTAAGTGTCGGGTACTTTCCTAAGAATCAGGGAAGAGAAGGGAGGAGAGGGAGGAGGGAGAGGAATGAGGGAGAGGGAAGAGGGAGAGGGATGAGGGAGAGGGAAGAGGGAGAGGGATGAGGGAGAGGGAAGAGGGAGAAGGGGAAATGGGGAAGAGGGAGGGGGTTGGTGATTAAAACCCATCTGTACTATTTAAAATGAGTTCTTGAATAAAACTTGGGAACCAAAGGAAATAAAACCATAAAGCATGAAAAAGGAATGAGTGCGGATTGATTTAAAAATACTGGAATTTTATCATATCCAATCTTCATTCTCTCACTAAGGAGGAACTAATGGGAATTTAAACCACACTTAAGGAAGTAATTATAGGGTAATGCAATAAACTCACTCTTTTCCAAGGGACCTACTAACACTAAGATAACTTCAAGCTATCTGAATTATATTTTTATTAAAAACCAAATAACTATTAAAAAGTGTGAAATCCAGACAGAAGTAACTATTTCAAAAGCAAACATTAGACAGCAAAAACCTTGTATTCAGAAAACAGGGTCCATTTTAATGCATTTTATTCTCAAAAGTTTGTATGTGTTCATTTTACATACCAAACAAAAACAGGATTTTCAGAGAAAACAGTCAATTTCAACTAACAGATTAGCATTTAAAAGCTTCTTAGAGATTGGAGGTGGTGGTGAACACCTTTAATCTAGCACTCTGGAGGCAGAGGCAGGCAGATCTCTGTGAATTCGAGACCAGCCTGGTCTACAGAGTTCCAGAACAGCCAGGGCTACACAGAGAAACCCTATCTTGAAAAACCAAACCAAACCAAACAAACAAAAAGCTTCCTGGAGACCAGTAGTGCACTAAATGTTCAGGTGTGCATCTTCACAAATACTCTGCACTCCGGAGGTGGAACATCACATTCCACTAAGAGCTACCGTCTGGATTTGGGGGGGGGGGGTCACTGAGTGATTACTGGTGGCTCATTTCCCACTCTGAAATGGAGAGAATAATGCTTACATAAGGTAAAGGTTAGTTACTGACTGTCCTAAGAAGTAACAACATATTTATAAAACTTTCAAAGCTTTGAAAGATCTACACCAATGTGTGCCACATTGATTATTAATAATGTCTCATCAGATTTTTCACTTCCAGTAAGATTTTTCTTTTAGCAACAGAAGAACAATAGAGTGCTGCTTCACTGGGGGAAGGGGGATGTTTTACTTTTCTTAAAGACTCTTATAAACAAATAAATACCGAGAGAATATCAGCAAATATTTCATCTAAGTATATAAACCATAATTGTTTAGCCACACATAAACCACACACCCCCTGACTCCAAGTAGAGGATGTATTTTGAGTTTGTCTGGAAACCAGATACCCAATGTGTATAAACATAAGCATAGTTTAAGACAACTGTCTTGGTGCTTTTGTTCCCTAACAGTTCCTTCTATTCTCAGAAGGAAAAATGCAAATACTATCCTAACTCAAAAGGCATCATGAATCTTTACTTCTTCAATTTTTAAACTAATAGACCTGCCCACTTACCACTTTATCTCCATCAGGGCACACACCTATTTTTTTTCCTGCAGAGTTCCCTCCACGTCTTTCATACTACAGCACCCATCAGGTACTCAATGTGTATAGAATAAACTAGTCTCTGGACAAAGGCTTGAAAGCAGCCTGGTCGGGATGTCCACATCTTTAATCCTAGCACTCAGAAGGCACAGACAGGCGGTTCTCGGGGAGTTTAGAGGCCAGCCTAGTCTACATAGTGAATTCCAGGACAGCTGGGGCTACATAATGAGACCCTGTCTCCAAAAACAAAACAAAAGGTTCAAATTGCAAGCAAATTAATTTCACCAACAAAGCCACCTTTCACCACAACACAACCACTGTCCCAACGTAAGGCCACAATAAACTAAAAAGGATACACTAAAAAGGATTTAAATGCACACAAACTGCATTACTCACTCGTATCTGATTCACAGCTGACTTTTAAATTGTATTTTTCTCTCAGAATTTTTGGGTGTATCCTTCCTGATACTGTAATATCAGAAAAATAGACTGTGATCTTGACACACAAACAGATCTTTCAGCTTCTAATGCATCTGGCGTGAAACGACAAGGTGAACAGTATTACTGAAAAAAAGTGTAGTTCCTAAAATCAGGAAAAGGTAGAATATAATGGGGTGGGGAGGAAGATAGGTCTTAGTATTTCAAAATTACTATGGCAGAATTTAAAGCTTAAAATAACTACACTTAAGTTATTCAAGGAACTCAATAAACACATCCAATCTACAGATGTGGCTAAGACAAGTCATTTTCCACATTTCGAAGCTTCATGGCTACACATGTTCACTAGAGGCTATTACTATTAAAACAACTCTGTTTGGTTATAAACCCTACATCAGCAGTAACAGCACTACACTTACTGTATTTGTGATGCCACAGCCGGAACAACCATATCTGGGTGGGACAGGCTTTATACTTTGCAAGTTACCAACTGTGGCACTTCGTTACTCCGACACGCAGGGAACGAAAAGTTCGAGATTCTAATGGTCATCTTCAAAGACACAGGAACCCGAGTCCACCGGATGGTCAACATTAAACACACACACACCACCAAAGTCAACTCATAAACAAACACTGGTACAGAAACAAAGCTCTACAGCTACCTGAGCGTTAGGAGAGAAAGAAAATACAGAGCACCTACGGGGAAAGGCTCAATTAACTGCTGCGCGTGTTTTCATCCTCCGATCTTAAACAATAGGCACGGGATGCTTCTGTGGAGCGCTTTCTGCAGGGAGATTTCGGGTTGCAAACGCCCCTCCTCCACAGCTAGCATCAGGGCCCTTTCTTCCTCCTCCCTCACCCCTCCCAGCTCAAACAAATTAACATTCGTACTAAGGTACCTCCTATCAGCTCGCAGCTTCTTCCCAAACACGCCCACGCACCCTGAAACCCGCCTGCGTCTACACCGCACACGGCGGCAGGAAAAGCGCTTCGAGGGGGGCGGGGAGCCGCGGCAGAGCACAGGTCCGGGCTCCCTTCCAGGTCAGCTCCCCATCACCTCCCAAGCCCGGTGTTGACGAGCCCGCCTAAGCCCACACTGCACAGGAATTCCGGACGCTGCGGGCCGATGGCGCGGCGGTGCGGGATCCCACACCCACCCACCCCCACCTCCGTGTCCGCGCGCAGCCTCGGCGGCAGCGCCGCTCACCCCGCGCTCCGCGGGCGGTTCGGCCCCGCAACAGGTCACCCCGCCTCGGCCCGCTGCGGGGGTGCAGCCTGCACCCGGCCCGGGAGGGGGGTGTGGCTGGCACGGAGGGGGGGGGCCCGGTCCGGCTCACCTGAGAGGCGGCGGCGACGCCGGGGCCTCCTCCGCCACCGCGGGACCGTGAGCGCCCCGCAGCCCGCCCGCCCGCCCGCCCTCTCTCCCTCCCGTGCCGCGCACCGCGGCCGCCGCCATTGCCCGCGCCTCCCCGCACGCTCGCCCGCCCGCCCGCCCGCCCGCCACGCCGACCTGTGTAGCCGCGGCCGTCGCCTCCGCTTCGCCCGCAGCAGCTCCGAGGGAGGCAGCGCGCTCGCCCAGCCGAGCAGTCGGCGTCTCTCATTCAGCGCCCGCCGCCGGCGCTCGGGGGAGGGGAGTGCGCCGGATCCACCCCGGGCCGCGCAGGGGGCGCGCGCCGGGCGGGCGGGCGGGGCGGGGCGGCGCGGCGCGGCGCGCGCGCACCAACCGAGCGCGCTCGCGCGGCCGGCCGGGAGCTCCGGGTCGCCGGGGTCTCGGCGCGCGCCGCGGACGCCCGGCTTGTGGCCCAGGCCGCCCTGCCCAACCGCCGCCCGTACCGGTGCGTCCGCGGCGCGCGCCGCCGCCGCCGCAGCCACCGCAGCCGCAGCGCGGGGCCGCAGGGAAGAGCCGCAGGGCTCAGGACGGACAGGTGGGGGGCCCCCACGGCCGCTCCCGCACGGGGTCTCGGGGGCGCTTTTGCAGCTCACCTTTAAGGAGGCCCGAGAACAACCACAACAGCAACAAAAAAAAAGTCAGGAAACGTTTGCTGGGTCCCGGGATCAGATACCCCAGCCCACGCAGGCGGCGTCCTCAGTTGTCGCGGCAGGACGAGTGAAGGGGCTGCAGATGGGAAGAGTCACCACCCCACAGCGAGGAGGAGATCGTAAATGATGGAGTCAGTACTCTCGCACATTAACATGCCGGAAGTGTTGGGTAGGCCTCTGTAGGTGCTAAGCGGGGTGACTGCCCTTGGTTGAATGAACAAAACAATAGAAATTTGGCATCCCACCCCCCCACCCCCACCCCCGCGCCCCCGTCCCAGACTGATGAGTTCCAGGTGGACCTTGTGAATTCTTTCCTGCGAATGAAAGGGGATGGGAAGGGTGTTGTTTCGCAGGGTGCACCTAGGTGGCCTACTTAAAATTAGCACCATCTGATGCAGTGTGACTTAGTGGAAGGTTTTCAGTGAGCCACCTAGGTGTATCATTAGGTCATTCTGGAACAGATGCAGGCCTCTTCCAGGCAACGTGCAATAGAATGGGGGGGGGGGATTACAATTCTGTAGCAGCACTGACTAGATTGTGAAGGGACCAGAATTGTTCCTTCCTCCATATAATAACTAAAACCGAAGGGATTGCTCTTTCATGCAGGAGAAAGCTAACGACTGCCCCTTTGACTGCCTCCTGAAGGTCTTATGAAGTTGGAGAAGGTAGAATCCTCCTTCTACCCCTTGGTTAAATCACCCCCCCCTCCCCGTGCAAAAGTAGGTGTTAAGATAAAAACAATGCAAGAAAAAGCAATAAAGCCTGGAGTTGGATTTTATTCCATTTTACTTTGAAAGTCTCTCCAGTAGTGATGAAATCACTGAGAAGTTCAGAAACCAGAAAAGAAGAAGAAAAACAAACTGTCAGAAAATGTCTGCTGAGAATAGACTAAAGAAAGGGGCACGGAGGGGAGCAGAACCAAGTGATTGGCAAGAATGCTTCAAGTGCATGAGGATGCAGGAGTTTCCCCCTGGATGCTATTTCCCTCCAGTCCCCAAGAAACAGTGGGCAGACTGAAGTAACTGTTGGAGGGGGGAAGACCTTTCAGTTATTGAGTAAAGGTTCTAATTTCCGATTTAAAAAGAGATTAAGGAAAAAATGGTTGGCTATGTGCCAACAACAATACATATAATTTTATATATACATACACCATTATCCCAAGTTATTAACTGCTTTTAAAATAGTAAACTGGGGGAAATCTGGGAATTCTCTTTGGTATAAATGTCTTGCACTTAGTTTAAACTTGAACTGGGGCTTCATAAAAACAAATGAGCCCATGTGTCTGCATCTGCCAGTAATTTTCACAGTTTACTGTAAAAGCAATAGCTCAGGCTTTGAAGAGAAAACCCCAAGAGTTCGTCCATCATGTACATTGGTAGATGCCTGTGTCTACAAAATGTCTGGATTTGCAATCATCACTCACAGTGTGTTTGTTGCTCCTGTTGACAGCCTGCATAAGTCACACTTTATTAACCTTAAGAGTTCGGTAAAAATTTTTCTGAACTTGATAAAGTTGAGAATTCCTGTATGAATAAAAAGCTGTGGACGCTGGGGAGATGAGTAAGGAGGCAAAGGCACTGTTAACCGTGCAGGCCTGGGGACCTGAGTTCAATCCCTGGATGGCAAGTCAAAAGCCAAAACTTGACAGACTTTCGGAATCCCTGAACTCCTGCAGGGAAATGAGGTGGAAACGGGAGACTTTTGCCTGGAAGCTCTTGGCCAGTCAGCCTGGAATATGCAGCTGTGCACATGAGAGACCCTGCCTCAACCAGGCGGAAGGTGAGAGCGGCCCTCTGCCCACCTGTGCACACAGAAAATGATAAAACAAGAAAGCTGGGTGTGGTACTTGCTCTGTAATCCCAGGGCTCAGGTGGCTGAGGTGGGAGGACGGCTTCAATTCCAGGCCAGCCTGGGCTACAGTCAAGACCCCAACTCCAAAAGCCAAAACGATAAAAAAAAAAAAAAAAAGAAAAAAGAAAAAAAAGAAAAGAAAAGAAAGAAAAAGCTTTATGTTTTTGTTGTTGTTTATAAACTGAGTTATTTCAAAATGTGTTCCCCATCCTTTTATATGTAAATAAAGCAGTGACTACTTGCAACAAATTTTCTTTACCAGAGCACTATTTTTTTACAGTTCTGTAAGTTGCTTTATGAGTCCCATTTGCTTTTGCCAAAAGAGGAAATATGCACAGTCTTAGAACAAAAAATGCTAATGGAGACAACAGAAATGCTATTATATAAAATAGAAATCGATAAGAATTCAATATGCTTAAAAGTCATTTCGGGGGAGTGTCCATTGTGTAACAGTTTTATTACTATGCATTACATTACGTCCAAGGGGTAAGCCAAGGGACCCATTTAGCTAGAAAATGAGTGCTCCAAAGGCAAGACACCGTTAGAGCAAAAAAACATATCAACAAACAATTCATCTCATTGTCAACACCAAATCAGGCGGGCATCTTGAAGAGACATATCAGTTATTTTTCCAACGTTCTGATATAAAATATAGACAAAACAGAATATCCATAATTCCCATGAGGGGCAGATAGGAGAAAGGACTTTGAAGAGGTAGTTCTGCAGAAAATGAACGCACAGATAGAAGAGAGTCTGCCGGACTCCCAGTGGAGAAAGACATGCCATAGTCAGGGTACTAAGGACAAGGCTAAACAGAGCATTCTAATTGAGCGCCATACTAAGGAACTTACAACTTATTTGGTCCCTACAGGAGCAGTTCTGTGTCGGGCATGCGTCAGCAGAGATTTATTTACTCAATGATTAATATTTCCCTGGAAGTCCCTTTAGGGCAAGTTTATGTGTAAATAAATGTGTTTTAAATTGTTTTCACGCCGGGCGTGGTGGCGCACGCCTTTAATCCCAGCACTCGGGAGGCAGAGCCAGGCGGATCTCTGTGAGTTCGAGGCCAGCCTGGGCTACCAAGTGAGCTCCAGGAAAGGCGCAAAGCTACACAGAGAAACCCTGTCTCGAAAAAACCAAAAAAAAAAAAAAAAAAAAAAAAAAACTAAATTGTTTTCACTATCAAAGGCAGTTTCAGCAACGCCTCCTCCGTCTGACATGGTTATTGAAGGAGTCATTGAAGGTTGATTATAATTAGTTATTCTAGATAAACTGGGTTTTCATCTTGAAGTACTAGAAACGGTTTAAACCATTTTTATTGATTTGTTTTTCCTTAGAAATTTCACCACATTTTGCTTTAAACTAATACAATATAATACAGCTTGTAACTCAGAAGTACAGTGCTTGCCTAGCATGTTCTAGGCCCTGGGTTTGATCTATGGTATCACAAGAAAACAGCACAGTGTAGCTGAACCTTTTCCTGATGACCCAGCTGCGGTAATGTGATTAAAATCAAAAGCTGTGACACAAGATGGCCTCAGGAACTTACAATGCTTACTCTTGTAACCATTCTGGGGACAGTCTCGGCCTTCTGTTCCTGTAGGCTTCTTGCAGCCTTCTGTTCCTGTGGGCTTCTCGCAGCTCTGGCACTGAGAACTGAGTTTTCGGCTGTCCTGTTATGTCCCCACTACTCTAGTCATGTACACACACACACCCTGAGTTGCCGTGTAGCATGTTAGAGTAGCCTGGGAAACCAAATAAACAGTATTTTAAACAAAACCAAATACTAAAACAGCTCTGACTTTGGGACCATTTATTTAACAGAGAGTCCTTTTGTGTATTTTCATGTCTTCCTCTAAGTTTGGATGATTGCATTTATCTGATAGGGTTTTTTTTCCAAGTAAGTGAATTACATTCTAGTTCCCTTATGGGAAATTTAAGTATAACTTTTCAGATGTAATGGAAAGAAAGATTCCTTGTCCAATGTCACATCAGTTTCCTTTCTAAGTATCAAATAGATTCAAGGTTTTTTGTTTTGTTTTGGTTTGGTTTTTGGTTTTTCGAGACAGGGTTTCTCTGTGTAGTTTTGGTGCCTATCCTGGATCTCACTCTCTAGACCAGGCTGGCCTCAAAATCACAGAGATTTGCCCGGTTCTGCCTCCCGAGTGCTGGGATTAAAGGCATGTGCCACTACCACCCGGCTAGGTTCAAGTTTTTAAAAGGAATTCATTCATCCATTCTGAAATAAATTGGCTAAGGATATAGGTCAGTGGTAGAGTACTCACAGAGCATAAATGGGGCCCTGCGTTTATCCCCCACCACTGATAAAAGAACTAATTAAGGAGAAATAGAAACAAATCGTCATAGGTAGAATATGTAGAGTGGGGAAAAATCATCAGTGAATATTTAGGAAGAAGTGTAGATGAGGAGCCAGATGCTTGCATCGTCTTAGTGAGATTATCCACTTTATTAGCTACAAGGGCAAAATCAATCAATCACAGTTGGATCACAGATGAGGGACAGACAGACAGACATCATTTGCCTTCAGATAGGATTCTCTGGAGATGTGACATCTAAGCGGGGAAATGACAGCTCAGTCCCCAGCGAGCAATGTTTGGCTGTGAAGGGGTGGGTGCAGAGTCTTTGGGTATGTTAATGCCATAAGAGACAAAAGCTGTAAAGTGGCAGAGGGTGACACTAAGTGTTACAGGAGATACTGGGCTGGGTCTTTTCCTAAAGGAAGCAAAAAATGAAGGGTGTTAGTGGGTTAATGGGAAAACTAACTGTAGCTTGAGTCCCCCAATAGACTATAAATTCCTGGACAGCATTATCCACGTCTCTCTTTGGAAGCACTTTTTACAATAGACAGGCATTACAGCAAATGCTTTACTTAATGTCACCTTGTTTAATTCTCATGATGACCCTGGAAAGTCGGTCTTTTAAAAATATGTCTTCATAATAAAGCTTAAAAATGTCGAATGGCTTGCTCAGGGTCATGCCAGTGGGAAATGGCAAAGCTGGCATCAGATCTAGGCATGGTGACTCATGTCTCCATAGTCTATTGTTCCCAGTAAAATTGCTTCACATGTGTTTTTATCAATCATAGCACAATGTCACATGTGTTGATGAGGCTTAGAAAATACTGAATATAATATACTGAATGCTCACAATGAACAGTCCTATGTATGAGAGAGACCCAACATATGTTTAATTTAAAAAGTAATTTCTATAATTTACTTATGTTATGAAAGCTTAAGAATTCAAAAGAGTAGAATTGCCTTCAAAATCCTTTTGAATAAAAGAAAAAAATAAAATGGGGCATTAGAAAGATGGCTACATGGATAAGCGCCCTTCCTTTCCCTGTATACACAAAGCCCCAACTTTGAATCTCCAGCACCCACATGGCTGAACTCCTTGTAACCCCAACATTGGAGAACAGAGACAAACAGATCCCAAGAGCATGTTGGCCAGAAACATGAAAAAGAAAGCTTCCGGTTCAGTTCTGTCTCGGCTGGGCAGTGGCAGCACACGCCTTTAATTCCAGCACTCAGGAGACAGAGGCAGGCAGATCTCTGAGTTCAAGGCCAGCCTGGTCTACAGATGGAATTCCAGGATAGCCAGGGATACACAGAGAAGCCCTGTTTCAGAAAACAAAAAGAAAGAAACCTTGTCTTGAGGTAATAAAGAGGAGGGTGGTAGAGGGGGATGTCCAAAGTCCTGCTCCGGCCTCTACATGCAGGTATACCGATGCACACTCATGCATATTCTCACACCATTCCCACACACAATTAAAATGGAGAAAGTGAGATTAGGTCCAGCTTCTCATTTTGTCCACCCAAGTGTATTTAAACAATGTTGCAGGATAAGTTAGCTCTCACTCCTCAATAAAAAAAACCTTGGAAAAGAGGAGCATTATAGAAAACCACAGCCAATCAAAATGCAGAGAGCAGGTGAACAGCTGGTGTCCAGCAACAACTGATACATCTATAACAATTCCTTCCCCTAAGGCTCAGGCGACATCCAGGAAGAATGGGCAGAAAGACTAAGAGCCAGAGGAACAGGATGTCTGCTGAAAGACTGTGCCTTCCAGAAGTGTCTGGAAAGCTACCTAAATGAAGTCTCAACAGCGTGGCTGCTCAAACAAGACCTGAACAAGAACACCACCAATGAACATGTTAACATGGAAGAGGGAAATCTCAGAGGTCCTCAGCCATAGACAAGGAACACAGGCAATAAGGCTTTGCTGAGAGTGGGAGAAACAGGGAAGAGGTCCCCAGGTGGTGATCCAGTGTCGGGTCGTCAGCCCAGAAGTCACATACAAGTAACTTACCCACTGAGCTGGTTGTAGTTATGTATTAGGTCTATAAACACACACACACACACACACACACACACACACACACACACACACACACACCATCGACAAAGGAAAAAAGGCCAAGAATTAGAGAGCAAGGGGGTTACATGGCAGGAGTTGGAGAGAAGAAATGGAAGGGGGAAATTATGTAATATTTTAATTTCAAAAACAAAATTCAGCTCAAATCGCCTCAAAAAATACGTTGCAGAAGATAATTCTCTACCAAACTAATGAAGCTGGTTATTGCGTTGCTCATAGGAAGGACTAAGTGCAAAACCACTGGGCCATCTCTCTAGGGATGCAATTTCTCTGTGGTTTCATATTCCAGAATGAAATGTTCTTAATCCTTCTAGAAATTAGTAGCAAAAGCATTTTAAAGTATCTCTGTTAGATCAGCCATTGTGTCTTTTGTCATTTTTACTGTATTTAAGTAAAGACTCAGCATGAGATTCTCATAATTATGACAAAATCCTGCATAGATTGGATTTCCACACCTACATGTTCATTAGGTTTTCTTTTTAAGTATTAGTAAAGAAGAGTTGGCCATGCCACCTCTGTGCCACCTCAAGGTACTACCCTACTCCTACTCCAAAGGTAAAAGGGACCTTTTCTCTGCGGAGAAGCAAAGAGATTGAGGAAGGATGAACTGACTCTCAAGCACTAGCAAGCAGTTAAGGACCACCAGGCATTGTGGGAAATTTCCTAACATGATAGGCAGAGCCCCCCCCCCCCACTTCAACTTCCATCTCCCTTAAAAGTAAAGGTAAAAATGAATGCAGGAAAAAAGAGAAAATTTTAAAGTCTAATATCTACAGAACGTAACGTTGCATTCATTAACTAGACTAGGAATACTGTGAAAATGTTACAAGGAACAACAAAAAACGATAAACGTAAGATACAGTAGCCAACATGCAGACCTTAGCAGACTGCTAAACGTTTCTCAGGGACTAAAAGCTGAGCAGTCAATATCACTACACTGAGCTGAAAATGTGGGCAACCCAGTGTTGCTGTCTAGACTGCTGACCGGAAGAGACTGGTCCAAGAGTTAGACGGGATCTTCGTCACATCCTTTCTGCTAAAGTTCTGAGAGACGTGAAAGGAAAACCCAGGGGGCCTCAGAAGAGTGGTTCTCAACCTGTGGGGCGCAACCCCTTTGTGGTCTAACGAACCTTTCACGAGGATCGAATATCAGATATTTATATTACAATTTGTAATAATAGCATAATTATAGTTATGAAGTAGCAACAAAAACAGTTTTGTGACTGGGGGTCACGACCGACCACACAAGGAACTGTGTGTATTAAAGGGTCGAAGCATAAGGAAGGCTGAGAACCACTGCCTCAGAAGAATCCAGCAACCAACAACCTAGAATGGGCGAACTAACCCAAATTCCCACCATAGCTCTAGAGCATTGGGGCTCCTGCTTTGCAAAAATGATTCATCAAACACTTTCTTACCGTGTATAACCAAACACCACTGAGAATAAAAACTAAAACTAAGCTGTGAGGGAGGAAAGGGGAGGGGAGGGGAGGGGAGGGGAGGGAACCAGGTCACAGCCATTGTAAATGGAGGCCATCCAATGTAGTCAATTATTGGTTGGATCTTGTTATGCGTGTGTGTGTGTGTGTGTGTGTGTGTGTGTGTGTGTGTGTGTGTGTACACATTTTCCAGTGCTAAGGACAGAACCCGGGGTCTCACAAATGCTAAGCAAGCACCATATCACTGACCTACACCCACAGTCCGATAACAAGTTTCCTAATTCTACTTTGGCCACCACTGTAGTCTTGGCTAAAATGGTGGCTCCAGGTGACTGTGAACCCCTAAACATCCCTCCCCTGCTCCCAGTAGAGAGGCTAGGCTATACTCTCAACCTTTCTACTTTCCCCAGGGTATGGAATCACAGGGTCACAAGAAGCAGTCCTCCAACTCTGGGAGCCAAACCTCTTAATATATGGGAGAAATGATATCAATTAGCAGGGGGAAGGAAGTCTGTCTCCAGCGAAGAATACAAAGACGGAAAAGCTGCGTGGGAGACAGCTCCTGGGCCCACGGCCTGGCTTGTCTTTATTCCTGGCCACTGTCCGCCATGCCTGTACCTCAAGCTGGTGTGACTCGGTTGACTAAACTGTTCCCTAGCTAGAATATCAACGAGGATGCACATGCTTGCTTCTGAGCCCCCACATTAAGAACTGATCTTTTATTTGTTAATAACCCCATTGTTTATCCCAGTAGAAATAATATTATGGTAGAAACCTGGTGAGTTTGGAGTTAGTCATCGTTCCCCCAGAAAACCACAGTAAACAACCCTCCTTCCCCCAGCCAGCTTCTTTTACTTTCACATTTAGATAACATTCTCCCTATTCTTCATTCCAATGATCAGATAATAGCACAGAAGCAACGTTAACTTGGAGCAGCATTTTCAGACGTCAGGTACTATTATTTGTTGTGTGCCATCATGCTGATTTCTGAGCATCTCCTTCAATTGCTGAAGTTAATTTGGATGTTGGACACTACCCCGAAGTTACCAAGCCTGCATGGTCTATGTCTCCATCTTCTTCCTGTTGGTTCCACGTTGCTGCCTCGGACCACTGGGTAGCTGTTTGGACCAGGTTGCTCTTGCCTTGTCCCAGGTTCAGCTGGGGACACTGCCTTTCGGACATCCAGTTCTCCGCATCCCCAACCCCTGGCCCTCCCTGTCATGCCCACATCCAAGCCAGATTGCTGGAGACGGGAATGGGCCCACATTGCTTAGCAAAAAGAGCCAGATGCACTTACTTGGGTGCATTTAGTCAACACACTTCATCCTTCCCAGAGCCATGCATTTGAGAAACCCACATTAGGTTCCAAATTTATATTGCGACATTTCCTGCCACATCTCCTCGGTGTCTTAGGGAGACCAGCCATGCAAGGGTGTCAGGAAAACCATCTTTCAGTACCCATTCCCTTTCATCGAGGACAAAGCTGTAGCCCACCCTTCTTCCATGAGAACTTTTTTATTTCCTTTCCTTTGCTTATTATTTCAATTTGATGGGCAGTACATTGTTTCCATTCGGCAGGGGCACTAGTACGATTTTCTGAGGTTTCATAAACCCCCTAGGGACAGCCCATGGGTGCTCAGCTATGATTTTAAGTGAGGTATGAATCCTATTCAATTAACCATATAAAATTTATAACCAGCAAATAAAAGTCTACATCTAAAAACAGTCTTTAGGAGCCAGGACAAGAAACGGAGACGAAGTCAGCCTGAGGTTGGAATCCTTAGGAAGAGAAATCATTATTTTGTTTGAGGTCCTGGGAATTGGACTCAGAGCCCTGTGCATGCTAGGCAAGTGTTCCGCCATTGGGCTCTATGCTGACCAGGAAAAGCAAAGGTTCAACTGCTAGGACAGTATTCATTTTCTGCAGAAAGCCTTCCGACATGTTTCTTCCTACAGCAAGATTTCAGATACATCCATAAGAAACTCAGTGTTTCCTATGAATGTCACCAGGAAGAAACTAAATTTATAGCCAGTGTGAAATGAGTCAGCAACCTGGAGATTATAGCGTGCAAGACATCTTTCCTCAAATGAAAAAAAATGTGTCATAATAGAGAGCACAAAGGGAGAAGCCCTAGACACAAAGTGGTCATGCACTGAAATATTCTTAGTGTGGACAATGTCAATCTCTTGGTATAAAATTTGTTTTCTGAGTGATCTATCAGGAAAGGTGGAGGGAAGAGGATCAGGAGACATATTGGTGGTCAGTTCTGTTCAACTAGACAGTCTAATAAATTCTCCTTCTGATTCATCCCTTGCTCATCTAATGGTCTCACCAGGCTCTGAGCAACCTGATGTAATTTCTCATCCTGAAAAGTCAAGGAAGGAAAAAAAAAAAAAAAGGAAGACCAAGTCCCAGGAGCCCTTCCAAACAGAACACACACCCCTCTGCCCATTATTACAGGCTGACGTCTGTTCCCGCTGTCTCAGAACTCGGGGATTATAGGCATGCACTACCATACTCGACTACATATAACTTCTTATAACAGACTCTAAGTTCCTTGAACATAAAGGTCTTCAGTTGATATTCTCTCTGCCCCATCTCACTGTCCGGCACAAAGGAGGCTTTCGTTTCCTGTCTAAGACTCAGCATTAGTGGATGCTCTTAGTGGTCTCCTTGCATTTAACTCTCTATTGTGATGAATCGCAGCTTCTTCAAAATGTACACCACAGCTCACTCTCTCCAGAAACCTTTCTTGTTTGTATCCTTGATTATTATTTCCCAAATTTTTTGGAGGGGAGGTAGGGATACTGTAGTTACATCTTGACTAAAGGAGCTGGTTTTAGTACTGTACCCATTTCTAAGACCTTTTCTCTTAGCCAAAAGGCTGAGAAGTGACATTATAAACAGGTGCTTTCTCTCACAGCTGATTTTTTTTTTTAACTCCTTGAAAGTGGAGAACCAAGCCTTCGGTTTTATACACTTGTCTAAACATTTCTCTTCCCTTACTGGACACATCACCGGCATCTAATCATATAGCCGCCATCGCAACCCTCCGTGATAGGGACCAGACCAGTCAGGAGATCAAGGCTGCTTTGCTAAGATGGCGGCATCTGGGTTTGAGGCACTTGTGCTCCAGAGTCACGGGCTCAGGACTCCACTCTATGGCACCTGAGAGGCTTCAAATGTAACCTAAAGCAGCGTCCTCGCTGTTATCACGGCATTCCGTCTTTATAGAAATATTATACTATCACTGGGTTATCCCTGATACCACAATCTTGTCACGCTTTGTTCTTGACTGTAGCAGACACCTCAGAATGCCATCCTAGGGCCCCCTGCTGCTGCTGATCCCAGAGGACAGCAAGGACGCATTTACTGGAGGTTACCCCAGGCTCCGCCTCTCATCCGATGTAGGACGAAGGCAAGCCGCTGAAATTCTCCCAGCTTCAGTCCTTCATCAGAAAGACAAGGGATAATAAAACCTCCATCAGAATGAGGATGGGAATAGAGCAGAGTGGTACTTGCCTAGCATGCACAAGACCCTGGTTTCAACCCCCAAAACAAAACACACAGAAAGTGTGGTGCTGCTACGAAGTTCAGAGACGATGTAGACAAGGTGGCTGCCATGATGTCTGAAACATAGTAGGTGCTCAACTAATAGTAGCTGCTGTTATTCTTTTAGTTCATTTGGTCATATGGTTATTTCTGCAACATAGAGGTACTCATAGGTTTGTCATTGTGTGTGTGTGGGGGGGGGAGGGCTGTTGCTAAAACTTATCAGACTATAAATCATCACAATGGCTGTGCCCTGTTAATAAGTCAAGATGGTCCTCTGATGGAGCCACATATCTTTGTTGTAACCCCCAGTGTCTCCAGAGAGTCTGCTGTGTGATGGCCCCACGGCTATTACGTAAAGAAAACAGTCACAATATTGACCTTGGATACCTCTTACACGTCAAGAACGTATAATTTCTCTATCATTTCCTGATGCAAAGTCATTTATAACTACCTATCCTAACAAACCAGGTCTGATCACAGGGCCAGACCTGTCACCGAGGAGTTCCTCTGATGCGGGTTGTCGCAGTTCTCAAGGGGAAAAGACCATGTGATTGACACTTACTATGCTGTGTTCTACAGTTAGGAAGAACAGAATAAAGAGTCCTGCATTGGAGGAGACTTGAGGGGCTCCCCATTCTCCCCCTTTCTTCTACCTCCTCCCACCTGATGCTGGATTATTCCACGGTGCACAGCAAAATGCCATCCAGGTTTTGCTTTCCTCCAACCCCCCAGCTAAGCAGCTCGTGTGAAGACAGACAGGGCGGTTTCCGATTACCAGTCTCTAGCTGAGCAATCGTGTCCCCGAACTCAGACTCAGTTGCCTTTGAAAGTGTTTAGCATTTCAGAGCACACTGTGTGGCATGCACTGTGTATACTATGCCGTAAGTACTGTACTATGTAATGTGCTGTATGTCCTAGATGTACTGTGTTGTGTAGTGTTTATACCTGCTGTATGTACTGTGTATACAGTGCTATATGTACTATGCTGTATGTACTTTATGTATCCTGTGCTATATATCCTGAGCTATATATACCGTATTACCGTGCTTTATGTAATGTATATATCATATCTATTGGGCTATATGTGCTGTGTGTACTGTATATATTATATTTATTGAGCTGTATATGCTGTGTGTACTATATATATTATATTTATTGAGCTGTATTGCTGTGTGTACTGTATATATTATATCTATTGGGCTGTATTGCTGTGTGTACTGTATGGTTTGTTAAATTCCCAGCACTGTTCACTGTTCTTTTTTTTTTTTTTTTTTTTTTTTTTTTGGTTTTTCGAGACAGGGTTTCCCTGTGTAGCTTTGCGCCTTTCCTGGGACTCACTTGGTAGCCCAGGCTGGCCTCGAACTCACAGAGATCCACCTGGCTCTGCCTCCCGAGTGCTGGGATTAAAGGCGTGCGCCACCACCCCCCGGCCTCCCAGCACTGTTCTTATTTCACGGAATAACATTGGTTCTGAAGGTAAAGCCACCAGCTGGAAACACAGGGATTTGGGGACTAGGACTCTAGTTCTGCCTGTCTCACTTGTCCAAACAAGTCTACACTACAGCTCCAGTATCTGATTGGGAAACACCAGCTCTCTCTGGCCTGTCCAGCTGCACCCTCCCCGCTCAGCAAACAGGAAGGCCCCAACTCACAAACAGGTTCTGTTCAAAAAGACTACAGTTGCGTGCTGTTCAGAGTTCAGAAAATCGTCCCTACTGGAGTACCATTATAAATGATGGCAGGGACCTCGGTTTTGTCCACAGCAATTTATTTCATTTATAGAGTAGTTAAATTATGAGACTAGTCTAAGAGCAAGAGGGGAGAAAAGACCTTCTTCCTCCTATTCTGGATTCTAGTGAATACTAGACAAAGCTTTGAAACATGTGTGCTGCTCATCTGGGCACTCTTCCACTTCCTGTCCCATCCCCCACCCCATCTTATTAACGTCCTTTCCTGGAGGGACCCGAGGGCTCCAATCATAGCATCCCATTCAGACCTTTCTCAGTCTGCAAAGTTCTTAGTTCTCACCCTCCACCCACCTCCTTCCCTTCTCCATCTCTCCATCTCTCTCCTCTCTGGTCCTTGCCCTACCTTACCCCTAGGCTGTCTTCCCATCAAACATCCCGAAGTGGAGTTGCCCTTAGCTGATTAGTGAGGAAGGAAATCTGGTTTAAATGATCTGCGAACACTAAGCTCAGTGAGAGCGTCTTGGGTGTCCGGAGTTATTCCAAGCATGCCTCAACTCTTTAGATCCTCAACAAGCCAGTGAGAGACGAGCTATCAGTACCTGCATCTCAGATGAAACCAGGAAGCATCAGTTAAATGACCTACGCCTTTACACTGTGTTCAGTTTATGGAGATGGGATGTGAATCTGAGACTGACCCTACGGCCTCATTCTAACGTTTCCAGAGGATCTGCACCTTGAAAGTGGAATGCTTCTTAAGCTGAAGGAATCTCTCTAGTTCAGGTAACATCAAAGAGAAAGGGAAACTATTTATGTAGCTTCCAAAAGATAATCTGGGCTAGGCAGCCATCAGGCCTGGGTGGAAAAGTCAAAGGTTTACAAGGCATAGTTAGGTGAGATGCAGTTCACCATGGTATTTTAGATTGCATTCCTTCCCACAGGCACATGTGAGGATGCTCTTCCAGCCAAGCTGGGGTGGGGAGCGTTCTTTCCGGGTTGTTTTTTTTGTTTTTGTTTTTGTTTTTGTTTTTTTTTTTTTTTTTTTTTTTTTTGTTTTTTCACTATGTAGTTCTGGCTGGCCTGTAACTCACTGCACAGACCTCACAGAGATCTGCTCTTCTCTGCTTCCTGAGTGCTGGGATTAAAGGCACATATTACCTTCTGATTACCTTAATCCTTTCACTCTACCTTTCCCATCCCAGCTTCGGCACAGAAACAGATATAAGAAACGGTTGAGCTGGACACTGTGTCCAACATCCTTCATCCCAGACTCGGGAGGCAGAGGCAGGGAAATCTCTGAGTGGGAAGCCAGCCTGGTCTACAAAGAAAGTTCCAGGACAGCCAGGGTCATATAGACTATACAGAGAAACCCTATCTTGAAAAACAAAGCAAAGCAAAGAAAAACAAAAAACAAAAACAAAGACAAGAAAAAGAAATTGCTGCTATTTCTCACAGAAAGGCACCAAAAAACATCAAGAAAGGCAACAGCATCAGCGTGATGATAAATGAGTCAGCCCTGGCCTGGGATACTGAGGTTCTTAGGGCAACTGGAGAACGGGTGTCTCATCCCAGGGGCAGCTGCTTCTCCCATCCAGGTGGCTTTGGTATGCAGACAAGTAGACACTCAGACTCCAGACACTCCCTCTTAATTGCCATGCTAGGCTGTCAAATGAGACTTGAACCGTGCTGGGGTTTTTATTTTTGTTTTTGTTTTTGGGTGGTGGTGGTGGTGGTATTGGGAATTGAACCCAGAACCTTGCGTGTGCAAGATTCAATGTGTGTGAGTTCAACCAAAATTTTGGCATGTTTTGTTTCCTTGGAATTTGATAAGCTATTTTTAGACTAGGCACAGGTCCCCTTGTAAATTAGCAGAACTTCCTGTAAAGCTGGAGTAATTAAGAGTATAGTTTTAGCTCAAGAATAGACAAATTGACCCATAAAATGGAATGAAGAGCCCATAAAAAGACCACACAGATATACAGAGTTGAATTCAGTAAGTGCAGGCAATGGTACAGGGCAATCTGTCCATAAGAGAAGAGCTAATTTGGAAGTCATTGTTTTGCCACACACCCAAACAAACTCCAAATAATGATAAAAGTCGAAACAGTAGATCTCGGAGAGAAGGTTTCATTGAAGTGGGCGCTCATAGGTTTGGCTAGACTGGCTGGCCAAACCCCAGAAATCCTCCAGTCTCTGCTTCACCAACACTGGGATCCCAGGTACACGCCTCACCCGGCTGGGGCTGGGATTGTTTCTTTGTTTTTTAATTGACTGCTGGGGACTGAATTTCAGGGCGTGGCAAGCCCTTCACCAACTGAGTTCTACTTCCAGCTTCTTTGTCCTCTGCCTCAACTACAGAACGTTTAGAAAATAACTCAGGGCAATCAATGCCTTTAGGATTTCTGGGTAGACAAAGGGTTCTCTCCTCCTCCTCCTCCTCCTCCTCTCCCTACTCCACCTTATTTTTTATTTGAGAGAGAAAGCAAGTTTGTGTGGTAGGCAGGCTAGAGAGAGAGCAGCAGGCAGAGTACTAAGAGGAGCCCGCCTACAGAAGGATTTCTTGAGTAAGACCGGGTTTTTTGGTTTGTTTCTTATTTTTGAGACAGAATCTCGCTGTGTATCCTAGGCTGGTCTCTAGCCTTCAATCCTCCTGCCTCAGCTTCTCAAGTACAGGGCTTAGACATAATTTGCCACCAAGCTTGGCTTGAACAAGTCTTGAAAAACACGAACTAAAAAGAAAATGATTGCCGGGCAGTGGTGGCGCACACCTTTAATCCCAGCACTCGGGAGGCAGAGGCAGGTGGATCTCTGTGAGTTCAAGGCCAGCCTGGACTACCAAGTGAGTTCCAGGAAAGGCACCAAAGCTACACAGAGAAACCCTGTCTCGAAAAACCAAAAAAAAAAAAAAAGAAAGAAAGAAAGAAAGAAAATGATTAATGTTTAACCACACAAAAAAATTTCCTGGTCGAAACGAAATCCCTGATTATTAAGGCCAAGGCCACAAACTTGGGGAAGATATTTATAAAACATAACTGGCAACTACTTCACAACCAGAATATTAAGAAAATCTCCAAAGCAAATCAGAGATACGGAAACGAAGCCACCTTAGAAAGAGCTTTTACAAAAGAAGCCCAAATGCTCAGTGAGCACATGAAAAGATGCCTAACTTTAGTGCAACAGGAAAATGTAAACTACTACCATAATGTGCCAGGACACATTCATATTGTAACATGCGCCTGGTCCAGAACCTCAGTACCTGGAGAGGCTGCCCGGTGGGCAGTAGAAGCATTCCAGAAGCCGTTGACTATAGACTGGCCACAAGTGACTTGTTTATTTACAGAAGTGTTTGTGAACCACCAAACTCCAGAAAAAAGTATCCTGAACTCAACTCCTCCTTTCCTAGATCCTCGGATGCCCCGAGACCACTTCAATTCCACCCTACTAAAAGGGATGTGCGTGAGAGTCTTAACAGGTTGCACTTAGAGCAGCTTTATGCAAATTCTTTAAAAATGCATAAATGTGTGACCATATTACCAAGGTCCCACCGATGGTGTGGAAGGGACGGTAGTAAGGGGTCTTGAAACTTAAGCTTTTGCTGTGTGTGATGTATGGGATAGAACCAACGGCCTTGTACACACTGAAAAGCGCTCTACCCTTCGGCCATGTCCCCAGCCTGTAGAATTTGGAGACTGGTTCTTGTTCTGTAGCCCACACTGGCCTCGAACTCACAGTTCTCCTGCCTCCACCTCCTAAACACTGAGATTCCGGGCATGTGCCTCCACGTGTGGCCAAAATTTAAGCTTTATAAACCTCGGTAAATCTAGCCAGGCAGTGGTGGCACATGCCTTTAATCCCAGCACTTGGGAGGCTGAGGCAAGCCAATCTCTGAGTTTGAAGACAGCCTGGGCTACACAAAGGAACCCTGTCTCAGAAAAAGAAAAAAGAAAAAAAAAAAGCCAAACCAAACTTAATAAATCTACTCACGGGCTTGACAAGTGTTTGCTGAATGAACAAACGCCTCGTGAGAGACACTATTGTCTGGGCTTCTCTTTGGTACAAAAGGGATTGTCCATTCTCTCTACCAGCGCCTGGTATAATTCCTTTTTCTGATTCCAGTCTCATCATATCTTCGGGATCAGACGATTCCCCGAAAGCTCCTCTTCACAGAGGATCACGACCGCACAGCAGACCCAGGGTTCCTCCCACTGAAGAAAGATACGTTGTTCATCCAGTTTGAAACTCTTGGGAGTTTGCTTTGTGTAGCTGGATCCCAAAACTTGATACTTCAGTGTGTCCCGACAGAACTGTGTTTCAGAACATGTGACACCAATGCCCATTCTTACAGAAATACCTAACACCCACAGGCGCTGTGGAGGTAGCCGCATACGCTTTCCCACAGAGTTGCATCTAATGCAGAAAACGTACCCCCAAGTTGTGACTCTGATAACTCAGAATAATGTTCAAGTTGGGCAAAAATTTTAGATTAATTGGACATTATACAGATGAATTTTTTTCTCTTGCCTTGTTACAGCTTTAAAAAAAAGTTAGCATTTTCATAACTTAAAATTACGAAAAATGTTTATTATCTACCAGTATGTCAGGTGTCAGTTCATTTTCTCTGGCACAGGCTGGTTGCCAGATCCAAAAGAAACTCAGGACAAAGGGCTAACTGTGATGCCTATTAACATACCAAAGCACGTGCTGGCCTCTAGGCTCTCTCAGTATCACAAAATACCTGTTACAGCGTCTCATGCTGCCTGGCTGGCTCCTCTCAGCTCTTCTCACCCTACCCCCACACTAAACCTCTCCAGTACAGGGCTGGCTCCCCCTCCCCCCTTCTCATTCCTATAACAATCTTGCCATTTCAGCCATGCGCTTTCTTGGCTCCTTCCTCTCTTGTCTCCTCCCCTTCCTACCCCCACAACCCCCGCCCCCCCCCCTCCCGCCATGGCCCAGTTCAGTCCGCTGGCTATGTTCAGTGTACCACTTTCTCTTCCTGCTCTGGACTCTTCCAGATGCCGCAGGATGTACTCTCCCTCATATCTACAATAAAAACCTTCCACTCAGCCATACCTTGGAGGGGTCATGTTCTCACTTCCTTCCCTGGGTAACTTATTAAAACAAAGGCTGGGCTGGGAAGATGTTCGTCTGGTAAAGAGCATCTGGGTTTGGATGCCCAGACCCATGTAAACAGCTGTGCACAGTGACACATGCCTATAACCTCAGGCCTGGGGGGTGGGGAGAGAGAGATGGATTATGAAGCTCCCTGGCCAGCCAGTCTAGGTGAATCAATGAGCTTCCGGTTCAGTGAGAACCTGTGTCTCAAAAAACAAAGGTGGGAAGCAGCCCAAGAAAGACACCAGACATCAACCTCTGGCCTCTGCACGCACCCACACACGCACACAGCCATACCAAAAGTTCATATCACATACACGACACACAAAATAAATAAGTGCACACATAATCAATAAAGCGTTAATTAATGAATGAAGGGTTGTTCAAGGTTCTGGAGACTGGGAGTTCCCAGGTCAAGGGGCACATCCACTGAACTTTGCTTGCTGTTGGGATCCAGGTGGCCAAAAAGATATCACACAGTGAGGGGAAAACCAAGAGACAGAACTGAAGTGGTGTGTGTGTGTGTGTGTGTGTGTGTGTGTGTGTGTGTGTGTTTACATTTGGAGACAGAAGTCAACTTCGGTGTCTTTCATCAGAAGTCATCCACTTTGCTTTTTGAGATGGGGTCTCTTATGGGCCAGAAAATTGCTGAGTAGTTTAGGCTGGCCGACCTATGAGCCCCGGGATTCCCTATCTCCACCTCTCCTGCACTGTATCATCAAGCTTGTCTCTTTTACATGGGTTCTGGGGAGCAAACTCAGGTCCTCATGTCCACAAGGCCAGCACTCTACTGATTGAACTATCTCCCTGCCCCACAAAGGGCTTTTATATCAGATTCACTATCAGGATAACCTGGTGATTGATGAACGAGTCAAACCATTCATAAGGGCAGATCCCTATGGTACAACAACTTACTTCCATATCCTAAAACCTCACAATGGGGCTGACAGTTCAACATGAATTTCAATTCAACATGGGGAAATTCAAGCCATAGCATGAGGACAGGAATCTTTTTTTGTAAGTACGGAGACTCAGTTTTAAGACAAATGACAGCAAACCCTTTAGTGGTTGCTCTCAAATTGCCCAGGGGTGTATCAGCTAGGTGTCAAGATCAAATTCTCCAGTCCTTCAGGCTTACAGTTCTCTGAGGTAAAGAGTAAAGGACTGGGATTACATTCAGCAATTAACAGTCTTAGATCCCATTCCTATGGAAGTCTTCTGTGTGGAGGCGGCAAGGTCATTGCAGCTATGACGTCATTTCATAGACAAGAGCATTGTACCAAGGTTAAGTTACTCCTCCGAGGTCTTGTGTTAGGTAATAGACAGTGGGACTATGGGATGGGTTTAAGATGTGTTTTTTAAATCAGAATGGAGCATGACAGAGATGCATAGTGAGCCAGCAGCTGCCTGCCCCCAAAGTGTTTGCAGAAGGGCATTCTGGTCCCTACCACCTCAGCCAAATGAACAGCTGGTAACAGTTGGAGACAACTGTCCTTCCTTTGATTTTGAATTTGCAAAAATCTTGCAATTAATGATATCAGAGAACACTTGTTCCTCTTGGTCCCATCCATCATGCATCAGAAGGTGACTGGGGCCACCAGCTGTCATATAAAAATGTATACCCAGCTAGAACAGAAATGAGAGTTGAAAGTGAAATAAGATCAAAATCAACTTTCAACACATTGGCGTCTGAAAGGAAAGTCTCCAGAGAAGGCCGACCTTGTCTTTGTTGGATGGGAAAGTCAAGAAAACATGGCAAACTCAGATTAAAAGGCATAAATTCATCTCTCCAGGGGTGAAATTCACGACTAGAAGAGAATGTAACAGGCCACCCCAAAGGATAAAAAAGGAACTGGTAATTGCCTCCCAGGAGGGAACCACAGGCTGAGGGCTCCGTGGGAAGACTCCCAAACTGCAGGACCTTCTTTCTGTACATTGAGGCATTTGAATCATGAAGCTTCGTCTGTTTCATTTTAAATTAATTTTTAAAAAAAGGAAAATAATGAGCTGGGCGGTGGTGGTGCACGCCTTTAATCCCAGCACTCGGGAGGCAGAGCCAGGCGGATCTCTGTGAGTTCGAGGCCAGCCTGGGCTACCAAGTGAGCTCCAGGAAAGGCGCAAAGCTACGCAGAGAAACCCTGTCTCAAAAAACAAAGGAAAATAATGAAGTACTCTTTAAGATTATGGTCTTTTAAAATACAATCCTTGTCAAGCAGATCTAACCAGTTTAATAAGATCTAGAACTAACCTGAACCTTTTGCAGAGATCTGAGGACAGAATGGCCAAGGGTGTGCTGCCAGGAGCAGCTGTGTGGGAGCAGTTGGCCCTCACCGGAGCATCCAGCCAACGCATGCTTCTCATTCCCCTCTAATATTTCTTGTGGCGACTACTAACTAGCTGTCTGAGACAAAGCAGTTCCTTTTTTGGAGAAGGACTAAGTATGGTACCGGCCTGTTTTTAACAGCTATCATCACGCTGTCCAGTTCAACATAACAAAGTTCCTGTCTTGGCCAACAGCCCACACTAGCTTGATTTTGCTCCGATTTCCCGGGCTGTGTTGAGACATCTGAAGGCAACAGTAAAGGATTGTCTATGGCCACAAAGTTGTATCATAATTATAGACATATTTATTACTTACACACACACACACACACACACACACACACACACACACGCACATGCACACGTACACGCACACACACACATTTTTGAGAAAAGGTCTCATGTGGTTCAGGCTGGCCTCGGACAGAAGCACAGGCAGGTGCCATCATACCTTTTATGTAGCGCCCAACTCAGGGTTTCCTGCGTGCTGGTCAAGCACTCTGCCAACTTCGCTGCATCTCCAGGATCTATACATAACATTTTAAAGGGAAAATAGTTCAGAGACATAATGTCATAAGAAATTAGACCTGTTGGAAGGTGATGTCAAGGATATTCATCAACTGACATGCACTGTATAATACAGCAAGAGATCTCGCTTTTCAACGCTGAACACAACATCCAAGCGGCAGGCTAGCACGGCAGCTTACATCATAGAGTCCAGACCCCAGGACACCTGGGAATCTCCACCTCACTCCTGAACTCACCATGCAGCTTTGGGCAACTGACTTATCCTCTTGATGTCTCAGTGCTACTACTATCTATAAAATATGTGTGGGGGTGTGGAGTGTGGGGGGGTGATATCCCAAGTTGCAAAGGGTCATTATAAAATAAAGTTGGTTAATAGTTAAGGTGTCTGGAACAGCAACTGGCCACATGGTAAGCACTGTCATATGTAAATATTAATTATTCTGCAAAGAAAACTTTGGCATTGTGGACCATGCCACAAGTTCCCGTACATGAAGATCTGTTTTTATCAGACTGTCACAAAGGCCCAGAGGAAGCAGTCCTCCAGACAACCTATTCCCTGCTTAGTTCCATGCTCATTAGGCAACTCCCTTGATTACTAACCCAGCTTCCAGATACCTGTGTTCTGAATGAGATGCAGGATGTCTGTCCCCTCCCAGAAAGTAAATGCAGTGGTATTTGGTTTGTGTATCCACTGTTGCAGGGGAGGGGTGACCACTGAGTCTGCATGTCTAGATATAGTCTCAAAGCCTACTTTACAAGTACGCCCAACTGAGGTCTAAAACTTGCACCTTGGTAAAGTTACCAAGGACAGTTCACCTCAGAGCCATCTGGGGGCCAAGCAGCATGAAAGAGCCCTGATGTTATTACTCCATTGTGAGTGGAGACCATTCAACATGTTTGCAAAACATGGTCAATTTATTTAGCAAAATGTTTTTGTTTTGTTTTGTTGTTTGTTTGTTTGTTTGAGACAGGGTTTCTCTGTGTAGCTTTGCACCTTTCCTGGAATTCACTCTGTAGCCCAGGCTGGTCTCAAACTCGCAGAGATCCACTTGCCTCTGCCTCCCAAGTGCTGGGATTAAAGGCGTGCGCCACCAACGCCCGGCTAAAATGTTCTTTTTTTAAACGTAGTGTTTATGTAGAGTAAATTTACATTTGAAAAAGCTCAGTTTGTTAAATACATGTGACAAAATTGAGTCAAGGAAGGAGCTGTGGATTTGCTTTTGAAAGCTAGTGCAAAACCCGAAGGGCCACGGAGCCCTTTCACAAGGACGGGGCCGGCTGTAAGTATATTCTAAAACATAACTTTCTCCTTCAAGCTCCTAGGGGTTTAGTGTTGGGGTTCACAACAGTTTGGAAACTGAGGTGGTTTTCAGAGAGGGCCATTAGAATTGAGATACTCAAGATCCGTGTGCAGCCCCCGGTACAGTGGGACAGTGCATTCTAGTCCGGGATCATAAAGAAGCTCATTCCCTGTGCTGGCCTGTCACTGTCCTTAACCGTGGGCTCTGTTTGAGAACAGGAGAAGGGGGTCACGACAAACTGGAGTTTGTTTAAATCAAGGCAACCGTGGGAAAGAACCAGCTCTCTATGCCAGTAAGGATAGTTTAAATTGTGAATAACAAAGCATTAAGATTAAATGCTAGGGCCAAGTGAAATAACCTTATGTACCTATAATTTAAACTACACATTTCTGAATTATTATTATTGTTATTGTTATTATTATTATTGGGTCTCATGTAGCCCAGGCTAGCCTCAAACTCCCTATATGGCTGAGGCTGGCCTTGAACTCTGAATCACCTTGCCTCTCCCTCCCAATGCTGAGATCACAGGTGGACACCACCAGGTCCAGGCTAGAACTATCTTTAAACAAGGCTTTTCTGGAGCAAGATGTGGTGGTTCATACTTGTACCCCATCACTTAGGAGGCTGAACCAGAAGGATTACTAAGAGTTCGAAGTTAGTCTAAACAACATGGTGAGTTCTAGGCCACGCTAGGCTACAGAATCAGACTCCATCACAAAAACAAAAACAATCAAAGCAAAAATTCCCAAACACACACCCAGAGCTTCTCTGAGAGTTCCCATGCTGTGATAAACTCAGACTTTCCCTCATCTCCACTTGCTTTTGAATATTGGTGACTTCAGATAGACTCTTCCTTTATGGTCTATGGTGACTGTCAGCAGGTCCCAAGACTCTATCCATCTTCATCCTCATCTCATACTTTAGAGCTAGCATTTCTAGAGGAGGTCCTGAGATTTTTTTTTCTTCCTGGGTTGACTTACCAACTGTGCATTCCTTAAGATATCACTGTATCCAAGACAATGAAATACTAGTCCAGGCAACACGTTCTGTCCCCCCAGCCCTCCAGTCCACTTGGAGCCTCACGTGGAAATCAGTACTTTTGGGGAGAAAAAAGGAGAAATGGAGGATGCAGAAGTAACCAAGAAGAGCAACCTCCTCCTTATAGGAAGAACATTAAAAACCAGGAGAGTTAGTTCCCTGCCTTGAGGAAGAAGAGACACGAAAAGGCTAAGGGATTTTTCTTTGAATGTTTGGAGGTGTTTAGAAGAAGCATTAGTTTATCTGTGAAACCCCATGCCCGGTGGTTAAAGCTCACCAACAATCAGAATTGTATTAAATTTAAGCAATTCACCCACAAAAGAAAACAAATGAACAGCAACAATCAAGACAGACAGGTATACACTGAAATGTGAAATTTCCTCTCACGTTCTTTCCAGCTTCTCATGTCCCTCTAACGGAACCATCTGGAGTTACTCTCAGGGAATAGTTTGATGAAAAGCTTTCTGAAGACTAGAACTACCTGTTGGGCATGGTGGCACGTGCCTATAAATCCCAGCATTTGGGGAAGGCAGGCAGGAGAACCAGGACTCTAACTGGTTCAAGTTATGTGAGATTGTACGCCGCCTTCAAAATTCAAAAATAAATACCTTTCAATGAGGACATGTCTGTTTCTTAAAGAACTGATACTCCATCTCTTTAAGCAAGATGTTTTAAGATTTCTATTTTTATTTCTAATTCTATTTTATGAATATGACCTAAACAACTGTAAGATGCCAGTACTCTGATTGAACCAAGTGACCAAGTGTGGAAGGTACCTTAGGAAGGATTAGAAAAAGTTAAGACATTCAAGACTAAGGTGGGGTGGTGGTGGTGATGATACACACTTATAATCCCAGTACTTAAGAGACGGAGGCAGAAGACTGCCCTAAGTTTGAGGCCAGCCTGATCTTACATAGCAAATTCCAGATCAGCCAGGTACCTTGCCTCACAAAAACAAACAAAAAAGTAACTGTTATTCACTATAGAATAATAATAGTAATAAAACTATCCAAGTCCCCTCTCTCTTAAAAACAGAGCAATCATGGCAGAGGTAGTAAGTAGGAATCTAAGAAGGATGTGGTTGAGATGGGTGGAGGTGGAGGCCAGGCCTGTGAAAGAGCACTTGAACCAGAACATGGACATGAGAAAGAACAGAACACACAGGGAGCAACAGCGACTCCCCAACGTGCCAATGTGCTGAAAGGCTGAGTGACAGAGCGCTCTTTGGAGGACTCTGTTTACACATGAGTCTGACCTAACTCTTTCAGGCGATTTTACAGCTGGGCCTGCTTCAATTTATGAACAGGCTGCTTTCCCATAAACATTTCTAGTATCAGAATCACACAGACACACAAATCCCAAATTTGCCATTTCATTGACTATAAACGTAATCAAGCCATCATGTCTGATCCACGCCTAATATACTCAGCTGTAATAAATACACTTTAGTGTGTGTTTGTTTTACATACCACTTAGCATTCAACACATCCCATTTCATGAAAATGTTATCTCCATTTTACTGGTGGAAATTGAGATCTTGAGTGGCTAAATAAGCTTGTTCAGAATCACACAGCCGAGGAGAATTGTAGAAGGAGAATGGAGGGCCAGTTCTAACCAGCCAAACCCATACTCCCTCCTACACATTCCTGCCTTCACATTTGTAAGTGTGTTTGCATGCGTACACTCATCGCGAGAGAGCATGCTTGTGATCCTGTGTGGTTAGACAGCATGCACATGCTCAGAGCAGTCCTGAAATACAAACGTTTCTCATTTGTTGTTCATAAGTTAGCACAAAATTACCTGGGGAGAAAATTACCCAAAGCAACAGCTCAGCTCACGGGCCACACAGCAGCCTTGCTCTTTCCTGTCGTTGTGGATCTGCGTTTGAGCGGGTTGTCCATATGTGACACACTTGGTTGTTATTTCTGAAGCTCGTGTCAAAGGAGGACTGAGACCTCGTGAGCTTGGCAGTGAGTGCCTGTGGACACATTTTTTCTTAATGACTGCTAAATAATATCCCTCTCTGCAAAAGACAAAAAACAAAACAAAAAAACAAAAAACAAAAAAAACCCAAAAAGACAAAATCCCAAACAACCAGAAACTCCTGACAGAGTATGGACTCTTTTAACCAAGAGTCCTCAGTTAAAAATTAAAAATCTTGATTCTTTAAAACAAACAAAAAACTAAGCCGGATATTCCTTTTCATTTAGCAAATCATCGTGTGCTCAACCTCTATGCTAGGGCCCATGGGAGAACCCCAAGCAGATCCCAGTAGGCTGGGTGGCTGTTCTATAGTCAGTCCTTCAGAGAGTCCGACCTTCACCTTGTTAAGTTCCCATGCCTGTCCCTCATTATTCTCTTACCATGGAATGGAACCTTTTACAACCTGGGCTCATTTTATTTATCTCTGTGTTCTTATGTGACAAAGTTTATCTGACCCCATCTGTCTTCCTCACTGTTGTGTCTGGATGATTCAGCATGAACCTAAGAGAGAGGCTTAATAAATGGGTGTTTCCAGAACCCAGCAATGCCTCCTGCATGGTAGCGTTGACTGAACCATGAGTCTCTGTACTTAAGGAATAACTACTGCCTAAAGCAGCCCCGGGAGGAGTCAGGGTTGATGTGACTCTATGGAGCAGTTGGCATCTGGTTTGTCTAAACAGACACTTTCCTCGAGCAGGCGTGCTGTGGGGAGGGAGATACTAATCATGCAGTGCTCCAGAGGAAAGACACATGGCCCGAGCAGAGTCCAGCCCTGCCCTCCGTTTCCTGGGACACACCCACCAGTCCTTTCAGGCTCAAGGTTCCAGCCAGGACCAGCTGTCCTTTTGCCAGGAAGTGTCCAACTTCAGCTGGAGAAAGACAGGTCTTCTGCTTTTTGCTTTTCTCTGCTTCCCATCCCACCCACCTTCTTCTTTTCCTTCCTGTCCTCCTTTCTTTCTCTTTATTTCCCTCTTTCTCTCTCTTCTCCCTCCCTTCCTCCATTCTTTCCCCTTCCCACCTTCTTTCCTTCTTCCTTAGGAAGCTGCAAGGATGTGCATCCACCAGCAGCTAGATCTTCTCCCCGGGAGAAGGCCTGTATGAGAGCCTGACAGCAACAGGGAGAGAGAGAAAGAGAGAGAGAGAGACAGAGAGAGACAGAGAGAGACAGAGAGAGAGACAGAGACAGAGAGACAGAGAGAGAGACAGAGAGAGAGACAGAAACAGAGAGACACAGAGAGAGACACAGAGAG